>NC_136063.1:1533629772-1534260606 GCF_964261635.1 Lissotriton helveticus | reverse complement strand
CGAAGTTGGTTCTCTTAAGAATCTTCTCTGCCTGCAAACGAGGAAGAATAGGAATATTCTCTCTCCCTTTGCAGATAGTGAAGGGTAGGTAACGCAAACCTTTAACACGTCGTGCCTATTTCGTTCCTCATTGATTGATTGTTTCCCCAAACATTGACTGTTTGGGAATTGGTTCTTTTTGGAGGTATTCCCTGTTTGCAAATATACGTAGGAAAATCTTTGCAAATAGTGAAAGGGTACGTAATGCGGACCTTTCTCCCCCGTTGTAATCTGTCATGCCTATCTACTCCCCACTGATTGATGCACCTGTTTCACCCGGACCATTTACTAGAGATACGTCATCTGGCCCGACCAGAGAGCACCCCTAGTGAAAAGGACATATGCAATAATAACGAAGTGATCACTGTATCCTGTTAACAGAAACTTTAGCATGAAACAACCTGGAAAGAAAAGAATAGGAAAACGAAAATCAGTAGGCCACTGATGAACATAAACTTGTATTAAACAACGAACAAAGAAACGATAACATAACGTAATGATAAAACCTATTAATGTCCTAGAAACAAGAAAACGTTAGAAATATGCCAGTGGTGAGAGACCAGAAAAACAGTAAGAGAAACCAAATCACCCCTCGCTGTCCCACCGCCTGCCACGCCAAAAAAATCGATAGACTAGGGAAAATGCAAGTCAGTAGAACATCCGCCCCCACTCTGGAAACTTCCAAGGTGGGGCAGGGTTGCGGCTACGCCCAGCCGGGAGCAGCCCATATAAGGCGGATCCTGCTGCCACGCCTCGGCCAGGAGATCCTAACGTAGGGTGTAGCCGGAAGAGAGGCCGAGGCCAGCGGGACCCGGCCAGGGGATTGCCTTTACAACGCTGAAGAGTTTCAGGGGGGGGGGAATGTCTCCTCGACCCTCCCCTATCTCTCCCAGTCCGGCCGCGGTGGCCCTTGAGAGTTGCAGGTAGTCCCGCCACATGCTCTTCCGGTCCGGCCACCAACGGTCGGGGGGCCGAGGCCGACGAGATCCGGCTGCAGCCGATAAACCAAGAAACCCGTTCATGGGGCCAGAGCCAGGGGCGTCCGGCCGACATCCACCGGAAGCCCGGCCCGAAGACGGACGGGACACTTCTTCTCTCTTGAATAATGGCTGCGACAACACTGGGGGGGGATGTCTTGCACATGCCTCCGACCCCCCCCCCCTCGTCCTCATCGCCTGGTCCGGCCATAACAAATCTCAAGCGAGACGCCGTGGGGTGCACTGGGAGGGAGAGACGATGCGAACAGGCCTCTCCCGCCTCCCCAGTGGAGGCTTCCCACCTGCACCCTCGGCGCTCCAAGCGCCCGGAAAAGGGTTCTTCCACTGTGGCGATGCTGCAACGTCTCGCCCGGCAGGGTGGAGCCCGTCCGCTCATTTGACCCCGCGATCGCCAGTAGCTACCGAACTCTCAAAATGGCGGTCGACCTGGCAAGAGCGGGCCCAGCATAAAGAAATGGCCCGGTCACTGGTTGACTCCACCACCGTAGTCCTCCACGACCTTGAAGATTCTACAGGAGCCGCGGGAGTCTCCGACCCCCGCAGACACCCCCGATGGGGAATGACTGCCATAATCGCCCGTGGAGTGACGAAACTGTATCCGCGGGACGTCGGCGCTCCCATGCTGGCGCCAGCCTCACTTTGAATTACTAGAATCCTGCAGACCTCAGTTCCGGTGAAAGCACAGTGTGACCCGGTAGGAAAAATTGTTGCACCCCCTCCCCTTTTTGACTGATAGTTCAAACCACCGATCCTTTCCTTTGCCCTTTTAACTGAACTTTGGACTGCCTCCCCCTCTTTTACATTTTCTAGAGAAAACAAAACATTAACCACTACATTAGCATAGCAGTTGACACCAGAACTGTTTTCAAATTGAAAACCAACAACATCTTCAACAGAATCCTTTTTGTTTCTGCTGTGACCCTGCTACAGCACAGGCATTGTCCCCAGCAGTAATTCTGCAATGCCGGTAAGAATAGCTGTGGTGCCTACTGGACTCACTCACCCCCGCGGCGCCCCACGCCGTTATTTGCTGGGCGGCAACTTACTAGACATCACTTTCGTGCCATCTTGATTTCAGCGCGTTCTGCTGCCTTGGAACTATTCGGACAACAGACTGCTACTGACGACCCACCCCCAGGCAACATCTTCTGAATTTTCATAATTTGAAAGAACTAGTAACATGTCCTCATCAGGAATTCAAAAGAAATTGCCACGGTCTCTTCGTTGTTTAAATGTTTTTACTGTTTTTGTTTTGTTGTATATATTTATATGTTATTAAAGTTTTATATTCCTACTACTTTGTTGGAGTGCTATATATTTTTAATGTGACACATAATTGTAAAAACTTTGATGTACAAAGAGTCATTCCTGGAATCTTCCGCTTCAGGCTCGGTCCCCTCCACAATCACAATACAGGATGGTTTTCAGATAGTAGGAACACGTGTGGTGTGACGGATCTCATCGGGTGTGGGCCTTGATCTACTATAACTCCTTTAAAGAGGGGTGATTCTTTACAGCTGGAGCCATAAACTACATCTGCAGGGCTAGCTGATAGCCTGGACAATCGGACACAGAGGAAGAGGAGTGTCAGAGGGTGCGGTAGTGAATAGGGCGAAAGGGAGGTGTCGGGCGGGCACAGAGTGTGATTCTCAGGGAAGAGCAGCGCAGATGGGGGGAGGTTTATTGCCCATGCATAAGACAGAGAGCGGGGGTGACCAGTGCCTGGGGAAGATGCTTGCGAGGGTGGGGAGCCATGCTACGAATCGACAGCGTGCAGAGAGTGGGTCTGGTCAAGGCATCTAAAATGGCTGCCGTGCACGACAAAAGTGTGGCATTTCAAAAAAGGCAAGATGGCGCAAACAATGTTTTTCAACACTTCCTCATTTCCTTCGAATCGAACGTTAACAGACGTTGGTGCATATTACCAAAGTTAAGCGATATTTATCGCTAACGATGCTTACCAACGAATTTTTTACCGCTAAGCATCGTCAGAAATTATCGAAGATAAACCTTGCTATTATCAAGGTTTATCGCAAATGCGATAAAAAACGGCCGCAATGCATGAATATCGCTAAAAAGTCAGCGATATTCATGCATTACCGAGCTAATGCTCTTAGCCATGTTATCCACCTCCCATTGGATAACATGGCTAAGAACTGCTCAGGGCAGGTATAACTTTTTTGAGATATTCGCGCTTAGCGCGAATATCTCCAAAAGTTGGTAATAGGAGATAGATATCTTGCATGTTGTAATGCAAATTATTGTGGTATATGGAACTCATACCATAATCTCTCAGGAAAGCAGAAACTGATCCTTTTGGGACCGCCTGAAAAGGCCTACGGGGTGAGGGGTACTCTACTTTGCCCCCTTTTCACGTTCCGAACTATTTTATTTTACTCTCTTCTGTAATTACACAAAATAGCAGCGATAAGATGCATCGGAGACACACAGTGAGAGAAAGGAGGCCGGAGATGAAGAAGAGATGTCAAATACACATTGGAGATAATATAGTGGCAGAAGGGAAGTAAATATGAGTAAACTTACCATGTAACATAAAAATGTTGCACTCTATACTATAAGTCTCATTTTATACTACAATCACTTCGCTACAACCTCATAAATTAAAAATAAAAATGAATAATGTCTCAAACAATTTTTGATTTCTAAATATAAATTTATTCTTCAGAATTTTCTAAATTTGAAAGAACTAGTAACATGTCCTCATCAGCAATTTCCTCATGAAAAGTCTGCAATGATGATTCTTGTAACTCTATGGTCTCCAAACATTCGATAAATTCGCCATCAACAGATTGATCAAAAAAATCATTCAAGTCATCTCCTCCTTGTGACAATATTTCATTATTGGTGCTGTCAATTTCAATCAATGTAGTGGAATCATTCAAGTCATCTCCTCCTTGTGACAATATTTCATTATTGGTGCTCTCAATTTCAATCGATGTAGTGGAATCATTCAAGTCATCTCCTCGTGACAATATTTCATTATTGGTGCTCTCAATTTCAATCAATGTAGTGGAATCATTCAAGTCATCTCCTCCTTGTGACAATATTTCATTATTGGTGCTGTCCATTTCAATCAATCTAATGGAATCATACAAGTCATCTCCTCCTTGTGACAATATTTCATTATTGGTGCTCTCAATTTCAATCAATGTAGTGGAATCATTCAAGTCATCTCCTCCTTGTGACAATATTTCATTATTGGTGCTGTCCATTTCAATCAATCTAATGGAATCATACAAGTCATCTCCTCCATGTAACAATATTTCATTATTGGTGCTCTCAATTTCAATCAATGTAGTGGACAATTCAAAAGAAATTGCCACGGTCTCTTCATTGTGAGCCATTTTATTTTGAAATTGCTTGCTGTAAATTGCAGAAAAAAATAATCACTTTCATTTATCGTTTTTAGTAATACATAATATAAAACTAACTTTATCAAGTATTTAGTATAACAGAAAGGACTGCAAATAAATAACAGAAAACATTTTTCAAATTATCTTCAAGTGTACAACATAGTTCCCCTTACAAATTAGCAACTCACCTTTTTAAAAGTAGGAGAAGTGTTAGTACTGTGTAAATCAAACACCAGAAATTCACCACCAAAAATTCCTCACAAATGTACCTCAGACAGTAGTATCACAAAATGGCTGTGGTTTCCTCTCATTTGACATATATACATAACCAATTAACTTTCATCACACACAAATACAAAACCAAAGTAACATTTTAATTGGTTCTAAATTTCAACACTTTCAAATGTGTTTTCCCCATGCAATTTTCCATAGGACATTTACATACGTCTACAGCCTGAATGGCTGAACGGAATTACACCAAACTTGGCAAAATGGTACATCAAACCTAAGAGGTCAGGAAGGATCTACTATGCCCCCTTATGGTCATTTCCCCCTTCGCTTTGGCCTCCTCTTGTCTCTCGATCCTACCGAGAGACAAGATGGCGGCCGCTACGGACTGTTTGGAATGTTGACAGACGCCGGAGAACCAATCAGCTTCGCAAAGCTCCGTAACGCGAAAACTACGCGGAGCGCTGTTACAGATATATATCTTTTTTTGAACGTTAATTTCTCAAAATCCACTGGAGCACATATATTGAGACCTAGCAAAGGCACATCGGGCTACCAGTCCCTAATATTTTGCCAAGTTTCGTGCAAATCCATTCAGCCGTTCGATTATTGACATTTAGATACGTCTACAGCCTGAATGGCTGAACGGAATTACACCAAACTTGGCAAAATGGTACATCAAACCTAAGAGGTCAGGAAGGATCTACTATGCCCCCTTATGGTCATTTCCCCCTTCGCTTTGGCCTCCTCTTGTCTCTCGATCCTACCGAGAGACAAGATGGCGGCCGCTACGGACTGTTTGGAATGTTGACAGACGCCGGAGAACCAATCAGCTTCGCAAAGCTCCGTAACGCGAAAACTACGCGGAGCGCTGTTACAGATATATATCTTTTTTTGAACGTTAATTTCTCAAAATCCACTGGAGCACATATATTGAGACCTAGCAAAGGCACATCGGGCTACCAGTCCCTAATATTTTGCCAAGTTTCGTGCAAATCCATTCAGCCGTTCGATTATTGACATTTAGATACGTCTACAGCCTGAATGGCTGAACGGAATTACACCAAACTTGGCAAAATGGTACATCAAACCTAAGAGGTCAGGGAGGATCTACTATGCCCCCTTATCGTCATTTGCCCCTTCCCTTTCGCCTCCTCTTGTCTCTCGATCCTACCGAGAGACAAGATGGCGGCCGCTACGGACTGTTTGGAATGTTGACAGACGCCGGAGAACCAATCAGCTTCGCTTCACCAAGCTCCGTTGCGCGAAAAGTACGCGAACCGGAGCGCTGCCCGGTCCGCTGTTACAGATATATATCTTTTTTTAAACGTTAATTTCTCAAAATCCACTGGAGCACATATATTGAGACCTACAAAAGGCACATCGGGCTACCAGTCCCTACAATTTTGCCAAGTTTCGTGCAAATCCATTCAGCCGTTCGGGCTAAAAGTGAGGCCAACCGCCCTATGGAAAACTCAATGTTAAAAACACGTTTTGGGACCCCCCTTTTTTCTCGACCCCCCCTGGACGAAACCCCCCCCCCAATTTTCAGGGGCTGCTCAGAAACAAAATGTGCCATTTTCCTGAAAATTTCAGCCAATTCCGTCCACAAACGCCAAAGTTATTAGACATAGAATTTTCAAAAATCCCATAGAGAAAAAATCCTAACTATATATACCTACTGGCGACCGCCAGTAGGTAATATATATATATATATATATATATATATATATATATATATATATATATATATATATATATATGTGTGTGTATATTTATATATATATATATATATATATATATATATATATATGTATATATATATATATATATATATACATATATATATATATATATATATATATAGAGAGGAACGTCCCGGTAACCTATATATATATATATATACATATATATATATATATATATATATATATATATATATATATATATATATATATATATATATATATATATATATATATATATATCAGCTCCAGGATTTCCTCCCGAAAAGGAAGAAACGGCCGCACTCGCGTGGTAGATTTTGCAGGTTTTTAGTTTATTTGCACAAAAACAGGACGCGTTTCGGCATACGTGCCTTTTTCCACTGCGTCAATGTAAACAAAGACGACCGCCATTTTATACATATATTTCTCGCGTTGTTTGCTCGGAACCTCCGAAATCATAAACATAGAAAGTGGACTAACATTAATCATCGCTGTGGGCGCCATCTTTAAATGTCAATATGTACAATATTTACATAGATACAGTTATATATACAATATCGTTATCTCAATAACTCAGATTTCATCTTTTGATAATTTTCAATTCAATGGCGCATAATTAAGCCCTGTATGGGCTTGTAAATCAACATAATTGTATACAAAAACTGATTTTTTTGCATATTTGTGGCAATTCGTTTCGCTTTCTGTTTATACAACATTTACATAATTGAGCCCTGAATGGGCAAATTCATTACTGAAAAAGAGTTTTTTCACTTATATCAATTCATTGGGAAATCAGTGGTGTCTACAACAGTTTAAATTCTTAATCTTAACAAGCAATTTAATGTTAGATCCCAAAAATAGACCCCTATGCTAATGTAATACAAGATCATCTATAGTGTATTCAAGGAATTCACTACCTTCCAACTTCAGTTGCTTCAGAACCCCCTTAACCCAAGTGTATCGACAGTTCTTCTTCAGAGTTTAGACCAAATGGAATGGTAGTCTGCAGATTGATTATGTATCTCGATTCGAGTCTACATCATCTTTGTTCCCTGTTACCGCCTCGTTCACTTATAGGGACGTGGTCGATACAGATAAATTTGAGAAGTGTGCGATCACTGTTGTGACATTCGGAGAAGTGCCTTGCTACTGGGTATGAGGGATTCTTGTTTTCAATTGCATGAGCGCGCTCCAGGATTCTACGCTTAGTAGGGTGTATTGTGCTGCCTACGTACATTTTCATACATGGGCATACCAGGTAATAAACACAGAAGGGTGTGTTGCAAGTTAAGAACTTATTGATTTTCTTCGTGTCTTTCATGCCCGGAACCTGATAAGCTAGAACTTTGGAGCTACTTCTACATGCTTTACATTTAGAGCATGGAAAGAATCCTGTCAAAGTACTCAATTTTGGAACAAAGGGGACTGATTCGTAATGGCTCTTAACCAAATGATCTTTAAGTGACCTACTGCGTCTGTAGGTTACCTGAGGATGTTTCGGTAATTCTTTACCAACTACAAGGTCTGTTTTTAAGATATGCCAATTACGATATAATATTTCTCTCAGCACCCCTGCTTCACTAGAAAATGTAGTGATAAATCTACAAGAGTCAGTCTCACCCTGAGTGGGTTCCTCCTTTTCTTTCAGTAAGCTTCTATTTGGGATTTCTTTCACTTTCTCAAATGTCTTGGTCAACAAATCATTTTTGTATCCTCTCGCCTGGAACCTATTGATGGCATCTATTGCAGCGATTTCAAAGTCATCATTGTTTGAACAATTTCTTTTTAAGCGAAGCAGTTCGCCATACGGTATACTGTTTTTTAAACTCTTTTGGTGACTGCTGTTCGCCTCTAAAATCGCATTACCAGCTGTTGATTTTCTAAACAACGTTGTACAAATCTTGCCATCTCGAATGAACACTCTCAGGTCTAGAAAGGATATCTCTTTTTGGCTCATCTGTCCACTAAAGTGGAGATTAAGTGAATTCCTATTTAGTTCTTCAATATATGACTCTGCTTGCATTTTAGGACCGTTCCATAGGATAAACAGGTCGTCTATATACCTGTGCCAAGATATAATACAGTTTACCCATCCGCTGTACTGGTCCGACCAGGCCACCTGCTTCTCCCACCAGCCCACGAATAAATTCGCGTAGCTGGTGGCGAAGCAGGTGCCCATCGCCGTCCCCCTTACTTGACGGTAATGCTGTTTATCAAAAAGGAAGATATTGTTATTAAGAACAAATTCTACAAATTCTAATAACATCTCGTTGTGTTCAGATAGTTCAATTGACCTTCCTTTTTAAAAATACCGTACAGCTTGTAATCCTTTCTGATGTTCAATCACTGTATATGGTTATGTCAAGTACAATCATCCACATATCCTGCTCCCATGTTATGTCCATAATACTTTTGATGAAATGTGTAGAGTCTTATATATATGAAGGCTGTGTTCTGACAAAGTCCAAAAGGAAGTAGTCTATTAATTGAGACATTGATTCAGTCAAACATCCAATTGAGGAGACAATAGGTCTACCAGGTGGCCTCTTTGTATCTTTATGAATTTTAGGTAGGTGGTAAAAGGTTGATGTTACTGGATATGGGCATGAAAGGAATTTATGTTCGTTATCATTTATCATGCTCTTATCTGCCCATTTCATGATCAGTTTATGATATTGATGGATACTTGTGGTGTATTCTCCTTTAGTAATTTTCCGATAGCAATTTTTGTCTGACAACTGGCGAATTGCTTCCTGAGTGTAAAATTCTCTTGTCATCCACACAACATTGCCACCTTTGTCTGAGGGCTTATATATTATATCCTGGTTATCTTGTAATTCTTTCAGAGCTTTCTGTTCTCCTTTTGTCAAATTATGTTCAAAATGAAGCACTGAAGAGGTTCTCATTTTAAGTAAATCTTGGATAACTGCCTCTTCGAAAACATCAATGGCATCATAAGTGGACAAAGGTATATATGTCGATTTTGGTTTGAATTTTGTATATATTGATTTTTGATTGATACCATAGCTTCTTACTTCTGATAGATTCAAGTTGGAATCTTGAGAGCTAGTTGGTTCTTGGCTTGACATCACTTTTAGAGTTCTAAGATCTTCGCCGGTCAGTGTAGAGATTTCTGTGCTTGTACCTTGTACTTGTTTTACCCCCTTAATTTGAAGAATTTTCGTAACTTCAATTTGCGGGTAAACAAGTACAGATCTATGCGTGTTTGAGTGTATTCTGATTTTTTAGAGGGGCAGAAGGTCAGTCTTTTCTTTAAGACAGATTCTTGGTCTTTGGATAACCTGTGTTTGGTTAAATTGATGATAATGAGATCAGTGCCAGGCTCTATTTCTTTAAGCTTTTCTTGCTCCGGGTTTGGCTGGCCATTCCTTGTTGTTGTCCTGCAGCGGCTTCCCCTTCGTGTCTTTCTGTGGCTCTGCCTTTTTGCTCCTGTGGTCTGCCTTCCCCCCCCCCCCGTTTGCGGGAGTTGCGCATTAGTTGGAATTCCTCTAAAAAACGCCCCCTAGCGCTCAGAGTATATTCTGCTGTACCTGTGAATTCTTCTCCAGATTGCTCTGTGTCGGTACTTACAGCTGACTCCGACGTCTCTCTTGTTTGGACATTTTTTGACCATCTCCTCTCAGTACTCTTCTTGGGGCGTCAAATTTACGAGCAAAGGTAAGAATCCTTCCTTGCTCATAGTCTCTGGCATTGCAATTAAATTTGGTGTGTTTTCTTTGTTTGATTTTATCTAGGTATGCAATCAGACGTACTTTCATTTTTTCACGAAAACCTTCTTTGGCCACTGTCTGTGTTGGCCTCAATCAATGCTTCAATCTCTGCTATTTCCTTAAGGCATTTTGCTCGGTCACTCCAGGCAAACTTAATGAGAATCCTCAACATGCCTGCACTTGCTTCTAACGTAAATTCCGGCCATTCCTCTAATAATGCAGGATCAGGGTTCTCGTAGGATGGAATGGTATAAATGCGTAATCCGCGTGGGACACGTTTAACCTCTAAGTAATGCTGCAGTGAGGTTGCCTCCCACCACTTGCAGATTTCTCATTCCATCAGGCGTTCTAACTTGTTAAATTGTGCCTTCAGTGTATTTGGAGTGCCACTCGCATTACTTTTTTCAGGACGCTGCATGGGGCTACACTTAAAGACATCCGCCGCTTCGTCGTTGCGGGAGGCATCCGAGAACATGTTTTCAAGGTAGGCGGTGCTTGGTTGGCGTTGGCTACGTGTGCTTTTCAGTTCGTGTTTTTAGAAACAACTCAATCCGGCTGAAGTTGGTGAAAATACAGCGTATATTGCGTAAATCTCGTCCGGCTTATGTTTAAATCGAGTCTTTCAATTTTACACTAATCGCTCGGCGTCAGGCAAGCGCGTTCGCAGACTGACCGGCCTCTATATATATAGGGAGAGAGAAAGAGAGAGAGAGATAGACTGAAAAAACCAAGGGTTATAGGGACGTTATATTTAGGCTTAGATTCCACTGGCACAAAGCCATAGAAATTCAGCAGTTACAGTTACCTGCGCTAACTATAACCTACACCCCAGCAATGCACTGCTCATGACCTCACATATTACATCACTCATGACATGGTCAGTGACATCACTATTGACATCTCAAATGTAATAACTGATGACATCATCCAGTGAGTGTAGTATTTCAAAAACTTTTCTGAGACTTAATGATATATCCTAAGCAACTGCATAAGTTAAATTACTATTCTTATTGTACTACTAATGAGTGATACTGTTTCTAATATATGTCATCTGAGTGACTCTGTGACTATATCAGTGTAGGAGTAGGTGTCTGAGTTGTTTTATGGGTGTGTGAATGGCTGTATGGGTGAATGAGTAGGTGTGTGAGTAGCTGTATGGGTGAGTGAGTGACTGTGTGAGTGACCGTGTTGGTGAATGAGTAGGTGTATGAATGGCTGATGGGTCGGTAAGTGGCTGTGTGAGTAGCTGTATGGGTGGATATGTGTGTGTTAGAGGCTGCATTGATGACTAAGTGGCTGTGTGAGTGGCTCTATGGGTGATGAGTGTGTGTATGAGTGGCTATATGTGTGTCTGAGTGGCTGTGTGAATGGCTCTATGGGTGAGTGACTGGGTATGTATGTGGTAACGTAGTTTTGCGGATAAGTAAATGGATGTGTCAGTGATTGTATTGGTGAGTAGGTATCTCTGTTGGCTGTATGGGTGAGTGAGTGGCTGTGTGAGTGGCTGTATGAATGAGTCACTGGTTGTATGATTAGGTATGGGTGTGTAAGTGTGTGTATGGGTATGTGAGTGGCTCTATGGGTCAGTGAGTGGGTATGTGAGTGGTTTATTAGGTGTATCAGTGGCTGTATGGGTCTGTGAGTGGATGTGTGAGTAGTGGTATGGGTCAGTGACTGGAGGTGTGAGAGCTGTATGGGTCTATGAGTAGGTGTGTGAATGTCTATATGGGTGACTTTGTAAGTAGTTTTGAAGATGTGTGAACGGATGTGTGAGTTCAATCAATCAGGGGTTTGTATAGCTTAGCTTCTCACCCGGGAGGGTCTCAAATCCTTTAGGGGGCTGCTAATCCATCTGGGTTTAGTCGAAGAGCCAGGTCTTGAGATCGTTCCTCAATTGGGTCAGCGACAGGGATTGCCTGAACTGAAGGAGCTGGGTGTTCCAGGTCTTGGTGACGAGGTAGGAGAATGATCTTTCTCCAGTTCTTGACTTGTGGATCCGAGAGATGGAGGCAAGGTCTAGTTGGGCGGAACGTAGGTGTCAGTCAGAACTTGAAATGCGAGCTGCGGTTCAGATATGCTTGTCCAGTGTCTTGGAGGGCTTTGTAGGCATAAGTGAGGAGCTTGAAGGTGATTCTTTTGTCAACTGGAAGCCAGTGAAGTTTATGAAGGTGTTCGGTGATGTGGCTGTGGCGGGGTGTTAAGGAACAAGCATGCTGTGTAGTCTCCTGAGGAGTTTCAGGGTGATGTCGGCGTAGAGTGTGTTGCCATAGTCGTGTGTGGGTGACCGTCTTTCTTGCTTCAGTGGGGAGCCATCTGAAAGTCTTTTGAAGCAAGTGTAGTGTGTGGACGCATGAGGAGGATAAAGCGTTGATCTGGCAGTCCATTGTGAGCGAGGACTCCAGTATGAATCAGAGGTTGCACCCGTGGTCTGTGGAGGTGGGTGGGTTTCCCAGTGCAGTAACCCACCAGGAGTCAGCCCAGGCACAGAGGGTGGGTCCCAAGATAAGTACTTCAGTCTTGTCTGAGTTAAGTTTGAGGCAGCTGTCCTTCATCCAGGAGGCAGCTGTCCTTCATCCAGGAGGCAACAGCCTTCATCCCTTTGTGAAAGTTGAATCTGGTGACCAAGGGTTCGTTGGTTTGCGATAAGATCAGCTGGGTGTCATCAGCATAGGAGATGATGTTAAGTCCATAGTTTCTTACGATGGCAGCAAGGGTAGTAATTCAGACATTGAAGAGGGTGGGGCTCAGGGAGGAGCCCTGGGGCACTCCACAGCTGATATGTGTAGGTTCGGAGCGAAACGGGGTAGTCTGACTCGTTGAGTTTGCCCGAGATGAAGGAGTGGATCCAATCCAGGGCCGTGCCATGGATGCCAGCGTCATGGAGTCTCATGATTAGGGTGCGGTGTGAGACTGTATCGAAGGGGTCCGAGAGGTCCAGTAGGATCAGGGCTGCCCTTTCACCACTTTTGCAGAGGGCACAGATGTCGTCGGTGGCGGCGAGGAATGTGATCTTGTGCTGTTATTGCTTTCGAAGCTGGATTGGGAGATGTCCAGGATGTGGTTTACTTCAATAAATTCAGAGTTGGGCGTTGATGGCCTGCTCTGCAACCTTTGCTGGGAAGGGGAGCAAGGAAATGGGTCAGAGGTTTTTGATGTCTGTCTGGTCGGTAGATGGCTTTTTCAGCAGGGGATTGATCTCGGGGTGTTTCCAGTCTTCGGGGAAGGTGGTGTCCTCGATGGACAGTTCATGGTATGCTGGAGTTCAGGGGCGATGGAGGTGGCTGCTCTGTGAAATATTGGTGTGGGCAGGGGTCTGATAGGGCTCCAGAGCGGATGCTGTTCATGGTCTTGAATGTGTCATCCATAGTGAGTGGGGTCCAGTTGGGCAGCATAGGTTAGGGTGTGGTGTGGTTGGGTGTAGTGGTGTCGGGCTCAGTGGCAGGGTCTTGTGAGTTTTTTTTTTTTTAAAAACTCTTTATTCATGACTGCTACAGGGTGTTATACATTACTGTATGTCCTCACATCATTGTACACAACAGTCTTTTCCGTTTTCGTTATCAGTAACATTACATATCGTTTCTGTATCAACATGAGTCATTTGTCTCACCCATTCTCAGAGTTGTCGCAGTGGTGATCCTGAAACATCAAAATCGTGACATATCTAAATTTCCAAATCCCAACTATCCCCCAATACCCTCCCACCCTCTTCCCGTCTCCTGGTTGTCCTCTCTTGTACACTCTACATTTCGGTCCAAAGTGTCGCAATCTATCCAGAAATAGGTAAAGGTTCTCAACCCGGTCCGACCTCAGTGAGTGGGACTGCTGTTCGTGGATCCCAGCCACCCTCCATCATATGTATGCGGTCACCCCACCAGGTCTCCCATACTATCTAGGTCTACCTCTTCCAAATCAATTAACATTGAGTCCCAGTCCAGTGCTATGGGGTATTTGCGAATGCCCTTGTTCTTCTCTTCTCGCAGCGCCGCGGCTTCGGCTTTGCCCCACTTCAACAAGTCAGAGCGCCACGTGACTACCTGCGGGGCCCTGGGTGACTTCCATCTCATAGTGATCCCCCTGATTGCCAACACTAGTGCCAGATCCGTAAATTTCAGTTGTGCTTTGCGTGTTTTGGGTCGTTTCCTATTCCCTATCAGGCAGGGCAGTGCCCCCTCAGGGATCCGGAGCGCAGTTATGGAATGTAGGGTGTGTTTGATCGTTGCCCAGTAAGTGTGTAACTTCGGGCATGTCCAAAGCATGTGGAGGATATGTGCCTCATCTTGTTGACATCTCGGGCAGCAGTGTGCGGCGGTAGGGAACATCCTATGAAGTCTCTGGGGTGTGAGGTATGCTCTATGGAGAACCATGGCCTGTATGAACTGAAACTTAACATTCCTGGATACTCTTCTATGGTGTCCCAAAATTATTTTCCACTCTCCGTCCGTTATAACTTCCCCGGAGTCCTCAGTCCAAATCTCCCTAAGGGCGGTGATCGGCGACGCCACATGTCCCCTGATACCAGTATACAGCCATTTCACCAGGTGTCCCCCCGTGCCCATGTAATGTAGAAGGTGTACCAATTCGTGTTGGTCCGGTTTCGTACGGTGCGGAGCCCAAGCTCGCCGCACGAAGTGAGTCACTGAGGCGTGTAACATGTATAGGCGCGGAGGCGCCCCCGTGGTCTGCACAAATGAAATATGATCCAGCATGGTATCATCTCCAAACAGGTCTCCCACCCTATCCACCCCGGCCTCCGTCCAGGGGCGTAGTCTGCGTAATGTTAGGGTCCCTTGCGGTGTCGGGAGTCCCAGTAGGGGTATGTTGTTAGCATATGGAGAGGTCCCAGCCGTGTATGCCAGTGCTTTCTTCCAGCAGGTTAGAGCCACATGCAGGAGGGGGTGGCAGTCCCTAGGGATCCTAGCCTTGGGCAATAGAAGGGAGTGTAATTCCCCCCTTGCCAATTTGTCCGTCGTGAAAGCAATCTCATGGAGATCTCTGCCCGCCACCCATCGGGTCAATCATTGGAGCTGGCTGGCATAGTAATAACTCCGCAGGTCAGGCACGCCTAACCCTCCCTGTCTGGTGTGTAGTTGCAGTTTTTTAAGGCTGATTCGCCTCCTCCCCGATCCCCAGGGTCTTGTGAGTTGAATCGGTCATAGATCAGTCTGATCTTGTGGTGGAAGTAGGTGCTGAGTTTGTTGCAAAGTACTTGAGAGGGGGACACCTGTGGTCTCCCTGCTGGGTCTAGCAAACTCCTTGACGATGGCGAAGAGTTCTTTACTATAGTGTGTTTTGGTGTAGACTCTGTCTTAAAGGGCCATTTTCTTTGTCTATTTGAGATGGAAGTGGTGTGTGTGCTGGTGGCGTTTTTGAAGGCTGTGTGAGTTTCTGGGGTTTTATTGTTCCTCCATCTCTTCTTGAGTCAACTGCAGGTGCTTCTGGAGTCGCAGAGGTCAGGAGTGAACCAACTTACTTTCTTGGTGTGTGGTTTTCTGGGGGCTTCTTGAGGGGAGTTGGTGCAGTTGGCGATCTATGGTGGAGGTTGCAGGCTGAGTTTTGGCGTCTGCTGTGGTCGGCAGTGGGTGGTGCTGAGAAAGGCGGGTAGATATTCCTCTGTGATCTTGTTCCAGCTGCGGTGCAGGATGGAGGGTGTGGTGGTGTATGGTGGGCGGGTTGAAGGTGAAATTTTGCCGTGTTGGTCAGTCCAGCGAAGCTTGTTGGAGTGGTCATAGGTGATGTACCTGCTGGCAGTGAAGACAGGGTCGCGAGTTTGCCCCGCTGTGTGGTTATGCATGGTGACTAGCTTCTTCAGTTCTATGTTGATGAGGTTTTCCAGAAGGGATGCAGTGATCTGGTCATGGGAGTTGTCCATGTCATAGATTAGGATGTAGTGGGTTGAGTTGAGGGCCTGGGGTGAAATGACAAATATGATAGTGTTGGTGGAAGGCAGACGGGGACCAGGGTGCCTGTAGAAGAGGGTTCTGCAGAGGGTGGTGTTGGGGTTGATTTGGAACTGAAGGTGTTCCATGGTTGTTGTAGAGTCATCTGAGTGGGTGGTCAGGTGGAGGGTGTCCTTGTGGACATGACAGTGCCTCCTTTTGGTCAGTCAATGTGGTCCTTGTGGGTGGTTTTTTATCCGTAGGGGATGGCAGTGGCAATGTCGGGTCCTGAGCTGGGGTTGGTCAAAGTTTCCGTGAGGAAGGCGATGTCTGGCATGATGGAGTCAAGGAGGTCCCAGATTTCTGTGGCATGTTTGTCGAGGGAGCGCATGTTGAGGAGGCTACAGTTGAGCTGGTTGGATGCTGAGCAACAAGGGGAGCTGGAGTGTTGGTGTGTATGAAGGTACTTGGGTGTCTTTTGGAGCCATGAGATAGCAGTTGGCATGGCATCCTGTGTTGTGGGCAAGGAGGGTGCAGGCGACGTATCATTGGAGGGTCCGAGAACCAGGGTCAATTGCACTTGGCTCGGTCCAGGTGCATATGGGCAAAGACAGGCTTGCCCTGGCATTAAGTAGTGCTGTGGGGGCTGGAGAGCTCGGAGGTAGGAAATGCAGGAAGGGTCACTGGAGGGGGTTGGGGCTGCCCGGGATCCCAGAGGTGAGGACCATAAAAAAAGAGAAAAAAGGAAAAAAGGTGAATAAAGGCAAGAAGCAGAATCTGGCAAAAAAACTGAAATAATGGTAGAATGCAGAAAAAGCAAAAAGAAAGACATAGGGGCAGCCCGGCAGCAGAGCAGTGATGATCTACCACTAGGGATGAGGAACAGGCAGGAGCCTGTGGGTGGGGGAGGGCCCCAAACCCCTGACCAGAGAGGCACCAGCAGCAATGGGGGCAGCTACAAGGCATAGTAGCAAGTCCACTAGAAGGTCAGAGGGTGTGAGTGGCTGTATGGGTCTGTGAGTGGGTTTGGTATGGCTGTATGAGTCTTTGAGTCGGTGTGTGAATAGCTGTATAGGTCTCTGAGTGGGTGTGTGAGTATCTGAATGGTTCTGTGAATGGCTGTATCACTCTCTGGGTCTGTGAGTATCTGTCAGTATCTAATTGGGTCTGTGAGTGGGAGTAAGAATGTCTCAGTTAGTCTGTGAGTGTGTGAATAATTGCTTGAGAGGGTCTGTTAGTCGATTGATGTGTCTCTGACTGGGTGAGGGACTGGGTGTATGTATGCCTGTTTGGATTTGGAAGTGGATACATAAGTCTCTTAGTGTATGAGTGAGTGGGTGTTTGCATCTGTGAGTGGGTGAGTGACTAGGTGCATAGTGAGAGTGGGTGTGTGAGTGTCTTATTGGGTCAATTAGTGTGTGTATCAGTTTCTGAATGGATGTGTGAGAGGGTGCATGAGTGTCTGATTGAGTCTGTGAGTGGGTGCATGAGTGTCTGAGTGGGTCAGTGAGTGTGTGCATGAAACAGATGGCCAAAGCAGGTGTTAACATAACAGCACCACTCTTGTCCAGGGCATTAACATTTAAGCTTATAAAGTAAACGTGAAGTGAATAAAATCAAAGTCATTTTGGGTGGTACATAATATAACATACGATGCATCTGCTACCATGACCTTCGAGTTACATAGTTTTCTTGTGATGAGGGGGGAAGCAAACTGATACATGGGCGGTGGTGCCATCAGTGACATTGGAACTCATTTGACAGACAATTAGCTTATAAGGCTGGAATACATGAGGTTAGAGGCTTAGAAGCTGGTAGGTTTGTGGACAGAATGTTCCCTTGGAAATGGCCTAATTGAATAAAAAAACTGAATTTAGCGCTCCCTGTGGTAACTAGGTAGTATTAACGAGATTAGGATCAACAGAGCAATGTGTTGGAACAGGGAAGAAATGGTTGCACCTTTACAACAAGTATTCTGGTGAAGTATTGCGAATAGCTGTAAATAAAATGGTTCGTTGTTTGAAAAGGACTTGGTGTTTGTCACATAGTCCACCAGTCTTGTGTTGGTTGTGGTGCTGTGTCAGGGGAGGTTAAAGATGATTTGCATGCCAGCTTTCAGATATCTAAGGGAAGAATAAGTATTGGGATAAGGAGTTCGTTAAAGCATCAACTGTGTTTATGTGGAGGTACCGGTTCATATATATTTATGTTGATTATATAGGGCCTGGCTATGGTACACTCTAAAATATATTGCAAATGAAGATCACACCAAAGTTGTGGTGAAGAAGATATAAATGCAAGTACAATTGTATTTATTAGATTTGAGTGCAATTTAACACAAGGGAGTAGAGTGTCATCCAGTGTCTGATTTCTGACAGACAGTCAGAAGTGAAGGCTAGGAAAGCAAGATGTGTGAAAGTATTTTACATCTAGCTGGTGTAGAAGAAGTCACATAAGGAGATAAAGTCACCCAAAGCAGTAGTGCAGAGGGAGAAGATTCAGGGTTCGGTTTAGGGGATGCCATCCGATGAAGGAGTGGGAAGTGGAGTGAAGGTGTATGCAGGGACAACCAGAAGACACTAAAAGGGAAGGGTACAAATGAGTCTAATACGAAGCCATTGGTGCTGGGAGAGATGAGTGTGGTTACCCAGGTAAGCTGAAAGTCCATTCTAAATACCACGTAGTTATTGGGAAGATGGAGGCTAGGTGGTTGTGCTAGGTTTGTGCTCTTGGCCCTAACTCTGCACGGCCCTCTTTTTGGGCCAAAATATGGTACAAACAATTGCTCCAGAAAGAGTTCAGGAACCTAAAGCTGAGACAATATTGATCATAGACTACACTTTTAGTGTTTGAATGGTCAACATTAAACACAAAATATACTAGAATTAAATATTTTGAAATTAGATGTTTTTGGTGAGACCGTTTCAGATAATGAATGCATCACTACCAATGTTCTAACCATCAAATGTTCCTTTTATTGTAGCCTTTAGAAAATCAAACCAACGTGGCCAACAGGACCGAGCTGATGACATCAATTCTCTACAGTGCTCCTGTTGATCCTTCGGGCTGGGTTGGATTAAAGAAATCATTTCCATCTCCTCTGCTTGCATACTTGAGGGTAACATGCTAATGAATTGGAGCAAGACTTTTAACATGTCATTGATCGGATTACCATGTACCATCACATTAAATATGCAGCATGAGAAGTAGGGACAAGCAAATGTCATTGAGAAACACTTTTAAATTGGTTACTTTACATATATGTGTTGCCCATGTCTTGCATTTGCCGCAGGGCAGCAACATTGAAGCTGCAAAATGGTTTGCTTTTTCATAATGACAAAAGCCACTGTGCCTGTGGTTCATTACAATTATTTAGCCATGTATGTCTGAATTCTTTGATTGGAAAAATCATGAAGCACAATCTTATAATCTGCTGTCTGCAGGCCTTGTTCAGGGGTTCTTGTAAATGGTGTGGTTTAAGCAACGAGTTACATGAGTCACTTGTAAGAGTTACTTATTATCTCAATTATTAAATCAGCATGGCTGGATTGCATGGATTATGCGAATTCTGCAGCGTGAGAGGTGAGCAATAGGTTTCAACTTTGGGCTTCAGAGCTGCATTTGACACATTATTTCCCCACGCCGTGACCATGTCCAAGTCTCAGATTCAAATGGAAAAATAGTTTGTGACAAGCCTCTACCTTCTAGTTGAATTGTTTGTAAGAGATATTTAAATCGAAGCTGCTTTTGCATTTTTAACTTGATAGCAATATTTAATGAAGGCAGCTTTACATGCTAAATCCTGATTGCACAAAGCAAATTAAATCTAAATCTGAATTCTGCGTGCATGTTGAGGGAGATTTAAGGTTTTCATGTAAACTTGCCACTGGATTTAAGTAGCTGCGAGTTTAGCGGGAAAGGCATGCCCAGCATAACATAAAGTTAATCTTTTTATCATGGAATTTCATCTGCAAAGTGTGATGGTTAAGGCGGATGCTTTTTTCTTGACATAGGAGAATTGGAATCTAGGAAAACTCATATCAGTAAGCAGAAAACTAAATAGTTAAATGATGATTTAAAGGAAACCAAATGTCAAGATTTTTTAGTTTTGTTTCTATATTTTCCAAAGACCATTACCTTAGTTATTGATTCATGAACCATCATCTTATTAGTTTATATGTTTACAATATTTTTAAAGCTCCCTGTAACCCCACCTTACTTTGATCTAATATGACGAAGTCATCAGCATACTGGAGGATTTGGACCTTTCATGGTCCTGTACTCGGTGGAAATGCCCTGGACATTGGCAGTGCTTCGCCAATAGCTGCTGTACAACGGCTATGTACTAAGGGAGCCAAGACACATCCCTGCTTAAGCCCTATGTTTCTTTTATGTGGTCTGACAACTTAGAACCTTTGCTGACTTTCACTCAGCGAACAATAAAATGATAAGCTTTCAGCCAAGTGGGAGGATCCTCCATTGCAAAAACGTGACCTATAGGTTATGACTGTCAACTCCGTCAAATGCAGCGGGGTTATCAATGAAGCAAACAATCAAAGAAGCACTATGTAGAAGCTTGTATCAGGACTCAGTTTGAAAATATGGGAGTAGTCTTGTTTGCTCATCACAGCTCACTAATTATCTTAAAAGGATCCTGGTGTTGGCCTCCATGTCCAAGTGTGAAATTAAACAATAGTTGGCGGAATCAGATCTATCACTCTTCTTGTATATTACATGAAGGATCGAACCAGGAATTGGGCAATTGTGGCTCTTGGGAAGAGGCATGGTTCAGTGGGAATACCCAATTAACCAAATTGTGAATGTCTGATTTAAATAAAGAGCCGGGAACACCGTTTGGGCCCGGGGCACTATTAAGTATGACAGACCTGAGAGCTAACTCTGTGGTCTTGGCAATGCTAAGACCATTAGAACAGGAGTGCTCAACAGAGTTAGAAGAGTAGGGTGATGTGTGCCCGGTGCTGGTGTAGTCAGCAAAATCAGAAGTGGGATAAATATTATTTATCTATGCGACCCTATTTAAAAGGCGAACTGTGTTTGTGTAAACCCTAATGTTGTTACTAGTTACTATCAAGTTTGTTTACAAATTGCCAGTATTTGGTTTGATCTCTTTGCCTTGAGAACTTATAAATTAGTAGGCCATGCTGTTCACAGTAGTTATTTTTCTTTTCTCAAAACAGCTAATGATAGTTTTTCTAAAAAGTAGAAATTGAGAGAGGCTTTAATTTTTTTTCTGGTTTATTAAAGTAGATTTTGCGTTACTCTTATTTCTGAAACAGGTCTTTCTTGCATCATCCTTGTGTTCCGAGGAAGTATTTTGTTTACTATTGCTGATCAGGATGTCAATTAAGGATTTGGTAATTGATTCCTAGAGTGACAGAAAAAAATTCGGGTTCAAAAAGCTGGCATATGTCTCAGTGTTTCCGATTAAAAATGTCCACCATTTTAATACTTTCAGCTCAATTTGGGTGGAAATTATAAACTGAGGGAATGTTTGCTTTCGGGCCTCTGCTAAATGAAAATATATATGAGGTGGCGGGTAACAATTGGTAAACTAAGGTATGTTCTAATGTGGATGGACAGCCATATACATGTTGTATATGCTCCTGAAGCATTTTAAATGTGGTGTTACTTGCAGTACCTGTGAGTGGCCATGTGTGGCACTGGACTTAAGACAAGGCTGGGGGGAAGTACATTCACTACTGTTTTGTCACCTTTAGAGCTGCAGAAACTTTAGAAGTGTAGTTTGTACATAGCAATCGCCTTGCTCTTTTGTGGGTGAGTGCTTGTTGTATCCCGTTCCTCCTTTAACCCCTTCTTAAGTTTCCCTAACCCTGTCCCTTCAACCCACACACCCAATTTTTTGTAGTTACCCTGTACTGTCCTAAATTTACTACTTACTTATGTGTGTGGAGATATCCCCATAGAATGGATAGGAGAAGTAAATGTAGAACTGTATTACAACTTAATGTACCAAATCTGCAGTTTGTAAATCAGACCTCTGACGTTCATGAGTTAGCCAACATTTCTACATAAGTAAGTAACACATACACATGTACTAAACTGTCCCAATGTTGCTCTAAAAATATATATCTACTAGTCATAAGTTGGACATGTTGAGAGATGTAAATATGCGAGGTGTTAGTGCGCATGGCTGGTGGTTCTTGCTAGTGTGAGGGAGAGCTTTGAGTGAGTGTCAGAAAATGGCTGTCTGTCAGTATGCAAACAAGGGGTTTTACTCAGTACAGACCCAATTAAATCAATGTGCAAAGCAGCAGCAAGTCAGCGTGTTACATTAATGTAATGAATAGTGTGGGACAAAGCTAAAGAGGTGTTTGTGTTACCACCTCTCCCTTGGCTGCCTATCGCCAGCAGAAAACTTAACTACAAGGGTCAGACCCCTCCACAGAAAGTCTTTTTACCCCTTATTCCTGAGGACTGTTTTGGTTGTTTTGTTAAACTGGCCCAGGAGCAATAATTTCGTCCAAAGCACTCCATTTATCCTAGCCAGTCTGATTGGGCAAGAAACACCTGATCAAGAGGAACATCTCATGGGTGAAGGAATGTACCCTATAATGGAGGGCCCTAGACCAAGTTGCTAGAAGTTTTTCGAAGCATTCTCCTCTGGGGCAGATGAAGTGCAATTGTAACTATTTCGCATTTCTGCTTTTTGCCAGTATGTTTTACCCACCCCTTATTTAGGAAATATTTTACAACGTAATATCTCTGATGGAATTTCATTAATCAAAGAAAACCAAAAAAAAAAAAAAAAAAAAAAAAAAAATTCGATGTACCTATTTCCTGTTGTACTTAAAATCATGTTTTCTTCCTCCATATACTGTGTCTCTTTTATCTCAGAATAATTTACTGATGCTGGCTATTCTGGCTTTCGAAGTCACCATCTACCGACATCAGGAGTACTACCGGTGCCGAAACAACCTCACCACGCCTGTCACTAAAACAATCTTTCATGACATCACCAGACAGCATTTCGACGATGGACTTGTGAACTGTGCCAAGTATTTCGTAAACTACTTCTTTTACAAGTTTGGTTTGGAGGTAAATATGTGTCAGTTTGGTTTCCTTAAAACTTCCTCAGCACTATTTATTGCTGGAGCAGTAGATTCTGCCATCTGGCTCAGCTTCTTTCCTGGTCTAAATGAAAGTGTTATGGTTCTAAAGCAGAACAGGGTCTCAAGGTAGATGTGCGACCATCAAAGAGAAGGAGAAGTAAGAAAGGTGACTTTTATTTGGTGAGTGTTTTGGTGTGGGACATATGTACTTGTACACTCTGTTGCCTCTGAACCAGCTATCCAGTAAGTTTGCACTAATGGCCACACTCCCTGGTTCTTGAACTGAAAGCTGTATGGTTCCAAACTAGAAATATTCTATTCATGAGACTCGGTTTTGGCCTATATTGTTGGCCCATCTTACAGTTTGGCATTCCGGAGAGTGTATAGCTATAAGATCACAGGGGGGCAATCCCTGCAATGATATTCCCTTTAAAGTACTGAGATATAAGCTTGCCTTATCAGAATTGACTGTAGCTAGACTTGACCACAGAGTCACCCAGTGCAGCATAGTGCCTGCAACAACACAGCACCTAGCGTCAAAATCAAGGGCAAGTGCAGATATCACACATATGCAATCCTGGGCAAGCAGGATATGTAAAGTGAATCGTGTAAGTATCACTTGTAGGAAATGTGCTATAAACAGGGGCCTGATGGTAATGTATATTTATACTATGAGCCTAAGGTACTAGATCTAGAACTTCATACAGTTAGGCCAGATTTGAAATGTCTTCTCTGTATTTGTGTTTTATCTCGTATTTTTCTGTTCCTTTTTCATGTTATGCAGTTCACCAAACAGATGCATCGCCTTAACCTACTAAATAATGGATTGGAACAATTTTATTAAGAAATGGGACACACTTATCATAATTGTGATGGACAAGCAGCCCAACTAGTTAATCTTCAGAGAATTAGCTTTAAGGCCATGTGTATTGCCCATCAGGCTTTTTGGGACACAGGTCCTAGGATCATCCGTGACCTAGTAAAACAGTACCAACCTAGTAGAAACCTCCGATCTAGCCAGGCCTTCATCGCTATAGCTCCGAGAATAAAAAAAGCAAGGTCTGGCGGCAGGACGTTCACCTACAATGCCGCCAAGACCTGGAATTCACTTCCTCTTCATCTTAGATCCAACCCCAACCTTTCCCTATTCCGTAAACAGCTAAAGACATTCCTGTTTAACCCCCTCAGTAAATTTTAGCTAGCTACTGCTGTCACGTTATTTCTATTCTGGTTCCCAGCGCTTGGACGCCCCCGGGCACAAACCGCGCTTTTATAAATTTACTTTTCATTTCATTTCATTTCATCTTCACAAACTCTTCCTCAAAACTATAAACCATTTGAACCATTTTGTCCAACTGGTAGTCAGTTTGATAAAAAAACATAAAGGGACATATTGTAAACATCATATTTCACCAAAATATTATCTGAAGTCTTTGCCAAATGATGTAGTCTTAATTGGAAAAATTTTGATGTCAGTGGAATATTTAGGAGTTAAGGGGTATTTTTGTGGAAGAGCTCTACATGGGCTCTGAATAGCAGAATATTCAGATCTACAGCTTGATGTGAAGCCTTTATTGTAACTCTGCATGCTTATGTGGAAATTATCTCAACGCCATAGATCTGAAGAGCAAAACCTAATTTCAGTCCATGCTGACTCAGCCATGTTTAATGCTATTTCATCTGAGAGGAAAGAGGGGATACGGATACGGTCTAGGATGGAAGAAAATTGTAAAGAGGTTGGTTTTGTGATCTTTCCTGAATTCATTGAAGAGAGGGAAAGTCGAAGATCAGTAGTTAGATTGCTTAAACCATGAGAGTTGCGAAGCACTCTCGAGTGTCAATTGACAATAAATGTGTTTACACGCCTAGAAAACCTTTTGACCAGACTCCTTTCTGATATCCTCTTTAATATAGTCTTATCGCCCACCATAGTGGGCTATACTGGATATTAAAGGCCTGCTCAAACATTAAAGGCTGGACCAAAGGCGAGGGCCTCTAACAAGGGAGCGGGACGTTAATGCCTGTATAGGCCAGCTACATAGGACTCTAAGGCTATTAGAGCATTCTGCCACTAGAGGGCAGAATGTTCTAACAAATGAAACAAAGGCTTCATGGAGCCCGAGGAGAATGAAACTCCCTCGGGCTCCATGAGGCATTTGTTGACATCAACAGCTGGGAACAACAACATCGGAATGTTGATGCTCTGGGCTTCTGTGGCTTCAATGGAGCTCCCAACATTACAATGTTCTAATATACTCTTAAAGCCAGCTACCAAGAGCTATTCCAGTTGCTTAAAGGTACTGAACCTGAGTCATAGGCCAGAGACGGTTGAGGGCCTCTAACAACCCATATAGCCTGAGACAGAAAGACTATAAGGCTATTTGAACAATCCACCCTCTAGGGATAGAATGTTCTAAATTAAAAAGGGAGAAACATGAAGACAAACCTTCCCTTATAAGCGCGGAACTACTTCATTCTCTTCAATGGAGGCTTCAACATTCCAATGTTTTAATATCCAGTAACACAATGGTCCATTAGAACTTTGTTCCCCCAATCTAAACTCCTAAACTTTCTAAAATGGTGAGAAAAGAAAGTTTTCAGAATGACAAAAAAATCCAAATGTTTTTATCAAACATTTTCAAAAGGGATCTGTCTTTACATTTAGTGTGAGGTGTGCCCCTCGCAGCCTTTGGATCTGGGAAGCCACCTTTGGGCTTCTGTTTTTATCGTTTCCCCTGGACTGCCCTGTAATTGGAGCCTGACGAACGAGGACCGCAACATCTCTTGGCTTCTACCGCCGCTGCTGCCGGGGCAGGGACTGCGAGACCCAGGGTGCACAGCGCTCCATCATCACAGCGCACCTGGTGTCTCTTCCCGCCCCCAGCTCCCTCGCGGCTACAATCGGCTCGCGGCCCCCGATCCGCGGGAGCCGCTCGCAGCCTTTGGATCTGGGAAGCCACCTTTGGGCTTCTGTTTTTATTGTTTCCCCTGGACTGCCCTGTAATTGGAGCCTGAAAAACGAGGACCGCATCATCTCTGGGCTTCTACTGCCGCTGCTGCCGGGGCAGGGACTGCGAGACCCAGGGTGCACAGCGCTCCATCATCACAGCGCACCTGGTGTCTCTTCCCGCTCCCAGCTCCCTCACGGCTACAAACGGCTCGCGGCCCCCGATCCGCGGGTGCCGCTTGCAGCCTTTGGATCTGGGAAGCCACCTTTGGGCTTCTGTTTTTATCGTTTCCCCTGGACTGCCCAGTAATTGGAGCCTGACGAACGAGGACCGCAACATCTCTGGGCTTCTACCACCGCTGCTGCCGGGGCAGGGACTGCGAGAACCAGGGTGCACAGCGCTCCATCATCACAGCGCACCTGGTGTCTCTTCCCGCCCCCAGCTCCCTCGCGGCTACAAACGGCTCGTGGCCCCCGCTCGCAGCCTTTGGATCTGGGAAGCCACCTTTGGGCTTTTGTTTTTATCATTTCCCCTGGACTGCCCTGTAATTGGAGCCTGACGAAGGAGGACCGCAACGTCTCTGGGCTTCTACCGCCGCTGCTGCCGGGGCAGGGACTGCGAGACCCAGGGTGCACAGCGCTCCATCATCACAGCGCACCTGGTGTCTCTTCCCGCCCCCAACTCCCTCATATAGGCACGCCCATTCCCGTGCACGTGGGACGCGCGCGGGACTCAGCCCGGGGCTAAGCCCGGGGAAAGGGCGGGCTGTTTGAGGCCGTTCGAGAACGGACGAGACCGGGACCGGGCCACCCCCCTTGCTCCTGCTAAACAAATCTGTGTTTTAAAACCACGCATAAACTATACGACAAACTATGGCGACCAGAGAAACCAGGAGTAAGAGCACGCTGACCGCTGGAGCAAACAAAGGTACTTTGGACACTTACTTTGCGAAAGCTGGCTCTCTTCTGATAGATGAGATAACGACTCTGGAGAGGCGCATATCTCAAGAAATAGAATGGGTTCGAAGATCTTCTATAGGACCCATTGCGCACGAAAAAGTCCCAAGATAATAGACTAGATGGTATTATCACAGCGACTGGTGAAAATGTGGATGGTGGGGTCCTAGTTTCATCTAATATAAGTAACTCTACCTTGCACAATATTGAGAATGATATAAGCATTGTCAGTGAGCTAAGTATCCTACCCCTTCCCCAGACCCAAGCGCAACTGACCATTCCAGCTCCTACCACTCCTTTGTCTAACTCGGATGATATCACTGATAGTGTAGGTTGTCCGACGAAGGGGGAAAGGGAAGGGGCAATACCAAAAAGAAAAAGAGGGGCACACAATATTGGTGGGCGGAAAGTTAAAATCCCAAAGCATAATGGTATAGTGGAGGGAAGTAGGCGAGGACCGAGTAACAACGGTCCCATTGACCTAGAGAAAACCACGCCCCCACCCAATGTTTTATTACCATTGCAGACACCAAGTTTGGCAATTCCACCTGCCATGGCAAACATAGATGCCAACGATCCCACTTTAATCAGGATGGCAGCTATTCTCAAGACATTATTAGGTCCCCTGGAAACACGCCTATCAGATATTGTAATCAGGCTAGCGTCGCTAGAGAATACAACTGCTCAGCTTGCTGATATGCTTAAAACAAACAATAACCCAGCGAAAGGTGGGGTAGAGCTCAGGAGCTAGAAGGCCACACCTAAGCCTCCACAAAAGGATGTAGGGTTAGTTTCTAAGACACTACATACACAACCTTCCACATTGCACATAGCCACCCCTCAGGTGACGAACTGTATCACCCTAACACAACCCCTGTCACCTTTTACTACCACCCCTCAGGTGACTGATCGCAATCCCAGATTGAGCTGGCCAGTAAAGGATGTTGCTGGCACGCAAGGAGCACATCCAGCTACTAAAAAACCTGGGCCAATTAACCTACCACCAGAGGCGAGTCCGTACACAGTCATTTTGGCTGGGGTACCAGAGTTGAAGCCCGACTCTAAAGAATCCGTCTTCGCTCTGAAAAACAAGGTCGCCAATTGGCTCACGATAAATAGACCCCTACCATATGGAATCACGAGTGGGGTTCTTATGGTTAGGAGAGTCCCCTGGGTGGGCAACACAGAGAAAACAATAAATGGAGATTGCGTCATAATTAATTTTAGGGATCCTAGGACTATTTCCCACATCTGTAGTTGGTCGCACTCCGAACAGGGGACTTCTATTCAGTCGTTACCCCTATCTTTCTTCTACCCACCATCGCACAATCCATACGAGGAGGAAGGCTGGCACACAATTCCTAGGAGGGGGAGAGGCTGCACTGACAGAGCTAGAGGTGATTCCCACTACCCCAGAGTGCACCAGCCAGATCTTTTTTCAACATTTAACAGATACAGCTGCCTGGACATGGTGGACTGACATAACAAGGGCAGGCGGAGGGAGGCGGGTGACTCTGTCAGGGTCCGAGAAGAAGGAAACACTAGTCCTCACGCTATAAGTCATGTTAGCACCTTGAAGACTGACCACTGTGATGAGTATAATAAAAATAACATATCGGTTTATGTAGATACCAAAGACCCTCCAACTGATTCAGCGGAACTTAGAGACGAAACACAGGAATGTGATCCCGGAGATTTACCACAATTAAGCGTATTGGGCACAGCTACATCCACCGCTCCTGCTTCGAACTTTAGATCACCCTCACTTAAGATACTGTCCTGGAACGTGGCCGGTCTTGGGAACAAACTGAATTGCCCAGATTGGGGTTCATTTATTGAGGGAAAAGACATATGCTTGTTCCAGGAAACCTGGGCTAGAGAGGTTGTCTCTTGCACAGGCTTTGCGGTATTCTCAATTTCGGCTAAGTGGGGAGGTAAGGGGCGTCCCTCGGGAGGCCTCGCAACCTGGGTGGCTGTCGACCTGGGCTGTAAGGCTACACCCCTTCCTTCAGTTTCCCATGACAACCTGGGGGTTCTGCTGGAATGGCCCAACTCGAGTAGGCTGGCCGTGGTAAATGTTTACTCCAGACCAGTAAACATAACACAAGAGTTGGATACCATTGACCAACTCTCGGTTTTTCTCAGTGATATCCCCCAAGGCACACCGTTTCTAGTGGGAGGTGATTTCAACTGTCACTTCGAGCCCCTCCCAGGCCTATTGGATGGACTGCCCCAGGAGGAGGACGCCTTGTGGCTGGTACCTCCTTCGACAGCCCCTCCTCCTAGAGCCTGGACCCCTCTAGCTCTGCAAATCACTGCCCTAACTCTTAAGTGTGGTATACGGGCTTGTAATGGCCGTATAAGCTCAGACATTCCACCCAAATGCACATACCATAGAGAGGGCAGGGAGTCCAGACTAGACTATATCCTGGTTCAACTTCCTCTGTGGCCGCACATCACTGATTTCAAGGTGATAACCAGGGAAGACAGCGACCACAATGCGCTAGAATTGGAGTATGCCATTCCCAACTTGGAAGCTAGAAGAGTTGTGCTAGTTGACGTTGCCCCAGGGCTGGCGCTGTCAAATAACAGAAGGCGAGTGAGGTGGGAGAGGTTAGATTCCAACACGGAGAAGGTGCGTGGATTATACGCCCGGCTTGTACCAACTTTAGAAAAGATCTCCATAATAATGGAGCTTTCAATTTCCCAGGACATACATAAGGAACTAGGGAGGGCACATGAGAGTCTTATCGAGTCTGCGGCCGAAGTCCTTTTTACCATAGGAAAGAGGAGGCCCCTTGATCCCCCTAACTGGTATAATCAGGCTTGCCGTAAGGGTAAATTGAACCTTCTGACAGCGATTAAAGATGGGGCAGATAGATCTGTAATCCAGGAAAGAAGAAGGGAGTACAAGCGCCTAACAACTAATGCCAAAAGTGAATGGGAGTATGAAAAAGGGGAAAATCTTAGTATATCACTGGCCACCAGGGACTCCCGCAAATGTTGGCACATTGTTAACACGGGGTCCGTGAAGTTAGCCTCGGCAATCGAGCCTACCATTTCAGCAAAGACCTGGCAGGATCACTTCCAGTCCCTCTATAAGGTCGCAGATGGTGTCATTAATGACACTCCTCGCAATATAACCGCAACAGTGAAGGGGGATCTCTGCACACAGGGAGAAGTGCGAGCAGCCATCGCAGGACTGGCACCAGGAAAAGCGCCAGGACTGGATGGCCTGCCGGGTGATCTATTCAAACAAGAACCTGACGTATGGGCTCCCTATCTGGTCTTGTTATTCAATGCTGTCCTAAGGGGCATGGAGGTTCCATGAACTTGGCTGGGCGCAGAGATTGTTCCCATATTTAAGAAGGGATCACCTCTGCTCCCAGCCAACTACAGGCCAATTAGTCTCATAGATGTACCCCAGAAGCGGTTTGGCAGGCTGATATTGGATCGCCTCCAAAATTGGATGGAGGAATTCACTATTCTTAGTCCCTATCAGGCGGGATTTAGAAGAGGGGTCTCCACCACGGACCAGATCTTCCGCTTGAACCTTCTGTATTGGAAGACTGCGGTAATCGAGGGCGACAGCTTGTACGCGGTATTCATGGACTTGCGAGCCACCTTCGATTTAGTACCTAGAGACAGACTCTGGACCGTATTGCTGGAGATGGGCATTCCGGCTGACATTCTGAATATTTTGATAAAACTACACCAGGGAAACTTTGCACGTGTCAGGTGTGGAAGGGATGGGGCACTCTCAGACAGATTCCCCGTTGACAGAGGGGTGAGACAGGGGTGTGTACTTGCACCGACCATGTTCTGCCTCTTTGTCAACGGGGTGATCGCTCACCTGACTAAGATGGTTGACATTGATGCTCCCAAGTTGAATGGCAGCAGGGTGCCCGCTATTATGTTTGCGGCCGACACCCTGCTGCTGTCCAAGTCCCCCATGGGAATACAAAGGCTCCTGGACGGGTTCTCAGCCTTCTGTGTCGAGCGGGGGCTTGAGATCAATGCTACAAAAACCAAATATATGATCCTCAACCCCCCTCACTCAACACGCCCCAACCCTACTATAGGTTCACTAAGATTAGAGAGGGTATTCACCTTCGAATATCTGGGTGTAACCATCAATCAGGACATGACGTGGGATGTCCATCGGAACAAGGATAACATGAAATTGGCCCAGCTAACGGGTGGCATCTGTAGGATGGCAAGCGGGTCGACCTATAAACCACTTGGTGCCGCCCTCGAAATTTATAAAATGCAGGCTAGAGGGGCAGTGCTATACGGAGGGGAATTGTGGGGTCATACTTCGGTCCAAAATCTCCAAACCACCGAAAATAAATTCATTAGACAGTTGGCGGCATTACCTGTAAGCACCCCGATTCTTCCGCTGAGACTTGATTTGGGTCTTAGACCCATCTCGGAGGAGCTGGGATTAAGACCAATAATCTTCTGGCGCCGTATCTGGTGCACACCGGAACTTACGAACTATAGGAACGAGCTTCAGGAGATTCTTGGTCTATCTAAATCAAGACAAATCCCATTGCTCAGGTTCATTAAACAAACATGTGAGACATTGGGCAGACCTGAATTATGGCTAGATCCAGGTAATGCATGTAGTAGGATCCCACGTAAACGCCTTACGAGGGATTTATTCGAACTGAAGCTATCAGTTACACAGGGGAACATACGGGAGGGGTCTTTGACAGATTTGTTTATCAAATCCACAGACTTATACCAACTTGAATGTGTGCTAGATAGCATTGCTCCCGTCCTCACTAGAAAATTATTTTTGCAATGGCGTTATGGCACACTTCCTATTAGGGCATTCACAAACCTCTGGGCCCAGTCTCCTTTTGGCGAACAGTGCCCGTCATGCTCACATAATTTGGAAGATGATTTGCATATTATATTTTTTTGTGAGGCTTACCAAAGATCTAGGAAATACTGGCTTCTCCCCCTTCTTAAAAATCTAGGCTTCACTCGATACCTTCCTGCATATAGAATTTTAAAGACGGATCTTTCACCTATGACTGTCTTTTCTGGAGCAAAATTTTTAACTGCGATGTGGCACATCCGCTCCCGCCTTTTAAAGATGAGGTAGATGCGGGATAAATAAATTGCACTGATGATTTTTAATTGTAACATATGGTAAATGATTATAAAATCTGCTTTTGGAATGCTTTTTAATGATGTTTATTGTATTTCATCTGCACTGTCATTGAAAATCTGTTTGTCCTTCTATTATGATCTTAATCGATCGAAATAAAGATTGAAATGAATGATATATAACATTATCAAAGGTTCTTTTTTTCTGACGCAAGCCCTCTACTTTGTTTTTCTTTGAGCAGACATGTTTCCTGATGTCCGTCAATGTGATAGGTCAGAGGATGGATTTCTTTGCCATGATTCACGCTGTATGGCTTTTTGTTGTGTTGTATCGACGCCGAAGGAAAGCAATTGCTGAGATCTGGCACAAGTACTGCTGCTTTCTGGCGGTTACTATCACTTTCCAGTACTTCATGTGCATCGGAATTCCACCTGCTCCATGCAAAGGTAAAAACATTTTTCCCTTTTTCGTGGGCAGCTGTTGTCATTTGTTATGTTCAGTTAGCGCCAGGATAATGGACAGTAAAAAAAATACAAGAAGTAATTGTTATTAATTTTTTATGACTTTTCCCATACTTTTGTCCCTTTGCAGATTATCCATGGAGACACGCTGGTGCCAACTTTAACTCCAACATAATAAAGTGGTTGTACTTTCCAGACTTCATCGTGCGGCCCAACCCTCTCTTTCTTGTCTGTATGTATTGGCGTACAGAGTGTATTCATATTGCGGGTTTACTTGTGGTTTCTTTTCCTCTCCTGGGTTGTTATGCGACTAGGTCTTCGTGTTCCATTAAGCGAACAGCTTTGTCTGCTTAACAATGAAGCAACTGCTGGGTTTCGCATAATAGTTTTTCTTCTAAGTCCATAGCCAAGACTTCCTCAATTGTGTTTACTGTTTTGCTTCAATTCTACGAAAGATGGCACTTCTTTTGTTACTGCCGGGGTTTGCTGGCCAAAATGGTGTAGATCTGTACCCATGTCTTTTCACTTTCTACTTCCTGAATGACAATTCTAAGAAATAAACTGCTGTGTAAAGAAAAAGCCTGCTCATGGCAGGGTGCAATTGATCAGTAAATTGCCCATTCCCATGTTAAACTCTTACAGCCTGATTCATGTACAGGCCGTTTTGCGTGGCCCTAATAGCGAATCATAGCGACTCGCTATTGAGGACACGCAAAACGGCATTCATGTAGGAATTGCTAATTAAATAGCGATTCCTACATGTTCTTTATTTGCGAGTAGCAATTTGCTACTCGCAAAAACTCCCCATTCATTCCTATGGGCCAAGAGGCCCATAGGAATGAATGGGGAGTATCCCTTATTTGCGAGTAGCAATTTGCTACTCGCAAATAAGATAGCGATTTTAAGGGTGCCAGGGGTGTCCAAAGGACACCCTGTAGCACCCCTAAGAAGCACATTTGAACAGGTGTTGCGCACACACATGTCCAAAGGACATGTGTGTGTGCAACATGCAACTTAGAAAAATGCTTTTAAAAGCATTTCTCTGAGTTTTTGCTATTTACCGAGAGGTCTGACCTCTCGGTAAATAGCGGCCCCAAAAGTGCTAAATCGCAATTTCTTGATGTGTCATGAATAGCATTTGAGGAATCTCTAATAGAGATTCCTTAAATGCTATTCCTCGCATATTTGCGAATTCTTAAATAGCGATTTTTGCATTTGGGATCATGAATACCAAATGCAAAAATCGCATTCGCAAAGGGCCAGATTCTCAGAATCTGGCCATTTTGCGAGCGCTATTGGCTACATGAATCAGGCTGTTAGTCTACTGCATTTCCGGTGTTATATGTCACCTGACCAAACATTGCTGCGATGTTCCAGGGTCACGGTCCCTACTCGGGGGGCATTAGCCTTAGCTGAGGTTCACTCCTTCAGTCTGTGCGTGTGACTCATGGCACAGGGGGCAGCACGAGACAATAGTCAGTGTAAAAAGTCCTGGTGGCATCTCTAAGGTTGAGTGTGTTCCTGGACCGATGCAGGGGTGTAAGGGCCAGAGAAATAACCCGACCGAGGGCCTGAGTGCCTGACAATGTCACTGAAGTGCACAAAGTGGTGGATGAGCCCCATTTCTTTTTCATGCGTTGCAGAAGGAAGCGTGGGTGATGCCTGAAAGGAAGAAGAGTAAACGCACCAAGAAGCCCTAAAAAGTGAGAGCTATGGCGCCCAGGAAAACACAAAACAAAAAAATATAACATGTAAACTGCTAGGGTTGAATTCTCAGTCTGCAGCTCCAATGCTCCTCTCCTACTTGTCCTGTGAGAGTTAAAGGGCAGGACCTTTGGTGTCCCATAGCTGCGGGACAGCCTACTCAAAACAGGATAAACTCACAGCAAGCGGTATAATGGCCATTGTATCTCAGAGAGATGCAACATGTGGAAGGTTCATGAGACACGAAACCCATTTCCTCCCAAAAACTCTTTTTTTTATGTGTTAATAGTCTCATTAACAGTAGTTTTTGTTGAGATTTTCTTCTATATAACCTACTTCTGTGTGATTGTTTCCCATATTAGTTTAAACTCCACAAAAAATTAGCAAAGTAAAAAAAAATGCATGTAGTTTTCAGACAAAACATGTTGCAACATTGCCTGTCCCTAGTCAAGGCATGTGATAAGGTGGTGTCTCTCACTCTACACAGGGAATTATATAGCCTACTAGTCCCGTGTTAACAGAAACTGCACTGGAGGATGAATCAGTTAAAAAACATATGTTTAGAAGTCTTTAGTTTAATTCCCAGACAGACCAAAAGCAAAAGGATGGTTTTAACATTAGACTTGTATAATATAATAAATAGGGAGGCGAGTCAACTCAGATAACAATTAATTTTATGCTCTTAATGGTCACCAGCTGCTCCCAGCTCGGACTGAGCTTACAGTGATGGAGTCCTCAGCCTCACAGGCGTCACTCTGGACGGAAGCAGAGGTAGCTGGTGAGATGAAAAGAGGGAGCAACAGAAGGAGAGAGCAGTGCATCCGCTCTTAGGGGCCGATTATGATCGCGGACGGACTTGAGTCCATCCGCGATCACCGAGGATGAGGGAACGTCCGCATGAGCTGCGGCGTTCCCTCCTGTGCTATTAGGATGTGACCGCCACCCTGGCGGTCACATCCTCTATTTTTAACATTGAGGCGGGTGCAGCTTCAAGCTGCACCCGCAGCAATGTTAAAAATGCACGCATTGCATTTGTATGTAGAAAGTGGCAGGCACCGCGCGGTGCCTGCCGCTTTCTGCATACAAATACAGGGGGGTACCATAGGTACCCCCCATGTGCACCCCCCACCCCCTTCACCTAGGGGGCCCGCAACGGGCCCCTGCAGTGAAGATCCGTATGCTTTTCAACGGCGGTAAACCCGCCGCGGAAAAGCATATCTTGGCAACAATCCTAATATGGGGGACAGTGTCTGAGAGACACCGCCACCATATTAGAGCTTTTCCGCCGCGGTTGTAAGCCAACCTCGGCGGAAAAGCGGCAGACGGAAACCAGGACCCACCAGCCATCCTAATAAGGCGGTGGGTCTTTGGGGGGTCCGCTGCGGTTTTTCCGCATCCTCCGGGCCGGCGGTGGCTTCCGCCGGCCCGGAGGATGCGGAAATTCCGCAATCATAATGGGCCCCTTAATGTGTCCGCACACCCCAGCCTTATCTATTTGTCCCACTTTCCCAGCACAGTGGTTTTAACCCACTGAGGTGTCCCTTCAGTCTTTGATACCTGTGTTTTCCTGATTAGGTTTTTGCATGTAGTTGTCTTTTATGTTGGGCATGTTTATACAGCAGTAATTGTGGTCAGAAGTCTCAATAACTAGGCATAAAGTTGAAGGTTTAAGGTTATTATTGAATTTTTAGGCACTGAATAAGTGCTTTGCAAGGTATGGTAGACTGCATGCACTTGTGCTTGTGCTGGCAATGTTTGTGATAATATCAAGGAAATTAATAATCAAATCGGACTCACCAGACCATAAAACAAGCCCACAAACAGCCCAAAAACCCGCCAACACACTCGCCTGCAAGGCCAGCCAACTGGGCATTGCTGGATTGTCCTGTAGGTCAGTCGTACCCAGCATATATCCTCTAATAGGTCTTCCCAGCCCATTGGGTGGGAGTGCTGATCCAATACCTTGTAATAAGAGCTTGGGGCCAAAGGTCACAGCACCATTCTGTACTTCGGAATATAGATCAGTTAGTAGGATGGTCTCAGAATGTCCGTGTGCTTTTTTTGCCATTTTGTAATGCTGAGTAGTAGATTCACACAAGGTCCTGAATATATAACTATTAATATTGCATGATTTTTTACTTCATTGTTCATGTATGAATCACATTTTTCAATTGTGAAAAGTGTAGAAGAAATGCAGTACAGGGCCTGTTCTCATAAAAAGAGGGTTAGTTGACCCTGGTTCAGGAAGGCATAAGCATTACTCCTGTCCAAGCATGTCCCATATTTACAGTTAGCTTCTGCAAATACTGATTTGTTTCATATGCTAAAACAAATATGTCTTTCAGACTGGAAATTTTTATTTTAAGTGCTTGACCTATACTCATTTGTGAATATTGCCAAGAACCTTCTGGAATCTTGTTTCTTTCTCTTGTTATTCCTGTATGCTTCAACCTAATGTAGTCATTCCTTCCCTTTGCCAGATGATTTCATGTTGCTTCTATGCGCATCTCTACAAAGACAGACGTTTGAAGACGAGAATCTGGCTGCGGTCCGTATCATGGCTGGAGACAACGTAGAGATATGCATGAATCTCGATGCGGCATCCTTCAGCCAACACAATCCTGTTCCCGACTTTATCCACTGCAGGTAACGACAAACTCCAGGTGGAGTGTATCTGCATAGGCTGTTTTAAAAATGCATTTTTCCAGATTCACAAACTGACCCTGTAGTAGATCCAGTTGACCTATTAATACTGGCTTATAGTGAACCCAATTGTTGGCATTTAGGTTATGGGACTAAGATGAAATGTTATTGAGGAAATTCAATTCGAATCCAGTGGTGTATTAGCCCTAAATATGCATTTAAGTTGCTGCGGCGCCACAAGAAAATTCTTGACCATCAAAAAATTGAAGTATTTTGCACATACGTCTTTGAATTTTGTATAGGCTCTATGAACTTACATTAACTTGCATTCAGGTTGCTGCTAAATGAAAACGAGGTTATGTGTATAAATGATCTGATCAACTTTTAATGCTCGGTATTATTCCGCTTTACACTTTTTTCTATGTTTTATTTTATGTGGACTTTTTTGAGTTTCAAGGATTGCATTGAATTGTGTTCGCCCTGGGTATTGGTATATGTTAGCGTTGGGAGGAATTTCAACTTAACAGGTAGAAATTCCTCGCTTTATTAATTACAAATAAAGAGTGTTGAGGAAGACATGTTAAGAAGGGGCATGAAGGGCCAGGGGGTCATTTTATTGTGTGAGTATATGTTTTCAGTATACTCACTGAGCTGATTGGGCGTTATTTCTCTTCGGAACTTCAGGTGACATAGCAGTAGGTTTCCTCTGTTTCTTGGTGACAGTTCTATGTTCTGTAGAGGTTGTCAAATATGATTCAGTCAGCAGTGCAATTGATGATGCCGTATTAAAGAACATCTATGAGGTCATCTGTGACGTCACGAACAGTCTATTAAGGAAATTATGTTTACAAATAGTACTTGAAAGTAGCATTTTAGGTTCGCTTTGTAAGCTTGTCTTTTCAAATACATTTTGTTCATGGCGCATATAAATGTCTGTGTCGTGATTGCACTGTGCTATGTGTCCTTTCTGGAATCTCCCCCAGATCTTCATAATGCTAAACACAGCAATATCCGCTGCTTCAATTTGTTCAAGCCTCTATTTTTGAACAAGGTGAATGTGCTGTGCTATCAATTCTAGCTTGGTAGGACATGTCAGTTGTTGTTAGATTGATTCACATGGAAAAGATGTGTTTGTCCGTGTTGCCTATCCAGTTTGTTGTTTTGCTAAAACACTTGCATTTTCTCAGCAATATTTTCTTCATGAAAAGCTGGCATGTGGGTGGTTCGGAGATGTTGCGTGTGGTGCTCCCATTAGTGGTGCAAATCAGTTGGCAGCTGCACCAGAAGAGACCGTGGGCGACATATGGTTTAGAAGAACTTTCACTGGTCCAGTCACACTTGCATAGGGTCTCTTTTTCCTTGTGTTGACATTCTGTGCCTTCCATGCACCCCTCCCCCTGTGGCTCAAGCCGCGTCACACTGTCAGCACCACTCAGCCAGGCAACGCCGTAACTGCGCCCCGCTCCAGACGCGCAGCACCGGCGTAGCGCATAGCCCTGGGCACGGCATGGCAGCATACAGCTGGGCCAGCGGAAGTGCCAAGGAGCCTCTTTAGCATAATGTTTTTTCAGCATGAACTCTCACATTAAAACGTCAGTGATTATCTACTCAAATGCACATGATCTGACTGCAGTTAGTGTCTTCTGCACAATACACCAGCTCAGAAATCTGCTACTTTGCCAACGTATGAAATGTTTATACAACACTCCATGCTGAAGACACAAAAATATTTTCATTGCTTTACAAACATGGACATCAGCCAACGCAAGCACTGCATTAAAATAGGAAACTGTAGTCCAGTTCTTGAAAAGATCTGCGCGTGGCTGGTTTTCTTGGCTTGGGAGGTACATTTCCTCATAACAGGAAAGCTCAGTTACTTTAAAATGTCTTAGACAGTTTACCTGATAAACTCACAAGTGCAGACGGCTTACCTTGGCCCTCATTCTGAATTGCACAGTACTGGGGGCATAGGCTACCGTGAGGTAAGTCTGCCTCAGCACCATGGAATGGGGGAATTACCACATGAAACAATTTTTTTCAGTCAAAAAATCACAGAACATTCCAAAAGCAGGTGTTAGTTATGCATCCCTCTGTTATCCCTTGTCAGAAAGAACACAGGGAATGAGACTGGCCAGCTTCTTCAGATAAAGCCACAGGAGATTTTACCATGTAGAATTTACCTCCTGGAAAACTCGAGTCTGGTTCTCCCACACCCTGAAAGAAATGGGTGTGGGAAAGCCAACCCATCAGGAATGGGTGGAGTGGGATCTCATGAGGCGATTCTGCTCCACCTGATTTGTATGATGGCCTTACTGTTTAGTTTGACATTGCAAAAATGTATAGGTGTCCGCCTGCAGACAAAAATATTAAAGGTTAATACAAGGACATACAATGATGATGTGGGCAGGAACTCCACAAATGTGTCTTGTAAAGAATGACTGGTCAGGAGCAGCAAAGTCTAGTATATCCTCAGGATGATGATGTGGTTGTTCTTTAACTGATTATCTTCTGCTGGAAAATGCATCAGATCACAACATATCTAATACACCTCCATTATGGGGCAATCTTACATTCGAGTTAACAAGTCCTCACAGCACACTCTTGCACCATACATATTTGTCCATTTGTCAATTCAAGCTAAAACGCACAAGTCCTGCATTCAAAACCACCACACTCATGATTTACCCCACTCGAGCCACATCCTCTGTAAGTAAATGGCACAAACCCTCACTGCTCACGCAGGGATCTTTAAGGACAGCCATTGGTTGAGACTAATTCAATTTTCGAGTACGTGCACGTTATGGGACTCGTATTGCAAGATGGGCAAAGGTACTTTGGGTTTGCATCCATTACTGTCCGATTGCGGTGGTGACCTCTTACATATCCATTAAACTCAAGCGTACTGCCAGAAACAGTACAAGAGATGCTCATAGTCATTGGTTAGCACAAGTGCATGCTTAAAAGGTATACAATGTGGAAGTTAGAGGCCTCCACGCACTATCCAAGGCTATCCTTTCATTTTTAAGGTCCCTGCAAGTTCAGTGAGGATTGTTTTTTACAAAAAGTGCTCCCACCTACGGAAGCACCTTCCACAAAATTGGTCAGTGCCAACCAACCCGCCATGCCATGGCGAACTATACAGAAGTTTTTGTTTTTTCAGGGCCAAACATCTGGGGGAAAAAAGCAATGTCCTTGACAAGCTTAAAGTTTTCTCCCAATGTGTGTAGGACATTGCTGTTTTCTTTCCCCTGCAAGGCACCGCAATATCTTGAAAAAACAGACTCACTCGGAAAGCTAGCCGTGGTACCGCAGGCCTTCCATTCCAGTGGCAATGGTGGTTCTCTTAAAGTTGTCCCCCAGCAGGGTGTTTCTGACAGTGGAGCCGGCTGGACCTCGGCCATCAAAAAAAATCACATTCAATTCATTCTTGCCATCCAGTGAGGCTGAAATGCGCGGACACATGTACTTTTGATAGTGTTGTGGCAAGAACATTCGTAAAATGAATATATTTTTTTTAGCACGTGCTCATGCGCAAATCAGATTGCATTTGCCTGCTCTCATTTTAGTGCCAAACTAAGCACCTGCCCCTTTGCCTCAATAGCATTCACCAAATGTTCTGCCTGCCTGCCTGAGGACGCCGTCATTCAATTACCTCACCTATGTGTCTTTCTCTCTTTTTTTAACAGATCTTACTTGGATATGTGTAAAGTGATCATATTCAGTTACCTCTTCTGGTTTGTGTTAACCATCATCTTCATCACGGGAACAACCCGGATCAGCATATTTTGTATGGGCTACTTGGTGGCCTGCTTCTATTTCCTGCTCTTCGGCGGTGATCTTTTGCTCAAACCAATCCGCAGCATTCTGTTCTACTGGGACTGGTTGATTGCCTACAACGTTTTTGTGATTACGATGAAAAATATATTGTCGGTGAGTTACTAGTTTAAATGCAATTCAGTGGTAGCTTTTTCTATGACATCTCAATGAAATTGATCCCTTGCAGATGCATTGGTCTAGTTTTATTTTATTTTACAGTTTTTTTATGTAGTGTTGCTGCACTTCAGAAGTCCTATGCAAATTCTACTCAGGCTCAAGTCCTATGTAGAGGAATGGACTGGTCATCAGAGCAAGCTGATGGTTAATAGAATACTGGAGCACGGAATTAGAGCTTGTTTGCATCAACACAATTTTATTTGACATGCATTCTAGCATATTTCTGACAAGCAATAAATGTTATTTAGCATATAAGTGAAATGGGTCCGATATAGGGGGCAGTGGCAGCTCCTGAGTGTTGCCCCACTGTTCTCGTAACACTGTAAAAGGAAAAGTATAATGGTAATAACAGAAGTTATCATAATTTTATTTTTATTATCTTCCAGCCAGGTTAGGGTGAGTCAGGTGTGGGGTCCCGTGACGTCCAGGGTGGAGGAATGGTTGCTGCCTCATGAAATACGCATGACGGTTTGGCCATCTGTCTTGAGATGGCCAAACCGTCATGTGTACTTTGCATGTTGTCCACTGGGCTTTAATGCACAGCGTGGGTGGAGAACATGCACAGCCTCTCTGTCCCCATCAGAGCGCCGAACCACGGCACTCAGACCAATCATGAGGCTGCTGTTATGGTGATATCAACGTCATGATTGGCTAAGGGAAGCCTGGGGCTGCCGGGAGCCAGCAGAACATCGAGGAGAAAGAGGAGGCTGCGGTGACAAGCAGGTAAGTCTTTTTTTCTTTCTAACCCCCATCCACCACCTTTTACTACAAGCCACCACTGATAGGGGGTCCTATACAAGTGGGTTGGTAATCTCTTTTTTGATTGAGATTACAAATAGGCCGATATTTCCAACAAAGTAATCCCTTGCAAAAAGCAAATCAAAATATTCTGAAAACGAAACTGAATTTGAAAAAACGGGAACTCTACATGATAAGTTATACCCCATTTCAGTTGCAAAAGCTTGTAATGGCCCTGTGATGGTGCTGTAATACTACCTAGTATTGTATAGCATTTTAGGATCCTAGTGTAATGTTCACGATTCATGCCCTTATATAGGTATAAATCACCATATCCTTATATAGGTATAGAAATCATAACCATATTTAGACATAGCTCATGAAGTCCAAATACGGCAGGGATACTTCCACTAGTTCCAAAAATCCACGACGATTTCTTGGAAAACTCGGCTTTAGCAGCTAGGGACTTCCCCTTGCTTGAATACTGACTTGTCCAAGAATTCATGGAGTTTTCAAAGAATTGAGACTCTGATGACGTTATTATGTCCACCTTTACGTCAATCTCGGCACCTTCAAGGTATAAATATGCCCACACTTGCTATAGCAAGCACACAGTGGATTGGAGCAGTTCGACTATCTACTTGCCCAACGCATCCTTCTACAGCAAGTGCCGAAGGAAGCTGACCCTCCAGCAGACGCACTGAGAGAGACGGTGTCTTTTCTCCTGCCGAGAAATTGAGCTCCAGTGTTTCCAAGCTACCCTTGCGGGTTGTTGGGAAATCGAGGCCGGACACAGAGAGATACCAGACCTCCTTCATTCTAAACCAAGGTACAGGGCTCATTAGACCCTAAGAGAAATCTTGGATAGATTCTTGGCAAAGAATACTAAATTTATGCTACACCTCACTTACTTCTTCCCCCGTACTAGACTTAGGTTAGGTACATTGGGGTAGGCGTATTTTAGAAGCACCAGTTGAGTACTTTTTAGATTTGTTATTTATGTATGTATTTATCCATGGTCTAGGAAACATACCATGCTTTTACAGTATTATTTCATAATACTCTTCTTACTGTACGCATTATACTTTGCAACCAGTATTACGATTGTAGCAGTTCATTTCTTCTGCATGAGAAAGAAGACTGTTCAATAAATACTCTTTTATTGAAAACGCCTGTCTATCTATTTCTCTGCACCTCTGATGAAACAAAGCATGCATGAATGACTGAGTAAAATATCTATCTATTGTTTCCACAACTCTGAAGATCAGTTTTATCTTGGGGAAACAAAGTTGTCATGTTTATGCGGTTGTCAGAAATTAAGGGCCATATGTATCAAGCCGTTTGCGAATCGCAAAGGCCGAAATTCGCAGAATCACAAACGGCCTTTTTGCATGTTTTGGTATGTATGTAATATTCGCAAAATAAGGAATAGCAAAGATTTGCGATTCCTTATTTTGCCATAGCATTTAAGGAATCGCAATTTTGCGATTCCTTAAATGCTATGTATGTACCATTTTTGGGTTGCGAATTATGGTTAAGAATTCGCAAATTATCACCAACTTGTAGTTGATGGTAACTTGCGAATTCTTCAAATCATGCACAGTTTGGCATTTTTTAATGTGGCATGTGATGCACACACATGCCCATAGGGCATGTATGTGCACCATTTGCACACACATGTACATTTCAGGGGTGCAGCAGGGTGTCTTTGAGACACCCCCGCACCCTTGAAATAATTCTCAAATTGCGATTAGCAAATTGCGAATTCGCAATTTGAGAATTATTTCGCAATCATTCCTATGGGCCTCCTGACCCATAGGAATGCATTGGAAATTATTACTTAATTGCGAATTCGCAAAATGCGAATTCGCAAATAAGGAAGATTAAGGAAACGCTAAAAAATAGCGATTTTCTTCATACATACCATTTTGCAATTCCTAAATAGCGATTCCTTAAAAATCGCTATTTAGGAATCGCAAAATAGTTTGATGATACATATGGCCCTAAATCCCTTCTTTTGAACTCGAGAAAGTTTCTAGTGACCTCTGAGCTACCTGGCACTCACAATTAAGTCTAATATATTCGATAGAGACCTAATAGACATAAGTCCGACGTCACATCTATAGGATATATTATTCCAATGCGTAGAGCCTATTGGGAATATATGAGCTACACTACACTAGTATCATTAATCTCTTTTTCTTTTTATTGAGCAGAATTATCATACGAACCTTACATCGTCCAAAAATGAATTTCACATTGAATATAATTGCTTAAAGCTCGTGAGATCAAATACTACTTTTTTTTTAAGTACATTAAGCATTTTAGAATTTCATCCTTAGAAAACATGATAATGCCAAAACTTCAAACTTGACAAAGTGCTGCTTATAAAGTGCAGTGCATTACGGTCCTTTAACATACCAAATCACCTAATAGTGTACATATTAATCTAATTTATAACATTTAAGATCTTTTATTCCTTCAATATTACATTCATTATTACATCTAATCCCGAAATACTAATCCACCTGGAAGAGCGAAGTACAAAATCGCTCTTCATATTAAATTGCTGTACATTTGGTTCCCATAAAATGCTTTCCTTGGATGTTTCCCAATGGAGTCAGTCCGAATCTTAATTCTATGACCCACACCCGGGTTTGACACAGATCTCCTCCAATCCCTACCTAAATATGTATAAACAGAGTATGATCAACAAAGTGCAGTGCAGTGCTTTTAACAATTCCACAGTTGTCGTATTTATTCAATATGGCTTGAGTCAACTACTTGCCTTACTAGTTTATCCATATGCTTCCACACAACTGAGAATCTTTTTAGAGCACCTACCATTTTTGCATAGGCTTCCACAAATGTTTTAGTCCAAATCATCTTATTAAGCCTAGTATCATTCATCTTCAAGTGGTATTAAGATGTGTTATTAGTGTGCACGTGTGATGGAGCCCAAGGACGTTTTTTCTTGTGTGTCTTTTCTATGTCTATCTTTGTTTTTCTTTATGTATTATATTAAAAACATAGTGTGTATAGACATAGGTACAGAATGTCAACATGTGTATGTGGATGATAAATGTGTATCTTGTAGAATTTAACTACAATGTATAACATTGTAGTGCATTATATTACATACAAATCATTATAGCATTGTTGCTTCTGAAAAATATAAATATATAAAGAAAGTAATAATTTCTTGAATGACCGCCAATGAGCACTCCCAATATAAATGTATTCTATAATTATGATTCAGTGCTGCACAATATTAATTCGCTGTCTTAAAAAGTGGTGCTGATATGGTGACAGGCCCTGATTTAGAAATTGGCATTACAAACAGAGTATACTCTCCCCCAAGCCGTAAATTCACCCGCCTCATATTGAGGTGGGTGTACCGAAAGTAAGTCAATGACAGAGCCTACTGTAGGATAATAAAAGAGAGGTAATGGTCTAGTACACAGAAAAAAACAAATAATTTCCCTAGGACCTACAATGCATAACTGTGAGAAATTGGGTAGTTGGTTGATTGGCGTGTGTGCACTTCTCAAGCAACAGCCACAATCCTTATCAGGATTAACCATAAAAAGTCACTAACTTAGCCTGTGATTAACTCTCTGGTAGCCTGGCACAAATGCAGTCAGGCTTAACATACAGGTAATGTTTAAAATATTTAATCAGTATGGCCGTTACAAGCTCTTAGGCCCTGGCCGCACAACAATTTAGGCTAACTGGAGAGCTATATTGGAGATGTGACTCAATGGTTTGCCCGTCAAAAGTCCTCTATCTCAGTCAAAGCACTAATATATGTTGAAGGTTCAATAGGGGTATTAAAATCTCCAGTCACAATGACTTGGGCCTGCTTTTGATGCAATTCAATAAGCTCATCAAGAAGTACCAGGACAGATGAGTCAGTATTAGCGGGCGCTGATCTCACATATGCCTTGAATAGAACTATTTTCAGCCCAGGGGGAATCTTAAAACTGATTCCCATTAAATCTACTGAGTCAACCTTCAATATTGTATGTACGGAGGGAACACATTTTTTACAAGAATCAGTAATCCTACAGCCCACCTAAATTTCCTAGGTGGTCTGGCTTCCACATTATGAATCTCTCTTAAAATGCACAAATATAGAATTCACCTATGTAAGAGCCCCACTCAGTATCGCATAATCTAGATTTTATTCCTGTCAATTCGAAGACATCAAAGAAAGGCGTGCTTTTGTAGGGGGATCTGCTTTTTGTGGGATGTCGCTTATATTTTGCTTAACCTGCAAATGTCCTGTACGCAATCCCATTCCAGCCCCCTTGGTCACCCACCCCCGATCTCATAAAAGCAGCACTTTCACACTCAATCAATCAATCAATCAATCAACCAGTAAACCCACTTGATCAATGGTTTTATTCCCTTCGCACTCAAGCAGCAGGGGTCTGTCAATCCTTTGGCCTGGTCAGTCATTTAGATTTAAGGTGGACACATCCATTTCCATGCTTTTCCCTAATATATTGGGTCTATATTTGTTGGAACCCCCAGGTTGTTGAAACCATCACAATTAATTGGCAGATTCAATCTCAATCTGATGGGAGCGTGGGAGGATCCTTCTAATTGGGAAGTGCGTAGTTCACGGTTGATTAGTCCATCAACCAGTACTTTATTGTTCAATATCACGAGAATGTCATCTTATATTGTGGAACCCTGGTGACAACAACGTCTAGCATACACAATGTCAGATTATATTAATGACAGACAATTACGTTTGGACCTTATCCAGTGTGTGAACTTGTTGTTTAGGTACTCAGGCTCAAGTTGTAACTGGGGTCAGCTAAACTACCCTTCCAGAACTAATGTCAGAGTCGCTCAGAATTACTGGATCAATTAGGGGAAGAAAAAGTGGTTTTAAGTGCCTGTTAGAACGAGCTGATCCAGTCCTATCTGTAATGCAATCCATCGGCTAACTCCTGAAGCACACAGCCGAGATGGGTGAGCAAGTAGTCTGTTGGTGTTCGCAAGTGGATTATTATTGTTCGAGTGCTGGTGCGTACATAAAGCACTCCTCAGAGACTTCAAGCCCTGTGTGGTCCTAGTAATAGGGGTTGAGACTTGATTAATAGCAACAGTACTAATGGTCAGTGTTTTAGAATATGACTCCCGTGCAAGTGACCTTACGGGCTTACCTATATCAATCTGCTTTATATTTGAGCTGGAAGTCCTTAACAATGATTTCCCAACCCCACCCCACAGGTACATTTACAATTGTCAATTACATTAGACTGAATTTTCAGAATTTCATCAATCCTTTCGACTAACCTGAAGATTGAGCACTTAATTTCCTGCAGCTCGCATCTTAGGGAGTTCAAATCACCAACTTAACAACAGCCACCTGTCCTGAAGTAGTTGTATCATAGGCACCTTGCCTCTTTCCAGGTTGGGATCCTACACGATCCAGTCCTCTGTGGTCAACTGCGCCCAAGAGTCCCTCTACTTTTCATGTGAAGTAGGATGGACAGGTTAGAGAACAGGTTGATTTCTTGGTGCCAGCATTTAGGGGTCCTTCAGTCCTTTTCTTGTAACAAGTAATTCTTTCTTCTGGTGTTGTAGTCCAAAGTTCAGGAATGTTCTGGAGAGATGGTGGTGAGGTGCCAGTGTGAACCTGTGTATACTGGCAGGGCCGGCTCTAGGGCGGTGTGCTCGGTGCCACCGCACCGGGCGCTGACTTGGGGTGGGGGTGGCATTTTTGAAAGTATATTTTCATTTTAAAAGCACCTGCTGCCCCTTTTCTGACCTTCAGCAATTATCAGGCTTCAATTAAAATGTCAAGATAACTTCAGTGATGAATCGTCTTCATGGAAAGAGACTGGAGGTTTGTCTAGTGGAAGTTTTGACTCATTCTAAGGTAGTGCAGATGGTTAAAATGCCTGCTGCTAAGAACGAGTACCATGCAGATAACAAAGTGCATGTATTGTAAATAGGTCAGTGGGTTATTGCTTCCGTATGAAAGCTCATTTTGTTACTTGTCGTTTGTAAGTCAAAATCCTAATATAGAACATTGAGCTGTTAACTGTCATCAAAGAGCCACATGCAAACTGCAAGGTAGATGTTTTTTTTACCCAGTCTTTCATTATCCTAACCTTGCCAAAAGGGTTCATTTTGGTAGAAAACAATTCCTATTATTAAATAGAACCCCTAACAATGATGTTATGTTTTAATTTCTGAATGTGTGCTTTACCAGAATAAGGGCTCTTAAACTATATTGACTACCAGTATTGATGACATGTCACTCCTACACTACACCTTGTAGTCCTGTCTGATGTAACATTTGCTATACACTGATTTACATGCATATGATTGTCTCTGTGCAATGTGTGTGTGATGTAAAGTGCTCTGACACCTTACACTGGTATGAGTGGTGCTATAAAACTAAATTAATCTGAGAGAGAGTGGTTATGGAGACTTGAGAGGCACTGTTAAAGGGTGCTAGTGAAGGAATTTATTGCAGAGGTGGTCATTGGGGGGGCACCAACAAACATTGTCGCACAGAGTGCCACCAGTGTTAATACTGACCAGTGACTGGGAAAATGTTCATATCCTGTCTTATCTATTTTCTTGCATTATTTCACCTCCTATGATAGCACTTCCACTTTGCTTTACTATAAACATTCCCAGAAGCCCTACACCCAAAATAGCTAACCACTTCATTCATGTTTAAGGGCTCTCCCTAGTGTCAGCGCCAAAAGGAGGTTTTCCCTCCTGCTAATACTAGAACCTATAAATCTAATAGGAGGGAACCCGATTCTGCTAGCCCATTTGGCAACCTTAAGTCAAAACTCAAGGTGTGAAGGCTTTTGATTTGGTCTGCCAATGTTTTTAAACTGAGTAGTGGTACTCTTGGCAGCCATAGGTTTTTGTTATATGTGTAGTTGGTGATACACACTGCAACCCATATATGTCAACTAACTTCCAGGCACTGGTGCAAGTTTCATGCCTGAGTGAAAAGTTAAATTCTCCAAATCCCATTTCAGGGACAGAGGACAGTACAGTGGCAATGAATGGCTTTGTCACTGAAAACAGTCCCAAAACTTGGAAAATAGGGCCAAGAAAAATATTAAAACTCTAGGGTGATTAGGCGAAAAAGGTTGATTTCCTAATAAAAATAATTTGTTTTCATTATTCAACTATTCAATAAATTATTGTAAATAGCGTGTGATTTTTCAGAAAAAATGTGCACGTTGAGGAGTGAGTGTAATATTGAGAGGTTCAGTTTAACGATCTATGCAAGGAAGAGTGAAATTGATCGGTACTTTGAGACCACTAGAACAAACTTGCATGCAGATCCAGGAAAAAAGCAATTGTTCTTTTTAAGTGGCTTGACTCGCCAAATTGCAACTGTTTAAAAAGTATTATGTAGACCACTTGGCGCAGTGAACAAAAAAATATTAAATATATTTATTTTTGTAAAAGTATGGCCTGTAGTATATCTCACAAGATTTGACATACGGCTTCCATTGATTTGGCAAGGATTGATTTATGGAACAGCAACCTGATCATGACAATGTTACAGATATATATCAGAGCCACTTTTAACTTTGCTCCTTCAGCTCTAGCCATTTTGGGTTAGGGAACATTTCTATGTATCACATCTTTTAATTGATGAACCACCCACATGCATTACTTTTATATGCTAATTAAAGTGGGGGCTCACAGGGGGCGTGCTGTGGGGCAGTGTGGCGGGGCGGGGGAGGGACAGGGTGAGGGGTTAGTGGTGTCGGACATACGTCTGCCACGAGTGAAGTAAATTAAATAAATAAATAAACCTATTTAGCTTGAGTTCACTGCATCGCCATCTCGGCAATGCAGTGTGAACAAGGTAAATAGTTTTATTTTATTTATTTACTTACTTTACTCGTGGCCGTCTTATGTCCGACTCCACTACCTCCCCACCCTCCCACTCCCCCGCCTCAATACCCCACAGCACTCTCACTACGAGCCACCACTGGCTAATTAAAGTACCCAGTCCTGAGGAGTGCAGGGTTATGGGTGCATATGATTAAATCAAGGTTTGGTTGAATTTGTTTTTCAAAATGCCAACATTGATAAGAAATATATTTATTAAGTGCTGCCTATCCATGACTGTTCAGGCCTTTATAGCATTGTTTTTTTTTGCCAGCTCATTTTTGTGCACATTTGTTTTGCAGATAGGCGCCTGTGGTTATATTGAGTCATTAATTAAGAACAGTTGTTGGTTGATTCAAGTCTTCAGCCTGGCCTGCACGGTGAAAGGTTATAATATCCGTAAGTAAAACCAAAGCATTTCGCTATCTTTAATCTGGAGTTATATGAATAGTTCTCTAGCCAGAGATTAGTGTTTTTAATGTTATTGGTATTTGTAAGGTACCTCAACCTGGGATTATAAATGCATTTTCAGACATCTGTCCTGAATATCTGATATTTACTAAATTGCTACAAATGAAATGGCACACTTAAACCAGATTCTGTGGCGCTATGAGTAAAATGAAGGCCAGTTTCCAGTTCATTTTTAGCTGAGGATATGTGATATAACATTTCTGTGAGATTTGAAATATCATTTGGTCTTTGAAAACCAAGAGAAATCACTAACCACATCTTAGACTTCATTAACGCACCCCACTAGGTGATGTTTGTGTTCAGCTTGGCTTGGACAAAGCCAAACCTCTCAACCACTCCCTTGCGACAGTCAGTAGAAATACTTTTAAAGCAACATTCTCCTTCTTATCTTTTTACAGTGGACAGAAAGTAAATATTGATGTAATGTGTTAATTCATATGCTGATGATATGTTAGGATTTTGCGATAATCTTATAGGCATCTGCTATCCTTTAGTGTATTTTAGGGACAGCTATGTTAGTGTAAAATAAATTTAGCTTACACCTCATCTTGTCCCCCTCATTTTGGACAGTGCCTGTCAGAACTAAACTGAGACAAATTAATCTTGAGTAAACAAATATTGGTTTTGTTCAGCCGACTCTTACTGTTTCTAATTCTTTCTGTGTCTTTGTGCCAGAAATCATATTTGGCTAGCAGAAAGATCTCTGGAAGTTGCACAACAAATCACATTAGACTAGTTGTTGATAGTATGTTACATTTACAATAAGGCTGTCACATGGGTTGTACTTCAATAATGATTACGCTAGTAAGGAAGCTTTCAAGAAAAGGGACAAGTAATTATTCGAGTGAGAAACAGAAGTCAAAAATGCTACATTTTGCTATGTTGACCCCTGGGTAAAAATTATTTCCTATAGACTGTGCCTTTGTTCCCAAGAGTTCTCATGGAACATTTTGAAATAGAAAATGTAAGATATTATGCAGGAGTAAATATTTTTATGAAAATATATTCGCTTTGTGTGAATTGCAAGCATAAATTTGCTCTGGTAAATCATTACATTTGCAGACCAAAGCCTAGATTTACGAAGATTTTGCATCTGCGTTTTGTGTCGCAGCCCTAATGCCAAATCCATTTTGAAATTTACAAAGCCATGCAAAGTCGATTTACGTGGCCTTGTGTGCTTAAGTAAATACAAAGTAACGTAACTCAGCGCATAGTGCTGCCTTGTGTTACTTTGTATCAGGGAGGGTGCATGGGTGTTCCTGTACATCTACACATGGATTTTGACACAACTCCAGAAGTACAAAGAAATGGAAATATGGCTTTGGAACAAAATCGTACCCCTTCCTGAGGCTGGCGTAACAAGGAGAAATATCTTTATTTCTCTTTGCACATTCTGCAGCACACATAATAAGAGGAAATATACTTTATGTGCAAGAAGGTATGCCTTCCTGCACAAAGACTATCCTGCCCATAGTGTAGCCACCTTTGCACCATGACACATGGGTGCCTGCATTGGCTCTAGGCAGCCACAAGTGCCCCATTACAGGGAGAGAGCTGAACAGCATCATATCTTTATAAATATGGTGCAGTTCAGCTCTCTCCTGTTAACGCAATACAGGACTGCAACTTGCCTTGCAGCTCGTGTAAACTGTTTGTAAATCCGGGCCCAGATTTACTAAGATTTGACACAGCAAAACGCATCAAGACAACTTGCTGAGCTGTGTCAAATGGAGAAGGCATCTAAGATAGGGCACATTCCTGCTCTCTCTATGCTGGGGCACACAGTGCAGCCTGCCACCAATGCAGGCACCCTTGTGCCATGAGGCAAGGGTGCCTGCGTTACAAGCAGGTTTGCTGTTTTTGTGCATGGATGGATACCTTCCTGCACAAAAACAATCATCCGAAGCATTTTCCTCTTTCTACGTGTTCTGCAGAATGCAGCGCATGTTGAAAAAGGAAATAACAAGGAGAAATGAGCATATTTCTCCTCGTTACACCTCACAAGGGAAGGCATAGCAATTTGATTCATCCTTAGGCTTACTAGTCTTAGTAAATCTGGGAATGCGCAAACCACTATTGGTGGTTACATGGGAATGCCCACGCTCCACCCAAGGCACGACTTCCAAATGCAGAGTAACGCAAGGCAGTGACTAGTCACTGCCTTGCGTTACCCCAGATTTACCATGCCTTGCAGAGTCACACAAGGTGGCTCTGCATGGCATAGTAATAGTAAAAGTTGCCTTGCGTCCTTAGAATGACGTATGAGCAACCAAACCCTTGATAAATCTGGCCCCTGGGACCTAACTGCTACTTACCTCTGCATTCAACAGCCTACTATTTGCTTCACCACTCTAAATGCGCATTTTACTGTGTCCATTTTAGTTGTGGAATGTCCCTGCCCTTCTTGCACCACAAGATTTCTAAATTGGCCTTATAAGTAAAATATCTGCTATTGCATTTCAAATCCTCGTCAATATACTTTCTCCTCATTCATAAAAGTTTAATTAGCATTTACAGAAGTGTTTTTACTCTTTTGTGTTTTTGATCATTGCCAAACTATGTGTGGGTACAGCATTTTCAATGTGAAAGTACATGCCAATTTAAAGAAACGTGTTTTTTTATTCTCTTACCTGTGTGAATTTCTAACATTAAGTAGGTTATTCTAGACTTTGCATCTATGGCTCCTTGATCAGTATACTTTTGAACATGGACTGGTTTACTCTCACTGTTTCATTTAAATCTCTTCATGTTGATAGTGTTATTTTAAAATTGTTTTTGTAAATAAAATTATTGTAAATGATAGTAATCTATTTTGTGTTACTTTTGATAGCTAAGGATCATGTAAACTGCCAGCTGCCAAGTGGTGAGGCTGGAATCATCTGGGACAGTATATGCTTTGCCTTCCTGTTGCTGCAAAGGAGAGTCTTCATGAGCTACTACTTCCTCCATGTTGTTGCCGATATAAAAGCATCACAGATCCTCGCGTCCAGGTGTGTGTCGCTTTAACGTAGACTTTAAATGGGCGGTCTTGAATTAAACCACCTTTTACACAGGGCCATGTAGTGCTGTTTCTTCCCCCTGATTACTTAAATTGATGGCTCAACCTTTGGAAGTGGACAGTGTGCCTTGTGTGCAACCTGGAAGTCTCAGGAGACTTCACTTCATAATAAAGTTGACCTGTGGTATTAGCACATTTTTCTCACACTCTTGCAACCGCAGTCCATCTAATTGCTTAGAACTGCCATCTCAGAGAAATTTCCCACGTCTTTGACTTATTTGTAAGATTTACGCTGAGTGTTTCGAGATAAAAAAATAACATCACAGCAAACAGCACATTAAAGTCTGAGATAGAAAAGAAAGTGCTTCTCAAGCATTAAATAATGTCTACCTGATTAAAAACAATATAATGGTCCCTGTCCCAATATAAACTGAGGGAATAATTTGAGATTAACATGAGGAGCTATTTATGGTATGGAAGTGGTAAGGTTTAAGTCAGAGTGAACAAATGAAGCTTATAGGCTAGTAAAATATAATTTGGAGCATTATTTCAGACAGAGAGATGAATAGATAAAGACTTGAAAGTAGCAAAGCTGTCTGAAGGTAGCTATTAGTGTTAACAAGGTGCAGGGGCATGTTTCAGACCAGAGAGCAGAGACATAAAAAATAAAGAACGGTAGTAGAGACTATGATATAGCTAAGCAGGAGATCTGGGAAGATGTGGAATATCAGTTTCAGGAGGTTATATTACCAAAGGGCCTTGGGTAATAATGTACCTATGAGAGAGCTTTCTGCACCCCCGTGGCAACTTTGGTATTACAGAAGAGGCTGCTTATGTTTCCTCTGACTTTATGTAATAGAGACAGTGCTGGCACACATGTAGCACTGGCACAATCTTAGCATGATCACAAAGAGATATTCCCTCACTTGCATGGAAGTGTGGCCCCATGCACATGAGGGGAACACTATGCATCTTCACCTATGCTGTATTATGGACATGAGTGCAGAGGTAAAGAAGCTATCAGAAGGCATAGTGATGTTCCACAAGGAGGTGGCATGCAGTCAGTGTGCCTCTCTCTTCGGTCTGCACCCCTCTGCAGGGCTGCAAGGGGGTCACATGGACCCCCCCCCCAGACATCTCTCTGTAGATGAGGGCACTCACTCACTGTAACTGCCTGCAGAGAGATCTGTCCCCCTGAAAATGTAGGCTGGGTTCCTCGTGCACTATGAAAGACGAGCTGGCTTCTTCAATCAGCTGGTCACTAATGAGTGTCCCCAAGGCCTGCAAAGTTCTCAACTGACCTGGGGGGCAATGCATTATCTGTAATAGGGCGCCCTGCTCCTAGTTGCACTCTGAGTACCAGGTTAAAGGTGCACTTCTGCTCAAACAGAGATAGTGTACCCTGTCTGAAATATGGCACAGGGTGAAGCATGTTTAGATGCATGCAAAGGGTTTGCTAAACCCAAAAGGGCTGGGTCACAAAAGCATTTATGAATAATGAAATTAGCACTACAGGAGTACACTCTTGCATACTCTTGTGAATTGGCCCTAAAACATCAAACTCTCTAATAGTAAAAGTACAAAGAGGGAACAGTCCTTTCAATATGTACTGAATTCTATGAATAATCCCTTACTATTCAAATTTTATTACCATTTAAAATGTCTTGGGGCCAATTTACAAATGCAAATAAGGGTAGAAATAGAATACTACAGCAGTCGTACCTCAAAATCCCTTTGTGGCAAGGCATTAAGTGAAAGGAAAAGGATGGTGATGGAGAGTTTAGAGTGTTCACAAACATGCCAAAAGATGCAGGGATTCTAAAGGTTTTGCACAGAAGCATGTTGAAAGTGTTTGTGGGATGTATGTGAGAGGTAGGGAGGGGAAAGCCTTTGAATCATGTTAAAAGTCACATGAGTGGGCAATTCTTTTAATTTGAGCGATAAAGGAGGGAGAGACATTGCATGCAACACTGAACTTACATTCTTTGGAGGATACTGTACAAATGTGGATTTCAGCAGGAGTAGTAATCGAAAACTAACACTGAAAAGTAGGAGAAAGTGATCTCTGCTGTTTTACACCTTCAGGTGGCAACTTACAATTGAGGAAAGATCTGCAGAGGTAATGTCTTGATTCCATCTTATAGTCAGGAGTGAAGGTAAGGGAGGAGATGGTCAGAGCTGCTTGTAGGTTCTATATCAAATTTTTATAATCAGAAGGGGTAAAGGATCACTTGTCCTGCTTAAACCATGGGTTCACAAGTCGAGGAACTGGTATCTCCCAACAAATATGACTCTCATACACGTGTATTCAGATGATCTCTCTTCGGCGGTATATACTGGGTACCCGCTTTCTTACACGTGCGTGCGTAATCATTGAGTCATTTTTTGTATTGTGCACCCTCCACCAGGAGGTTTTGCCTTAGGTTTAAGGCAGTAGTGATCGTGGATAGTGGGGGGGTATAGTGGTGGTGTAGTTGTTAAAAATCCGGACAGCCAGACAAAGACAGTTTTAATAAGTCTGGATTCGGACTGTAAGTAAAAAGTTAGGTGCACTTTCTGAATTGGTTAGGGATTCAAGTGCATATTGTATATAGAGTTTAAAAAGAGGTCAACATGTTTCAGCCTTTGGTAGTCAGAGGATCTTAGGCTTTCGTCAGGACCAATGGGGGTGAATAAATAGTGAAAAAAATCGTTGTGAGAAGAAAAGAGGTAAATTGACCTGATTCTTCGTGATTCAAGGTTTCATTGTACCTGAAAAATAAAGAAACACACACACAAACAGCAACAAACAGGGAGACGAGGTGCGGGAAAACACATATTATGTACAATAGTACCTTTTCGTTATTTAAGGAACTAGAAAATGGCAATACTTTTCCTCATACTCATTTCAGGCGTCAACTCTTCCTTCGACATACTTCGGTGGGCAGGAAAGACTAATACTGTATTTAGGTGCCCATAGTTTTAACATTGTACTTTCTTAGTGCGTGTTCTATAGTGAGAACCGTTGTAATTTGTGGCCGCTTTTGTGGTTGCATTCACACTCCAGTCATACCATGCTTACTATCACATATCATTCAGGTGTTTGATTTTTCGGGCTGAAATGAATTATACACATGCTCTTTTGACCCGAGATTATCCGTGAGTCATTATTTGGGGAGTGCGTTGTGCGTGACTCGAGTGGTGCCCAATGCGCTATATGCGCTTTTATTCCTCGTGCATACCTTGTTATATTTTAAGAAATACTTCCTCGGGGATTAAGGCTGATCGAGAGAGGTCTTACTAGAGGTGTATTAAAGACAAAGTGTTACCAGAGGCGATCTCGTACTTGCGGTTTTGCTCTCGTGCTTGGTGCGCTCGGCTCTCAGCGTTACCTTAGTGCCTTCTTACTCGGTCTTCGCCGCATGTGCTGGCTCTGCCTGTCATCACCCGGAACTACAGGGCGGTGTAGTTCCGGGTGGATTTAAACGTAGTGATGCTAGAAATGGAAGAGTTACTTTCCGGTCGTTCTTTCTTAGCATTACTACTTGCCCATTTTTCACGGGTTGGCATTAATAAAATAAATTAAAATAAAATAAAGTAGTATTTGGTAGCAATTAGTTTACTAAGATTAATTGTGCAAAGAATTAATAAATGCATCAATTTTAGAAGAGATGCTTCACGATCGATCCAGGTCGATGGTTATTGCTATCTTTTGGAATCTCTAATGTATTTTATTTAACTCTTGGGGGGATAACTAGGTGAGAATTCAATCTTTGGTAATTATGTTACGAAGGGATATTGCTGGTTTCAGCCGTTTTTTGCCGAGTTGGTGGCCCAAGGTGCACGTGAAGGGAATTTTTAAGCTAGTATGTTATAGGTTGGCATGGGAATTACCAAGTCTTATGTGAAGGCACTCAACTTCTATTATGCTCTCATAAAGCACTGCCAAAAATCACGGGTATGTGGTGTGAGCAGAATAAACAGTCCACACGTGTTCTCTGTTTGAGGTACATTGTTACAGACGGGCTTGGAATATTAATTATCTGTTGAGGGACAGCCAAGGAACAGAATCGTTAAGGCCCTGAGTATCTGTTTTGAGCCTGTGGACCCAACGTTGTTCCTTTTCGAACAGTATTTTTGCAGCGTTTCTGTCTACTGTGTCTAGACTTTCTAGGATTACCCAGTGCAGGTCATTGGCTGTATGTTGTTTCTCTTTGTAATGTGATGACATCTTTGTCGTGCTTTTCTTGCAGTTCACATTACTCCTGTGTTCACAGAGTCTCTGTTTGGCTTTTCGGCAGGTCATCCCAATATATCGCATGTCACAAGGGCATGTGATCATATATACAACGTGGCTAGTGTTGCAGTTAGTGTGTTTTTTCAGTTTCCATGAGAAGTCTGGAAGTAACTGCAGTTCTTTCGTTGGTTCTGTGGTTGCACACACTACGCAGGTCCCACAGGGGTAGTGTCCAGTGATTGGGGGGTTATTCCATAGACCTGGTTGCTGTTTTTTCTAACTGTTTTCCGTAACTGGAGGATTATAACATCCAACACCCTGACCTGGTCAAAACCAAGATTTGCAAACAAAAGGAGCAGCAATATAAAAGATCTTCTGGTCCACACAAGACCACCTCCGAAAAAGAAAAAACAGCAACCAGGTCTATGGAATAACCCCCCAATCACTGGACACTACCCCTGTGGGACCTGCGTAGTGTGTGCAACCACAGAACCAACGAAAGAACTGCAGTTACTTCCAGACTTCTCATGGAAACTGAAAAAACACACTAACTGCAACACTAGCCACGTTGTATATATGATCACATGCCCTTGTGACATGCGATATATTGGGATGACCTGCCGAAAAGCCAAACAGAGACTCTGTGAACACAGGAGTAATGTGAACTGCAAGAAAAGCACGACAAAGATGTCATCACATTACAAAGAGAAACAACATACAGCCAATGACCTGCACTGGGTAATCCTAGAAAGTCTAGACACAGTAGACAGAAACGCTGCAAAAATACTGTTCGAAAAGGAACAACGTTGGGTCCACAGGCTCAAAACAGATACTCAGGGCCTTAACGATTCTGTTCCTTGGCTGTCCCTCAACAGATAATTAATATTCCAAGCCCGTCTGTAACAATGTACCTCAAACAGAGAACACGTGTGGACTGTTTATTCTGCTCACACCACATACCCGTGATTTTTGGCAGTGCTTTATGAGAGCATAATAGAAGTTGAGTGCCTTCACATAAGACTTGGTAATTCCCATGCCAACCTATAACATACTAGCTTAAAAATTCCCTTCACGTGCACCTTGGGCCACCAACTCGGCAAAAAACGGCTGAAACCAGCAATATCCCTTCGTAACATAATTACCAAAGATTGAATTCTCACCTAGTTATCCCCCCAAGAGTTAAATAAAATACATTAGAGATTCCAAAAGATAGCAATAACCATCGACCTGGATCGATCGTGAAGCATCTCTTCTAAAATTGATGCATTTATTAATTCTTTGCACAATTAATCTTAGTAAACTAATTGCTACCAAATACTACTTTATTTTATTTTAATTTATTTTATTAATGCCAACCCGTGAAAAATGGGCAAGTAGTAATGCTAAGAAAGAACGACCGGAAAGTAACTCTTCCATTTCTAGCATCACTACGTTTAAATCCACCCGGAACTACACCGCCCTGTAGTTCCGGGTGATGACAGGCAGAGCCAGCACATGCGGCGAAGACCGAGTAAGAAGGCACTAAGGTAACGCTGAGAGCCGAGCGCACCAAGCACGAGAGCAAAACCGCAAGTACGAGATCGCCTCTGGTAACACTTTGTCTTTAATACACCTCTAGTAAGACCTCTCTCGATCAGCCTTAATCCCCGAGGAAGTATTTCTTCAAATATAACAAGCTATGCACGAGGAATAAAAGCGCATATAGCGCATTGGGCACCACTCGAGTCACGCACAACGCACTCCCCAAATAATGACTCACGGATAATCTCGGGTCAAAAGAGCATGTGTATAATTCATTTCAGCACGAAAAATCAAACACCTGAATGATATGTGATAGTAAGCATGGTATGACTGGAGTGTGAATGCAACCACAAAAGCGGCCACAAATTACAACGGTTCTCACTATAGAACACGCACTAAGAAAGTACAATGTTAAAACTATGGGCACCTAAATACAGTATTAGTCTTTCCTGCCCACCGAAGTATGTCGAAGGAAGAGTTGACGCCTGAAATGAGTATGAGGAAAAGTATTGCCATTTTCTAGTTCCTTAAATAACGAAAAGGTACTATTGTACATAATATGTGTTTTCCCGCACCCCGTCTCCCTGTTTGTTGCTGTTTGTGTGTGTGTTTCTTTATTTTTCAGGTACAATGAAACCTTGAATCACGAAGAATCAGGTCAATTTACCTCTTTTCTTCTCACAACGATTTTTTTCACTATTTATTCACCCCCATTGGTCCTGACGAAAGCCTAAGATCCTCTGACTACCAAAGGCTGAAACATGTTGACCTCTTTTTAAACTCTATATACAATATGCACTTGAATCCCTAACCAATTCAGAAAGTGCACCTAACTTTTTACTTAGAGTCCGAATCGAGACTTATTAAAACTGTCTTTGTCTGGCTGTCCGGATTTTTAACAACTACACCACCACTATACCCCCCCACTATCCACGATCACTACTGCCTTAAACCTAAGGCAAAACCTCCTGGTGGAGGGTGCACAATACAAAAAATTACTCAATGATTACGCACGCACGTGTAAGAAAGCGGGTACCCAGTATATACCGCCGAAGAGAGATCATCTGAATACACGTGTATGAGAGTCATATTTGTTGGGAGATACCAGTTCCTCGACTTGTGAACCCATGGTTTAAGCAGGACAAGTGATCCTTTCCCCCTTCTGATTATAAAAGTCAACCTTGGAGACTGAAAGGATCTTCACTCTACCTCCCCCATCCCCATGATTATACATGTCAAGCAGCGAACAGCTGTGGGAGAAAATTTCATAGGCACGCATAAGAGCCTGTGATATCATACTGCCTAACAGAACTTTGTCATCATGGCAGGAAGCTTTGGTCTCAGTTATACAACTGAGGACATCGATGAAATCTTGGCAAGACCGCCTCTACTCATGGAAGGTGACCTCAACCAAACTCTGTCTTCGACAGCAGAATGGGACGAGCTAACAGAAGTAAAGAAAGAACAGGTACGAACAGCGGTACATGGCATAATCATGACCGAGTATCTCCGAGTCAACGCTGCACCCAAAGGCCTTTGGGTGACGAATGCACCACGCATTTTTTTGAAAGACCTAGCGTTTAGAAAAGATTGGTCCTCCATATCATGGAAGTGCACCAGAGACTACCTAGTGCTAATAATAAAAACTGCAACAAGACTCACGGACGAACTCGCAATCAAGATTGAGATATTGGAAACAAAACTGAACAACACAATCAACATAACCATCTACAAAACCCGTCTTGACGAGATAAACAAAGAAATGAAAGACAGTCAAGAATATCTAACACAGACAAAATTGCAGAAACTTGCAAAAGAATTGAAGAGGTTCTCCTTGGAACGCATTCATCCTTACAGTAGCAAAGACTACAAACTTAATGATAACTCAGACACAAACAGCATGTCATCAGACAACAGCTCAAATCAGAGCGGAGATGACACCACACCACGAGGTCGCGGAAACTTCAGGAACAAAAGAGGACAACAAAGAGGCCGTGGCAACTACTGGCGCCCCCCTCATTTTCAAAACAATGGACAAGGAATACCATTCCATCCATTTAACCCCCAGTTTCAAGGGTGGCCGAACCCATATTTCCCGATACCCATGAACCACCAAATGCCCCCACAAGGTGCTCAAAATTACCAGCAAGGCCGTCCTTTTTTAGGGAATGGCCAGAACAACCGGAGGTCCAGGCAAAAAGGAATAACATGGTCCGACCAGACGCGACAGGTTCAAACCAGAAGCGTCACCAAAGCCAACACAGGACAAGGCCCGACAATCTAATAGTCAACCTAACAGGATTAGAACTGACAGAGAACCAGACAAGCGTCCTGAACAAAGGATTGGGCTACGTGCCAACCCCAAAAACAGATATTTTCAGAACAAAGTGCGAACTTGCAAACTTTTGCCGCACGCTGAAACTGAAAGCGTTTTTCAAAGGAGAACAACAACCTCAAGAAGGAGACACCTCTTTAAGAAACAAGTCCACTTTCTGCCCACTTAACTCACAAGTACCCATTGAGATTAGTACCTTCGAACAGGCCATCATGAAGGAAGTTGAAGAACTAAATCAACATCCTCCGAGACCTTTCCAGAACCTAACAAAAGCGGAAAAAATCGCTCTGACTGAATTGAAAGATAATCATGACATAGTCATCAAGCCTGCGGACAAAGGCGGAGGTGTAGTCCTACTATCAGCGGAAGGATATGATAATCAATGTATGACTCTATTAGCGGACACCAAATTCTACCAAGTGATTACAACTGACCCAACACCACGTTTACAAAGGACAATAGCCTTGATGATTGAGGAAGCAGAGTGTAACAACTGGTTATCTAAAAAAGAGGCGGACTATCTGATAACAAAAGAACCAGTTACGCCATACTTTTACTCCCTACCCAAGACACATAAAGACAAGATGCCCCCACCAGGAAAACCAATTGTCTCGGGGATCAACTCCATTCTAGAACCATTGTCACAATTTGCGGACCAGTACCTGAGACCACTGGTCCAGACCACGCCTACCTACCTAAAAGACACACGAGACCTGATCAATAAGTTGGAGAACTTTGAGTACTCAGAAAACAGCATGCTCTTAGTAGGTTTAGACGTCGAGAGCCTCTACACAAGCCTTCCACAACAGAAGACTTTAGAGACTCTCGAATCAATATTGTTCAACATCGAATGGAACCTTCGAACTCCAAGACACTTTGTACTGGAATGCTGCAGACTGGCCCTTATGGAAAAAAAATTCCAATATAAAGACAACCTCTATCTCCAGCAACATGGTACATCTATGGGGAGTACCTTTGCTCCTAGCGTGGCAGGTCTCTACGTAAGCACTTTCGAACAGACTTACATCCATAATGTAAACAACCCCTTCTCTCGTCATATTCTCTTCTGGAAGAGATATATTGACGATATCTTTTTAATTTGGAAAGGAGACAGAGAATCATTAACAGATTTCCATAGGTGGTTGAACAATCAAGATGAATGCCTTAAATTCACATATACATCCGATGCGCAGAGCCTCGATTTCCTAGACATAACCATCTTTGCCGAAGGAAACACCTTACAAACACGAACATTCTTCAAGCCTACTGCCAAGAATAGTCTGCTATCCTTCAATAGCTTTCATCCCCGCCCTTTGAGAGAAAACCTTCCATACAGTCAGTTTTTACGACTAAGGAGAAATTGTAGTTCCATAAAAGACTACAAATCCCAAGCTACTGATCTCTGTGAAAAACTAACGGCTAGAGATTACCCCAAAAGAATTATCAATTCCTGTGCCAAACGAGCTAGAAATCAACCAAGAGAATCTCTACTTGAAAGTCACCCAAAACAGACCGATGACAGGACTACCTGTGTAACAACCTATAGCCCAATAACAAACCACGTGAAAAAGATAATCAACCGTAACTGGAGGATTATAACATCCAACACCCTGACCTGGTCAAAACCAAGATTTGCAAACAAAAGGAGCAGCAATATAAAAGATCTTCTGGTCCACACAAGACCACCTCCGAAAAAGAAAAAACAGCAACCAGGTCTATGGAATAACCCCCCAATCACTGGACACTACCCCTGTGGGACCTGCGTAGTGTGTGCAACCACAGAACCAACGAAAGAACTGCAGTTACTTCCAGACTTCTCATGGAAACTGAAAAAACACACTAACTGCAACACTAGCCACGTTGTATATATGATCACATGCCCTTGTGACATGCGATATATTGGGATGACCTGCCGAAAAGCCAAACAGAGACCCTGTGAACACAGGAGTAATGTGAACTGCAAGAAAAGCACAACAAAGATGTCATCACATTACAAAGAGAAACAACATACAGCCAATGACCTGCACTGGGTAATCCTAGAAAGTCTAGACACAGTAGACAGAAACGCTGCAAAAATACTGTTCGAAAAGGAACAACGTTGGGTCCACAGGCTCAAAACAGATACTCAGGGCCTTAACGATTCTGTTCCTTGGCTGTCCCTCAACAGATAATTAATATTCCAAGCCCGTCTGTAACAATGTACCTCAAACAGAGAACACGTGTGGACTGTTTATTCTGCTCACACCACATACCCGTGATTTTTGGCAGTGCTTTATGAGAGCATAATAGAAGTTGAGTGCCTTCACATAAGACTTGGTAATTCCCATGCCAACCTATAACATACTAGCTTAAAAATTCCCTTCACGTGCACCTTGGGCCACCAACTCGGCAAAAAACGGCTGAAACCAGCAATATCCCTTCGTAACATAATTACCAAAGATTGAATTCTCACCTAGTTATCCCCCCAAGAGTTAAATAAAATACATTAGAGATTCCAAAAGATAGCAATAACCATCGACCTGGATCGATCGTGAAGCATCTCTTCTAAAATTGATGCATTTATTAATTCTTTGCACAATTAATCTTAGTAAACTAATTGCTACCAAATACTACTTTATTTTATTTTAATTTATTTTATTAATGCCAACCCGTGAAAAATGGGCAAGTAGTAATGCTAAGAAAGAACGACCGGAAAGTAACTCTTCCATTTCTAGCATCACTACGTTTAAATCCACCCGGAACTACACCGCCCTGTAGTTCCGGGTGATGACAGGCAGAGCCAGCACATGCGGCGAAGACCGAGTAAGAAGGCACTAAGGTAACGCTGAGAGCCGAGCGCACCAAGCACGAGAGCAAAACCGCAAGTACGAGATCGCCTCTGGTAACACTTTGTCTTTAATACACCTCTAGTAAGACCTCTCTCGATCAGCCTTAATCCCCGAGGAAGTATTTCTTCAAATATAACAAGCTATGCACGAGGAATAAAAGCGCATATAGCGCATTGGGCACCACTCGAGTCACGCACAACGCACTCCCCAAATAAGGACTCACGGATAATCTCGGGTCAAAAGAGCATGTGTATAATTCATTTCAGCACGAAAAATCAAACACCTGAATGATATGTGATAGTAAGCATGGTATGACTGGAGTGTGAATGCAACCACAAAAGCGGCCACAAATTACAACGGTTCTCACTATAGAACACGCACTAAGAAAGTACAATGTTAAAACTATGGGCACCTAAATACAGTATTAGTCTTTCCTGCCCACCGAAGTATGACGAAGGAAGAGTTGACGCCTGAAATGAGTATGAGGAAAAGTATTGCCATTTTCTAGTTCCTTAAATAACGAAAAGGTACTATTGTACATAATATGTGTTTTCCCGCACCCCGTCTCCCTGTTTGTTGCTGTTTGTGTGTGTGTTTCTTTATTTTTCAGGTACAATGAAACCTTGAATCACGAAGAATCAGCTCAATTTACCTCTTTTCTTCTCACAACGATTTTTTTCACTATTTATTCACCCCCATTGGTCCTGACGAAAGCCTAAGATCCTCTGACTACCAAAGGCTGAAACATGTTGACCTCTTTTTAAACTCTATATACAATATGCACTTGAATCCCTAACCAATTCAGAAAGTGCACCTAACTTTTTACTTACAGTCCGAATCCAGACTTATTAAAACTGTCTTTGTCTGGCTGTCCGGATTTTTAACAACTACACCACCACTATACCCCCCACTATCCACGATCACTACTGCCTTAAACCTAAGGCAAAACCTCCTGGTGGAGGGTGCACAATACAAAAAATGACTCAATGATTACGCACGCACGTGTAAGAAAGCGGGTACCCAGTATATACCGCCGAAGAGAGATCATCTGAATACACGTGTATGAGAGTCATATTTGTTGGGAGATACCAGTTCCTCGACTTGTGAACCCATGGTTTAAGCAGGACAAGTGATCCTTTCCCCCTTCTGATTATAAAAGTCAACCTTGGAGACTGAAAGGATCTTCACTCTACCTCCCCCATCCCCATGATTATACAAGGTTCTATATCAAAACCAGCTCAGATATTTTATCATCAGGGGCAAGGGAGTGAGGTGTTAAAAGCACAGGCATGGTACTGAACTTTAAAATATCCTAACGGATGCCAAATATATACATGGCCATTTTTTACTGAGCCACAGTAGCGGCCGGTGGTGGGAGTGCTGCGGGGCTGTGGGGCAGGGCGGGGGTGGAGCAGGGTGGGGGGTAGTAAACTATGGAATACAGCCGAACAGAGGTAAGTAAAAAAAAAAAAAATAATTTAATTGCGCGCGCTGCATTACCAAATGCGATGCAGCACGCGCAACAAAATTTGTTTTATTTATTTATTTGTTTACTTACCACCGTTGGGCCGTATTCCATAGTTTACTATCCCACACCCTGCTCCACCCTGCTCCTCCTCACCGTCCGCAGCACTCCGACCACCAGCCGCTACTGCTGAGCCATTGATCGTTTTGCACCAAATGTGCAGCACATGACAGAAAGGAAATCTGGAAAAAGTTAAAGACAAATGTGAGATTCTGATCAATAGCTGGTGGGGTGTGTACAATGAGAATAATGGTGAATACATATACAATATTTCACTTTTAGTGTCCACCTCACTTGTGACCTAACAGTCCATTTCCACTCTCGGAACCCAGCAACCCCTCCAATTACTCATTGACTGTACTTTTCCCTTTTACCCTATTCAGTGATAAACTGCCATTGGCGTGTTTCGTGCTATACTAATCCAACATTAACAAATACACCTACACATGGGGTGATTGAATAAAGCACATGTTTAAAATGATATGTACTTTGCTGGATTGTTATCTCTCAATGTTAAATACTGACTGAGAAAGCAAGAGTAGTACCAGGCAGCCAGTGCAATATAGCCCAAAAATGCAAATGCAATGTTAGTTAGACCGAAGTGTGTGTTTGTGTGCGTGTGTGTGAGCGAGCAAGAAAGAAAGAAAAACTAGGACAGAGAGAAAAAGAGAGAGAAAGATAGTGAGGAAGATGGCGAATGAAAGAAAAACAAGTATATTTTGAAAGGGGGAGTTTACTTCCAAAGAGCTTCGAATTTTGCGTTTTTAGGCTAGTATATTAAATTCTACAACCACCAACATTGGAATGTCCCTAGCGTTAACATGCACTTCATTGACAACGAATCCCTAGCTCAATTCCTTTTAAAATGTTCACATTTGAAACAAATGGGCCAAGTGTCAATGACCTCTATAAGTAAAAAAAAATAGGCAGACACATATGGCAGACAGATGGTAAAAATGGGAACACAGTGGTGATGGTGAGCAATAGAGGAAATCATGAAGACAGAGACGAGGCCTGTCTAATGAAAATACCAATAAGATTGAATTAATTCAGTGTGCTGTTCACTAAAAGGGAGAGATAACGAGGGCTTAGAGAGAGAGTAAAGCTTGAATATGGAGTGAGGGTCTGCAGAGGAGGGAGCAGAGGGAAAAGGAAAGAAGGGTGTGGGGAGGGACGCGGTGCAGTAGAAAGAAATGAAGGGTTAAATGATGAAGGCATGTATAAAAAATGGAAGAGAAAAGTGAAACAAAAATGAGGGAGGGAGAGGTGTACAGAGTAAGACCAGGAGGGGAAAAGAGCATTAAGAGAGAGAGAGAGAGGGGGGGGGGGAGAGAGAGAGAGAGAGAGAGAAATTGAAGAAAAAGAATCAGAAGTCAACAATAATGATTTAGCTAGAGATATAAAAAAAGAGAGAAAGATAAATACAGAGAAAGAGAGAGATTGAGAGTTCAACAGTGTAACGTTTTACCATTTTCCTTTTCTTCTTTGTTTTCTGTAGAGGGGCTGAACTTTTCCAGGCTACAATTGTTAAAGCTGTGAAGGCAAGGATTGAAGAAGAAAAGAAATCAATGGATCAGCTGAAGAGACAGTATGCTTTGCTTCTCAAACATGTTCAGTCTTTCTTTGTCTAATATATTATTTTTATTACACATCCAACAAATTCTTGTGAGGTATTATGTGTTCCATCACTCTAGGGGATATATAGTACTAAACAAAGAACAGCGCTTTATACTATAATTTAGATACTGACCTGAAACATGCAAATACATTTGACTCCAAATTTGTGCTTAAAAAATGGTTTTTGCAATGTACTAAACCAATTTGAGGGGGCAGTAACGTTTTTTCTGACTCCTACAATGGGTTTAAAATTGATAAGGAATTACTATTTGGAAGGGGCATGTTGTATGAGTCTCTTCTCAATAGGAATTCATATCCACATGTGTCAGAAGTTTTGGACTGAAATAGCAGTCCTGAATCATTGCAAGGTAACCTGCCCCTAGGTTAGGGTGGTAGCCCATTCGCAAATAAGAAGGTGGTCAATCTGGTGTCCCTTCCCCGTTGTGAAGTTAAAAAATGTTTTTTAGGCAGCAGGAAGAGGACTGCTGCCAACTCTCAAACAAACATTTTATCAAAGTTTATTTTTCTTTTTAAATGCAGTCCCATGTGGGTTACATTAAACAAAATGCTTATTGAAAGTCAGCCACAGATATGGTGGTCTGCAGGCCTCCATCCCTATGATGACTTTCAATATGAGTGGGTCAAACTTTGCCACCTACTGCATGATTAATAATGAGGTAGGTCGGATTATGACCCACTCAGATTCTAGAGTCCACTAGATACTGGCATAAATTCTCTTGTACACAATGAGTCAGGATTTGCTCTTTAAGGAATACATTGTACAGTCCCTCTAGAGGAATCCAGCCCTCTAGTGCCTTCACTGAGATGTCTACCAAGACCACCCTGGACTGTACTTCCACAATGTGCATCAGATGTAGTCATTCGGAGTGCAATCCTCTTCATGCAGACCAGGATTCCATTAGAGCGATCCTTTTTTTTCTTGTAGTTTTTAGGCAGGGATCTAAGTTGCTGGGCAGTTCTCACATATGTATACGTGCCCTGGGGTGACAAGCAGGGGTGCACCCCTGACAACTTCCTCTGTTTCGCAATTTCTAGTCCTACAAAGCACTATTCTTTAAAACCCAAAATAGAGAAACTGTCTCTTGGACATTAGGATATGGCTAAGTGACCAAGTGGTGTGGATAACTTTCCCTAACACTCCCCTTCCAGCCCCTTTGCTAATTCAATTACTGGGTTTGTGTCTGAGTGGCTGTGAAAGAAGTGGGGATGAACCTTTATACTGTCCTAACTGTCATTCACTCTTTGAAGACTAGTTTGGATACCCAGCCTTGGGTCTGGTTAGCAGAGCCCAGGGTGTAATCTGAATTAGAAAAACAGTATTAAGTAGTCAAAATGGGGTCAAAAAGTGTGGGGACACTGCAAAACGCCCTGGTTTCTCACACAGTTCTTAAATTGTGACTAGTATTTTGCAAGCAGCAAATGGTAGTTTTTTCTTCTGTATATCAACACCAACAATATTGTGGTACAAGAATATCAAGCATAGAATATTGAGGGATAGTATATCAAGTGGTACTGCATAAATCTTGAGGTATAGATTTACTATTGCTAACTCCACACCTATGTACCTTGAAGATACCCCGTAGTTGCATATATGGGGAGTTTAGTACAGAAAATCTAGGCTTACTCATTTGTCAATATTTTGGCCTTTTTATTCTGTATCAATGATACTGTGGGTTCGATATACAGGGTGTATACTGTAAATAGTATGCTGTCAGTTTATGAACACCACCGCCTATTCAGGTCCCAGTTAATTTAAGCACTCATTCTAAGAAAGACATATCTCTCCACAACAGTGAAAGTTAGGCTAACAAGCAATGCTCAACAGCTTCAGTAAAGCACCCTCCACTATGCCCCTCAAGTCATACTCTATTTTGTGGTGCTAAAGTGCAATTTTATAACTTAAGTAACTTGCAAGATGTTGCTGAAGGTGTCAATTAGCTACAAAGTGAGCCAGAAAAGTCCGTAATGTATTTCAGTATAACTACACTCCTAGTGTTTGCACAACTTTACACTTTGAGCAGCCGCGGCCCGTGGGGGAAGTTATGGTGGGGCAGGGAGGCGGGGAGGGGGAGGGGCAGGGTGGAGGGTGCTAAAAACCGGCATATGGATAATTGCAGGCAGGGCCGGACTGGCTACTGGGCAGTTGTGTGTGCTGCCAAGCTGGGGGCTAATTTCTCTGTGGTGTGGGCTTATTTCGTTGATGGGGACCTGCGTGCGCATTGAAATAAAAAAAGCAAAACTAATTTCGTTTTGCACACACAGGTCCCCATCAACGAAATCATCCCCCTGTTTGGCAGCACACACAACTGCCCGGTAGCCAGTCCGGCCCTCATTGCAGGTAAGTACACAATTTAATTAATAAAATGAATTTCGTAGCGCGCACTGCATCACAAAATGCGATGCTGCGCGAGCTACGAATTTCATTTTATTAAATAAATTGTGTACTTACCTGCAATTATCCATAAGCCGGTTTTTAGCACCCTCCACCCTGCCACTCCCCCTCCCCGCCTCCCTGCCCCAACGTAACTCCCTCCACGGGCCGCGGCTGACTTTGAGATAGATAACCCTGGTTCCGCTCCACACATCTTTTGCACGTACAAGTACAACTTATATGCAAACATGGCTAGATTTAGGAGTGCAAATTAAGTTGTTTAATCCATGATACTTGAGTTTGCCGTCAAAGGTGGATTTGTCCACAGGGTTGTGTAATATTTTGCATGAGTACATCATATGCTAGAGGTGGAGTGTAACTGTTTCAGAGTACGAGTGCCATGGAAAGGTTGCTAACAACCAAAGACGCTTAGAATTTGTGGGTGTTCTTAGACTTCGCTATGAATTATTCCCTCCCTAGAAATAGTCAGATATATTTTTCTGACATGGCAGAATAAAATCAATATAAAGGGTAGGGATTTTATTATTGTATTTTATTTGGAATTTTGATAGAATCTACTAGCCACCGTGAAATTGTCTAAGTGCTCTTTGGGGAAAGTGTACTTTGAAGCTGGAGTAACATGTTGGTTTATTTAATCATTGCTAAAAGCAGCGATGAACAGTACCTTAAGATAGCCGTTGCATATTTAATAATATGATCTGGCATAAATATCGTCCCATTGATTGTATATTTTCTAACACTAACTCCAATAAAAGATCAATATTCTTACATGAGTTTTAGGATACATTGTTTATGTCAGACAGTAGTTTGACAATGATATAGATAGCCCATCACTGAATATGCTCCTATGTAGATGGTTAATCCTTGAAAGAGTAATAGTGTCCTGAGAGTGTGGGTGGAAAGGCTGTGCTGGTCTGCAGTTGTGTGTCTGATTGGGCAGAAAATAGGGTGCATCTGGACAGAAAAGTAAAGAGAGGCTATGATATAAATGTATCGTGTTAGTATTGCTTTGTTGTGCTACTTTAATGGTCTACGACCAAATAAAGTATTTTCTTCTAAAAAAAGAGAGACTATGATCATCAAAATATCACAGTGAATTGGGGAGTTTTTATTGATCTTCTAAATTTGAGTTAATCATTTTCCACTGTCAGTTGAAGATGTAGCCAGTTGCACAGGGAAGGCTCAGAACTGGAATGATCAGCCACTGCATTCCCTGTACTTCAACAATTGGATTGGCAGTGTACACCAGGCTTCTGGTCTGTTGACATGGGTCAAACAGTTAAGCAAGGGAGTCCAGTGTGCCACCATGGGTGTTGTGTGTGTGAGGCATAGTGTTTTTAAGGTCAGTCTTTGTTTTACTGGAAGGCAATTTAGAAGTTGCTCTGAAATGGTCATCTCGGTTCTGGCCACAAATTAGGCGAGAGTATGATTTTAACTCTTTTATGTTCTGAGAGACACGTACTGGGGAGACCAATGTGTAAACTGCTGCACTAACCCACACACGTTATGACCATGGCAAGGATTTGGCTGATTTTGAGAGAGCGTGAGGAAGAGAACACCCCCAAGATTCGTTGTTGTGTAGAGGAAAGCGATTTTTCCCATTGGAAAAAAAAATTGTTTCCTCAAAAATAAAATAAAGAGTAATTGCATTAATGTAGTTGCATTTTGCTTGTGTAGTAGTATACTATGTCCAATCACGTATACAGAGCTTCTTCCACATAGAAGCCAGGATTAGTAATTCATGGCTTTTAGGGCAATCATGGAAACATCTCTGTATTCAAAAACATTGCAATTTTACACCCATGACAGAGAGTAAGCATATAGTAGGTTCAAGTTTACGAACTTGGTTGAGCATTGGTATCTGAGTGTATCTAGTGTGCTTTAGGTCAGACGTCCTTTTAGCCGCATTCTCAGAGTGCATTCCACTAGGGGGCTGGATGCTTCATGCAGTTTTGCATTTTTGCTGTGCCGCAGGAATTGAGAGACCTGTCAATCAAATACTGAAAACATACAATTAGAACTAAACAACCAAATACAGGGAATCGCAAGCCACAGTTCTTTATTTATCCAGACATTTTTAGGTATTTTGTGCAACAAATGGACTAAGACCTCAATTAAAAGTGTTCTGGTTGTGCACAGCAAATCAGGTTGGTTCGAAGTTTTAAAATATGTGGTGTAGAGCCATGAATTACAACTGGCGGAAGCTCTGACTCTGAGCGATGGTTGTAATGTTACCTCTTCGTTTAAAGGAAACATAGCATGAAAGTACTTGCCTACCAAAAAAAAAAAATGATTGTATCCCTGTGCAATGTAACTGGTGATGTGCTCATATAAATCGCTCCAGTACCTTGGGGTCGAGTTCGCACTATATAAATCTGCAACAACAAAAAAAATGCCCATCCCTCAATTCACTTCCCCTTTTGTGCCACGCTTCTGATGCTACTACTGTAAGTAGAAATAACTACACCAATTTTTTCCAGAATGGACCGCATCAAAGCCAGGCAGCAGAAGTACAAGAAAGGTAAAGAAAGGATGCTTAGCTTGGCCCAGGAGTCGTCGGAGGGACAGGAACACCAGAAACCTGAAGAAGACGATGATGAAGGTATGGTTGGGTTTCCGGTATAATCCTGTGGCACTGCGGGTAAGAACACAAGTGCACATTAATATTGCTCAAACGTGTTGGCATAGTGTTAATGCCACTATCTTTTCTTGGTTCCTGCCTTTTACTCAATGTGAGAACAGTAATCTATAAAGCACAATGAGGTAGCGCTTCCTTGCTAGCCCAGCCCCAGCTGCTTCGATGTCCTTCTTTTGGTGTCCAGGCTAAACCCAGCCGCAACATCTGGAACATTAGGAGTTGTTTCTGTTTTGCAAAAAAATTCTGATAACAATCTGTCAGTCACCAACGGGTGAGGGTCTGAGAAAAGCCACGTATGGGGGCCCTGAGACACCTAAAGGTCACCTTGACCTTATCGCTTTTCTGTGACCTTGTTGTAGTTCAGTTTTGTATTACTGTGAGTCATTCCCCAGAAACAAATTATTTGTTGTATAACTGTTTGGTGAAAAGAGATGAGTGCATGGTGGAGGAATGTATGGTTCAGATGCGCGGCATGTAACTGAAAAGAATTTTGGCTGGGGAGAGAGTGTTTTTAGGCTCTGATTTTTAAAGCACTTTTAAATGGTTTTATCCTTTTCCAAGGTTTTGTACTTTTCAGGATGCAAGGCCCTGTTTTGTTATTGGCCCCAGACTCTGTTCCATTAGGCCCATATAAAGTTGGGCTCTCTGACCAGGATTCGCGGTTGCTTTCTTTCTTAAAAAAAAATAAAAGCATATGAAGGACTGGAATGCATCTTCATCTTTTTAAATACACTGGGGCAGATTTACAAGCCCCTTGCGCCACTTTTGAGTCACTTTTAACATGGGGAAAGTGACGCACAAGTGGCGCAAGGGGCTTGTAAATCTGCCCCCCAGTTTCTTTTCTTGTTGTGCAAAAGCTGCTCCTTCGAAAGCGCCAAGAAGTTCATCCTTGTGCAATGGCATGATTCGGACTATGCTTCATTATCCAAACAAAAGATGCACAATGGACTTTGCATTCACAACATTAAAAGGTGTGACTGGTAAAGCCCCAGGGCCTCATTTGTGAGAAGTGGCGCATCGCTGCATGAAAACAGCGATGCGTCACTTCGCAGTGCGCCCTCCTTGCAACATGATGGATGCATCATATTTACTGTATGATGCATCATGTCGCAAGGAGTTACAGATACATCTGTATTTCTGACGTATTTGTAGGCGCAAAAGTGACGCATTGCTGGAGTGTGTCACAAAAGTGACGCAACTCCAGCAATGTGTCCTTTCACATGGGCCTGCATCAGTCTTACACCTGCTGTGAGGCAGGCGTAAGATATTGACGCATTTGCACTCTAGAAGTGGCGTAGTGAAATCTCGTAGATTTCACTGCATCACTTCTACGAGACATACTTACGTGGGAACCAGTAGCGGCTGGTGGTGAGAGTGCTGCGGGGCGGTGGGGTGGGGCGGGGCGGGATGGAGCAGGGTGTGGGATAGTAAACTATGGAATATGGCCCAACTATGGTAAGTAAACAAAGAAATAAATAAAACGAGTATCGTTGCGCGTGCTGCATCGTATTTGGCAATGCAGCGTGCGTAATGAAATTTGTTTTATTTATTTATTTGTGTTTACTTACCTCTGTTCGGCTGTATTCCATAGTTTACTATCCCCCACCCTGCTCCACCACCGCCCCGCCCCTCCGCCCCGCAGCACTCTCACCACCGGCCGCTACTGGTGGGAACGCCCACCCTGCATACATTATACCTGATGCAGGTATAATGTAGCGCAGGGGTTTACAAAGTGACACATCTGCTTAGATGCGTCACTTTGTAAATAGGGCGCAACAGGGGCATGTTTTACGCCGCCGATGTGTCACTAAAAGTGATGGAACCGAAGCGCAAAACTGTCGCCCCCAGAATAAACAAACATCTTAATTACAGGAACGAAGTGAAATATGCATGAGAAAAGCAAACAGATTTTCAACATTTTGAGATGTGAAGGAAATGTTTAAAAAGCTTGTTGCAGTGTAAACAATATGGTTCCTTTCAATATGCAATGCATCTTCAAGCTAATGAATTGGATGTGCGATGATTCAAAGCATTTTTAGAATGGTCAAATAGTGCGTCATGCATTGCAATGGAAGAAAGAATGGCATATGCAGTAGCCAGTTGCGTGAGGTGAGAAAACAATCTTCATCTGGGCGGAGCTAAAGTCCTCTTTCTACACAGTTTGAAGAACTGATAACAAGAAGTCTCCGAGTGCCTTGTTCTCAAGCCAGACCTAAAAGACACTCTATGCCTCAAGGGACCAGAGATATTCAGGCAATTTGGTGCTCTGAGAGTTATATGATCAATAAATCAACCATCTCTTGCCATATCATTTAATAGTGAAACCTGAATACTTATTTTGTTTGAGTTAATGAAGATCAGCTTTGGATAAGCACATGTGAGTACATTACAGTGTTTTCTAGTAACTATCCAGGGAGCCAGACTATAACTGCCCACTGCCATGTAGATTATTGGATGATCCGTTCTCTAACAAAATGCAGGTGCTATAGTGCAGGTAACAATCGAGGAATGCTTATACAGTAGTGCAAGCCATTTGGAGCGTAAGTGATTCATTTTTGTGCAAAACAGCAAATGCGTGTTAGTGTCTCCTGCTCTCCAAACTTACAATCACAGCAATCAGTCCAAAAATGGTTATTTCATTGGATATTTTTCCATACCCAATGTCTGTTTTACTTGCAAATAGTTACCAGTCAAACAGGAATGGGTCTGTCTAAGAAGGGACTTCAATTTCCTTCCCATGATGGTGTCTTTTACCAAGCCTGCCATAGTGTGATCTATGCCAGCTGGATGGGACCAAAGGTGACATAGTCCAAGTTCTCTCAAGCATCTTTTAACGTAGATTAGCCAGGAATTGTACTGGAAGTTTCTTGGGATCGTGGATTCCATAACCAATTTCAGATATGATGCACATGACAATTGCGATTTAGGCATAGCCAATTAGCTCAGTTGCTAGGGTGATAGTGCCCGAGATAGGCACCAAACCAAATTTCAGAAGTGTTTTTCCAGGGCCCAAATTCAAAAGGGATTAGAGAGAATTTTCAATTTTTTGCAATCGCTTGAAGTCACTGTATCTTCAAAGTTCTGTGGCACATATTGCTACTGCTACTGCTTTTTGTCTATACATCTGTAAGATGATGCTCAGGGCATGGCAACCAATTTTGTGTTTAACCCTCAACATGACATTTGCTTGGTGCTGAGAGGTATTGGTTGTCTTTTCAATATGGTCACACCAATTCAGTTTGTTATTAAAGTAAAAACACATCAGTCGTAGCTATTGATGGTTTTAAGCACCTAGCCCTCTATCCTTGCAGATTTCCTTAAAGGAAACGCCGTTGAAATTGGCATTACTTTTTTTGGTGCATTAATGCAAAGCTCCTTATTGCTCCAGAAGCTGTCAAATTTCTCCAAAGTTTTATGCATTTTGTTCTGTGTACACATCAGTAGGGCTGCACCATCTGCAAAAAGATAAATAACTATTTTTATTACACAATTTCGGAGCATCTGGGCTCTCTATGGATCAAAATGCCAGCCTTGTCGCACACTAGAATGAATGAGAAATAAGGAGAGTCCCCAGAGCTTTCGTAGAAGACACAAGCGCTTGTTTCTGCATTCAGAATTTTAAGAGCTTGAAGGTGTTTTCCACCCACATTTTTTTGTGAGTGCCACGGTTTGGATATGATGACTAGAACAAACACTAATTTTAAATCTATTATTGATAGGTATCGAGGCGATTTGAGCACCTTTCCATATTTGGTACACACCATATATAGTTTGACGGCTTAATTGATAGTACTGATGCCTTTACAAATCCAGCCTGTGCATTTTTTTTTCAACCCAGGCCTGCAACCTATTTAAAGAAACATGGCCAAAGAATTTCCCAGTGGTGTCTAATAATAAAATACGCCTGTACGCAGCGTAGTTCCTTTTTTGTGGAAGGGAACTATGATAGCAGTTTGCCACAAAAAAGGGATGCATTTCTGTCCCAAAGCTAAGTTAAAGATCTTGGCCATGATCATTGACCAGATCTTAGAGCAAAGCATTTCCACTAGACATGGTCAGGACGCGATGCTTTGTTGGCCTTTTGCTCTATGATTGCTCTTTCTACCTCCAGGCGGTCTATGGTTGGCCATTAAATACTGCCTTCAATTGGTCCACCCAAGCCTGTGAGCAAATCTGAAGGTCATGCCTATTTGGACCATCTCTGAAAACTCTGGCAATATTCCCCCAAAAAGCTCGGCTATTTTTGTCTTCAACTCCCTTGAACAGGTCGCTCCACACTCGAAGCTAAAAGTTTGATTTCTTCTTCTTTAGTAGGCTTTGTATTTGCTCCTTTCGCTCTTAAACATTTGATTGTTGGCTAATGAATGATACCGGTCTCTGTGTGCTTCAAAGACTTTTGACTTGGTACCTCTACACTCCTTATCATACCACCCAGAGTCATTCTTTACTCCACCATTTTGCTTGGCCATCCCCGTTGTGGACCAGTAATGTATAAGTTCACTTGACAGAGCACTACAATTTTCTAGTACCAAATTATGATCTTCAGTGCAGCAGCAACGAATTAGCCTCTGAACCTGCAGATGTTTTCAATAGGAAACAATTTTCCTATGAGCCTCTGATTCACACTGTGACACCAATTTGCTCTTTAAAATTCAATTTGTGTTGTCTGAGAGTCTTCTTTCATTTTTTCTCATTTTAGTAATGAATTTGCTTATCCATATTGCTATTTGGGACCAGGAAGCAGCTGTATGGTAGTACTTGTTAAGGACATTCCTATCACAGTACTTGTTGAGGATATCCGTGCCTTTTGGATACAATTGTCACCTGTTGCAAATGGTACAAAATATGTTGTTAGAGTATTTGTTGTACACAACAAGGTGCCTAAATACCCCTACATAGTACATGCTGGGGCTTTGCTTTTAGTACTTTCAGGCTTTAGACTAAATATGTCAGATGCATTATTAGTGTTGAAGAGACAATAAATGCCACTACCACCGTCCTTTGCCAACATATATTAAATGCTCCCCATTTACCTTTATAGCAGCTTGTTCAATCAACAATACATATATATGTAGATAGAGAGAGACAGAGAGAGAGAGAGAGCGAGAGAGAGAGAGAGAGAGAGAGAGAGGGGAAAGAAAGTGGTGTGCACCCAGACTTCAGAATTACCAGGCACTTTATTCGGATGAAAAAATGTGTAGTAGTTTGCTCCCTGCTGGCGCGTTTCAGTATATTGACTTGATCACAGGTGAGCAGTTTTTGCGAGGTACACAAATCATGTGTTATTTAAAAGCAAATTGTAACTATCAAGGCATGTCTTTACCTCTCTTGTAGGAATTCATGGGAAGACATGTAATGGATTAGGTAAGACTGCAGTGTATTTCAAATCAAAGTCCAGTACCTCTTTTCATTTCGACATATATTATTCAACATATATTATCATTTCAACCACTTCACATGAACTCAATATTAACACTGGCCCTTAACTGGTGAATCTGCCATATTGCAAATGTTCTTCAAGGCACCATCGTCCAGAGTCTACAAATGGGGATATATTACCCCCACTTGCTTCCCTTGCCAGCTTCCACTCATAGTTTACATTAGATTATTTCTCTCCCAACAGTGGCTTCTTGGTGAAGGTGAATGCATCATTGATCTATCGGAGCTCAATCTTTACTGACTGTGATGAGTGAGTTCTTTCTTGACCTATCCCGGTGTATGGAAATGAGCAAAATCCCACCTGTTTCGCCTTGCCCCGTCTTCCTCTGTAGTAAGCAAAGGTCTTCTCACCTTTTGCCAGGATGAGGGACAGCCTACCAAAAGCCCCCCCCCCCCCCAGCGCGCTTCCCACCAATTTTGGTGACGCGTTCTTGATGCTGAGGAATATGAGCACTTCTCCACCAAACAAAGAATCACTTGCTTCATATAGTTAAGATGGAGGACCCTTATTTAGTGGAGATTTACCGCTTTGTAGTCTTGTTGTCTTTTCTATTGGAAGATTCATGTTAACACAGAGTTCTGGACGAAGACGGACAGGGAACAATAAGATTGCCGAAATGCATACAATGTCGCTGGGGACATTTCCTCATGGTCCATTATGCAGCTGTAGTGTGGACTACGTGCCATACATTTACCCAGCTGGGTAGCACTTACTAATTAACCAGTAGAAAGTACTACAGTTGACTAGACTTTTTCTGCACAACTGTGGAAAGGTTATGTTTGGTTCTTGCCCTGAAGCTCATTTCACAGAAATTAAACCTCAAGTTGTCGCACTTACAAAATATAAGCATAGCAGGGGCCAGAGTTGAAGCTCCATTTCTGTAAAAGACAAATGATCCTAACTTCCTGGGCTCGGTGAAGGCAAAGCAAGTATATTTTCTTAGCAATTACACAGTGAAAATGGATTAGAAATAATTTGTAAAGGTGGATGAATTGTTGATGTAGCAGAGGCAATCTGTAGTGCCCATAATGAATAGGTTCATTCTTGGCCCAAGAGAGTAGAGTCCATGGTTGTCCCATTGCATTACTAACAGTATGTAAATGTGTAAATCCCTTAGAATCTTCGCCTGTTTGGCCCTGCCCACCTTATTAGTATGCAAAGGTCTTCCCGACTTTTACCAGGATGATGGACAGTTTGTTTCCTGTCAATTTTGATGACTTGTTCTTGATGCCTAGGAATATGAGGACATCTCCACTAAACAAAAAAGCACTTGCTACATATATTTAAGAGGAAGTATCAGTGTTTAGTGGAGATTTAGCTCTTTATAGTCTAATTGTTTTCATAATAAGATGATTCATGTTATCACAGATTTCTGAATGAAGACGCATGAGAAACTATCACCTTGCCAAAACTAACACAAGGTCACTGGAGACATTTCCTCTTGATCCGTTATGCAGATGTGGTTAGAATATGCACAGACATTTACCCAATGAGGTAGCACTTACTAATTAACCAATAGAAAGTACTCCAGTTCGGTAGACATTTTGTGCAAAGCTGTGGACTTTTGTTTGATAAAGGGGTAGGTGAGGTACTGTTCTGGCACAGTTACTCACACAGATACTGATACACCCATACAGACACTCAGACACCCACTCACACACCCATTCTGCCACTCTCTCATCAACTCACAGACCCAAACAGCCACTCACACACTCAATCACGACCCATACAGTCACGCACACACCAAGTCGCACATCCACAAAACCACTCACACACCCACTCACTTACCCATACTGCCACTCATATACCCACTCATAGACCCATACAGCAACTCACCAACCTATACAGCCACTCACACACCCACTCTCAAAGGTTACAGGCTACAGTTAGGGATGGGTGGAACTTGTGTAGTTATACTCCACGGAATTCCACAGACTTACCTGAAAACTCATTGAAATTCAGCAGAGTTCCAGTGTGGCAGAAGCTGTCCCCAGTCCTACATGACTTTAAAAAGCCACAGTCCGTGCCCTCAGTTGTACAGCAAATGACAAATTCTGGTTTTGCCACGGTGCAGGGAAGAAGCTGCTTCTCCAGCTGTGATGCTGTGGGTTCAGCAGGGAATACATTTCTCCTAAGCCTTCTTTCGAGGTCCGACTCCTCCCAATTTCTTTGTTCAGCAGAGAAGACACAGTGCAGAAAGGCTCGTCTGATAGAACAGCCCGAGCGGGAACCTAAAGTGGCGTCAGTGTCGAGGGATCAGTGATGGTAGAGGGGATCTTCTCTGCGGGTTGTTGGTATGGTAATGGAATCTCCGTGGCCTGCACTGGACTGGAAAAGACACTTGTCGACTGTGCAGGAGAGTCAGTGGTGTGTTGGTAAGACAAGGCCGAGTGTGTGGATCTGCTCTTTGCCTGCCCCTGTGTAAGTGTGTGACAGTTGAGGTTTTCTGCTCGCCACTTGTGATTATGACTTAGTTTGCTGCCCTTGAGCAAAGCTCTGCAGGCCTGCACCTGGCACTCTACATTGAGGACTATTTTGGTGGGGTGCCCCACGCTCCTTGTCCTGAATCTGGGCCAGGTGTCTAAAAGCTCTGAATAGCACATACATGATCCAGTAAAACTTTTAAATCAGCAATCAATTTGCATTTAAATGGTTGGCAAGTCTGGTATTTGCTCTCTTTGATTTTTTCATCACCTGTGTCCTCCTAATCTGGCACAACTGAAGGTGCCAGACTTTCCTTACTATGTGGAGGGCATCCTCTTGACAATCATTTGATTCAGAAAGATAAAGTCCACAAGTATCTAAATAAAAAACCAGTCTAACATCTTCAGATGTTGTTGAAGAAAAGACGTCCCGGAGACCATATACCTAATCCAAGTGTAACCCATACATGGTGTTTTTGAAAGATGGCAACTCATACTGGGCCTAGTCTCACTCTCACGCTTAAGAAATCATACCCTTTTACTCATGTGTTACTTAGTTTTACTTTCAACATGTTTTGGTCTCTATTTCTTCCACATCACATAGATGCTGTCAGACAATCGCAACATTTAAATCAAGAACAATTGCAATAACCGTCTTGTAATTTTATTCTACATCAGAATTTAAAATAAATACACACATGATTTAATATAAAAGGGTAGTATCGTAAGTACAGAAATATTTGTAAAAAGTAGTCATTCATTTAATAGTGAAAATTAAAGCACAGGAACTCTGTTCCTTTGTATTTCCACTGACTTCTACATATTCTGTTGTGTGGTATTGCTATTCAACCCTTGTTCCTACATTTTAAGTGCATCTCTGGTTTCTTCCACCTGCCACAGGAGACACTTATCCACGTATCCTTGGTGCATGTTTCCTTTATTTTCCTGTGGCCTTGCAAATTCCAAGAGCCCTGGAATCAGCCGTCTCTGCTGTCATGCATGCTGTATGTCGCACAAGTGCTTGCTCGTAAGCGTTTATGATTGTGCTGCATCAATCAGCATGAGGGGCTATGTTAGGGTGTTTTTGTCGCACCCAATGAGAAATACCAAAGAGGAGAGGGGGCGAATACATCAATCAAAGAGTAGCAGTCATAATCAAACATAGTAGAGGGACCACAGCAGTTGGGCTGTGATAAGGACCTAGAACATTAACCTCCAGTCACAGTAGTGTCAAACTAGAGGTGAGTGCTGGTGCAAACCGGTAAACACTGGTAAACAGCGGTTGTGGAGTTTTCTCAGAACTTTGTGATCCAAGGGGAGTTCACCACCGTCCCCTATTTACACTAAGGAAATAAAGAAAAATAGATCTTAAAAATTCACTAAAATCCCCAAAGGTTACATGGTTTGTTATACTTAGGAAATAGCATTTAAAAAACTGTAGAAATTCACTGGAAAATCAAACGTTACAGGGACGTTATAGTTAGGAAATTGCAAAATAACAAACTTGGAAATACACTGAAAAAGCCACAGGTTACACAGATGTTATGTTTAGGCTTGGATTTAATTTGTACAAAACCAAGCAACATTCTGCAGTTATAGTTACCTGAGCTAACAATAACTTATGCCCCTGCAATGCACTGCTGCTGACCTCACATATTACATCACTCATGACATGGTCAGTGACATCACTTATGACATCTCAAATGACATCACTCATGACATCATCCACGGAACCACTCATAACCCCAGACAACCTCTCATAGACACACTTACACACTCACACAACCTGTCCCATTCACCGATCCATAGAGCCACTCAGACACCCACTCACTTCCCATGCACCTACTCACATAGGCACTCACTCACCCATATAGATACTCACACACCCACTTAGTCACCCATTCAACCACTCACACACCCATACACTCACCCATACAGCCACTCAAACATCCACTCACACATCCATACAAGTACTCGCACGTACTCACTCACCTATACATCCACTCATATAGCACTCACTCTCCAGCACAGCTACTCACACAATGAATCAGTTAACCAAACAGCCACTCCTCCACCCATACAGCCACTTACACACAGTCACTCACCCACACATCCACTCACACAGCCCCTTAGTCACCAACACAGCCTCTCACTTATCCACTCACAGACCCATAAGTCACTCAATCACTCATACAGCCTCTCATACACCCACTCACTCACCAATACAACCCCTCATGCACCCTTAAAATCACCTACTCCCTCTCATATACCCACATAACCACACAGACACCCACATGCATTCCCATACAATCCGTCACACACACACTCACACACCCATACAACCACTCACGTAGCCACTGACACATCCAGAAAACCCTGACAACCCCATTCATAGACCCATACAGCCACTCATGTAGCTATTGACAGACCTATACAGCCACTCAACATCCAGTGACAGTTCCATACTGCCACTCACACACCGACTCACACACCCATACAGCCTCTAAGGCACCTACTCACACACTAATACAGACAATCACAAAGCCACTCAGATGACATATGTTAGAAACAGTATCACTCATTAGGAGTACAGAAAGAATAGTAATTAAACTCAGGTTGTAGCTTAGTATTTATCTTTAAGACTCAGAAACCTTTAAGAAACACATACACTCACTAGATGATGTCATCAGTGATGTCATTTGGGATGTCATGAGTGATGTCACTGACCATGTCATGAGTGATGTGATGTGTGAGGTCCTATGCAATGCATTGCTGGGGCGTAAGTTATAGTTAGCTTAAGTATCTATAACTGCTGAATTTCAATGGTTTTGTACGAGTGACATCTGAGCCTAATTATAACATTGTTTTTTTCAGTTAATATATTCAGGCATGGTTTGCATACATTTGGACGATTCTAATATCTTTCTGAACACCCTCACAATGCACATTATTATGCTGAAAAGTTTCTTTCTTCCACAAGTTCAGCTGGAATGAAACCACCTTCTCCAGACACATGCTCAAAATATAATATAGGAGGTTATACTCCAATAAAGTTAGAATCTTACCAAATTTTATATGAAGTGGTTTTCCTGTGGCCCAGGTCAAAAGTCTTGATACTAACTGCTTAGAAGGGGGAGTTCACATTGAGTAAGCTATAGTGAAAGCTTTGTTTGGAAATCCCAAAGTAAAATGTTTCCCAGGGGGCTTCACAGTGTCATAACCCTTCTTTCTCATAAAATGCCCACCTCCAAGTATTCCCAGTGGCAAATATGTAGATGTTCATTCAACATCCAGGTATGGCTTGTGCCTTTTGTGTTCCCTTATGTGCAGTTTTCCTACTGCATTTCATTCCTATTACCTCCCTGTTAGCTCCCTCACTCTCTGCGGGACCAAGGTCCACTCACAGGCACACAGAACCATCATTAGCGACTTCCTTGCGCAAAATATGCACTTCTCATTTTCCCCACTAACATTTTGTGTTGTTAAAAAGAACCTGCTATGGCTGGGTGGAACCTGATATCTGATCTAATGAATAACATGTGAGACAATACTGTGCCTCCTTTTAAGAAGAAAAATCCAGCAATCACCTTAATGTGCTAAGTTGGGAACATCTAGTGTTGCAGTGACCTTTGACCTAATAGTTCAAATGCCTGGTCAGCGAGATGCGTCAAAGTATCCAGGTAGGATAATGGTTGGCTCACAGGAGTACATGTACAGTTGATGTTGTATGAGAGTCATAACTGGGCTGGTGCTCCATCCTGCCCAATCCATCCCTCTATCGATCAATACCTAATCTCTTTCTATGGTTGTTGGATGACACAGCAAGGTATAACCAATGTGGGCAAAAGCAGGGGGTTGTACATATGTGGAACAGAGGTGTTTAAGATGCCATACAGTATGGCTGTTATTTTTACCACCATATATATTTCCCACTGAGTGTATCACATTGATTTCCATTCCGCTTTGGTCTCTTTGATTTAAATCTTGAAATGAGGTTTTAAAAAAGTATTTCTGATTTTGAAAAATTAATGTTTGACCATATTTTGTTTTAGGAGAAGCAGAGAAAGAGAAAGCCAAGGGCAAAAAAAAGCTGTGGTGGCGGCCATGGGTTGATCATGCTTCCAGTAGGTTTTCTCACTCATCTGTCAATTACGTGGATCTAACCCTTATATCCTTGACCAGAATTGAACCATCTCTGTGCCTTGTTTGTTTTTGCATGGTTTAACAGTTGTGACTCAATGGAGGGTCTGAGAGCACAAGAAAAAGGTGTAAAACAAAACCTCCAGGGCCTGGTTTACTAATGTGCCCACATTTGTGCAAAATTCACGTGGCTTCTGATAACTGCACGGCTGCACATTTTCGGGAAGAATTCAAAAGCAAAGTGTTGCCTTCAATTGATCCCTTCTGTGAGAGCCACCCAAGTGTTGCATTCAGCCCAGCTGTTTTTTGAGGACAGTGAAGGAGGGCCTTGTTTTCAGCAATTTTTCACATTAGCATGAAAACAATATTTACAGTCGACTTATTTGTATTTCAGCTTTTAGTAGCCAAGATCATTGAATCGCCACATCTAGATTGTTTATCCTTACTATATAATGGATGACCTCAAATGCTAAGTTGCCAATAGATTATGTTATGGTGACATGCATTTTGATAATACAGTGCAATTTAGATATAAATTTGCAATGTTTAAGCAAGAAAAAAATCCACCCCCCCATAAACAGCGTCTCATACACCCACTCATGAATCCATTGCATTTAATGGCGATTCTTGTGTCCTATCAATGATCATTTCTGGAAAAAGTGAATTTTTACTTTTTTCTTTAATATCCCTTTCTAATAGTATGTGTCATTGACTGGGCTGGTCATGCTTTGGCACTCTGTCTAGCAGCGGCTTGTGTGATACGAAAAAGCACTTTTTGTGCACTTTACGATGTGTTACAATACCTATAAATTAACTTCTAGACTGGTCTTTGTACGGCAAACTGCTGTTTGTATCTTCTGTGCAGTTATCCTACACCCTCTTTATAAGGCTCTCTGTGGAAAACTTCCAGCACTTTTTCTGTCATGAAGCTGAAAGTAGGTTATGTCTAAAATGAACTATGCTCAGAATGTGCTCTCCCTCTAAATAGCAACACCTTGCTCCAGCTCTCAAAATGCTCGACTCCCAAGGGCGGCGTTATAAAGAGGGTGTAGTCCATTAGGAAGTGGGCCCCAGGGGGTTTGATTCTTCTACGATGGACACCACACAGAATGAGAACATTCCTTCTATACTTGTTAGCAGCATGTGTGCCCCCCCTTAACTTGGCCATCACCACTTCTGTGCAGCATTGATTCTGCTTGTAAATATAGCCATTGATCATGTAGTATTAGGACCATTCATAATCATCAATCATTTAGGTCATTTGCGCTTTGCCTTGATACAATTAACCCAGGCAAATGTGCTGATCAATTAGCATAACAAATTAAGCCATTTCTTTTATGGAAATATATATCAACTCTTGTCTTTATCATAATTAATCCTAACACAATTTTAACCCTGCATACCTTAGATGCCCAAGCTATCTCCATCACGTTAGCCTTCAGAAATACAGATAGCATGTTGGTGGAGGTTTATTTTGAACCCAGAAGTCCATTGTGATGTGTCACTAAATGAGTAGTCAGCTTTTCCTGCCTGTAGTCACTATCAACAATGAGGGTAGAAGAAAGGTGATATCCACTACTGGACAGAAAGATATCCTGTACTCTGTGTTTTGCTTTTAAGTCCTTTTCACCCACAACACTGCCTGATCCTCACCAATTAGGGTCAGTGTGGGAATGAAGGACTGTGGAGAGGTGACACATAAGTTCACAATATTCGAAGCCTCTTATCAGTGGCCCAGAAAATAGACCAGATCGCCTCCACCCCGCCATGAGTTACTGATACAGACGGGCCAATAACTCCGGTGGTGGGAAAAATCCGGTCCATTATGATTTGGACCTTGACAGTTCACTGAGAAATGAGGAATTGCCAAAGGGATTGGTAATTCTGGGTCTGGTTCCCCAAGTATTCCTCAATTTTCCCTTGACATTCACAAGATTTCATGTTTTCAGCAGCTGAAAACTTTATGTGAAAGTTAAAATGTATAATTCCGCTACGGCCAGTGGACCAGTAACTACTGCTACCGACCCCATCCGAGTTAAGAGGCCACTCAAAATGAGGGCCTAAATGTGTCTGGCATCTCTTCTCTATTATCTTGACCACTTCTGCCCTCTAACACCCCTCCAATAACAAGTCTGAAACGTGAGTGGAGTTGTTTATTCCTATTACTAGTCCTAGGTGCCACTTCCTTTTGGTTCCATGCCGCCTGATACTAACAGACTAATTCATGATTGATAGTCGATAAGGTTTCTCTCAGAGTCGAAAGCTTAATTCTTCCTCCAATAAAATGATACCAACACAGTTTTGTCAAACTTTAATGCTAAGCAGAATTTTTATTGTACTTATTTGCAGAATCAATCATTTTTCAGGAACAGACAACAGGTCCTGGGCACAGTGCTTGATACTATCGGCTAAGCAAAACGTAGGTTGTGAGGGGCAAACTATGCTATCAATATGATGGCTCAGGTTGCACCTAAGCCACAAGAAAACTGAGACCTGATGCATGTATTTCTTTACGAAACTGCTTTTAACAACCCTTATAAAAGTTTCAAAGGGCACCCTTGCCACCTTTGCCCCTAAACTGTAGCGTGAGACCTACCCGGAGTAGGCCACAGAGTAATCCTTCTGATGTTTCTATGCTACGGGGGCTCCGTATTTTCCGTTTAAAATTATGGTTTAGAATGTTTGGAGTGTTGAGATGTACACGGTCCTCTCCTCTGAGAATGCACTGAGTTGCTGAGCAAGTAGTAGGGGCTGGAAGACAGTGCTCCTATTCATATGAAGTCATATGGTAACCTTAATCCAGAGTAATCCCTAGGTGTACAGACACAAAGAGACCTTCTTTCTCACCACCCATATACACCCTCATCTCCAAAATCAGAACCAAAGGGTGATTGATGTTGCTCTGTTACCTGAGTGACAGATTGCCTGGAGTAGTGTTGGAAGCACTGATTCTGTGGCAAGACACATCTTCATAGGAAGATGTAGCACGTCAGTGTGCATGTGTTGAACTTTTGACCCCAAGCCATTCTAGAATGCATTAATGTGATAGGAAAGTGGGCACACTATTCAATGGGATGGTATCCCTTTCCTTTTGCTAACCTTGAAGAATCTTCATTTGATATTTGTATGCCTAATATCTTATATATTATGTACACAGGTTAGGCCCATAACAGCTTAGTTTTATCTACTCCTAAATTGATTGTAATTCCCTTAGTGCATAAAATAATGCTAATTGAAAAGAATACTACCATACAGGACACAACTGTCATAGGCGGGTGTTTTCATTCTGTGTGTGTATTTCAAAATCTGCATTTCATATGCAACAACAAACGCACTATCTTGCCCAATCTATCAAGTGACAAGTAAACTGTGCCTACAGTTCCATTTCTAAAGGGCACTTTGCTACTTTAGATAGAACTATCATTTTTCAAAACCTAAGTAGAAGATGATGGGTTTCATTTTATTTAATATTCATATCTATGATTATTAACTATTTATTTTTCTGTGATGTTCAAAAATCGTTTTTTTGAGAAATCGGATCAAGTCTCTTTGGGGACCCCATTCACTAAGGTTGACTATTTAATAACAAGTAGAGCTTGGGACCTGCCATTACACTATCACCTTTAGTGAATTGGGCCCTCTTTCCATGTGCATAAATAGGGAGCTACATCACTAATCTAGTGGGCCCTTATATATGAGTAATGTTTAATTTGTGTATAAAGGAACACCATGTAAAAAGGCATTCCCTTTGGTGGTGTTTCTCAGCCATTTCACCCTCATTATGACAATCTTCTTGGACAGCGGGCATTTTAGAAAAACAACTAGGTGTGCACTGTTCCAAATTCTTTAACTGTGCAATAATGTAGGAATTTGTGCTCTGTAACATGCAGTAGTGTATATTATATAAAGTATTTTGTAAAGTACAATGTATATATGCTTGATCTGGCAATCTCTAGATCTCTATGCAGCGAGAATCTTTCTTGCCCTCTACTGATGTTTGCAAACACAAATACGTTATTGCTATTCAATCATACTTTTTGTCACAGTGGCACTACAAATTGTATTTAATACAGTACACATTTTCAAGTTAATTTATCTCCAGTGACATAGGAAATTTAAACAGTACATCCAAATCAACCCACTTGTTAAACAGTATTCATTTTAAAAGGACTTTCCTTTTTCATTCTTTAATCAAATTTGAAAATGTCCGTTAAATCTGGATTGATGATCATTTTTCTTGAACACAATCATTGGATTTTTCAGATATTCTTCAGAATTATTGCCACCTGTTCTTGGTTTACCTCAAAAGACTAAAGAAATGATGCGTTTCAGATAAAGTATGACAATAACCAGACAAAATCAACCAGGCCATTCCTGAAGAAAGTATGATTGAATTGTGCAGGAGCTGTTGCTAATTTCATGGTCTTATAATGAGGGTTAAATGTTGAGTTCTTTTGAAGAATATCAGTATTGCTCCCCTCTAGTATTTTATGTTTCTATAGTTATTTATGCAACTCTTCAAGCTTTCAATGAAGCATTACTTCAACAGCCATTAATGCTGGGCAAAGTAATGTATCAATCTACTTTTTCTCTCTTGCTCCTTATACCATTTTGATTTTCATTTCTCTTTTCTTCAGTCATTGAGGCCAGTTACTTTGTTAGAACAATTGTAAAATTTTCTGTTCAAGGATATAAGGCAGAGTTCATTTTTCTGCATACTAATTTGTGGAGGATTGGGGGCCCGACTCAATTCACTCACGCAAATCTGAAACATTTCTGAGCAGATTTTAGCCCACCCTTTGTGTGTTCCTTCCAGTTACACAACAGTATATATTATCAATAATGGTGTCACCTTATCCAAATGACATCTTGCAATGGTGAAATAGTCAAATTTTCTAGCCGATGATTAGGCAACACAACCATTTTCATGTATTCAACAATGCACAACGTTTCTAAGTCAATTGCACAGTATGATCTATTCCCTGCTGCACCACTGTGCTTCTCAATACACACATCTCTTCCAATTGACATCACTTTTTTAATTCATGTGCCATTAGTTTTGTCTGATTTAATGTCTAAATGGCAAAATATCTACAGTCACTAGTCTTGAGAATTGTACATTAAGTGTGTGCAATTCAAAAACTGCAATCAATAGTTTAAGATTCTGCTACACATTACACCCATACCTCAATTTTTCGTTATCATTTTTCTTCCTGTGCTCTTTTCTTTAAGTTCAGTCTTGAAAGGCAGTATTTTCTGTACTTTTTACTATCTGGATTGCTGTTCATATCTTGTCACTGAGCTTCTTCTGCATCAACTGTCACTCATCACTTTCATTAGAGCAGCCTTCTGCATAGGCACCTGATGGGGAGATTAGGAAACAAAAAAGTTGCTTCAAGAAATAAGCAAATATTTTGTCTCACTTAGTGGTCAGAAGTGGCGATTATTATTTGTTTGAGACGGACAGTGAAGAAGAGGAGGACGATGAGAAGAAGGATGAAGATGACCCTCGTAGGAAGTCTGCTTTCCAGGTACAGTTGCTTTCAGTCTGGTGCTTCTTGTGTTGATGCTCTACTAACAGGGCTCCCTGAAGGAGCTCAACCTGCAATGTTTGTGTGAGTACGATTTTGCTCAATTGCACAGGCTTTTCTCTACCATTTAACTGTACATGAGGTGACTGAGTGTAAGAATGAAAGGTCATTGCTTACCTGCCTGCAATGCTGCTTGTTTAGGCATTGCTTAACTCCCCTCACTTGTTACAAACAGGTAAAACTAAACTCAAAAATAAAGATTTCTTCTGGAACTTTATTTTTTCTATGTTGCAAAGAGAAAACAAGTGTAGGGGGCCTTTTTCTTTGGCATTGCTATATTCTGCCTGGTCAGTTTTACATTGTGAATGTTTTCATTGTTGACTGTATGGGTAGTGAAGAATAAAGAGTATTGTTAGCTCCCATTGTTGGATTTCATTTGTCTCTGAAGGGGATAGAATCGAATAGTTCAACATGTCCATTGAAGCAGGTCATGCAAACCACATTGGGGATATGTGCATGCATGGGTGCTTCTATATGTGCTTATGTGTGTGGGGTCTGTCTGTGTAGTCAAATTGTTTCTATCTGCCAATCATAAACCTGTAAAGTTGACATGCAGCCAATGTCCGCCTAATGCATTTCATAGTTATTGAGTTTCAATTATATTTATCAGAGTTATAGTTTGAGACTCTGAAAACAGTGAGAAATGCAAATACACGAAGTATTGAAGCCGAAGAGCACTCCGGCTGTGGTCACAAAGATAATCCAAATTTCACACTGATTGTGTATAGTGGAGCTTTTGCTTAGCCAAATAATTTTGAGTCATTGTATTCCAGGCAAGTTCAGCTGACACTGCAGCCGCATACTCAAATGCAGCATAAATCAACATGCTGTTTGTTTTTAAGAGACCAGCATTTAATGTATGTGTTGAGTATCATTCTGGGCATATAGTTCAATTTAGCTCTTTTGGCTTACCTTTTCATATTTTATAATGTGTAAAGAATATTTGTCTGTACTAGTGAGAAGCTCTGTCAGTTGGATCTCAGGCCTAGGTGAATGCTATTTGCATTAGATACTTTTGTGAAATGGTAGGAGCACACTGGAAAAAATATCAACCTACAACACATTTGCAAATGGAAGATGGTCAGAAAGTAAGACATTGATGTATGCACTGTGGTTCCTCTTGCTGGAAGCTATTGGTCTCTCAATGTGAGCAGTTGCCAGACCGTTCTGCTTAGAATCACTACCCTCTCACCTGTCCACTCAAGAAATACCACTGCTTTTCTATAAGTTGTACCGTTAAGGGTCCCTAAGAATGAATAATGTAAAGCTATTGATTTGGACTAACTATTCTTTCCCTACGGATGTAGCCTGATGTGAAATGTGAGTTAGAAACATCAATTGGCTTGTTACCGTAAGTGCTGGATTCTTGGTTTAGTGGACTCGCAGTACGCTAATGCAGTGTAAATCAATGAATGTGAATGGAAACAAAAGGAACATGCATGCTAAATCTTTCAGCTAAACATTAACAACTTCCAGAATTCTGTCATGTCATGCAAACTACTAAGATGAAGGCTCACAATGGATTTACTAAATATGTATTGCAGTTTCTGCTAACAACTACCTTGTTATTTGTCAGAGCTCTGCTAAGTAGCATCCAGGTTTGTAGAAGACAATGCATTTTCTTGTAATTGTTTCACAGTTTACATTTATTGACTTGGAGATAATGTTTGGATAATCTCCAATTGATTTGTCATGTCTGAGACAATTCAGAGTTTTTTCCGCTCTGATGTGTCTCTTGTTCAATCGTTACCACATTTGCAACTTACAGTAAAGCACACTTGTGTCTACCATTGGTTTCCAATAAATGTAAATCTGTCTGTACTAATCACGAGCAATAGCTGTCAAGCAGACATGCCTACAGCCATCATGTGTATATGTTCTACTAACGCCTCTTGCTTTGTCCTTCTTTATAGAGAGCTATTGGAAAGTTTGCTTCAGCCCTTATAGCCTTGCCAAAATCTATCCTTAAACTGCCTAAAACTATTCTACAGTACTTGATCAGAGCTGGAAAGGTATTTCCATCATTTTACTCGTATATGTAGTGTGACCTACCCCCTTTGTAGTATTTTAGAAAGTTGGCCTCCCTCCCATTGCTTTCATCCTCTGCATTTTCTCTTTATCTGAGAGAAGACATGAGTTTCATAAAAGTTTAAAAAAACACAAAAGTAAAAAGTTGGATCTGGAAGCTGGAAATCGAAATTGTTGTACTGCAGTTCAATCATTTCTTATAATGACTTCTAACAAGAAAATCTCTGAAAAGTGGAAATGCAGATTTTGTCTTGTGTCCCATTGACATTAATGTCTTTGCTGTGTGAAAAGGTTCAGATCAAGCTGCATGTGTTCCTAGACTATCCAGTAAAAACACTAAGATGTACTTCAGTTGCTGTGGACATGAGACTAGTTAAAGCTCCCGATGATCTCTATGGCTAATGGAAGCTGCTGGCATGCCTTCAACTACGGTGGTGCCTCCCTTTTATTGGCCTTGATAAGGCGTCATCTCGGCTCTGGTAATCTGTCCCAGGAAGCTGGTCTAGTAAAAGTTAAATCTCTTCATGCAACAAATAAACAAGTTTTCTAGCGGTTTTCTTTTAAATGTATTTTGTATCAGATGTTGACTTCCTTCGTGCAGAGATTTCTGGTATTACCTCATGGTGTCAATTCCTCCTGATACTTGCAGGGTGTGCTTAAAAATACATAGATCCTAAGCAAGTACTACACGAGATAACGGCAAAGTAAGTTGTTGGTGCAAGAACATCCAACACTGTTTTGAATGATGATGTCACATATTCGCCATAACGCACTAGACAAAATAGATTTTCTATTTGGATTTGCTCTCTCAGTTTCTCTTCTCCTATTTCCTTTCACTCACATTGATTACTTTCCCAAAAATTACGTTTTTCCAGCAGTGACACTCATTAACTATACACAATATAATGATGCATTTTACTTCTGGCGATAACACACAATATCCCTGCGCAATCTCTCTCTCACTATTTTGCACATTAGGTGCTGTATTCTACCACTCATTTTTGTACAAAATCCTGTTGCACTTCACATTGCATGGTTTCACACAATATTGTGTTGACTCTACCCCTTTGAGTTATGTGTAATATCCTGGTGCACTATACCACTCACAGTTTGGCGCAACTTACTTATTCACTTCACCTTCTCAGAATTTCACACATTATCAAGATGCATACTACTGCCAAGGATTTTAAAAAATCCTAAATCACCATACATCTTACAGTGTCGAATAATATCCTCATACACCCAAACTTCCATTTTATTGGAACAGTCTTCAAATATACTCTCCATGTCATAGTGTCGCTCAATATCCTGATACATGCTACCATTCATGATTTGTGAAATAGACTGATTTAGTCTACCTCTCATGACTGATGTACCCTAGAATTATTTTGCTTCTTTCCCCAAGAGAACCCGTCACGGTTTCAGATTATATATTTATGCTCTTTACCTCTTAAAAATTTGCACAATACCCTTTTGTACTCTACCGGTAATTACTTTGCACAGTATCTTGACACACTTTCCCCAACAACGTTTCACAGAATATCATTGTGTTTTGTGTCACTTTCAAATTCACAGACGCTCCTCATTCTCTCCATCTCCTATTATAAGATATAATATTAAATTATAGCACCCCGTGGCCTGTGCTACTGTTAACCTTGAAATGTGCTTCTAACAGCAGTGGCTGGCACAGGTAAGCGTGGTGGGGCGGGGCATGGCAGGGTGGGAAGTCGACAGATGGCAGAATAGGTACTGTTTATTTATTTAATTATGCCTATTCCGTCGTCTGTCGACTTACCACCCCTCCAACCCTGCCCCACCCCGCCGCGCTTGCCTATGACGGCCGCTGCTGTCTTCTACTACCATTTCCCTACAAAGGTCATGTATTTGCATTTTAAAAAGGTAGACCTCTGAAAAAAAAGTTACATGTCCACACCTAAAATCAGTATCAATTGTCTACTGAATTAATTATTGTAGCGACTAATTGCCTTGATCCGCAAAAAATGCACGACACCAAAGTTCCCTTGACAGCAAAGACAACCCATAAAAATAAAAGTCAAAACCAAAGGTTCATGAAAGTGTGTGATTGTGTTTCAAAGTTGTTGCCATGGATACAAATCTTTTCTTCCCGATATGTGCATTTGAAAAAATATTCCTAAGGATGTCTTGGGCAGCCGTTGGAAGTGAATGTGATATTCAAGGAATAGTGTACTTCTGGCATAATATTAGTTTTAGGTAACTGAAAATTAGATCAGTAGTCATTTAACCTCAGAACAGTCATTTTCTAATATAACAACAATTTTCAGCTATTTTTGTGGTACACTAAGGGGCATATTTGCATACTTCACTCAAAGCAGTGCAGCAAGCAAAGTTGCTGTGCTGCGCTGTGTGAAAGAGAGACAATAGAAATGTGCTACAACTATTAAGATGAGGCATTTCTGCTGTTTCTTAGAGCTGTACACAGTGTGGAAAGCCTAGCACCAACGCAGGCACCCTTGCATCGGGTTTCTGAGTTACAGCCAGTAAAGGTACCTTTCTGCACAAAAACAATCCTTACAGGCATATTCCTCTTTTATGTGTGCTGCAGAATGCAGCATGCATAGAAAGAAGAAGTGACAAGGAGAAATAAATATACTTCTCCTCATTGCACATGCTTCGGGGAGGCTTCATTTTTTGATGCATTACCAGGTTTACTAGCTTTGGTGAATCTGGGAATGTGCCAAAATCCATGCTTGGATGTATGGGAACACCCATGATCCATTCATGGAACGCCTTTCCAACGCAAGGTAACATAAGGCAGCATTATGTGCTGTGTTGAATTAGTTTGCATTTACTAAACCATGCAAAGCCACAAAAAGAAGACGATTCACAAATGTAAATATGTTCGCGTATAACAAATCTTTTGGTGTGTCCAAAGCACTTGATTGACGTGAGATAATAATAATACGTCAAAGTTCGCATTTTCTTCTAAAACGAAAGTGAAGGTCCACTGTGGACACTTTGGCAAAAATGGTGCCCACTAACTAATGAACAAAATACCGCCATCCGAATCCTAACAGGAGTCACCCAGCATTCCCGAGACGCAGCACAGGTGTGTTTCTGTCTTGGTGTATATCTTCATTGTTCATATGCATGTCATAGTGCTTCTGTCCTTGCCTGCTATCCCTGCATGCTAATGTTATTAACTATTTTTGACCCTCCCCAACCACTCCTTTGTCTTTAACGCTAAAATGATTTTCATTTTTGGCAAGAAATGAAAATCACACGAGACAAAAGTGCAACATCTTTTGTCCTTTATTGCTGTTTAAAATGATTTAATGTATTTCATTTGTCTGTAAACATAGCTAAGAAATATAGGAATTACTGTTGTTGCCAACTGTGGTGGGCAAAAGTAACCACCGACAAAGTAGCACCCTTCTGGACAGTTGAGTTGTCTAGGTCTGTGTCGGCCATTTTGGGAGAGGCAGAATGTTTTTTATTGATGTCTGCGGAAGTAGATGTGGGAATGTGTTGACTCCGTAGTATCATGCTTTTTTAGTTCACATGATTCGAAGCAGCTTTTTGCTTTGTTTTAGGATAGGGTGGGATTTTGTATTCCGTCTTTTCCAAATGCTTTCTCAAGTTCAATGAAATACTGCAAGTAAAAATAGCACCTGCCAGTGGCTGAGGAAATAGTTTAGTATAAATTGCATTTATATAGCGCTTACTACCCACTACGAGGCGCTTTTTTAACGTTTGGTCAACTTTACACAGATGGGATTTTTAAAATTTTGTTTACTTTTCTGTTTGAAATTCATTTTCAGTCATTCCAAATGCATGTAATACAAAAGGCAAAAATTAAAGAATTTGCTTCCTCCAGTTTGTTTATCAGGCGTGGATAACAGATCCCAAGACCGCTCTCAGACAAAGAAACAAAGATACGAGCGCATCCAGTAGTCAAGAGAAAGATAAAGAAAATGGACGGAAGGGGCCAGGTGAAGGTAGGTAATAATTTTGCTTATGAAGCAACCTGTTAAGAAACAAATTTGTACCGTAACGATTTTTTTGTGTGAATTTGTTAATTTCTATTAAAAGAGCGTCCAAATCGAGTGTTTGTGTTTGTATTCAAACACATGGAAAACATATTCAAATCAAATCAAATCAAATCAATAGACTTTATTCGGTTTCAGCATTTATAACCATAAAAGTTATCAATACATAAAAGAATTCATAAATAGTAACACTTTTCATCATACAATTAGCTAGATTTCACAAGGGTCTTTAATAATTCAAAGCCAGAGGTACAAAGTTAAATACATAATCCCTTAACCCTTGAATAAAAATTAGGACAATTAAAAAGGATGGGTCTCAGGGCCTTGTCCAATGCATATATATCGTTGGAGTAAATGTAAACCCTGACCAATACTAACACTTAGTCAAGACAAGCCCTGGCCTTCACTGCAGATTTCAGGAACTAAGAGCAAAGAGAATACATTCTTCATGCAACAATTGTAAATAGATAGGAGCTGGACAGGCCTTCTTAAATTTTACCCTCTTTAAAATAGGGACAATAACATTTTTCCGGGGGACCTCATAAAATTTACAAAATAACATGAAGTGCAGCAGATCCTGTGTAGACTCATCGTCGCAATCACAGGGTGCTAGCAACTGTCCTCTTCTACTCCCCCTCGGTATGGACAATAAAAAGTTTAAAAAGTCCAGGCAAAACCTGGTCAATAAAAAGCATTCCTAAGTACTAAAAGACCCCAGGAGATATGGCTTGGGTGATGGTGTCGTTTTCAACATTAAAAATTTATGGACACTGGGTTTCCTCACTTCCAGCTCTTCCCTCTCTAGTTTCCATGAACTGCTAAAAGACTCCCTTATCATCCCCACATCCTTTTTAGTTACCGATTCAAGATTAAGGTACAGTTCAGCCCTTCCTAATATTTCAAAGCTGCTCTTAATATATCTGAGCCAAGGAATGTGAAGGGCATGGTCAAGGGTCATAAACTCTTTCAATATCAGTGGACTCAATGATGATCCTTCACCCAGCCAAATTTTCATCCAGAAAGAGGGCGGAGGGCCAATATATCACTCAGGTAGTGCACCCCCAATTCTTCATGTACCACTATATTAGATGTACCACGAGGGATGCTTAATAAGCACTTCAGGAACGCATTCTCAGCTACTTTTAGGATGTCCATGGTAATATGCCCCCATATTTCGCCACCGTAAGAGGCCATCGTGGCACTCTTGGCCTGGTAGATCTTTAAAAGCGCCACGATTGGTCTCTTACCTAGTTTTGAAGCAAAATAAAAATAGCCATATTCACCCCCACCAGGTCTCCCTTCTTTCTCTGTTTTAGAGGGTCCCATTTCATCTGCTCATCCAATATGACCCCCAGACATGAGAATTCATCGGTACAGGGAACCTGAGAAGAACCAACCCAAAATTGAAAATACTTTTTTGCGCGAAGACCCACCTGCTTAATATATGATTTTGAGTCATTTATAGATAGGTCCCAATCCGACATAAAAGTGGAGAAAGCATCAAGCAGAGTGTGTAGCTCCTTGGCCGTCCTAGATATAAGAACTGCGTCATCCTCATAAACTAGTACTGGCAGACCTCGTCGACCTACCTGCGGATAATCAACCTCTGTCATCAATAGGGCTTTATCCAGATCATTAATGTTTAGGTTAAACAATAAGGGGCTAGGATACACCCCTGATATACTCCTCTCCTTATGTCAAAGTTACGCAAGACTCTTAAATCCTGAGAGAATATAACATGGGCCTTCGTTGCACGGTGAAGATCTTATAAAAAGTAAACAATACTGCCATCCACCCCAATATCTATCATGGACTGCCAAAGTTTAAACCTATTTCACGCGATCAAACACGGAAGACAGATCCATGAATGCTAAATAGATAGTGCCAGGATGGGTGACCGAGTATTTATTAAGGATCATGGTTAGATTAAGGCACTGGGCTATGGTAGAACGCCCTGGGTGGAACCCGTACTGGACGTCTGATAGGATGGTGTGTTCTCCCGCCTAACTGGTCAGCCTATCTAAGAGTATCCAACCCACCACTTTAACCACTGAGTCCAGCAACGAAATCAGTCTATAGCAGTGTGTGCTATCTTGGTCACCTTTTTTAAAAACAGGCACTATAGTCGAGGCAGCCCAGGACTCCGGTCATCCACTTTTTACTGCAGCGTTAATTACTGCAGCAAGGACCGGAGCCCAAAAAGATGGATCTGATTCAATAAAATCCAGCGAGATACCGTCTGGTCCTGGGGCTTTCTTACTTGTCAACCCAACAATACCATCCTTGATCTCTTCTATGCTAAAGACCAAATCAGAGATGTCTTCCTCAGAGTCAGACAGGCAATTTAGCTCAGGGGGGCTCTAGAACATGGTTTCGAAGTGAAACACCCACTCCTCCTCTGTGATATGTGCAGCTACTCCACTTGCCTCCTCCTGATTTAGAAGAGGGCTGTTAATAATGCTCCAAAATCTAGAGCTGATCCTCAAAGTACTAGTCTCAATTAACCCCCTTCAGGCTTCCTCCTTAAAGGCGCACTTACATTTGGCCAGTTCTAGTTTATAATCTTTCCGACACAATCTGACCAGAATCTGGTTTCTTTGGCTCCTATTTAAAGCTTCCCGCAGTTTTCATGCAGCCTGAGAGCAGGAGGAATCAAACCGTCTAGGGGTCTGAATAACTGTTTGTAGGGCCAGGATACTTAAAAAATCCTACTTTAACAGAAATGTTTTTTAAAAGCACCGATAATCTCCCTCGGGGTGTAAACGGTGAGGTACACAAGGCTAACTCCCTTGCACATGAACCTATTACTGATTCGTGAAGTGCATCTGGAGCTATCTAGGTCCACTTTAACCGTCTTTTGCCATCTGTTGGTCTCACTGTCCCACTCCGCATGGCACCTCCTTTGGGAAACAGTAGGGGTCCATGAAGATCAACGCACAAAGGATTGTGGTCACTATGGCCGCTAGCTTGTATGGTGAATCCTGCACATAAAACTTGTAAAGTCGATGAAATTAATATAAAATAGATACATGAGTCACCACCCCTCCCTTTAAAAGATGGGAGAGCAACCTTGCTAAAGGGCTCACACAGAGACATAAGAGACAGTAAATCAAATTCATGAAGAAGATTGTTCAGCATATGCCCCTGTAAAGAATGTTCAAAGTGAATTCCCCTCACCCGTCGGCCAATCTTAAGACCCTGGGATCTCCACATGGATGGATGTTAAAATCCCCAACAACCAAGGTTTTGGAGAACAGCATCACAATGTTGCCTAACATGCTGATCTTACACCCCCCTTGGAGCATATTACTGAATTATAAAAATTAATGAGACCCAATGTGTTAGAGCCTTTACTTAATACCAAAACTGTATACATGAACTCAATGTTGGCAAGACCAATATCTTGCATTCTACTGCCAGAGATATATAAATTGCAAGACCACTCTTTGGTCTGCCAACAGGAGAAGGGGAGGCTGGTGCGAAAAAAGACGTATATCCTTCTAAAAATAAACTACAATCCATCAGCCATGTTTCCTGCAAACATATCACACTGAATTGTTTTACAAATGTGATCCAAACGGGTCAGAAAACCTATTGGCTAATCCTGCGATGTTCCAGGATATAATGTTTTTAACACATTCACCCAAAGACCCATAAATTTGCACTACAAAATCCTGCTGGTCATTAGATTTCTCTGAATCTGTAAAAGAGAGTCCACTAAGTCAATCGTAAGCGTCCTTGGCAGTCAGGGAAGTAAAACGTTTTGACAACTCCAAAAAAGGGCGGGCCAGGATCTTGGCAAGTTTGGGGCATTTGATTCCGGTGAGTTGATTTAGGAGGCAGATTTAAATAAGCATTCCTGCTTATAGGAAAATTTGATGGCATCAATCCATTACATGGGACACTATTGTTGTTCTTCCTATAATTGCACCCCTATAACTCTGGTTTATAAGAAAAACAAGAGGTAAGGCCATTATGGATGACTTGAGTCCAAAAGGAGCAGGGTGCAAGCCTGTAACCAAAATTCTTTCCGCGATGTGGGATCTATTAAAATTAATGATGACACTGTCGCCCTTACAAGACTTAAAGGAGCTGCCGATCCGATTAATCCTTGCACCATATTAATGTTTTTTTAAACCCTCATTCCTAGAGTGGTGTTGCACGAAAGACAGTATAGGACTTTATTCTTTATTTGAGAGAAGTCCTCCTTGGTACCCTGGGGGAGGGTTGGCACATTCCCCAATATCTCAACATAGAGAGTTGATTCAGCTGGCAGATAAATAACAGGTAGGTTCTGCATAGAAGCCTTCCGTCCCCCCTGTGATTGCCCCCTAGTTAATAGCTCTCCAATGCAGTTGGATTCTGCGTGGCCTGCGTATCCATATGTCCATGGGTTACACCAGGGGTTGACACTGGGTGTCGAGCGGGTGCCTGATTACCTGATTTGCTGGAGTTGGTCCCCTATGTTTGAATGCGGGGCTGTCAGGATGGGGCAATCCGCGATTAGGGGGCCATTGATGGAACTAATTCTGGGCTAACAGCTACCCCTCCTGTTAGTACACAGCATTTGAGGTCTGATAGACTCTTTTTGATCGAGGTCAAACGTTGGATTAACAGACCCAATTTGGAGACCAACAAAGACTTCATAGAGTCTCGAAAAGATTCCAATATGCCCATCAAGTCCGCCACGGTCAGTGCTTGAGCAGTCTGTGGCTCTTGAGATGTCTGGTTAGGTCTCGATCTTTTCGCGTTACCCCCAGGGCCGGACTGGGAACCACAACCGGCCCTGGCAAAGTGCTAGGACCCCCCCACACCCCCTCCCCACTCGGGGGAGTTGGAGGTGCCGCCGAGCACTGTGCCGGGCCGGTTTTCGGCCGATTTTGGTACAGGGCCGATTTTGCAGCTATGCTGCAAAAACGGCACTGTATCAAAAACGGCCCCAGGGGCCCAAAACCGGCCCCCACCTGTGCGGCGCAATGGGGAATTGCCCGGTGTCCGCTTTGGCCAGTCCGGCCCTGGTTACCCCCGTTGTTTGGGTCTTTCTTTTTGTGCCTGTCCCTTCTTGGCTGACAGGCTCATCCACTGTTAATCTCCCTTGCGTGGTACAACCGGCAGCTTAGCATTTAAATGAACTGGATGCTTCCTGGAGGTGACTTGCTGCATGTCCTTGGCTTAAAGGTGCTTTATCATCTGATTGTTGATCATAATGGCAGGAGAAAGGGGTAACTGTTGGGCTATTGATTGACTATTTATCCCGATAAGATCCTGCGCATCCTCTTGTAGCCCAGGGTTATTTAAAGAATCATCAGCGCTGGCCAAAAAAATTGTGTATCTGCAAGCTTAAGGAGTGGAGCAATAACAGGGGACCTAGAAAGGTGTTGGTACACCAGCTCAATCTCCTTGTCCAACACTGCTGCAGCTCGCTGAAGAAACAAGTCCATGGTTACCACAGGGGCTGTATTACCTGCCAGGACCCTCCCAGGAGCTAAGGTCACCTTGCTCTTTCCCATGTTGTGCCCAGATCAGTGTGCGTAGTAACAACCCTCTGGTCCCAACAAGCAGGTAAAATGTATTACTAGTTGCCTCCTTATACTGGAGAACGAAACCCAGATGTTCAAAATGCCGGGTCCGTCAGCTTGCAAATGCCCTATAACCACCATACACGATGCCAATGTCAACAAGTTTAAAATAAGGCAAACTGCCTTCCTACCTGCTCCTCTGCCTCAGTCACTGTAGGTGGGGCTGTAGGAAACTCGATTTTAAAATATCAAGGCACCAAGACTTTATCGTGGATGAAATGAAGGGCGATAAATCAAATTCAAGGACAGCCAAGAGGGTAGGCCTAACCCAGCCTCCTCTGGTCTCGGACGGGCAGACGGGCCCGCCCTTGGCCCAGGCACGGCCCGGGCGCGCCTGTGTGCATCACAGGCTCCGAGAGCCCTATCCTGGATTTCGGCGCCTCCTGGCGCGTAGAATGAGCGTTGGGGGCGTGCGTGCCACGTACCAGCTGGGGGGTTGTGGTCCCTTTCTCCCTGGTCACACTGGCGTGCACTGGCATGCAAAAGGCAGGCAAAGCAGCTGAAAGTACGGGCTCCCATATTCTATTTAGTAAGGTCCCACCTTAGAATGCGATTGTAAAATGTACTTCGCTAAATCAAAAAAATTGTTTATTGAGGTATACTATTTAATGGTGCAGAAACTTGCAGCTTCAGGGAACAAATGGACATGTGCTTATCTGAATTTAGTTTGCATAGGAACACCCTGAAGGAGTCCACTCATCTCCATTGATACAAAACAAAGGTTTTACAATGGAGCAAAGATGGATTGTGTAAATCGAAGAACATGCTGCCTATGCATCTGTTATGGCCCAGGAGGACAGCATGTGGTAAGAGAAAGAGAGCCAGTGAAGGGTCACTAGTTGACCAATGATTATCACAAAGAGGTACGATAGTGTGGTCAGGAGTCCGGAAAGGGTTTCCCCATCGCGCCATGGTGACAGAATGTGCACAAAGGTAGATCTCACCAACATGTATCATCAAAATGTGTGTTGCCATCGATAAGCATTTTGCACATGGATACTGTGCAAGAGACCTATTGCAGTTGCAGGGTGCATTGTGGCTACAAATAAAAAGCTTAACCAACACCATCTGGATGAGCTTCAGGGTAAGCAGACATTTTTTGTTTGCCCAAACAATGGTAATTGTTAGACTTGGCATCCTTGGCGTGGTTTCCCCTGATGTTTTTGCCCTCTGACCTCCTGTTTTGCTGACTTTAGGATTTTGGGCACTTTACCACTGTTGTCCACTGATAAAGTGTTTGTTCTCTTTCCCTAAAACAAGGCACAGTTGGATTATCCACAGTAATCACTACATGTGTCCAGGCCTGTTAATTGAAAGCTACTAGTGGTCCTACAGCACTGATTGTCCCACCCACTTCATCAGCCCTTTAAACATGTTTCAGGCATGCCATTGGGGAGCCTGTGTGTGCAGTTTTTGAACTGCCATGTTGATCTGGCAAATTAATCCTGTTGCCAGGCCCAAACCTTCCTTTTTTTATACATATAAGTCACCCCTGCTGGAGCGACTTTGGACATCTCCCACCTCTCCTTACACATTAGACTGCAGTTGACTGATTGAGGCAAATTGGAAGTTGACATTCAATTGAACAGATTAACATGTGTGCAACCAACCAGGCTACACAAGGAAATCTAGGAATCAGAGCTTAACCTTTAGTAGATTTAATACAAATTTGCAATTAGCCAAGGATATAAGCAAGTAATAGTAATATCAAAGAGACACAAAATTACAAAAGGTAAGGTCAAATTTCGAAAGTAAAAGGCATGAAAAAAATTCAATCATGAAGATACAGAAAGTAGCAAATAAAATGTGATGTCGCATAAGGAAACTCTGGTTCACCTCAATAAACATCAATAAACCTTAAAATCATCAAGCTAAAAGTCCAATTAAAATTTAGGACAGATGAAACCAGTCTGAGCTCTAAATTAGGATAGGAAAGGTTCTAAGCATGGATCTATAGATGTAACAGGACAATGTAGGAAAGTATCAACATTGTGGAAACTTCTGCAGAAGTATTCCAAAGAAAGTGTTAGCATAATGTCACACTTGGAAAGGAATAAGGGAAACAGACTATAGGAAAAACATGAGATTTAGATGGTGTTATCTCGATCACACCACCATTATCCAATGAGAAAACAGTGTTCAGATGCTTTACAACATGGCTTCCAATTCGCAGCGTCTTGGTTAAGACAGCCATTCTCAGTGTAAAACAACTCCTGGTAAATGCTGCATAGGATGTTTTCTTATAACATTGCAGACTATTATGTTATGTTATCTAAACTTTTTATCGTACACAACTCATTCCCAGAGGAGCATCTCGGCATTGGGCACAGTAATTTGGCATAAATGATCACCAGAAAAATAGGGAGAAACATTAAAGCGCCATGTTTTTAATATTTGAATTTAGCATGGTCCTCACATAACCAAATGGACACAGGAAGTTTATTCCAGAAAAATGATCCCAGATAAGAAAATGATCTACTGCCAAATGCAAGGTATTTTTTAGAAAAGACTTATTAGAAGATCTTACGGACCGATAGAGCTAAGTGCTAAGGCTAAGGAAAAGCTTGGAGTGAAGATAAGTTGGCAAGGTTTTAATTAAGGCCTTCTGTATCAAGCAACATATCTTGAAGAATATAATTTTTATGTTCAACCTATTTCAGTCCCTTAGTATGAGAGCCATGGAAGTACAGCGAGGCAAATTGCAAATGAACAGGGTGGCAGTATTCTGCAGCACTCAGAGTTTTGATACTAAGGTACCATTAGCTGCTCCAAGAAGTGCATTTCCATAGTTCAAGCAACTGGTAATAAGAGCTTGGACTAGCAAATGTCTATATCTGGGGGAAGCCATGGAAAAATCTTCCTTAAAAGGCACATTGTGGCATAGCAAGTGACACGGGTAGAATCCACCTGGGATTTCATTGACAAAGATTGATTGATTTTGAACTCTATATTTTTTACTTCTTGTTTGGGAGTGGGAGCAGGGGTAAGCTCAGATGGCCACCAATCAGCTGACCATATTTCCAGGGCTTTATCAAAAGTAGAATCTCCATTTTGTCTCCCTTCAGCTGAAGACATGTATTGGTCATATGTGTTGCAATATTACGCATGCAGTGGGAAAACTACGACTGAACTTTGTTGGAATCAGGTCCAAAAGAGATAAGCAATTGCTTATCATCCATGTAGGATAAGATCTCAAATCCATATGTTCTCACTATCTATGCTAGAGCCGCCATATAAATGTTAAATAGCTGCAAGCTCAGGCAGCAACCCTGTGGTACTTCTTTGCTGATTCTTAAGGTTTTGGACCTAAAGAAGTCAAGACAATCCTTGAGCAAGGCACTACCACATATGCCAGCCTTACACAGCCTATGAATTAGAATGGAATGAGAGACCATATCAAACGCTGCATACAGGTCCAGAAGGACCAGCCTAATCACAGTCCCAGCATCAAGGGAAAGTCTAATGTTATCAGAGGCGGCAAACAAGCCTGTCTGTGTACTATGGGATGTCCTAATCCCTGACTGTGAGTGCTCTAAGATTTTATGTTCTTCCAGAAATGACAACAATTGGGAGTTGCTGAAATGTGTTGTTTCCCGTAGGAATGACGTCTCCAATAGGCAATTGATTAATGGATTCCACTCTGTTTTCAAATAAAATTCATTAAATCTTCATGTCATTATCTTTACACCCTCAGCCCAGGAGGGTTCACCTCTGTGGCACCACCTACCTATTAAAGAAAAAACCACACGCAAAAAAACACCAGAGTGCGATTTCCACATCCTATTTTTGGATCAGCAATTGGGAGTTGACATATCCTTCTAAAATGTTGACCAGTGATGGTAGCAAGGAAATTGGGCCGTAGTTAGAGAGATCCTTTGGGTTAGCTGAAGGATTCTTAAGAATGGGCCTAACTTGTGCACATTTCCAGCTTGCTGGAAGCTTTGCTGTTGTTAACAAGAAATTGAAAGTTCCCTTACAGCTGGGGCAATCACCAGGTTCACACTAGCCATGATCCATGTCCTACGGGGACATGGTTCACGAGGGGATCCCGATTTGGCCTGTGAAAGCATCCTTTGCACGTGCTCCAAGGAACTTAGGTCAAATTTGCTTAGAAAATTGGTGACATTAGGGGGGCTTGATTAATATCACATGTGTTCATGTACCCTTCTAGGGCTGTTGGGAAATTCTTATAAATTTGGTTGATTTTATCCTCAAAGAATTCTGCCAATGAGTCACACAATTGTTGCAAGGCCAAGATCGAATTGGTGCAAGAGCAGGGTTTCAAAAAGCTATTCAGGGTTTTGTAGAGTTTTTTAGCTGAACTGCTCGCATTATCAATAGTAGCCAAGAGGTAATCTCTACGAACCATCCTAAGCTGCTTGTGGTAACTTTTTTTTATCTCAATTTCCATACTTCTTTGTCTGCTGGAGATTTGGTGGTACACCATGTACGTTCTAAGCGCTTTCACTTGTTCTTGCCAAGATTTCTTGCTCTGCCTGTTTATTGCTAATACATTGTCCTCCTAACTTTTACCAATGAAGCCACCAGAAGGCACCTGCTGTGGAAACGGTATTGCAAGCAGAGTGAGAAAAGACAACTTCACGTTTAAAGAATTGTAGGCTCAGTGGGCTAACTTTAGTATGCAAAAGGAACAATTGATGGACAGAATGCGGAACAATGTCAAACATTCACCCCAGTACATAGATCTGGGCCTAAATCCATCGTTTTTTTGCTCACCATGCCATTCCAGTTTGAATCCCAGCCATATGCAAATTAGTCTTGACCCTGGCCCAATGGTAACAGTCCAGCCCGAACTGCCAGGCCAGGTCCTCCTTGTACTCGAAACAAGTATCCTAGGACCGCTTTCAGAGTTTCACCTGTCATCATCCAGGATAGCTTGACTCCAGTGACATGGAAAGCACGGGACCCACATCTGGTCATACCCTGCCAACTTAGGGCAAACAAAGCGTTTTCACCCCGAGTGGGACGGGTATTCCCAGTCGTGGGTCCCATGCTCTCCAGGCCACTGGAGTCAAGCCACCTTCTGTGAAAGCATGCTCCCGACTCTGGTGAATGTGTATATGCTGGAACATGAGATTCTCATATTGTAACTCTGACGAATGTGAGATTCACATATTCCGACTCTTGCGAACCCGTAGGTGCCAGAACGTGAAATTTACAAGTTTATTATGTGCCTAAGTGATCTTGAGCAAACGCTCAACATATCTTATGCATACAGAGTCTGCTGTGGGGCCATATGTGAATCCATCCTCATGGATCTGGAAAAGGGACGGGGAAAGTATTTTTATGCCAGCTGACCCATACTGTGTCTTTGGTTTTGAGTCTAGGCCTGTGGAGGACGGAGCTAATTGGCTTGACGTCATCCCAACCTAACTTAACGAGGTGAACCAATGGACACACAAGCTGACTTGCTACCTGATGGTAACCTCAATTTTAATTCCAACACTTGAATCGTGCACCTAATTGAGGAACTGAAAAATGATTTAAGGAGTTTCACTTTTTACTTGGACATGTATAGCTTAAAAGTACACGTCCAACCTTTTAATTACAATACACCCTGCACTATGGACTCCCTAGGTCCTACCGTAGGAGTGATCAATATGTAAAAAAAGGGAAGTTTAAGACTTGGAAAGGAGGTAATTTTGCCAAGTTGAATTCGCAGTTTAAAAACGTCTAGCCAGTTGCAATGGCAGTCCTGAGGCGTCTTTTAATGGGCTACTTAAGTGGGTGGCACAATAAGCGCTGCAGGCCCACCAGTAGCATTTAATTTACCAGCCCACTTTATCAGGGACTTATAAGTACATTAAATATACCACTCGAGTATAAACACAAATTTACCATGTTTTAGGGAGTAGGTACAAGCACTTAGCCCTGGTTAACAGTGGTAATTTGCACAGAGACCTAAGGTCATCAAAAATGAATTCGGAAAAATAGGAGGATGAAGACAGAAATGCTTGAGAAAGACCACCCTAAGGCAGACAGGTCTATCTTAACACCCATGAGAAGCTTAGGAGTTAAGATCTTAATATATGCTCATAGGACTGGGATTTTGAAATGTGATTAGTGCTGCAGGTGGCCTCCCAGAGTGACTTACAGCAGACTGCTTTTGCTGCAACATGGGTTCATTTGTGATGTACCTCCAGAAGATGATGCACCCATGCACAAATATTCCAGATGTATGTATATTTGTGTAACCCACACTCTGGGAATTCCAGCTATCTTTGCTGCAGACAGTCCTAGGTTTGCAAGGAAGAGTCTCACAGGCTAGGCCGTTACTGTTGGGATTCCAAGGGAGATTTTCCAAGGCAATTCATGCTTTCCCCCCTGACTGCAGGCATGTTTGCTTGAAGCAAAACAGTCAGTCAACTATATCCCTCTGTTGAACACATGCAAGGAAGAGTGGCAAAATCCACAGTCCACAGCAACAGCAAAGAAACTCAGTATGGAAGGCAGATGTTTTCCTCAACAAATTCCAAAACTTTCTCTCTAGATTGTCTCTAGCAGACCTTTCAAAATGTCACAGTTTCACCTCACTCAGTCGTCTTGATGTCCAAGCTAATGATTAGCATGTCATTTAACCCGTGAACATAGATATGGAATTAGTAATGAAACTATCACTGATACGATGAGGTTTTCGTTGTTTTCTTCCTGCACAGAAAGGAACTACCTTAGAGACTTTGAAACTGAGTTAGAGTTTGGTGGATGGGTACTCTATCACAAACATGACGGATATAGATTCTGAGTCCACCATAATACAAGTGTCACATAATATACTTGTAATAAGGCGGATAGGATATTCGTAATTGTTTGTGACCAAAATTCTTGTCTGCTAAACTTTAAATCAGGCTTTTAGTTCCTTTTCCCAACCAGTACACAAGCAATTTTAAATCAGTGTACAGAAAGAAAGAGAACAGACTATTAGAGTAAATTGCTATGCAGATATGGTGCACACACAAGGGCTTCTTTGCTATTGGCTGTTGGCGGACGGGTAACGTGCACATTTGCTTGGTCGATACTGACAGGCACACATCAGTCTGGAAAGAAATTCCAGTGTTAAAGTGGGTACATAAAAATGCAAAACGGAAAATGGGTTTGACTGTGGTGAGGAACACCGATAGTAGGTAGAGATAGGCATAGGATACAGATATGGCACAGTAAGTGGCGAAAGATAAGAGAACAGGACGGCGTGGGTTTGGTAACAGGTGGGAAGACGACTGAAGCGATGAAGCGAGAGGGAGGAGGATAGATGTCACTGTCACCATTATACTGAAAAGAAGGAGTGGAGTGGGGTGAGAGGTAACCAGCTGTAAGATTGTAAATGAGGGTGTCACTGTTGATTTCTTACCAAGGATTTCTTATGGCATTACCAAGGAAATTTGTTATTTCACTGTAACTTTGAAGGAATAATGCAACTTAAAACCGGTTTTGAAAATATTAGCCACATAACCCCAGGTAACCAGAGGTCATAAAATATTAACATACTCAGTTATGTTTTGGCTCTTGCTTTTGTAGGGATTAGGCGACACACGTTTTTTTATTTTTTTTTATCTGTTTTCTCTCTCTAACTAAAAATATAAGAATATATTTAACTCATTATTTCAGCCTGTGGAGCATGTGACGGCATGGTAAGTATAACATGTGAAGCTACTGTGGACCAGCAGATGTATGAACATGTAGGGAGAGTCCCTCATAAAATCACTAAGGCGTAATTAGCTTTATGGATATTCCTACGTTTGCTTTAAAAAAAAATAATAATAAAGCTTTTCTTTTAAAAGCACATATGTGGCTGCACCCCATCTATGCATACATTGAAAAATAGCCGAACCTGCGATTTTTATACTTAAGTGGTGTAAATGACTGTTACTTGATGTCTCGACTGAGATCATATCTTGTGTGGTATCTGCGCCTATTTTCATCACTCAAAGTGAGCTTACCACTAATGTTGGGATAGGCGTCCTGCATCAGGAAAATACTTTTTTACCCAATCACAACAAGGGTACAAACTTGCAGGGAGCATATACTTGGTCATTACTCCTTTGAAGAAATACAGAATCATCTCACATTATTGGCAAACCATAAAATAATCCATTTGGCAAAAGAATTATTAAAAACTCCCTAGGTAAATATTGCGCGACTGGGACAAATGAAAAAATAAGATTTGTAAATGAGAACACTGTTTTCTGGAACAGCAATTTAAAACTGAAGTGCATAATAATCCCAATATTTGATTATTTTAATTTAAGCAGAATTCAACTGCGTTGGTGCATCTTTCTGGTCTTTTGTGCAGAATGCAAACACCAACAGGAATCAAATATGTAATACATTCTTCAAGAAGAGAGACAATTGCTAGCTGAATTCTCCTAAAAATTTGAATATTAGTTTGTTGGATATATTTAAATAGTGCAAACCTAGCTCAGCGAGGCAGTGGAGCGCCTTACAAGAATAGACCTTACATCCTGATAGGTACAGATTTCAGGAACTTTATTGTGCATTTAATTTAGCTAGGAGAGTTGGCATGAACAAATGTAGATGGCCACATATTTCCAGGGGGCCTTTCAGTCTTAGAGGAGGGATAAATGTGACTGGAAACGAGGATGCTTTTTTCAGTTTTACTTTACTATTAGTCAAGGAAAGGCTGGGTAGGCGTGCCTTTTTTTGTTGATGTAGGTATGCTAGTTTGGAAAATGTATGAAAATATTGTACCTGGTGCCACTACAGTGCCCGCCAAAAAATTAAGGGCCCTCTTGGCCCACTATTTATACACAGTTCGTGCAGCACATTTATGTCTACAACACAAAAACGCATGGAAATCCTCAAGTATATATTTATTCGTTCTTAAATTGCAGTTCATTCATGATTCATAATACTCAAATATCTTGAAATTGCAAAATCACTGGTTTCCTTCCAAATACGTATTTAAAAATATAACAACAGGAAAGTGAGACCCATTTCTCAGCATCCATCTTTACAGGAAGTGAATATACTGGATTCTTGCCAACATATATTAAACATAGAACAAACCAGAGAAGCAGACGCAATTTCTCATCATCGATATCAAGTGGAAGTGACATCATCACATTTTCCAGCATCCTTGTCTACAGAAAGTGACATCACCTGTTTCCCTCTTAAAACGTCTTGCCTCCTCCTCTACTTCTGTCAACTTGTTAGGGTGTCCTACCTCCCAGACGTTCTCATCTAAAGGCAGATATAACCAAGAGCATCTCCTGCTTGTGTTGCTATATCGAGGAAGGGTTTTGGGCCAAAGCCCCTTATTTTTTTTATTTTTATTTTTTTTTAAAGATTTTATATAGCGCTGGCTACACTGGCGTAATGAAACTTGAGGGGGGCCCCCTGCAAGGCACAATAGGATAGAAACACAGACAGGCAAGATTAAAAACATTATTAAATTGACAAAAAAGGCAAAACGCTATTAACATGAGGAGAGGTTATCAAGAAGACTAATTAACATGAAAACAATAATAAATTAGCAAAAGAGCTATTTCCAGTCCAGGGAGGACCTGGCTTGGCAGTTCGGGCTGGACTGTTCCCATGGGCACAGGGTCAAGACTGATTTGCATATGGCTGGGTTCAAACTAGAATGGCATGGTGAGCAAAAAAACGATGGATTTAGGCCCAGATCTCTGTGCTGGGGTGAATGTATGACATTATTCTGCATTCTGTCCATCAACTGTTGTTTTTTCATTTGTCACCCAGAGTGGGACGGGTATGCTCAGACGTGAGTGTGAGAAGTTGGCCTGGTATATGATGCTCACTAGTTCTAGTGATCACCTTGTACCATGCCAAGCAACCCTTATGGTGCAGGTTGTAAAGTCAACCTTATAGACAAGCTATCCTATGGGTAGCAAGGACTAAGCAGTCTTAGGCTAAACTCTGTAAAGGCATGTGAAGCAAGCTGTTTTACCATATACAATCCCTTGAATACCAAATGAAAGGACACTACACAGATATATATTGAAAATATGTATAGATTTATTTCTACAAAGATACCCTATACTCTTTATGAGCACAGAAGCATATGCGTTTAAAACAAAACACAGTTTAAATATACAAAAGTTGCACGAATATGGATGAGCCCTAGGGGCCACCTAAACCATATACTAAAATAGTGGTATAAGAACCACTAGGGGGAAAGTGAAGAGGCCTAGGGCCTGGGGAATCGCTGGAGCTGTTCGGGACTAGCAGTGATGTAGTCGGGAAAGGCCCGCGGGACTCAGGTGCAGTGCGGAAAGCGCACGCATGCACCAATGCAATGTCAATGGTGCGTAAAAGTTACAAAGTTAGTTATTGAGGAACCTTCCGAGTGACCTAGAAGGATGAAACTTTAGACACAGACACTAGAGGTGTGTACCAGTGTGGGAACACCGGCGTTGCTGAGTTACCTCACCCACAGGAAGCGGGTGCATAGGGTCGAAGTAGTGTCGGGTTTCATCACGCAGGTCGATGGTGCTTGGAGCTGAAGATGCTGCAGGCGGCTCGATGTGAAGAGTTCCGGTGGATCCAAGGGTGGATCTGAAGAGGTGAAGACCTGAAAGCAGAGGGGACAATATTCAAAGTCACTAGCCAGTGACTACCGTGGAACCAGGAAGGAACCAGGCGATGTCGGGTGCAAACAGGCGATGTCGTGAAGATTGTCTCTGCAGCCACGTGGACACGAAGAGGTCAGGGACGTCCAGGCGTTGGTCACGAGCTGTCCCACAAAGGCTCTCGCTGATGGTGGTGTCGGCAACTTGATTGAAGCAAACAGGCCTTGGCTAAGGCAAGCCACGCAGGAAGTGATTCAAGCTTCTCAGCAAGGTCAGAGCGGGTGCTCCTTTTTAGGGGAGCAAGGGCCAGTCTGGAGCAACCAGACCAGTGGTGTAGTTCGTCGTTTTCATCGCCAAGATGGCCGCTAGCCACGTGGCAAGTGGCCGGGATGGCGCGTCAAGTGGCACAGTGCAAAAGGGCCCCACGCAGATCGTGGAGATGCTGGGGGGCTGATCTTCGGTGCAAGGACTGCTCGAGGTTGGGGCTTCTCAAACCCCAAAGCACAGCGTCGAGGGTGCCTCGGGGTCTGCGCAGTCAGCTTCTCGGGGGTCTTTCAAGAGGTCCGGTCCCACGTCTCTCGGTGCCTCCACGGGTCCCTTCTTGGCAGGGAATGTGGATCGGGCTGTGAGGAGTCTGGGAGTCTGGGTCTTGTCAGGCTCTGGGCTCGGGCTCCGGCGGGAGGCGTCGGCAAAGCAGACGTCGAGTTGCTGGATGCTGCTTGTGTTCACAGGGTGGCCACTCCTAGGCCACAAGGGAGATGCTCTTCAGTCTTCTGTGCAGCAGAATGTCAAAGTTCAGTCGTCTTCTTAGTTTCAAGTTGATTCAGGATGATCTGAAGTCTCAGGACACAGCTTCCACTCTTATTCCAATTCTGGGGGCCGGATCACCTACTAGGTCCCTCCTCTGGGTGGGACCAGGAAGGGGAGTGGTTACACCCCCTCTCCTTTGTCCAGTTTCACGCCAGGACTGGGGCTGGAAAACCCCAGCACCGGTTTTAACTGGCCTATGCACAGGGACACCTTGTGTGCCCCAGGCATGTCTGATTCTACTCAGCCCTGTCCTACCCAATACACAAAATCCTGTCTGGGGTGGTGCTAGCACCTCCCAAGGCAGGAAACCCTTTGTCCAAGCTGCCCTCGCTGGAAGGACTCCCAGCAACAGGAGGTCAGACTTGTGTCTGTGGTGGCAGCATCCATTTTGTGATGCTGAGGCTCTGTTTAACTTTAACCGGGGTTCAGGTTAGGTACATGTCGTGTCCCTCTAGAAGGGTGGAATGCTACCCCCGTCGCCAGAACTGGCGAGGGGGTAGTATTCCAATTCATATGACACCTTACTCGACATGTTTTGATAAAGCCAAACCCAAGATAGCATTTAACCGCGAGGATTATAATGCACTTAAGAGTATATGGTATGGCAGTATCATGAAACAGCTAAAGGACATGGTTCCGAAAGCTGCAGACAGGCTCAGCTCATGCCAGAGCACTATCTCACATATTTCCAAGCACTCTGCCTCCAGGATTGATGAGGCCTTCCATAGGAGTGGCTGATAGGAACGTATGTGTCCATTTTAGGTTAGGTATAGGCATACTACACCTAAGTAAGGGGTGGTTACACCGACTTACCCCAGCTGAGTGATCAGCCAGTTGTGTCAAATATGGAGGCCAGGCCAGGGGTGGCACAATACATGCTGCAGCCCCTGGTAGGCCTTGGAAGCACCTATGCCCTGGGTACCTGGGTACACTGTTACAGGGGCCAATAAGGTGAGCCAATTCCAATTGTGTATGTACCTAAGGTACATGGAGTCCATTTTAAGGAGAGAGCAATTAGCCTGGGGCCCTGAATAGCAGGATCCCAGGCCAACTAAAGTAAAAAACCACCTAAACACCAGGCAAAAAGTTTTGGGGTAACCATAGTCAGATATCCACCTTCCTACACACCCCCCCCCCCAAAACGAAAGGAGATAAGGCTATCCTTGACCAGGTAAGCCTATATTGCCTAAGTGGCCATATAAGGAAGTACCAGCTCTGGCTTGGTTACCCCCTGTCTCATGGTCCACTAAGCAATCCCTCACCCTAAGGGTATCTGAGGGTCTCCACCATAGGGAATCTCTACCTGTGGTGTGTCTTGGCAAAGTTAAAGGCTGATGTTGAGATGGAGTACTGAAGTGAGATTCCTCTGTAGGACCCAGCTTCCTCCAATCACTTTCCACCATGTAGGCCTTTCTTTCTTTGACTGAGTTGCACTGTGCTCTCAGGGTCAACCTCTGGCTACCTAAAGCTGAAGGCTGGGTCCCTTCTGTTGGCTTACTGGAGGGACAGGTCAGGTTTGGGCCCTTTGGTTCCCAGGTTTGGCTGTGCCCAACAGAATCCATCTGTGGGAGGTCCCTAACTAATTTTAAGGGGGATCCCTCAGGAGTTTTTAAAGTTTTCACCTGGCTAGGGCTGCTAGCTTTGGTGCCCCTAATCTGTTGATGTGGGTGCTTTATTTGACAGGGGGCCCTTTGGGGCTCACTGTCCTTCTTGTCCTCTGCAGCCCTGGGCTGACTAAGGCAAGGTAGAGAGGGGCAGGATACCTGCTCCAGACTGGGTCCCACCTGAGAAGGGTCCACTGACATCAGAGGCTCTGTCAGGCTAGGCCTGACCACCTCTGGGGCAGTTCCTTCATCAGGGGTAAGATCAGTTCCCTGAGGAGGCTGATCTTTTCCTAAAGTCTGGTGGGAGGGAGATTTCTCTTCCTCCTCAATGCTCTCTGTTTGTGTGGAGTGATCCATCTTTTCAGGCTTCACAACACATGTATCAGTTTGAGTTTGGGCTGTGGCCATCACAGCCCCACCAACCTTTTCAGGAGGAGACTCAGTTTGGGTATGGGCTGTTACCATCACAGCCCTGCTAATCTTTTCAGGAGGGAAGTTAGCTAAAAATGGGGCTGAGGTTTGCTCTGCCCTACCAACCTTTTCAGGAAGGACATCTTGGATTGGGGCTGTAGCCATCACAGCCCCACTAACCTTTCCATGGAGAATTACCATTCTAGAATGGGTTTGTTGTTCAACCTCAGCCCAGGCTGAGATTTCTAAATCATTCCCCAGTAGACAATCTACAGGCAAGTTTGGGGACACTGCCACTCTCTTTGGGCCAGTGACTCCTCCCCAGCTGAGATTTACCACTGCTATGGGATGATTTTTCTGAACTCCATCAATGTTTGTTACCTGATATCTGGCATCAGGTAAAAGTTGCCTTGAGGGGACTAGACATTCAGCCACCATGGTGATGCTAGCCCCTGTGTCTCTAAAGGCCTCAACTTTCAAGCCATTGATGAGGGGTTCTTGTCTATACTTGCTCAAAGTATTTGGGCAATCAGTGAAATTGGCAAACCCCATGCCAGTCTCATAGACAAGATCAGTTGGGGACCTGGTTAGGCCAGAGTCCACCTCTGTTCCAAAGGTAAACCCACCCAAATTCTTGGGGGTGCTCCCACCACCTGGGGGACCACTGCTAACAGTGACAGGAGGTGTTGGAGTTTTACCTGGAGGTATGTTTTCCTTATTACCATTCATTGGACAACAGCTGTCTGTTTTCCAATGGCCAACCTGTTTACAGGTATGGCAGTAAGGCTTTTTCTGGGTAGATGAGTTGTTTTGGGACCCACCCCCATCCTTGGAGTTTTGGGGCCCTAGGGAAGTCTTCTCTTTTGATTTATCCCCACTCTTCTCTTGAGGCTTGGTATTCTCTTTCTTTTGGTCACCACCCTGGTTCTTAGGCCTGATCCTGGTTCTGACCCATTTGTCTGCCCTCTTACCCAATTCTTGGGGAGAGGTCAGATCAGAGTCCACCAGGTGCTGATGTAGAAGCTGATTTTGACAATTACTTAAGATTTGCTCTCTCATAATTAAATTATACAATCCTGTATAGTCTGTAACCTTACTTCCCAGCAACCAGCCCGCCAGAGCCTTAGTGGCACATTCAACAAATTCAGACCAGTCCCGAGTCTGTGTCTTCTGGGTATCTCTGAACATTAACCTGTACTGTTCAGTGGTTAAGCCTAACCCATCAATCAGAGCACTCTTCAGGACCAGGTAGTTTCTAGAATCCCCATCACTAACTGTGAGGAGTCTGTCTCAGCCTCTACCTTCAATGGAGAGCCACAAGATTGCTGCCCACTAATCCTGAGGGACCTGCTGTACTTTGCAGTCTCTCTCAAGTGCAGTCATCCATTTGTGGATATCATCCCCAACTTTGTAGGGGGGCACAATCTTACTCAGGTTTCTATTGTCATAGGACCTGTCTTTATCCTTAGGGATAGTGCTGCCACCAGTGGATCCTAATCCACTCTCTCTAGGCTGCTTTGCTCTAGCAAGTTTCTCTTTGGCCAGGGCAACTTCTAATTCTTGCTTCTGGATCCTAAGTTCAGCCTCTCTCGATTCGATTCAAAATCTTTATTCGGATTACAAAGAATCCATAAAAGCACAGTTTAAAATACAATTCAACATATTTAAAATTACAGTTACACTAGATGCAATAGATGTATATAAAGTGCATATTAGTACAATTACAAAGTCACATATTTCCATTATCTAGAGTGCAGAAAAGGTCAATAATCATGAGGAGTACAAATAAATCAAGGGCATTCCATACTTCTACGAACATTAAAAATAACTTTTAGGAAAGTGCTTGTGCGGAATACAAGTTCGTCGTCCTCTAATTTTAGGAGCATGAGATAGGACTGGTTCAAAGAGAGAGGTCTGTGTTTTTTAAAATATGGGGCTAGAAACCATTTAATATATTTCATATAAAACTTACACATAAAAAAGAAATGTAAATCACTTTGTTTACTGGTTCCGTCACAAGGGCACGGAATATTTCCATCTGGGCTGTGTCCCAAAGGAAAACAAAGTGAAAACTTTATCGTTCCTGCTCTCATTCTGAAGAGTAAGGATCTTTCCCAATTACACATTGGTAGTATCAAATACAATGGTAGTTGTTGAATTGATAAGTCATTTTTAATATAGGACACAACAGTTTGTTTTCGCATCTCTTCTGACAGTCTATTTCCATTATAGGTGGCATATAGTTCAAATTGGACTTCCTTTTTATCGGTCCTCTTAATGTGAGATGGATTATCAAAGAGGTGACCTCTATCTATGCTAGACAAACTTTCTTGTATACCTCGGAGCCATGGGATCTTATTCCATTTGTCACAGGCTAAGCATTCCCTTAGGATATCCTGTGTTAGGCTAGCATAGTCATTCGCCCAAATAGCCAGCCAAAATAGGACGGGCCTGGCAGCAATGAAATCACTAATATAAGGTATATTCAGCTCTGAGTGGCAAATGTACCCTGATGATGAAATGGGAACCCCCAGTAGTTTCCTACAGAGCCGATTCTCTTCTCTTTGTAGTATGGGGGTTTTTACTGAACCCCAAATTTCGGCGCCGTAGGTTGCCACTGGTGTACATTGAAGCCTATATATCTTTAAGATGGCTTTAGTTGCTCCAATTTTCCTCGGTCTGGGAAGGGATAAAATTGAGTTTATAGCCTTTGAGAACTTGCCTGTGGCGTGGGCAATATGCCCACTCTACAGGCCGTTCGCAGCAAAGACTATACCTAAGTAAGGGAAAATTTTAGTTGAGAGCAACTTATCAGCTCCTATCGTAATAGAGTTTAATTGCCTAGCACCCGGCCCACAAGACATAATGAATGATTTTTTTAAATTTACTTTAAGATCCAAATTCCCCATATAAAATGAAAAATCCCTGACTAGTGCACGTAGGGCATTAGGTGTTAATCCCATGAGCACGGCGTCATCCGCATACAAAAGACAAGGTAATGGGCCTCCTTTAATTTTGGGAACATCTGAGGTAGCCTTCTTGAGAGAGTTGCTCAGGCCATTTATATAGATAATGAATAACAGGGGTGCTAAAACGCACCCCTGTCTCACACCTCTTTCTACATTAATTGGCCCAGAAACTGTACCCTCCATGTCAATCCGTACTTGCGCCTTTGTATCTTTGTGCAGGTAGGCGAGGAAATGTACCAGGGGGGGATCCAGGCCGTACGACAAAAGAATCGACCACAATTTTGACCTATTTACCAGGTCAAATGCGGACGATAAATCCATGAATGCAAGATAAATGGGTGATGCCTTAGCTATATTATATTTACTGATTAAAAGATTTAAATTTAGGCATTGTTCAATGGTCCCAACCTTGCATCTAAAACCCATTTGACAACGGTCTAATACCCCCATTTCCTCGGCCCAGTCATTGACTCTGTTGTACAGTACCCTGCCCAAGATCTTCAATGTATTGTCCAGGAGCGAAATAGGCCTGTAATTTACAGGATCAGATCTTTCGCCCTTTTTATAAATGGGCACTATTATGCTCGTGGACCAGGATGCGGGTATTGGGACAAACGGTAGACTATTAAAAAGGTTTACAAAAATTTTCCCCCAGAGTTCCGGCTTATACTTGATTATGTCTATTGGGAAGCCATCGGGCCCAGGTGCCTTGTTACCAAGGCTCTGATTGATGGCCACGGTGACTTCCCCCACGGTGATTTCTAAGGATTCCAATATTTCTGGGGCATAGTCTTCTATGACAGCTCCAGGGCTAGCATATATTTTGGAAAAATGCAATTCCCATTGCTCACTTGCTATGGTACAGCTAGTTGGAGTTAGTTGCTTACCCATATCCCGCATCTTTTTAACAGCAGGCCAGAAAGTCGTACTGCTCCCTAATGCAGCAGCAGTTGTTAGTGCCTCCCATTGCTCTGCTAGTAAACCTGCCTTCCTTAAGCCTATGGCTGTTTTATAATTTTGTCTGGCGGCCCTCACATCCCTTATACTTCTGGGTTTGCAGTTTAAAGCTCTACGAAGAGCTTTACTTGCTGCTGAGCAATAGCAATCGAACCACCTTGGCTCAGGGGTAGTCAATTTAATAGGGACACTTAGAAGGGATTTTATGGTATTACAGAGTTTAGAGAAATCTTTTACTATTCTGTGGTGGTTCCTATCATCCAAGGAGCAGGATTCGATTAACAGACCATGGTTACTTATAATTGTGTTTGTTACTTGGCCACTGTCTACCCCTCGCCATTTTAGTCTTAAATTATTACTTGAGACCATAATATCCCTAGCTCCCAGGAAGCGAGCAAAGGCATTAGGGGGACCTAAGCCAATGTTAACCTCCAGGGCATTGTGGTCCCCGAAGACAGTTTCAAGGACACCAGCCTTCTTGACTCTATCTATTAGGTCAGAAGACATAAAGATATAGTCCACTGTGCTAGAGAATTCTCGTCCTCTAAAGGTTGGGATGTAGGTAAGTGGCTCGTTTTTATTAACATCCATTATGTCTGTTAGGATATGTTCATTAAGGAAGCGTTCTAATTCTTCGCCCCGTTTGTAAGCCCTATCTATTTGTACATTATCCATTTTAGATGTTGTAAACTTTGCATTAAAATCTCCTGCTAAAATTGTCCTAGTGCTCACCTGATTATGGGATTTTTCCGCTATTTTAGATAATTCTCCGAAAAGGTCTATGTAATTCTTATTCGGAGTTTAGCTAAAATCATTGTTATAAAAGTTAATTAGGTAGTATGGAAGCCTACGAGTATACTCAATTATCTGAATATTTGGATTTTTAGAGGGGATCAGTTTTATGGACCCCCCTATATTTATCTTAAACCCTATTAATAAACCTCCCATCGGGCGGCCAAAAACAGGCTTTTCGGCCTTAATACAATAGCAATGAAAGCCCTCTATGTGTACCGCTGTTATCGCCCAGGTTTCCTGCAATAATATTATGTCCTTATCTGAAATAACCTTTAGCCATTCCAAATCAGAGACCCTTTGCTAGGGAAAGAATTAGATTTAAAAGCCTTTGCTATGCCCACAAGATTGCCCATAACAAGGGACCCATCTATCTAAGAAAACTTCTCACCATCCATTGTCCGATCAGAGATCTTAGATCCTCAGGAATGACACAATTCAAGCTCCCTCGTATTCACAGAGCCAAAATGGGGGGTCGCTCCTTTCGATACCTTGGAGTAAAACACTGGAATGCCCTCCCCGTCCATTTGCGCATGGAACCCTCAGAAACCCTTTTCAGAGCCAGATTAAAAACCCATCTTTTCCCTCAATAATTCTGCCCTTCGCCTTTTCCGTCCTTTCCCTCTGTTAGTTTAGTCTGCAGTCAGCGCGGGGATACACTGTTTGTGCAGCCAGGCGCTTTAGAAATGTTTTTATTATTATTATTATTATTATTTTGCTGGAGTCCTGCAACATTCCAGCTTATAATCTTAAATTCCTTATTTTGCACCCTTAAGTATTCACTACCTCTATTTGACTTAGTGTCCCGAGTGCTAATATAGCAACCCGGGTCTTGGATCCTCTGTTCCACCAACTCATAGGGGGTGGCATGTTCTTCCTTTTCTTGACTGCAATCATTAGAGGGTAACTGAAGATGGTATGGAACTGAAGTACATTCTATGATAGATCTTAGTGGGTCTTCCCCAGCTATTTTTTGGACCCGTTGGTCCCTGGGCGGACTTGATGAATCGATTTGGTCTATAGTACAGCCCCTCCTCGGGTGCCCATCGTAGGACTCTTTCATTTTGCATGTCACATTAAGTCATTCATTCTCATCCAATTGGGAGAAAGGATGGAATAAATTAGACAGAGGTATATGCCAAGTATCCTTCGGATCATAAATCTGAGAATGATCCCTCGGATTGTTGGCAAAGAAATTGTTATTATAAGCCTGTGGATGGTTTGGATATAACAATGGAGGGCAAAAGTCAGAATTCCTATTATAACGATCGTGGGCCGCCGGGTTCATAAAGGAATCTGGCCTATATGGTGCTTGGGGTCTATTACTCTTAAGAGGGTAGGGAGTGAGCATGGGTTGGAGAAAGGGAGGGTCATTTCCATTATGATACCTTTGAGCTTGGTTCAAGGTTAGGGTAGATCTAAGTGAAGCTTCTGGTCTCCAGTTGTTTAGGATACTATGATTTCTATTCCTCCTTGGTGGATTATGATTGGGTAGGGGCTTCATAAGAGCTTCCGGATAGAAATAGCTCAGGTTATGCGTAGCAATTCCCCCCTCCCCATCCCCAGGGTACCAGTCACTGATATATGTGACTAGTCTGTGGTCTTTGAAATTGACAATAATAACGTCTCCTTCAATGTCCTTTGGTCTGGATCCCACCCACTTACATCGCCTGACCGACACTATGTCACCATTTAGGTGTGATGGTAATGGTCTATTTTTCCTTAGCCAGTAAATGACCTTATTTTTCAAACTTGAGTAGTGTTCATGACTATCATTTGACATAGGCGGAACTCCTGTAAGGACAATGACAAAATTTAGGGCCGGGGGTAAATCAGCTACATTTCTTGTTCTCATTGTGGTTACAGGGGTCGGGCCATTTAAGGATTCCTTTATAATGTGACTTCTTTTTTGTGTCCCTGTATTAGGATGAGAAATGTCCTTATTTATCTTGTCGGAGGCTGTGGAGAATTTGTTAGATGGTTTAATACCTACCATTGAATTGGATCTCCCCACAGCAGGCATATTAATTACTGTAGGAGGACCGGTTTGTTGCTTAACTAATTCAGTGGAAGGTAGTTTAGCTGTTTTGTTCCTATTTTTTTGTTCGTCAGAATTATGATAAGGAGTTACCTTTTGCCCATCAAGAATCTGATCCATTATTTCCACTAGCGTTTTGACCCTTTCGGTGAGTGGAAGTATCAGAGCCTTGATAAGGCTATCAATATCATTAAGTAGGCCTTCATAGCTTGAAACAGGTATCGATTTGACAGACGCGTGCCCTCTTAGGTCCATTTTTTCCACTTCTTTCGGGATCGTGTGCAGAGGGAACATGAAGGGGCTATTTCCCTTTTTAAGTGCACCCTTCCTTCTTCTCTTTCTCGGTGGTGAGCCAGAGACTCTGTTGGAACCCTTATTGCTTTTCTTAGTAGGAGATTTCTTTGGTTTTTCGAGATTACTAGGTAAATGGTGAAGCTCGTCTGGTCCCAAAGGTGTAAATAAAGGGGAAGGTAAATTTATATCGTGGAGAGGAGCTAGACCATTAGATAGGGGAGTGCTTAGGTCATTTATCTGGTTGTCGATAGACTCTGAAATAGTAGGATCAGGAATGACTATAATGTCATTTTGGGCAGGGTGATTAGTCTGAAATATAAGTGGAATACCCTCTGTACTAAGAGACTCACTGTCAGAGTCATTGCATTTGGTGAAATCTGTAGGGCTAGCTGAATAAACATTCTCAGCAAGGAGTGGTCTTAATTTTAACAACTCAATGGATACACGTCGCCCCGCTCGCTTCTCAGCGAGCGTGAGCTCCCTGTCGGTATCACTCTTTATTTTGGCAAAAAAATGTATCTAGTGGACCCAAGATGAGAGATCCCGCCAAACCCGACCGTGGGATCACTTCGAGTGAAAACATTTTAAACTTGCATCAAAATCTAAATGACAATGTAAATGGAGCCTAAGGATAATAAACAGCAAACTCTACTCAGACACCAAAATATATGTGGCAGTAAACATAGAAATCTATAATCAAAATCAACAGTCAACGGAGAATGTCAATACCATAAGACTGCTTTCACATTGTAGGTGGGGTGGCCCAGCCCGGCCTCCTGCGGCCTCGGACGGCCACAGACGGTCCCGCCCTTGTCCCGGGCTTCTCCCGTCACGTCAGCCTTTAAATAACTAAAGGTTTGGCTAGCGGGTGGGCGGGGCCGGCAGGGAGAGCAGCCCAGCTAGTCCAATGGGGCGCGCAGGGACTCCTGGTCCTCGGAGTCCCTGCTGTTGCTCACAGCCCTGCCGGTCGGTGAAACACTGCCCCCTTCAAGTGATCCTGTCACGGTAGGTGAACTGCGCTGCGGGACCCGCGAAGCGGGTCCGGCGAGGTTCGGGTTGCAGGAGTTACAAGGGCAAGAAATCAACAGAGTGTGCACCTCGGCAGCGTACAGCGTTCAAATAGGGAATCCGCTCACTCCCCTGTGCGTCAGGCTTTTGAATCAATGAGCGGGCGGGCGGGGCCGGCAGGGAGAGCAGCCCAGCTGGTCCAATGGGGCGCGCAGGGACTCCTGGTCCTCGGAGTCCCTGCTGTTGCTCGCAGCCCTGCCGGTCGGTGGAACACTGCCCCCTTCAAGTGATCCTGTCACGGTAGGTGAACCGCGCTGCGGGACCCGCGAACCGGGTCCGGCGAGGTTCGGGTTGCAGGAGTTACAAAGGCAAGAAATCAACAGAGTCTGCACCTCGGCAGCGTACAGCGTTCAAATAGGGAATCCGCTCACTCCCCTGTGCGTCAGGCTTTTGAATCAATGAGCGGGCGGGCGGGGCCGGCAGGGAGAGCAGCCCAGCTGGTCCAATGGGGCGCGCAGGGACTCCTGGTCCTCGGAGTCCCTGCTGTTGCTCGCAGCCCTGCCGGTCGGTGGAACACTGTCCCCTTCAAGTGATCCTGTCACGGTAGGTTGGACCCACCTTCAGTCCCAAATAAGCTTAAGTTAGCCTGGTTAAGCCTGCTGACTAACACCTGGCTATTTCTCTCATCATCAGACCCACTTTCCTCATCCTCCTCCTCTTCTTCCTCATCCTCTGGCTGAGTATCTCCAGTGACCTGGTCTTCCTCATATATGTGGATAACAGGGGCAGGGGCATCAGTGTTTTCTTCTTCAGAAGGAGAACCTCCATCACCAGTCCCTGAGGGGCCTGGTTTGGAGTTCTTTAGAGCTTCAGACTGGTCTAACAGCTCTCTGAGGTGTCCTGCTGTAGGAGTAGGACCTGTTTTGATTCCTCTCATGGAACACAGCTGCCTCAGTTCCTTAAAAGGAAAGATAGCAAATTTGGATGGTGCCCTTGGAGGGTCACTCTCAACAGAGATAGGTCCAGTGGATCCCTCTGCTCCAGACATTGCTCTAGTGTGGGTGGATGTGTTGCAATCTACCTACACTTGTGTTTTCCTACCAAACCTATCTAGTAGTTGTAGTCAGGGTGTGCTACTCCCTATCCTCTACAACAACTAAGTTCAGTAGAACTTAAGTATACTAGTCTTGTTTTAGTGTACCTATCAGGTACCTGTATGATCTTTCAAATGATATTCTCAAAGATTGTAATGGTAAAACAACAGCAAGCTCAAATCCCAATCCGCTGCTCACCAATGTGAGAAGTTGGCCTGGTATATGATGCTCACTAGTTCTAGTGATCACCTTGTACCATGCCAAGCAACCCTTATGGTGCAGGTTCTAAAGTCAACCTTATAGACAAGCTGGATCACTGAAATAATATCGAGGGACAGAATATCGACCATCAAAAATATCGTTGACAAAATATCGACAGTCAAAATATCGAGTTTCTATCTACAAACAGGTAAGTACAAAAATATTGAGTTAAAAATATCGTTTACAAAAATATAGTTGTAAAAAATATCGTATTTACTAAAAACAGTGTTAAATTAAATTAATATTAATAATTAATTACTAAAATATACTTAAAATTACTTAAATTAACTTATAATAATTAAATAATTAATGAAAGTTAAATAAATATTTTTTTATTTCATATTTATTAAAACATATATATATAGTAACAAAATATAATAAAATAATACCCATAAACTGAAAACTGGCCCTGAACCCTAAAAATACCCCTTTACCCAAAAACCCAAAACTGACCCTGAACCCTAAAAATACCCCATTACCCAAAAACTGAAAACTGACCCTAAACCCTAAAAATACCCCTTTACCCAAAAACTGAAAACTGACCCTGAACCCTAAAAATACCCCTTTACCCAAAAACTGAAAACTGACCCTGAACCCTAAAAATACCCCTTTACCCTTTACCCAAAAACCCAAAACTGACCCTGAACCCTAAAAATACCCCTTTACCCAAAAACCCAAAACTGACCCTGAACCCTAAAAATAAAAACGATTTTTTTTACTATCTATATTATATACTTACATATTTTCACTTTCTATATTATTTACAGTCGATATTACTTCACTTACCTTAAAAACGATATTTTGGCTGTCTATATTCTGTCCTGTCGATATTTTGTCCAAACAATATTTTTGACTCGATATTCTGTCCAAACGATATTTTGGAGTCGATATTATGTCTGTGCACCAGACAAGCTATCCTATGGGTAGCATGGACTAAGCAGTCTTAGGCTAAACTCTGTAAAGGCATGTGAAGCAAGCTGTTTTACCATATACAATCCCTTGAATACCAAATGAAAGGACACCACACAGATATATATTGAAAATATATATAGATTTATTTCTACAAAGATACCCTATACTCTTTATGAGCACAGAAGCATATGCGTTTAAAACAAAACACAGTTTAAATATACAAAAGTTGCACAAATATGGATGAGCCCTAGGGGCCACCTAAACCATATACTAAAATAGTGGTATAAGAACCACTAGGGGGAAAGTGAAGAGGCCTAGGGCCTGGGGAATCGCTGGAGTTGTTCGGGACTAGTAGTGATGTAGTCGGGAAAGGCCCGCGGGACTCGGGTGCAGTGCGGAAAGCGCACGCATGCACCAATGCAATGTCAATGGTGCGTAAAAGTTACAAAGTTAGTTATTGAGGAACCTTCCGAGTGACCTAGAAGGATGAAACTTTAGACACAGACACTAGAGGTGTGTACCAGTGTGGGAACACCGGCGTTGCTGAGTTACCTCACCCACAGGAAGCAGGTGCATAGGGTCGAAGTAGTGTCGGGTTTCATCACGCAGGTCGATGGTGCTTGGAGCTGAAGATGCTGCAGGCGGCTCGATGTGAAGAGTTCCGGTGGATCCAAGGGTGGATCTGAAGAGGTGAAGACCTGAAAGCAGAGGGGACAATGTTCAAAGTCACTAGCCAGTGACTACCGTGGAACCAGGAAGGAACCAGGCGATGTCGGGTGCAAACAGGCGATGTCATGAAGATTGTCTCTGCAGCCACGTGGACACGAAGAGGTCAGGGACGTCCAGGCATTGGTCACGAGCTGTCTCACTGATGGCGGTGTCGGCAACTTGATTGAAGCAAACAGGCCTTGGCTAAGGCAAGCCACGCAGGAAGTGATTCAAGCTTCTCACTCGGACCAGTAAGGTCAGAGCGGGTGCTCCTTTTTAGGGGAGCAAGGGCCAGTCTGGAGCAACCAGACCAGTGGTGTAGTTCATCGTTTTCGTCGCCAAGATGGCCGCTAGCCACGAGGCAAGTGGCCGGGATGGCGCGTCGAGTGGCACAGTGCAAAAGGGCCCCGCGCTGATCCTGGACAAGCAGGGGGGCTGATCTTCGGTGCAAGGGCTGCTCAAGGTTGGGGCTTCTCAAGCCCCAAAGCACAGCATCGAGGGTGCCTCGGAGGCTGCGCAGTCAGCTTCTCGGGGGTCTTTCAAGAGGTCCAGTCCCACGTCTCTCGGTGCCTCCACGGGTCCCTTCTTGGCAGGGACTGTGGATCGGGCTGTGAGAAGTCTGGGAGTATGGGTCTTGTCAGGCTTTGGGCTCGGGCTCCGGTGGGAGGCGGCAGCAAAGCAGACGTCGAGTTGCTGGATGGTGCCTGTGTTCACAGGGTGGCCACTCCTAGGCCACAAGGGAGATGCTCTTCAGTCTTCTGTGCAGCAGAATGTCGAAGTCCAGTCGTCTTCCTAGTTTCAAGTTGATTCAGGATGATCTGAAGTCTCAGGACACAGCTCCCAATCTTATTCCAATTCTGGGGGCCGGATCACCTACTAGGTCCCTCCTCTGGGTGGGACCAGGAAGGGGAGTGGTTACACCCCCTCTCCTTTGTCCAGTTTCACGCCAGGACTGGGGCTGGAAAGCCCCAGCACTGGTTTGAACTGGCCTATGCACAGGGACACCTTGTGTGCCCCAGGCATGTCTGATTCTATTCAGCCCTGTCCTACCAAATACACAAAATCCTGTCTGGGGTGGTGCTAGCACCTCCCAAGGCAGGAAACCCTTTGTCCAAGCTGCCCTCGCTGGAAGGACTCCCAGCAACAGGAGGTCAGACTTGTGTCTGTGGTGGCAGCATCCATTTTGTTATGCTGAGGCTTTGTTTAACTTTAACCGGGGTTCAGGTTAGGTACCTGTCGTGTCTCTCTAGAAGAGTGGAATGCTACCCCCGTCACCAGAACTGGCGACGGGGTAGTATTCCAATTCGTATGACACCTTGCTCGACATGTTTTGATAAAGCCAAACCCAAGATAGCATTTAACCGCGAGGATTATAATGCACTTAAGAGTATATGGTATGGCAGTATCATGAAACAGCTAAAGGACGTTGTTCCGAAAGCGGCAGACAGGCTCAGCTCCTGCCAGAGCACTATCTCACATATTTCCAAGCACTCTGCCTCCAGGATTGATGAGGCCTTCCATAGGAGTGGCTGATAAGAACGTATGTGTCCATTTTAGGTTAGGTATAGGCATACTACACCTAAGTAAGGGGTGGTTACACCGACTTACCCCAGCTGAGTGATCAGCCAGTTGTGTCAAATATGGAGGCCAGGCCAGGGGTGGCACAATACGTGCTGCAGCCCCTGGTAGGCCTTGGAAGCACCTATGCCCTGGGTACCTGGGTACACTGTTACAGGGGCCAATAAGGTGAGCCAATTCCAATTGTGTATGTACCTAAGTTACATGGAGTCTATTTTAAGGAGAGAGCAATTAGCCTTGGGCCCTGAATAGCAGGATCCCAGGCCAACTAAAGTAAAAAACCAGCTAAACACCAGGCAAAAAGTTTTGGGGTAACCATAGTCAGATATCCACCTTCCTACAGTGAGCCCCGTAATCTCCATGCCACTGGAATCAAGCTATCCTGGCTGATGAGGGCTGAAAGCCCGAAAGCGGTCCTAGGATGCTTGTTTCCTGTCCAGGGAGGACCTGGCTTGGCAGTTCGGGCTGGACTGTTCCCATGGGGCACAGGGTGAAGACTGATTTGCATATGGCTGGGTTCAAACTGGAATGGCATGGTGAGCAAAAAAACGATGGATTTAGGCCCAGATCTCTACTGGGGTGAATGTATGACATTGTTCTGAATTCGGTCCATCAACTGTTGTTTTTGCATTTGTCACCCTGAGTGGGATGGGTATGCTCAGACGTGAGTCCCGTGCTCTCCATGCCACTGGAATCAAGCTATCCTGGCTGATGAGGGCTGAAAGCCCGAAACCGGTCCTAGGATGCTTGTTTCCGGTCCAGGGAGGACCTTGCTTGGCAGTTCCGGCTGTACTGTTCTCATGGGGCACAGGGTCAAGACTGATTTGCATATGGCTGGATTCAAACTGGAATGGCATGGTGAGCAAAATAAATATGGATACAGGCCAAGATATATGTACTGGGGTGAATGTATGACAATGTTCTGCATTCTGTCCATCTACTGTTGTTTTTGCATTTGTCACCCCGAGTAGGACGGGTATGCTCAGACGTGAGTCCCGCACTCTCCATGCCACTGGAATCAAGCTATCCTGGCTGACGATTGCTGCAAGCCCGAAACCGGTACTAGGATGCTTGTCTCAGGGTCAAGACTGATTTGCATATGGCTGGGTTCAAACAGGAATGGCATGTTGAGCAAAAAATCAATGTATTTAGGCCCAATCTCTGTACTGGGGTGAATGTATGACATCGGTCTGCATTCTGTCCATCAACTGTTGTTTCTACTTTCTAAAAGTGGCATTTTGAAACTAACAATCTAAAAACCACTTTTACTAAAAGATTTGTTAATAAATTCTGAGTTTAGAGAGCCTAAACTTAATTTATCTACCTTGTCCCGATAAAAAGTTGTACTTATAAGATGTTACAAATAAACTCTCATGTTACTCTGTGGGACAGATAGGTTTTCAATATTGAAAAACAAAATGCTCAGACTTTACAGGTTCAACAGCCAATCAGAGTCTCAGTATCAAAAATACATTAAGGAGTACACCTGAAACAGACAAAAACAGTATGTGATTGCGTAATGGTCGGCACTATAGTAGTGCACAAATGCAAGTTCTAATCCCACCGCTGACCACTAAGGTTAGAAATGGGGTCTCTAATTGGCAATGGTTTGCACCTTTGCTCAAGTAGGGACCCTTGCTTCTAGTCAGGTATCGGCTCCGCGATGATGAAGCACCAGCGTCTGTGAGGTTGGGGCTGCAATACGAGTCGGAGCAGTGCGCCATGAGCATTATGAGTGGTACCCTCTGCTCTGGTGCAGGCAACAGCCTTGTGACGTTGTCACATTCAGAAAGGTGTGGTGTTGGCTAGCATCGGGGCTGCAGTGCAAGTCAGGACAGTGCATCATGCACTTCACAAGCAGTGCTTATGGTTTTGTTGCAGGTCGCGGGGTCGCTCGCCGGTGTCGGGTTGCTATTTCCCTCTGTGGCAGCTGAAACAGCAGTTTCAGATGCATGAGAACAGAGGAATTTAAGTCTTTGTGTCCCTGAGACTTCAGAACAGGAGGCAAGCTCTACATCAAGCCCTTGGAGATCATCTTTAATCAGGGTACACAGCACAGTTCAGTCTTTTTCCTCTCCTTGGCAGGAACAGCAACTGCAGGCCAACCCCACACAGCACAGGGGCAGTACTTCTATAGCTTTCCCAGCTTTTATCCTTGGTAGAGGTTTCTCTTGAGTCCAGAAGTAATATAAAGTGCTGGGGTCAGGGTCCCAATATTTATATCACATGCTCCTTTATTCTCTTGTGGCAGAGAGTCTCTTAGCCTAGTCCATACCAGTTCTGTCCTCTCTGGTCCAGCTTCCTGGCATTAGGTGGAGACAGCATTGTGCACAGGAGACATAGCCCATTCAAGTACATGGAAATCTCCTCCCACTACTCTAAATGCAGCACAGGTCTATTCAACTCAGCTCTGAGCCATCCAGGGAAGGCAGTAGACACCTCAACCCACCCACCCCCCAGTGGCTGTCTGCAGTGAATGCACATCCCCAGCCCCTGTCACTCCAAAACCAGACAATCAATACACAGATCAGCAGAGGCACATAGGGTGGCTAAACAAGAAAAAGCCTACTTTCCAAAAGTGGCATTTTCAAGCCCAGAATTTAAAAACCACATTTACTAAAAGATGTTTTTTTTAATTCTGAGTTCAGAGAGCCTAAACTCAATTTCTCTATCTTGTCCCAATTGGAAAGTTAAACGTGTAAGATGTTACAAATAAACTCCCATGTTACTGTATAGGACAGATAGCATTTCAATAGTGAAAAACAAAATACTCAGTAATTCACCATTAGGACATGTCACACACATCAGTCCACCTTGGGCCTAACTTAGGGGTGCCTTATATGTGATAAAAGGGAAGGTTAGGGCCTGGCAAGTTGCTGCCCTTGCCAGTTTGACATAGCAGTGTAAAACTGCATGCAGTGGCTGGTCTGAGACGCCTTTGAAAGGATGACTGCATGGGTGGCACAAGCAGTGCTGCAGGCCCATTAGCAGAATCCGATTTATAGGCCCTAGGCACACACAGTGCACTATACTAGGGACTTATTTGTAAACCAAATGAGCCAGATATGGAAACACCAATCCAAAAATATAATTTACAAGGAGAGCATATGCACTTTAGCACTGAATAGCAGTGGTAAAGCGCCCAGAGTCCTAAATCCAACAAAAAAACAGGGTAAAAAATAGGAGGCCAAGAACTAAAAAGTCATGTGATAAACCCACTGAAAAAGTCAGGTCTAACAATATCAAACAACCCAACGTCAAGCTCCTTTCAGACAATGATCTTACTAATAAATTTAGAGATCTCAAGGTCACTGGCTACAATGACAATTTTTTTACCATCATCCATCGTAAAATCTGTCTAAGGAGAGGGCCTAGCATCCTCCCTTAATATTGTCAATGCCACCCGTTAATCAAGAAACCTTCCAGAAAGTCCCAAGCCATGGACCCAACTATCTAGTTAACTGTTAACTGACAACCCATGTACTTCTCTTTATTAAACTCATTGTAAAAGCAGTCTCCATCAATGATATGATCAGATCAGAGCAAATAATCTCCTGCAGGGACACCAATTTGGCGTCACACCTCACTGCTGCTTAGACTTTGCCATCCTTTAAGTAGTTGATGACTCAATTCTGATTGCTGACAAGAAGGAACTTCGCCTTTGCAATTGACCATAAAACACTAAAACACATGTTGCAAACATGAATATGTGTCTTTATAAACACTCTGGCATTGGTTAATTTCCTACTGCACAAATTCATCCAGCTCAGATCCTCAAGGCCCAAGGAAGTACACATGTCCTGTTGAGTTCCCCAGGGTACCATCCTTTACCCCATCATTCGCAGCATCTGCAGGGAACCCCTTATATTTCTACATATTGACAGGAGCATCAATCCATCAATACTTAAAAAATATACAACTCTATCCAAAAATTCCCACCACTCATTAAATTCATTGGCTTGAAACCCGCCTCAATATCATTCAGGATTGGGTTTCTAACACCTACTCAAAACTCCGCTTAATCAAGAGAGCATTCCCACTGTTCATCTGTAGCAGACATAAATGCAAATTTGAGCTTTCCTTTCTGAAATTAACTTTGACAGATTATTATCCCAGCTGTCTTTGAATGCAAAATAATCTGGTTTCAATGTTGACCAGAAACCATTCTCAGAACAATAGTCTAAGCCTTAGACCTCTCACACCTAGAGTGGGAAAATGTTCTGCTCTGCGAGTTTCCTGACCCCAAACTGACTCCTTTGAAAGTCATCCTTCATGCTGCAGCACGTTTCATCAAAAGTCTAAAGTGTTTGAGCCTATCACTGACTTCCCTTCTAAGTCTCATTCATCATTAAGGTACACTTCATTAAGCATGAGGCCACCAGAACTGGCACCACTCCATACCTGTTAAATTAACTATCTCAGGTAGTCATTGGGATACGAGAAGGTAGGGCATCACCAGACTAAAGCAATAAAATTCAGCAAAAATGAAAAATTCAGAAGACAGCCATCTCAATCTATGCTCCTAGGATACGGATCAACGTCCCCATCGACATTTGAACTGTCCCAAGACTTCAACAATTTAAAAAGGAACTGAAGGCCCACCACTTCTTAGAACACTACATCTCCACATTATAGGATTTAGTAGCCACCAACATCTTACTTCATTGAAACCTATCCAGAATCATAGCCCAGGGCTCCTGCTTTGCTTTCTACCCAGGGTCACACGCTACAAATACATATACACTCATACATACATACAAAGGATTTATGCACATACACATAAGAAAGCAGTCATTAATGTTGTTGATAGTAAATACCCTTATGGGTACATCTCCTTAATTCCGAAAATCCATGTGGAGCCAGCAGTTTGAAGGTATGGGGTCTGATTGACATGGAGATGCCGATTGCAAATCATCTAACTTAACCTTCTTGTTTGTCAGGAATGATAGTTAATTTCCCACTGGCTGGAGTCTCCACCTCTCACTGCTGAGACTTATGCTTGTTTTTGCTTTCATCCATTGTGGGCACACATATTGACAGAGAGAAGTTGCCACTTCATTGCATAATCTTTCTCTGTGTTGCTAGCTTTGTTTCAGTGCAATATAGACTGTCTAAACATTGTTTCCAGTGCTACTTTTGGTTCATATTGCAGCCTTGTGAAATGGTAATCCTTCTGTAAAACGTAGTGTGGAAAGGTACATAACTAAGGCAACTGGAGAAGGTACATACCATGGAGGTAATCTCTGATGAAATGATAGAAAACACTGAGCTTGCACTGTGCATTAATAATTCTAAGTGACACTGCATAATTGTCCTTCTGCTCAGTTGAGTTGCCCAACTTCTGACATTAGCCTATCCGGTACCAGGAACACCCTTGGAGGCTTCACTAAATGCAAAACCAGTGCACGTTTTTGTCTCTGCAAAGGCATAGTGATATTTCTTAGCTGGACTCCTTTCAATGAAGCTGCATTTGCATTTTGGGACAGGAACGTGAGTCTCTTTAAGTGACTTTCAGTGACTAAAGAAATGAACTGGCTTGCTGCTGTTGCTTTTAAGACATTGCATACTTTTAAGCCATTAAGTCAATTGTGAAATAGGGCTGTTTCACTAGAGTGCTCTCTTGATCCTCAGAATAGAATACACTAAAAGGCCGTTGCGACTCTAATACTTCAGTCAGTGGAACTATTCCACTGGGAGAATGATTTAAATGATCACTTGGATTGCTAAATATCCACCAGTACATGCCTTAAACACATTTCGGTCCTGTCTGTGCCTGCCCACTCTTTAGGGATGTATGCTTTATAATTGTGCAATAAAAATTTCTGATGTCCATTTAGACGCATGCAGAGACACTGTTTCTACCAAGACATGGTCCTGATGCATCATTTTCCCCACAGTTGTTGGTGGTATTTCCCATTATTTAAAGAGACAGATAAAACCAATAAAAACTAATGGTAAGGACATGAACTTCAGCGTGGTGGTGAAAACAAAGTCTATTGTCTGCTGGTGGCCCTCGGGAGCTATATGGCGGATGCGGGCATACCTATCAATGGTGCAGCAGGTGCAGTGACACAGGGGTTTAGTGGACTGAGGATCCCAATAAACTCTGATAATTACTGTATTTTAGCACCCAACTAGCAGGCAATGTGCCCATTTCTCTCCTTGTGATAGGCTCCATAGAACCCTTGCAACATAATGTTTGATTGCCATGGAAATTCTTAGGATTACCAACCCTGCAACCCACAAAGAGATTCAAGAGAAAGGGAATCACTGTATTTATTATTTTGTTGTTTGCTGTGTCCATACCCCAGGGAAATTAATTGTAAGCATCACTGTGGTGTCTCTCAATGCAGAGATGATGGGAGCAAACCTCCCCTCCCTGAGGTTCAGGGAGATCCTAGGTATTTTCTTCCAGTTGACACGTATGAATGGTTGGCTGCAGGGGAACCTGCATGAGGGAGAGATGGTGGCTTGCCACCAACTCAAAGCTGGTGTGCTTCACTGCTAATCTACGGAAATGTTTCCTCCATACTGTCCCATTGGCATAACTGTGGGCTGAATAGCACCAAGCAGCTCTATCACTGCAGTTCTTTGTTGGGCAACTGGAGAGGCTAGAGGTGGTATATCCACCATCTGATTGGCAAAATGGTAGAAGGCCCACCTTCACCTCTGTCTAGTTATTGGTGAGCAGTTATAAATTGGGTCAGCTAGGTTTAGTTGAGGGCGTTTGGCTTTTGTGATGAAACACACATTTATTTGAAGAAAATTCTAATTGTTTCCAGTTGCATTTTGGATGTAGTTATTGTTGTAACCATGAGTGCTTCTGTTTTGATTTTCAGCTCTAAACAAATGGTCTATTTTGTTTTTATATCATTTGAATATGTATATACCAAGGACCTAACCACAGGATAACAGAGGGCTTTCAGAGAAGATATGAATGTGACAAGTGCAGATTACAATTACAAAAGCATATTAACGACCAACCCAGTAGTGACATAGGGCCAGATGTAGGCGCCCAAATACCGGTTGGTAACGGCCGATTTCTGCCGTTACCGACCGGTATTTGGGTTTTCAGATGTAGGGGGCTGAAAATTACAGAATCGGTATATTTACCGATTCGGTAAAATTACCGATTCGGTAAATTACCGAATATGTAAATATACCGATTCTGTAATTCCAAATGTAGGTGGCACAGTTGACAGTGCCTCAGGCCCTTAAGAGTCGGTATTTTACCACACAATCATATTGTGTGGTAAAATACCGAATTCAGGTGTGCATGCACATCTGTGCATGCACACCTGTGCAATGTGACACACAGACATGCCCTTAGGGCATGTATGTGTGCCACATGTCACACAAGCCTGTACTTGGGGTGCTAGAGGGTGTCAAAGTGACACCCCCTGCACCCTTGCAGGATTCGGTATTTACCGATTCGGTAAATACCGAATCGGTATTGCCCATTGATTCCTATGGGCTTCAAGGCCCATAGGAATCAATGGGCAATACCGATTCGGTATTTACCCAATCGGTAAATAAATCTGTATTCCTGAATTCGGAATTACCTAAATCTGCCCCCTTCCCATTTACAGACTCTTAAATACAGAATCGGTAAAATTCGGTATTTAAGAGTCTGTAAATGGGAATTACCTACATCTAGCCCATAGGGTAGGGATTTTCATTTATGCTGTGTGGAAAACTAGCCAAAGTTAGTTGTTGAGGTATGAGGAACTAAGGTGAGGTTTACGTTTTTGATTTGCAAAATGTTAGTAACGTCCTCTGTTCAATTTCCTTGCTGGGTGCAAAGTATGAAAAAGCCTGTAAAGAGGACTTTATTGTATGTCTCAATGGGATGCCCTGAGCATGTTTGTTCCTCATATTTTTGAGCCATCAGCTACAACCAATCGTCTTTTAGGGAGATGGTTGTTGCAGGTGTACTCCTTGATCTGTAATGCAACATAATTTAAAGATAGACAAGGTGGTTTGAATAGTGTGGGTGTTGTGGTTGGATTACTTCATCCCGTGAAAATCAAGTTGCTGATTGAAAGATTGGTTTGATAGGAGCATGAGATTTTAGCAGTCCTTGAAATGGCATTCTACTGCTAGCAATGTGCAAGAAGACTAGTCTAGGCTTCAGTTCTGAAATCTTTTCTGAGAAGATAGAGCTGTTCATATAGAATATATTTACATGTGATTGTATTGAGAGAATGGAGTGAACCGTCGCTAAAAGATATGTATCTGAGGGACCAAGGTAGGTGTGATCTCAATAGGTATTTGGATGGCTATTTGTCAGTGTGTAGCAATAGGAAAAAATTTTTGGGCTGTATATCAACTTAGGTTCCAAGATTCTACCATCTCCGGAAAACATTTAGGGTCCAATTACAATTTTGGCGGTGCCGCGCAGGGTTTGCCATGCAGCCGCATCGCCAAACCCAGGGTGAGGGCGCCTGCCAGATTACAAGTGTAACTTGTGGTTAGATGGTTTTTTTTGACGTTTTCATGGTGGTGCCTTTAAAAATAGGCACTGCAATGGGAACACCAAAAACAGTTCCTGCACAGCCTGGACTGGAAAGCGCATGAACTGGTGTGCATACACACATTGGGGCACATGTTGTGCATCCACAGGGCGCATAGGCACAGGAGGCCCTCTAGGGGCCCCCTTTGTTTCATCTCTGTCAGGGTTTACATGGAGGAGGAACCGCCATGCAAACCCTCGTAGAGAGGAAACTCCTAATATGCTTGGCAGGACCGTTGCGATCCTGCAAAGAATATGGATGCCTCCTGACTGCCGAAACACTACCAGAAAATGGTGGTTCCCTGGCGGCTGTGGTGGGGCTGTGGTGGTCCCACCACCTATCTCATAATGGGCCGTTGGGCGTTGGGGTGACCGCCACTGCCGCATCTTCGTGAGTCTGGCGGTCCTTGGACCACCGGATTCGTAATCAGGCCCTTAGTGTGCACCAACATTGGCCTAAAAATGCATACACCATAACTGGATTCAGGAGATACCATGTGAAATTGATCAAATTGATTTTTCTCCATAACCTGTTGTCTGTAATTGCTTGAATGTACCCTGCACTCCTTTTTACATTTTTTTCCACCAACGTAATCACCGATTTATTTCCAGATTTAATTTGGTTCTAGCTTAACAAAACAATACAAATACATAAAATGCAATACTTCAATTTAAGGGCAAATCACTGTGCTGTGTTTGACCAGATATGCTAAAATCTTAAGATGTGCAAGAAGGAGGACCTGGTTTTGTATATGTTAATTAGTGAGATGAGCTATGTAGTGTGTTCACTATGATTTTTTTAAAATAAAAATAATTGATTCATTACTGACATTTTAATCAATTTTTCAGGTCAAAATGCTATAGAATTTGAGGATAAAGAAGAGGAACCTGTTAAAAAGAAATCAGATGGACCAGGTATGGACACTTCGAAACTGAATTTTGAAAATGGTGCTTGACAGCCCTGATTTTTCAACTACTTGTCTCATCCATTATCACTAACTGTTATTCCCTGCTTACACCTCAGAGAGAACATTGTTCTAAACGTGGTACTCATATTTTAAAGAGTATAACATGCCATTTTGGACTGTTACTGTTGTTTTATAATAGATTTTGATGGGCATTATTCTAACCTAATGTAGAAATCCAAGACATATCCCCAAATGCAGTGATTGTAGTGTACATAAAAGAAGACTTAACGAACTAGTGTCATTCAGTAGCAGAAAAAACATGAAAATCCCTATTGCATAACAGAGTGTATAGTGCTTGTTACAGGGGCAAGTTATAGAATGGATAGTAGGGGGGAGCTGGTGGAAGCAAACGCATATGGGCAGCCAACTGCAAAAAGCACACAGCCACTGTGCCCAAGCCAAGGCTGCCAACCCCATGCAAGCAGCCAACGCCAAAAACATAAATAATGTAATTTAAGATGTCATGAGTGATGTCATTAATGATTTAATTAAACATGTAATGAGCGATAGAACATGTGAAGTCATGAGCAGTGCATGGCGGGGCACAAGTTATCGTTAGCTCAGATAATCATAACTGGTGAATTTCAGTGGGGTTTTTTCAGTTTCAATGGCATGTTTTAACTAATATTTTCACAGAACTATAACATAACCTTTGTTTTTTTCACTGAACAATCACAAATACATATGTGTTTGTATGTTCACTGAAAACAAGAATATATATATATATATATATACACACACATATATATACTGAAAAAAATCAAAGGTTGAAATAACTGCATGGTTAGGTAAAATGTAAATGACAATTGCTGTGCGTGGTTAGTCTTGCAGGTCCTTGTGACACTCAGGCAGCCTTACTTCACCAAAAAGCCACAACATCAAACACATTCTTTAATGTTGCTTGGGGTCTGAACTCCCTGAGGCCTCCAACAAACAAATAAAAACCCTGGCATTGAAGGGAATTAGTTTGTATGTGGATGCACTCCTGCTATAACAGCAAAATGCTGATGCTCAAACTGAAGTTAACCAGTGGCTTAAGTTGGCTGACACATTGCCCCATGCTATATGCAGTAGTGGGAGAAAGCAAAATGTGACTTGCACAACAGACCAATGGATGAGGAGAGGTGGCTGAAAGAAAGCCCCTATATGTAAGTATATTATACATATTTTTGTAAAAATAAAGGTCTTGGATAACGCCACACATAAAAAAGAAGCATCTCTAAAATTAATTTATACTTTTGAAGTCCCTTTGGGGGTCGTTTTAAACTGCCCACTGGCTCTGAGCAAAAAGTTTTTTCCCACTTGCTTCAAGAAATGTGAAGCTAGCATCTGATGCAATCTGATGTTCTGTTTTCGAGCTGTCCACAAACCTCTGGCATAAGGCTAAAAAACACTGGAGCTCAGCGCAAATTTTAACTTTATTCACAGTCCGTAAAAATCCCACAAAGCTGAATAAGTAAAATGACATGTTTTGCATAGATTTACTTTTTTTGGGAGCTCACAAAATCCCAAGGAATCTAGAAGGATTGTAAATTTCCAGTCTAACTGTGATTGCCCACAGTCGCAGTAGCATAACAAGAGCGTTATGGGACCTAATGCAAAGAAATGTCCCAGCCTATCCCCGTTTTGGTAGTTAAATACACAGTAGCGGCTGCTACTGGACGGGGGTGGTGGGAAGGAGGAGAGGGTGGGGGGTTTAATTATAAAACAAAAAAACACATCTACCTTAGAACGTCTGGCCGGCGGCACCTCCCCTGCGCCTTCTTCCTTGTTCCTTTCTACAGTCCGGCTGGCAACAGGAAGCACCCGACACACAGGCTCCCCTGAGCCAATCACAATGCTGCAATGCAGAGTTGTGATTGGTCTGAGCGCTGTGGATCGGCAATCAGACTGAAACAGAGAGCCTGTGCAGGGTCCTCACCAGGCTGTGTAATACAGCCTGGTGTGAAACATGCAAAGTGCGCATGAACTGTTTGGTCGGCCCAAAAGGTTCATGCACACTTTGGGAGTGAAAACCACTCCTCCCCAGCTCTGGCCAGCTGTGCCCTGCCCCACACAGGCCACTGACTGCATGCAATCGGAAAAATTAAATGACAATAACGATACCTTATTGTCATTTTGTCCTTTTTGCGTAGTGGGGCAACGCTCCTCCACCTTAGCGGAGTAGCCACCAATGGAAATAAAGTTGAAATAGAGGTGCAGGGTGCTCTTCACACCTGGGTGCCCTGTGGCACTAAAACTACTACCTTTGACCCTGCTTAGTTGAACTCCTGCACATTGTTTACAGGGGAAATGAGTATGATGTGGGAATCTGCATGCAACCTAATTGCCACGTCTGAACCCTGACAGTGTGGACTCTTATAGTGGCCGACACTAAGGGCCAGATGTAGGTTATTCTATTTTACCACTTCTTAAATACCGAATCATACCGATTCGGTATTTAAGAAGTGGTAAAATAGAGGGGGGGGGTGTAGGTAATACAGACTCGGTAAATACCGAATCGTTAAGATTCGGTATTTACCGATTCTGTAAATACCGATTCGGTAATGCCCATTGATTCCTATGGGCATTGAAGCCCATAGGAATCAATGGGCATTACCGAATCGGTATTTACAGATTCGGTAAATACCGATTTCAGCAAGGGTGCAGGGGGTATCACTTTGACACCCTCTAGCACCCCAAATACAGGCATGTGTGCCATGTGGCAGACAGACATGCCCTAAGGGCATGTCTGTCTGTCACATGGCAAAGGTGTGCATGCACACATGCACACCTGGATTCGGTATTTTACCACCCAATTGGATTGGGTGGTAAAATACCGATTTTGGAAGGCCTTTGGGACTCAGAAGTGTCCCACCTACATCTGGAAATTACCGAATCGGTAAAAATACCAATTCGGTATTTTACAGATTCGGTAAATTTACCGATTCGGTAAATTTTTCCAAATTTGTAAAATGCTGCCCCTACATCTCAATCACGAAATACCGGTCGGTAACGGCCGAATTCGCCCGTTACCAACCGGTATTTGGGCTCCTACATCTGGCCCTAAGAGCTGTTATTTGCCCTGAATACAAAGCTGAAAGAAAGAAGGTGACAGAAAGCACTTCACTCTCACTTTTTCACCCTCTGCTTCTGTCCCTGTGTCACACCATCTCTATATCTTTCCCTCTCTCTTTGCTTGGGTGCCTAAAAATATCTGTTTCACTTTTACTGCTTCTTTCTGCCTTTTGGTCTCTGTCTATTCAAGTTCTGCTTGTTGGAACGTTAGAACCAGGAGAGATCTTGGCTGCCCCATTTGATCAAGTTATCTTGGGCAAAACACTAGGGTGATAATTCATGAAGGCATTTATGAGTGCCTGGAGTGGAAATAAAGGAGTACTATGTTCACATACGCCTAATTGCCTTTGTGAATTGACTCCGAAGCGTCCATAACCCTATTCATTAAGGCGCAAAGAGAGCTTTCTCTTTCCATTTATGATTACGCATAGTGGTATAAAAGTAAAACTTCACACGCTCTTAAACGCCTTTGTGAATTGACCTCTATACGTGGAAAATAGGTATCTGCTGCTGCTAACCATGTTTCATTCTGCCAGTTCTCACGACGCTTTCGCTTTTCCCATTCAAAATGCGGTCTATTCATAAGCAAACTGTTTGAGAAGGAAAGTGAGGGTCTTATTCAGAGTAAAAGCTCTTTGTCCAAGTCGTCGTGTCCTTGTTGCCAGTAGGTGTCAGAAGTCACGTTAGGGGACCCAGGAAGCAGATCATCTGCTTTCGACAATACATCATCCTGGTCATTCCCGATGAATGTACCTGCAGGTCTAGGGGTCTCGCATGTCTAATAGATATGTTTGAAAAGTGACCCGTCTTTTGGGTTTAACATTTTGGGTCTCAGTTTCTTTCACACTTTCAACCTGCCTTAACCAGGCATACAGTGATCATGTACGCAGATTAGGAACTGCTTAGTACTTAATTAGTTCATTACTAATTGGTTACTTAGTACTTAATTGGTAGTTAATAGTGCTTTCCGGAAGGGTGAAATGTTGGGTGTGTTTGTGTACATAAGATGTATTTGTAAAGCGCACGTTCACCACTACAGGTATCTTGGCGCTGAATAACAGATATTTGTTGTTACCCAACTCAATGGTACTCATTTTATCGACCTCGGATGGATGAAAGGCTGAGTGGACCCGCCGGGATTTGAACCTGTGACCATGAGGTCAAACCCAGGCCCCTGCAGTAGACGCATTAGTCCACTGAGCCACCAGAATATTCCTGAAAAGTGTATTATTGAGCCCCTTTTGCATCCTGAAACCTGTCCTCCCCTGAGGGTTTCTGCTGACTGAGCTCCTGTGTATTGCTCACATTTGCAAACATATTTTTATCATACAGTTGCCACCATTGGCAATGCTTATTAACTCTTTGCATTCCCCGAACGTAGCAACTCTTTGGGGGACCTTCCAGTTTCAAGTCCAGCGCCTGTGTCCAGTTCCCTTAGGTCATCTCTTCATGAGGGCACCTCACAGGATCCTTTCTCTGATCCAGCCGTAGCATGTCCAACCCCTTTCACGTACACATGCAGTCCGGGTAATCTCCTTGGGAGCTTGTACACCTTTGTACAATCCCCAACTTTGGTCCTTGTCATTTAATCCCCAAATCCCTCCTACCTCGAGCTCCAGCCTAGCACTGCTCTAAAAGGGGATCAAATGCTAAGAATCAAAGAATGGCGCCTCTTCTCATGTTTGGGACGCATGCCTGGAAAGGGTTATCAGCAAACGCCCAGCAGAGAAGTCCTGCAAGGACCAGAAATGAATTCGAGGTGCGTCCAAGCTTTGAAGGAACAAAGATGACAAAATGCAGGTTTTTAACAAAATTCAAAACAGAGCACAAATCACACTCAGAAAAAAAAATTGTTTCTTTTTGTGTCGACATTTTCACATGATTCATCTCACAAAGGATTCAAAAGAGGTGTCAGCGATAGGGTGATCTACGGTAAGGCTGCACATCTGTACTTCAGATGCACTACAGATCACAGGGAACCCTTGGGGAATGTATCCCGTGGTCTGCAGCAGCGGTCATCGGTCGGCCAGGGGGGAGTGACTCAGTGCTATCCCGGGCTACAGAACGGCTAACATAGGTCATCTGCTTCTCCAGCACGAAGATGCAGTGTACATGTTACTAGCAGTAAATATGACCCAATCACCAGGTGAAGGGGCAGCCAAAAGTCGTTCAGTCTAAATAGCCAAAATCTTTAACCAGCTCTAGTTTCTAGAGCTGTGCCTGTGTTTAAGGTGTGACCTTCATGCTTGTATGTGCTACTGGTCTGTCATTCTCAGGAAACCGACTGCTCTTTACTACAGCTAGGCACATATATTTGGGACAAATTAAACTTGACTGTGTGTGTATCTTAAAGTTAGTTATTTGGTTTGGCTCATAGAAGTGTCTTTTATTTGAGCTCAGAATGCCAAGTTTCTTGATAGTGCTAAGGAAAATAAGCACAATTGTCTGTTAGAAAAACACTTCAAGCCAATTGTACAATGGTTCAGAGAAAATTGACAAACCAACAAGAAACACAATTTAGGGTTTTAGCCTTTGTACTTTTTGGCAACAGAGCCTGTTGCAATTCCCATGGAGGGAATTAGCACATAGCCAATCGTAAATTGAAAGTTAAACAAGAGTACTTAGTCCGAGGCAAAATAGGAGCGTATATTTTGCTTCTGTTGGGTAACTGGAGTGAACTCATTCGTTGATGTGCACCAGTATTTTCATTGCATGCCCTTGGCCACTCCAAGGTCCCTCCCCTTGGTAGGCCAAATTTTCCTTAATGTAAGTTTGGCAGTGAGAAGACCACATTTGATATGTAATTTGCGCTTACTTTTCCCTTTCTGAATCTAGTGTATCTTTCTCATGTGCAACTTTATCATTCATTGTCAAACAAATTCACAAAGATTTTGCCATATGTAGGTTGTGAGTTACTCTTGTAGTACACCTGATCTACTAATGAATTATTGGAATTAAGCCTGGACTACACCTGGCTTACTCTTATCTTACTCCTGGAATTCAGGAATAAGCGTGTAGTACCAGAACTGTAAGCCACAACAAATTGTTTGTAAAGTTTGTGCAAATGTAACGACTTTAGGGGAAAAATGCTCTCTGACATCTTCTGGATGCATAGCAAAATCACTAAATTATCAATAAAATCATTCAAAACACTCTGAGTCCTAGACAAGTGGTAGGAAAGGTTTATAGAAAAGCTACAATATGTATGTTTGTATAAAGGTGTCTTCACTGTGATGATAACAAGAATGCAAATTTGTCTTAGAAGAGATTCCTAATCGATTGCTTTGTATGTTCCTTTACCAGTACGCTGCTAGGTTTACCAAAATCATTGGTATTCACATGATTGACTTCAGAAGAATGAAGTAATCAGGGGACCTGTAATTTGTAAACCTGTGGCCTTGAGTTTACACACTCATATATCCACGGTGTATGCCTTAGTCCACTGAACTATGTGACTGGCAATGCAGTAGATTTTCTGTAAGAGTACGAGGGGCATATTTAAATATTAAAGAATAACATTCTTTCACATGAAATTACTGGTACCATAACATAAATGTTGAGGTGGTAAATATAGCAAGTGGTAAACTGGTCCAAAGACCAGAATCGGAAATTGATCAATTAATGAGACTCTGTGGAATAGTGATGAATGTAAATGTAAATGTAAATGTATTTGAGCTTATATAGCGCACAGCTACCCGCAGTGGGTTTCCCAGCGCTTGCTTAGGGAACCCTTCCTGATATTCCCCTGTGAGATAGCAGGGTATCCACAAGGTGAAAGTCAGGCATCCCGCCGCGAGGGGCCGTTGTGGAGATTAAGCAAGCTGTTGCCCAGAGTCGCAGAGTGTGAACCCGTGAGTCACCGGGGCGAGAATTGTCGAGTCCGTGGAATTTTTAGCCCAAGACCCGCCGAGGCAGGGAATTGAACCCTGGTCCAGGACCGATCTCAGCTTCCGGGTCTGCCGCCTCTAACCCCTGAGCCACACTTCTCCACATGAAGATGAAGGAGGCCTCTGAAAAAAGGAAATATAAATGGCAAATGTTTTGCATCATCATTTTTTTTCAACTGGAGACTAGGAACAATAGGATATGTAACAAGTGAGTTGCCATCTGTCACGTAACAATAAGGAATTTGAAATCTGGTGTGTGATTCTAATAGCTAACTGCTCTAATAGCTGAGTGTTATTTACGTCATATTCTAGCAAACCTTAATTTCCTGGTACTCCTTCAAAGCTAGTACTCTGGTATTAATATGGATTACCTTGTACTGTAATGACACAGAGCTAACATCTTTTGAACTATGCCACATGGCTCTTAATTGGGCTAGGCACATTTCTATTTCAACTTGTATGGTAACTTGTGCCCCCATTATCTTACCAGGCTGCCCTTTTCTGCGTTCTAAATTCCACCTCTGTTCTTACCAAATTTGATAAAGGAAAATTATTACTCAACTTTTCACTTTTGAATATTTTAGTTTTGTGATACCTACGTCTTACTGGCCGCCAATGTCAAATTTCTTGCTAGCAGTTCCACTCTACTCTTTTTGAAGTTCTACTCTCCCATGGTCTTCTGATTATGCCTTTTAATGTTTGTAAGAATAACAATATCCTGTTCTAAACATCTAGGCTCTCTAATTGGGTTTCTCTAGAAAGCTAATGTATGGAAATTGATCCATCCTTTTCACCACCTAATGAAGACTGTGTCTGTACTCTAATTATCATAGGATATAATAGCTACATTGTGAATACATTTCTCAAAACATTATCTCTCTTTTCTCCCAACAGATAACGTCCTCAAGAGAGTATTTAACATTCTGAAGTTTACATGGGTTCTTTTTTTGGCAACGTTGGATAGCTTCACATCTTGGCTCAATTCTATCTCCAGAGAGCATATAGATATCTCCACTGTGCTGAGAATCGAACGCTGTATGTTAACTAGAGAGATAAAGAAGGTACATGCTTAGCCTATACCAACCGAGTAAAAGATGAACAATTTCATTTATTTTGGTATGTTATGAAAACCAATTAATAAATGGCAGCTATGTATACTACTAAAGCAATTTTTATGACATATGATCGCTCTCTTTAATACTTTTTCTTCTGGTTCAAAATCTTTACTGAGTAACGAAGATACAGGTTGAGTAACCAAGATACAGGACAGAGAAGTACAAGTTACATCGTCACTCTCACTTCACAGCAAAAATACAACATATCTTCATTATATATAACCGTAACCTCTACTGGTTTCACCAGTTATTCCCATCATTCGCCCAACATTTGTTTCACATGTATAGCAACAACTCCACACCGCACCCCACTATAAATTTAAAGTGTAAAATATAAAATTAAAGGTATACACAATCCCCAAACAGTAAACCTCTAGTGTTTAGTACCCTATCACACATATTATCTCTTGACCTTGCGCTGCCTGGCATATAGAGAAAAGTCTACACCCCTCTTAACTCTAACAACTCTCATACCTAATGCCTGATCTATGAGTGTTGGAGATTGTCAGGAATGGGCCCCAGACCTTGTCAAACTAAACCACTCTGTCATTCAGTTTGTATATCTCTTTTTCAAAGTGCCAGTGTGTGCATATCATCAAACCAGGTGTACCCTGTCAGAACAGTCCTCGATATCCATGATCTCTCTAATGCTTTAACCCCTTCCAGGCTGATGACGAGCTCAGCTCGTCATGAGCGTAACCTGCCATGCGCTCATGACGAGCTGAGCTCGTCATGTAACGCGGTATTTTTAAAATTACCGCGTACAGCGGGAAAAGCCGCCGCAGCGATGCAGTTAAACTACCTAAGAGCCATCCACCCAACTCCAAGTTGGATCAATGAAAAGCTGACCAATGAATTGATGGTCCATTAGTAAGCTTTGTTTTAGGCTTCTAATCATATTTAATTGTGAACCTCCTTATTGCAATCCTTTTGTAAGGAGCCAAAACACCAGTATGTAAAATATCAAAACATGTAAATGCATGAATAGAATTTATCACTTTTCACATAAAAGAATCAGAACGTTAGTACTGAGAAGAACCAAATGTACCAAAGTAATGCACAAGATGTTTCTGGCGGATTTTTTTCTTTTAAATGCTTGTGTTTTTGGAGAACGGTAAAAAACAACATTTTAGATGGATTATACTATAATTGTATTATTATATATCAATTGGTAGTATTTATATTACACATAAACCTTATTTTGTTTATTTTGTAAGGTAGCCATCTAAGTATACCGTTGTTAGTTAGTGCAAAGAAACTAACAAAAAGTTAGAAGCACTGCTTAAATATTTTTAATCGTTTTTCTTGAATTGTATACATTAATGATAGTTTTAGGCATAGACTTCATGATCTACTAAGTTTAATCCCTTTAGCACTGTTAAGCACTGTTGATAGACATTACGGTTATATTACTGGGCGGCAGTCACAATAGCATGACGTAAACCCTTACTTAACCTTTCGTTGCTTAACTTGGCCATATTCCTTCAAGGGCAATGTACCAACCCGTGAGAGCATCCACATGTACTATCAGAACCACATGATGAACCTCTCCAGGGAGTCGGGGCTGGATTTGATCGACGAGAAGTCAGGCCATGGTTCAGGTTTGCCGAATTCTGAAAAGATGGGAGGCCAGAGGATGGACAGCATGGATTCAGCAGCATCACATGACAGCATTTCCAGGTAGAGAATGAATGCATGGATCTGTGAACCACAACAGTACTTAAGACCACAAATATTATATGGAAGACATCAACAGGTACACACATCTCAAAGTATCTTATCAAGAAAATGTTTGCACAATTTTCGTGATCAAATTAACGAAGGGAAAATAATTCACCAATGGCTGCCATTAGTGAAAGAAGATGTGTATACATCTTATTTTCACCTGGTAGCCAATTGTGTTCACTCTGTATATGAGTAGTTGATATTAAAAAAGCTCTGCATTCAGTGTTAACACTATGTTGGTGCGGTCATGACGATGAGCTGTAGCCCATCAGGAAGAACCCATCAGTACAGTAGGCCCAAAAGCCACAGACTGGTGGCTGCTCCCATGTGGATGCTGTCTGTAATGGTTTCAAGCATGCAGTAGGAAAAGAATGTAAGTGTGCTACCCACAGTCACTGTGCTCACTAAACGCTCACTACACAAGGTGTAGGATTAAGATTGGTTCGTTTGCTTGGAGCTACATGCAAATATTTAAATAATGGTAATGTGATAGTGCTCTTTTTATGCAAAGGGCAACTTTTTCTGTACTTCATAGTTAACTTAAACTGCATCACAGACGTCATTGTTTGGTTTTCCTCACCACATTGTCAAACATTACTCAAAAAATCTGCAAAAGCTAATGTTTTCTGTTTTTTTTCAAACATTGGTCTTTGAAATTACAAAAGTCATTCTCACCAGGATGTCATAATGCAATGTATTATTTTTCTATAAGTGTGTTTCTTTTGTATATATTTAACATGTTTTATGTCTTTGAATGCTTGTACATTAATGTGATTACTTGTGTTGGTTTCTCGAAACACATTTTTTCCTGGTATGGGATGTGCAAAAAAATACTGTCTAATTGAGTGATAAGATGGCTACCTAGGTTGGGTTCCCAAATAGTATTTCCACAATTTGGTAGCTTCCTGACAATTGCAGAAGAGAAGTCAGCTTTTTTGTTAATTTGCAATCAGTGCGCAGAGAATATTCACTTCACTTCTAACAGTCAGATTCGCCACAAGTCTTGGAGAATGGTTGCGTGGTTTTTCAGTATTTAGACATTAAACAAGACGAAACTGGACTGCGCACGCCTGAGCAAACATTAGACACAGGGCCTCTCAGAACTGGAAAATTGTTTTCAGTTTTTTGTTTATTAATGTGATTTTATGGTTATATACCCCCAATGTGCATTCTCAAACCAGAATATAATGTGATAGACCAAGGTGGATCATGTTTTCTCAAAAAAGTACATAAACAGATCTTGAGATTTGAGTCTCAGGTCAGTCGTACCTTAAGTACAAGCGTTCTTATTAGAAAGACTCTTAGAAAGATTTTTCCCTATATTCCAATGGACTGGCACCAGTCAGTCATTGACACCCTTATCACCTCGCAATTGGATTATTGCAACTCTCTGTAACTCATTATCAATACTTCCTGTGATAACAAACTGCAAGTTTTTCCAAATGCGGCTAACTGACTTATCTTAAACATCCTGAGGCATCTATCAGTAACAAAAGTGATTTGGTTCCTTCACTGGCTTCTACTTTAAAAAAGGATTATGTTTAAGCCTCTCTGTATGGTTTGTTTAGCTTTGCAACAGAAAGGCGCTTGCCATCTTAATTCCCCAAGTAGGACTCTTAGATCTTCCTCTTCCAAGCATGTGCTTGTTCCTAGAATTTGCAAGGCCAGATGGGGAGTTCAGTCCATCTCGGTGGCTACTGCCATACTGTGGAATATCTTGCTTACCTATATCTCAGAAGCTAATTCTTACATATCATTAAAAAAATGCTGAAAACTTGGCTTTTCTCTCTCCATCTTCCTTAGTCATGGGGTTCTTTTCTTTCTGTTTGTTACTGGGAGCTCTCCGCTAGCGCTTTGACACCTTAGGGTATAGTGCGCTCTATAAGTTCCAATACCATACCATACCATACTGCGCAAACAGAAAAACTAAAAAAAGATCCTGTAGTTGGCCTGTTATTGTTAACAACGGACAGGCAGTTCTTCTTTTGCTGCTTGACCTATCGGCGGCTTTCGATACTGTCTCACACCAGATCTTGCTGAGAAGACTCAGTGAAATTGGTATTCAAGGAACAGCCTTACAATGGATGCTGAGTTTTCTCTCGCATAGAACTCAGACCATTAATTTAGGCCCCTTCCGCCCTGAGACAACAGAACTGACTAAAGAAGTACCCCAGGGATCTTGTCTCAGTCTCACATTATTTAACATTTATATTGCTCCTTTGGCAGGTTTACTAAGGAAGTTAGGTTTTATGCCTATATCCTATGCTGACGATACTCAGCTCCTACTCTCCTTTGACAAACACAACCCCAATGCTCAGTCTATCTTCTCAGAAGGTATGAAAGCCATTGCTAGCTGGATGAGGCACACTTTTCTCCAGCTCAATGTGGAAAAAACAGAAATGATGCTGTTCGGTGATGCTCATTTGAGATAGTCTCTGAGCTGGTCTCTGAGCTGGTGGCCAACAGAATTGGGATCCGCACCGACGCCCAAGACCGTGGTCAAAAATCTAGGTGTCCACCTGGACCGAAAATGAACTTTGAAGGAACAGCCTTCTACCACCATCAGTGCCTGCTTCCATGCCCTAGGCCTTCTGCGAAGAGTATTTCCATTTCTCCCCTTGTCCACTCGGAAAACCCTTATCCAGACACTAGTACTAAGTCGCCCAGACTATTGCAATGCTCTGCTGATCTCAGCCAGTGAAGCATCATTGAACAAATTGCAAGTGGTCCAAAACACCGCAGCCCGACTGGTCTCCATAGCTGCATCACTTACTCCCTCCCTTCCCCTCTTGCAGATATTGCATTGGCTGCCAGTGCCGAAACTGATAAATTTAAAGATCTGCTGCATTCTGCATAAATCTCTTAACAGTAAAAGCCCCAGATATTTGGTAGAGAAACACATGAAATACCAGCCTTCTAGGGCATTACGCTCAGGGACCAAATCTCTACTGGTGGTCTCACACTGTAAAAAGTCTCAGCTAGATGTTAAAGCCTTCTTCCACTTAGCCCCTACCTTCTGGAACCTATTACCTTTCCACTTGTGGGAGTGCAACGATCATCTGCAGTTTCTTAGGCTTCGTAAGACTACATTGTTTTAATCTGTTCCTTTTTCTCTGGCCAACATAAGCAGTTTGCTAGCGCCGAGATACCTGAGATGTTAGCGAAAATTATATCAAGCCAAGTACAGTTTTATTGATGTCTCAACCATAACATGCCTTAACTTTGTTCATTTGACAACTATAAAAAGCAGTTCTGTAGTTATGGTTATAAAGGTTAGGGGAGGTGTGCACAGGGCATGGTGCAACACCTTTACTCACTAGCTTACTGACTAGTGCTTTGAGATGGGTCTAGTGAGAAGTACTGCAGAGGTAAAAGCAAGTAAAAGATGCTTAATGAAATATGTGATAATAACAAAAGTGTAGAAAATTAACTGATAATGCTTTAGTTAAGGATAGTTATGGTTCTCTAATAATTTCAGGGAGAAGAATGGATGCTTACTATAGTTTGCAATTAATCATAGGATTCCTTATACACAATACATGTAGTTAGAGGGCTACAGTACAACTTTAAAAATACAGATGTGTTCTCAATGAATACATATAGAAAATAGAGTGTGTTACCACTGCAGGCAAGTAGATGGGATAAAAAGCAGTTTTTAGCTTTATAATGTGCTTGGTGAAGTCATTTGCAATGGTTTCCAGTAATATCTTTATAATATCATTCTGATTTAATCTGTGTACATCGAAAATAAAGGATGCTGAATTTCAAGTCACTAATAATATATACCTTTATACGCATTAAGTAAACTTGAGATGCTGTAGAACCACTTTCAGCATATAGATGTTCCTTCCATCATTGGGTGCGTATCGAAACAAAACAGTATTTCTACTATCAGCCAACGGATGTGGAAAAGAGCAACAGTTTAAGATTTTATCGATGTGTATTGTGTATCGAGAAATAATGTAATCATTGATGTGATCACGTATGTCATTTCTGAGGCAATCCCTTCATATAGACAAAAGGCTGCTGCAATTCTGCTTACTAGTCATACATCACTCTGTACAGATTATTTGTACTTTTAAAGCAGCAATACAACTTTCAATACACAGATGTCCTCACTGAGAGTAAATTTAGAAAACAGTTGTTTTCCGCTATTGATAAACAAATGCAGAAGACATCAATTGGTTGTGGGTTCATGGTTTATTGATGTCACCTGTGACATAATGTGTGAGATGTGCATGGAAGTTAAAGGTCGTGTAACTCTAGTGAATTTAAGAAGTTTTTATTTTGGTTTGGGTATATAATGTGGCATCTTTTGAACTGACTATTGTAATAGAAAAGTTGTTTTTTCCACAAAGCCAGGAAGTTACTGATTTTAGGAGTGAACCATGACTTCTCTTACCCAATGATAAGTAAATTAACAGCGACAAAATGAAGTAATGTTGAGAGTAGAAAAAGGAGGGGCATAAAGGGTAATATGAAAAGGAACTTTTATTTTAAATACAGATTTAAAAAAAAAAATATTAAGTGAAATATTGCCCTGCACTCTTTAGTTGTCTCTAGTAAAAGAGAAAGAAACACATTTATTTGTGTAGTTACGAAGGTAAGGTTGCACAAAAAAAATACATTGCTTTGTTTAAAAACATGTTTGACGTTTGAAGATCCATATAACATTGGATCCGGATTGCAATTAGAATGCTCAGATTTAGCTTAGCTTTCATGAATTTAGGGCTAATGAAACAAAGAGCAATGCTGAATTTCTGTGGTGTGGTTGGGAGCTACCATCATCTAAATGCTTTTTGATGTTTACAAACTAATTAGGTGAAGAAAAGAAAATCATACAGAGTCAAGACCTTCGATTGGTTGAAATCTGTATTTCACAGGAATGATGTCATGCCACTTTGAAATACGGATTTTCAAATCACTGCTTATATGCAATAAATGACCCTATGCAATAAACCCCCCACATCTATATACAGTGATGCGGTTCTCTGGAATTTACATGTATATACTCAAGGGATCTACATCATAAAATCTTCAGATTGCTGGCAGTGTTAGGCTTCAAAACAAGATGAGAAGATCAAAGCGATGCAGTCCATCACTACTGTGGAAGAGGTGTGGCGCCGCGGCCAGGGCGACTGACGCTGGAATCTGGGGACCACGGTTCGATCCCCGGCTCCGGCGGCAGGTTAGCCCAGCACCATGTGACTCTGGGCAATAGCTCGCTTAATCTTCCCGACGGCCCCCCAGCGCCTAGAGACCCTTACGGGTGATTGTGCGCTTTACAAATGTGGACTTTACTTTACTTTATGCTGGACAGGTTGACCTTTACATTTGGTGTGTTTGATGATGACGTAATGGAGTAAAAACTATCGTCTGCGCAATAAAATATTACAGACTGAGACAAAACTACGACGTTGCATGCAACAATGAAGAAGCATCGCCTCTACGTTATAGCACCAACTGCAACGTCATGACCATTTACTGGTCTGCTATATTTCAATGCGGGCGGTATTCAAAAAGAGTTGCCCCTTATGGCCCTGTATCACCTATACTAAGCGTTGCTGTGAGCCTTGATCCATCAAGTGGGACTAGTCTGCCTCATCACTGTCAATGCAACATGTGCATGCCTTTGTAATGACAGCACACTTTGCACTGGCGTCCACATGCAATACCAGGGATTCATTTGTATGAGAGTCTTTAGGGTCCCAAAGAAAAGGAAATGATAAAAGCTCACCTTGTGTAGTTGGACACTCATCAGTAATGAATGAGCCAACACTTGTATTCATTTCCAAAAATGAAAGCTGGTAATCAAGAAGCTGATGAAAGAAATTACCCTAAATAATTCTAATAAGCAAGTCTCTAAGGAGTCATGTAATCAATAGAATGGGGTGGTTTACAATTTGAATTTTTAGGGTCAAAGCCCAAAGCTTTTTATTTTGGATGAATACAATTGTGTGCCATTCATTAAGATTTCAAATGTTTTGATGTGCATGGCTTGAGAAACAAGACCACCTGTGCAATTATGGACAGGGCAGGGATCTTATCTATATATGTACAATTGCTAGCAACTAATATTGACCAGACCAGCACATGAAAAATAGCTGGCCATCCATTGTTGCCCTGACTTTTCTCACAGGTGGTGCAGTAAATATGCAATGTGTAATACATTTGTTAATGTCCTGTTTGAGTAAGTGTACAGGTTTTGGAGACACATTTCACCAAAATACCAACATTGCATTGAGGGTGTCTCCATTTTGTAAGCTCATTAACATTTTACTGAAGTCATTCACAAAACAAAAGAGAGCATCCCATTAGTCATTGAAAGTGCTGCTTGCTGAAGAATGCATCAAGTTAATGTCTGGGGCAGTGGTATCTCACCTTTATTACAGAGCAAGATCCCTCTGCACTGTATTCTTGCAGAGATAGGGCTTCACTATGTTCTCCTACCACCTGGTGTGAGAAGATAGTGAAGCATGCAAGAACATTCCTGTAATTAAACAAAACTACAGAATCTGTGGGATGTAATTAAATTGAGAATGTAAGGATAGCACAGAAAACCAAAGGAAGCCTTCCTTTGAATTAAAACTTGCACTACGTTGCTTGAAACCTAGAGGTTGTACAATTTTTGAATGACTATAATTCACAATATCTCTGCCCTCCACTAATTAATTTGAGTATGCATTCAGTTCAGGTGTTTCAGTTCATTGTACCAATGATGCAAGAAAGTTCAGATTTGTGTATTGGCTCAAAGTGGGTGCCCGCTTTGACACTAGAGCCAATAACTTGTGTTTTATACCCTGCATGCCGTGCTGATCCATGCATAATGTACCATGTCTGTTTTGTGTTTAACTCTGTGTCTTTGTGACTGCTAGCTGCTACACTGAAGCCACCATGCTGTTCTCAAGGCAATCCACCCTTGATGACTTAGACGGACCAGACACAATACCCAAAACCAGTGAGCGTGCCAGGCCTAAGCTTCGTAAAATGTACAGCATGGACATGTCCTCCTCATCGGCTGACAGTGGCAGTGTAGCATCAAGGTGCTTACCTCATGCATGCTTCTTTCCATTCATTGCCCCATGGTGTGTGCTCCTAGTGCCTGTGATGTTTACATACCCTTTACATGTTGGATGTTGTTGGAATGAGTGGATGTGCGTATGTACCCTTGAGCTCCAACTTTTGCCTCATCCTGTCTTTCCATACAAATTGCTCTTTGTTGGTAAGAGGTATGTGGCTCTACTTTTATTTACCAGGCCTTCATCGCCTTGACAATGCAGAAAGATGTATACATCATTTAAGGGTGTATAGGGATGAGGGTGTAGGAATACCAGGTAAGTGGGGAGCTCTTGGAGGAATTGTGGTAATTTTAAATGTGGAGATGGACAAATGAAGTATCAGACCTTACAAAAGTTCAATACATGTTGATGGATAATCTTGATGACACAGAAAGCACTCCAATGACCTTGCTCTTTTTTGTTAAACACTGAAATGTGAAACTTTGAAGGAAGCTTCGAGAGTGCGGTGTGAACTTAATCTGAGTAATACTGGTTTGAGAGGGTAATCCCACTTTTTTAAGAATATAGAATTGTATTAAAGAGTTTGGCATTGCAAGTGGATCTAACTCATACAGAGTAAAGCTCTGCTGGCAAGGTTACGTCGACCTTAATTTACTTAGTACTACATTGAAGTACCTGGTCGAACTTCCTTATCCATTCGAGGAAAAAAGTATTTTTGTAATTTTGTTGTCACCATATTTCACCTTGGAAAATTGATGAGATTCGACCTAAGGTATCAAGAGGCAATTGGAAATAAACTTAGCACCAGGGCCGGACTGGCAAGCCGGGCAAGTGGGCAATCCCCCGGGAGGCTGGAGCCCCAGGAGGCCGGTTTTGACACCTGGAGGCCGATGCACGTTACGCGATCCTGGCGGCCTCTCTAAGATTCTCAAGCCCCTTTAACAGACTAATTATTCTTGCACAGGTGCATGCATGATTAGAAACTGTAGAAATAGCGCTACTGTGCTAAATTCTTAGGTACTCGAATAGTTAATTAAATCCCCTTTTGAACAACCAGCAAAACTAGCGTATATAATTGAAACCTTTCAGCAGGGACCTTTCAGTTTGATTTTTCCAAAATTATCCTGGGAAAATCATGTGTCGGGGTCACTCACTCAGTGCAAATGGGGGCTGAATTAATATTTTTTTTGCCAGGGCTGTTTTAAGTTCCCAGTCCGGCCCTGCTTAGCACACGAGCGTAGTGCAGCATGGCATGTTCAATGAACTGGGAAAACAGTCCTGCAAAACATTCGTGAAATTGATAAAGATTTAAATGTGTAATTAATTGCTTTTAATTTATTTGCCTTGGTATCCTATATTCAAAAGAAAGTGTACGTGTTTTTCTTTTTTCAAACCAAAATAAACTTTGTAGCAAAATCAAGAACTAAAACCCCAATCTATGAAAGAAAAGATACCACGCAGTTTTCCATGCAGGTCTGGTCAAAATAGGTATTGACTTTCATAAGTATTGTATCCCAAGTAATGTCATTTAAAAGAACATGTTAAATTGCATCCTATGACGATAAAAGAGGCTGTTGACTCTGCCATGTGCTTTGACGTTTTTAGCCATATAAAAATCATCAATCGTCTTTGTGAATCAACAAGTCCCTGTTCCTCAAAGCAGGCATGCAAAAACCGCAGGGTACAAATAATGTATCAGCTGAGGCATTGAATTATCTCATGTAGGTCAGTGTCTAAAGGTCGCACGGGGGTCACCGAAACCACTGCTGCACAAACAGCTTGCGTTATGTAGCATCCTGCTCTGCTGGGGGGACGCGCAAAGCTCTGCTGTCTGGGACTGGAATCGATGCGCGAGGGACTCGTTGGCTGTCATTCATCATCATTCCAGATGACATTGATGGTTTTCTACTCTCTCAAGTCATGTACTGAACATATGGGGATAGTCTCTCAAACAGATCCTTCAAGCTGTTGTGATGGCAAAAGTGTAATGGACATGTGTAGCCTAAGCTGTACAGAATGTTGTAAGGAATTTTTCATATAGACAAGATTCAGATGTGGGTAGATGTGGCAATTATTCTTGGCTCTAACTCCTGAGTGCTTCATATTTACAAGGAATTGCCGTCGGGCAGCGCTGCAAATTCTTTTGCTGCGCTGCTCTACGCTAATTCGAAAGGGCATGAATGCACTGCATGTACAAGATTCAGTGTATTCCTGTCCTTTTATCCAGCGTTGGTGCACAATTATCAGCCATGTGCCAACGCAGGCACCCTTGCACCATGGTGCACCATGGTGCACCATGGTGCAAGGGTGTCTGTTTTGTTGGCATGATTATTTTTGTGTAGAAATGGACACTTTCCTGCACAGAAACCATAATTGGAGGCGTTTTCCTCTTTCTGCATCTGCTGCAGAAAGCAGCACATGTGGAAAGAGGAAAACATTAGGAGAAATAATGTTATTTCTGCTCGTTACACCACCCTGGGGTGGCACACAGTTTTAAAGCATTCCCAGATTGACGCCATGGTGTAAATCAGTGAATGCCTAAACCTATGGGCATTTCTTGGGAACACCCACTGCAATACCCATTTCAAGCCTCCCTGATGCAACGACATATGCTGTGTTGCCTCTCTCCATATCTACAAGGCCATGAAAAGCCACACGGGGTGGCTTTACATGGTCTTGTAGATATGGCTAAGACCTGTGCGCCACCAGAACAGCACAAAAAGTGATGTTACTGCGGCGCACAGAGGCACAGGGTCAAGACTGATTTGCATATAGCTTTGTCTGTACTGGGGTGGCGAAGTGAGCTAAAGAACGATCATGGATTCAACCCAGATCTGTGACTGGGTGTGAGTATCTGAAAAGTTTCAGCACTCCGTCCATCATCTCCTTGTGTTTGCTTTGTTCGCCCTAAGTTGGCAGGGTATGCCCCAACGTGGGTCACTTGCTCACTTTGCCACTGGTTTCAAGGTAGCCTGGGTGATGAGGGGTGTTACCCCAAAACCAGTCCCGGGATGCTTGTTTCCGGTCCAGGGAAGACATGGCTTGGGAGTTCATGCTGGACTGTTCCCATGAGCCACAGGGGCAAGACTGATGTGCATATAGCTTTGTCTGAACTGGAGTGGCGAAGTGAGCTAAAGAGCGATGATGGATTCAACCCAGATCTGTGACTGGGGTGAGTGTCTGAAAAGTTTCAGTGCTCCGTCCATCATCTCCTTGCATGTGCTTTGTTCGCTCTAAGTTGGCAGGGTATGCCCAGACCTGGGACCTTTGCTCTCTTTGCCACTGGATTCAAGCTAGCCTGGCTGATCAGGGGTGTTGCCCCAAAACCAGTCCCAGGATGCTTGTTTCTGGGCCAGTGAAGACGTGGCTTGGCAGTTCGGGTTGGACTGTTCCCATTAGGCACAGGGTAAAGACTGATTTGCATATAGCTTTGTCTGAACTGGGACGGCGAAGTGAGCTAAAGAACAATGATGGATTCAACCCAGATTTGTGACTGGGGGTGAGTGTCTGAAAAGTTTCAGCGCTCAGTCCATCATCTCCTTGTATTTTCTTAGTTTAAAACTTTATTCAAGATGCTATGTCAGATCTGGGACATGTTTTAAGGGGGCTACGTAACTGAGTGGCAATAAGTGCAGCACAGTGTAATTTGTAGGCTCAACTTTTATTCTTTTTAATGGAGGAAGCACAAGCACTTTGTCATTTTGTTAGCAGTGATAATGAGTCCTAAGGCCAGCAAAAATAGGAGGCAAAGGCAAAAAGTTTGGGAGTGGCCCCGTAGATAGGACCTAGTCCAACAACCACCTACTGGGATTTTATTCAGGGGCCTGAGAGAACAATGTCTCTGATGCTAATACGCATCTTGAGGGGTCTTACTGAGTGTCCCATTAAACCATTAGATTTCTATATGTTTCAATTGGCATGTAAGTGGAGATATTAATGATGAACCTAGTGCATGATGAATTAAATCAATTCGTCCTTTTTGTTTTACTCCAGTTATGTTTATTTAGTTTTACATCAAAGGGAGAAGCAACAATACAGTCCAGGTGCCAATGCAAGGATAGGCTGCATCAAATAAGCAGATACAGTACAGTGACAGTACAAATACATAATGCTGCAATGCCTATTTAGAGAACTAAAAAACTTAGTAGAAGCCCCAAAAAGGCGTCGTCTGACATACAACGACAGTTCAGGAGCATTTGGCAGCAAACGGAGGGAAACTGTTCAAAGGTAGGGGGAACGAACTAGGAGTGGATAATGGGAAGGAGGGGATTGCAGGTGGTGGAGGGAGAGGGGGAGTTGGAGGTTCCCTGCAGGTCCCTCAGGGCCCCTAGCCATGTAAAATAATAGAAGGGGGGCATTGCTTACGAAGCGATAATATGCTAAGCATGGCTAGCCTATGCTTCTGTGAATATGTGGTATTTCCTGCCAGAGCTGTTCCCACTACCTTTGGGTGATGGTGGTGGAAGTGTCTGGGGACCATGCCCATTGATAGGCGTGGCGGGGAAGAAGACGTGTTTGTTGTAGGACTGCGTATGTCTTGGATATCAGCCCCCAGGAACCCATAAAGCTACAAACATGTTGTTTGAAGAGGGTGAGGGGGCTAGTGGCTACCTCCACGTTGGGGGGTGAAGGGTCCAGTGTTGGAGGAGAAAATATTGGTTACGAGCAGATACAGGCAGGTGGAATTCCTGTTTTTATTGGTTGAAAGACTTGATTGTCAAGCCTTGAAAAAGATCCTGCAGAAACCTGCATTCACCTGATGTCCACTCCAGGAAGGGCTCCCAGGGGAGGGTGGAAAGAAGTCAGGGTTATGTGCAATTGGGGTGTTCGGCGAGGTGAATGTAGTCAGTCCAGGACGTATGGTAAATCTATCCAAGATCTACAGCACCATGCGCGTCGGGGTAGAGGTGTAAGCGCTGTGCATGAGGGAGTGTCAGGACAACCACACAAGGTCCCATTGTGGCCTACAGGTGACCGCCATAACCATGGGAACCCAGTGTTTCTCACTTTTCCTCCCCTCCCACTCAGAGATATAATGTAAGTATGTTGTCAAGTAGTAGTCCTGGAGGTTGGTACATGCCAGGCCTCCACAACTATGGGGGAGTATTAAGAGTGCTGCAGATATGCAGGGATGTTTACCCGTCCAAAGGAAGGTGTTGAGGTCAGCCTGCAACTTGAAGGGAGATTCCGATTCTGTCAAAGCCCGTAGGAGGTCATCAGTGTGTAGTAGGACCATGTGCTGCTGGCCAGCCAAAGGGATACATCTGATGTCCGCCGAGCAATGCATTTGGATAGTGAGGGGCACCTCCACCAGGGCAAAGAGTAAGGGGGGTGGAAGACAGCCCTGCAGAGTGCCCCGGAGCAGTGGAAAGGATGTGGTGGTCTGGCCATTGATACAAATCGAGGAGGTAGGTGTCAGGTAGGAGGCCATAATCTTAACTGGGCCTAGTCCTATTTTCTGCAGCACCACTCTCAGGAACACCAAGCTCACCTGGTAGAAAGCCTTTTCTGCGTCCAGGAAGAGAGCTGCGATGAATGATGTTGGGCCTTTTCGATCAAGTGAGCCAGGTGGCAGAGGTTGTCTCGGCTCTGTCTGTTTTTTATAAAGCCCACCTGATCCGGCTCTATCAGCCAAGGGAGGAGATTCTCGAGGCGGGTGGGCAAGATTTTGGTGTAAAGCTTGGCATCAGTATTTAGGAGGGTTATCGGGTGGTAAGATGAGCAGAGCGCAGGGTCTTTACCTTGGTTAGGGATTAAAATAATTTCAAAATGGGACATGGTGAGTAAAAGGCCTGTGGCATGAGTGAAGGAATTATATAATCTGAGCTGGGAAGTTAAGAGTTGAGGCAGAGAGGACACATAAAAAGCCGGGTGAAGCCATCGGGACCAGGGGTTTTCCCCTTGTGGAGTTCCTGAAGTGCTCTGCTGAGTTCAACCACTGTGAAGGGCTGTTCCAGGTCGTGGGTATAGGTAGGGTCTTGAGACAGCCAAGGACAGTTTTGAAGGTAATTAGCAATCTCGGCGGGATCTTCTTCACCAGAGGCATCAAGAATTTGTCAGAAGTCCAGGAAAGCGTCCTGTTTGTCAGATTCCTAAACCGCCAAACCAGAGCCGTCTCCCCAAAGCTTTGCGATATGGGATCTTGCCTGTTGATGCCTCAGCATGCGAGCGAGGAGGGCACCTACTTTGTCAGCCCCACATAATATTTTTGTTTGAAGGCAAGGAGAGAGTGGTAAGCTTTGATGACCCGATGAGCCCTGAGGAGTCCCCGCAAGATGGCCAACTGATGCTTCACTTGCATCGTGGGGTGCTGTTTATCAGTGCGTTCGAGTGCAACACTATCGTGCATGAGATTGGCTTTGAGAAGTTGCGCCTCTTGAGTCCTAGCTATGTAAATGGAAGTATTCTGTGCTGGCGTCCTGTACCAATGCCTTGTCAACCGGGTGTCTTAAAAGATGAGGTGAGAGGCGCCATTGGGTGGCGTGTGGGGTCTGGCAATGCAATGTGTCCATGTAAGCTCAATGGGGGATTGGTCTGAAATGGAAATTTTGGAAAGCTGTGCGGAGGCGGGTGTGGAGAGCACAGAGGAGGAAACAAATAAGTAATCGATGCGCGAGTACGACAAGTGCATGTGTGAGTAGAAGGAAAAGTCCTTTGTGTCTTGGTGGAGCTACCGCCAGGCATCGACCCGGTCTGCGTCATGAAGTTCATTTTTGAGTGTCCCTGACATCGCCCCTGTGCCCTCAATATGTGGCATATTTCTACTGAGCACGGGGTCCCAAGCCAGATTGAAATCGCCCCCCCCCATGGTGGTGTCGTCCCCCCGACAGGGCCTAGTTGGTGTGCTAGAATGCAGCATATAAATGAGTCTTGTGTTTGATTAGACACGTATAAGTTAAGGAGTGTCAGGGTGTCTCTCCCTCTTTCCACAATGAGAGTGAGATTCCTCCCACCGGAATCCCTAGTTAGTTTAAGGACTTTTGCTAAGTATGGTGACGCCAAGCATCTTAGTGGGGGTATTTGGAGTGGGCCATAAGGGGACAGTCTGTGCAAAGAAGGTGGGTCTCCTGTAAGAAGATAATGTTAGGGTAATGTTGTAATAGATAGTGCCACACTTGTCACCATTTGTTAGGGGAGTTAAGCCTGCGGGCATTGAGAAAGAGCAGTTTGAGGTCATGTGTAGTGGTCTTAGGGAGGGAACAAGAGTAGATGAGCTGGGCAGAGTGTGAGGAACAGCCGTTTGGATAGGGGCTGCAAAAAATAGCCCCCACCACAGGGCCCAGTGGGGAGCATGAGTGCCATCATGTATAGGGGACCTCAAGGAGACCAGGAGGCATGTGGGTGCATGGGAAGGGGTTAACAGGGCCAACAGGGCCCAACCATGCAAACCACTCCATAGGGGGTCAAGGCGAAAATACCCGAATGAGGTGAAACCCTCGGTGGAGGAGAGCTTGCTCTATGCAGAGGGGTGGCCTAAGGCACTTCAGATGATCACAAATATTAGGTAGTGAATCCTGCGAACAAAGTGAGTGCAAGGGAAAAACAGCAATCAATAAAGAATACCAGTTCGAGCTCCATGCCCTGGACCCTGCTTGGTGAGATGCTACTCGCAGGGCCGGAGAGTTAGTAGAGCAGCAGTGGACAGGGAGACAGGTGCTGGTGTGTATATTAAGTTTTGTCACTTAGGCTGCCAGGAGTCTGGGTGCATGGAGGAGGAAGAAGGTGGCCCCCTGACCTGAGTACCCTGGGAGGCCAAGGAGAGACCTGGCATCCGAGAGAGAGGAGACCATGCATTGCTGCCAGTTCCAAGTGAAGAGCAATCTAAATGGGTGGGCCCACTGGTACCTGATATCCTGGTTGCACAAATGTTCAGTTACCAGAACCGCTTTGCCCCTTGTGCCACTTAGGCTGCCAGGTGTTCGGGTGCATGGAGGAGGAAGAAGGGGGCCCCCTGACCTGAGTACCCTGGGAGGCCCATGAGAGACCTGGCATCCGAGAAAGAGGAGACCATGCATTGTTGCCAGTTCCAGGTGAAGAGCAATCTAAAGGGGTGGGCCCACTGGTACTTGATATCCTGGTTGCACAAATGTTCAGTTACTGGACTAAAGTCTCTCACCAGATCCGCTTTGCCCCTTGCTGCCCGAAGCAGTTTCCTTGTCTTGGAAGAAGTGAACCCTGGTGAGAATGTCAGGGGTGGGGGGGGGGCGGGGGTGGGTTGAGCACCCCAAGGCATAGACAACTCAGTGTGCTGTATCCAAGACCAGGGGAGCAGCCTCCGATTCCCCACGGATGGCCATCAAGAGGTCTCTGGTAAAGGACATGATATTCTCCCCCTCTGTTCCACAAGGGATGCACCTGATGCATAGATTGTTGCATCGCCCCCGATTTTCCAGGTCCTCTTGCTTGGCCTGGAACTCAAGATGATGCTCCTCTAGCGTATTAACTCTCCTTCACAGGGATTTCTGGTCCTCAGCATGGGCGTCAACTGTGCACTTCAGGTCGTCAACCCTGTCTCCCACCGCCGCCTTTAGTAAGCCTATCTCCTGGCATATGTCAGAGAGGTACTTTTCCATGTAATTGTTGTGTTATGGGGAGGCCAGGTGAAGCCGCGAGGGGTTAAGGGCCGATTTTTCTTCGTGCCCATGTCTGCAACAGCTGATTTGGCCCAGAGGGGGAGCACTGAGCTGTCTTAGGCAGCCTTACCTCTGGGCATGTCAGGAAAGTCCTCTGTGCAGCAGCCTGGAAAAAGGTGGAGGAACACAGGACAGTGCAATCGAAGCGTAGACGAACTAAGGCCGGTGGTTGGATGCAGGAGATGAGCACCGCAGAGGGAGCTCCCTTGGATGCAGGAGGGCGAGCCTCAGGAGAGATGCAGCAGAGGATGGACAGAAACCAAGCAAGGCTCAGATGCAGGTAGAGTAGGGGGGTCCATGACCTAGTGGGGTCAGCACATAGCAGGAGTAGGGGGAAGAGCAAAGCAGACATCAGAGTGCTAAGCCCTCACCGCCTCCAGCGGCAACTATGCTTAATTGCCAGGTGAGACCAGTGCAAAGGCACACCGGGTGTCCTGCTCAGGTGCGGGGCAAAATCTAGCTGGTTGAGCGGTTGTAAGGAAGTGGAAAGAGCAGACCCTTACCGGGCATCCCCGCAGTAGTCATGAAGCAGGGGGGCACTGTATCTTGTTGGTAATCCCCGGGCGTGATCCTGGTCGGGCCTCCAGGCCAACCCCCACTGTGGCCATGGGGTCCAATATGGCATCTGAAGGCCAAGAGGAGGGGCTGTAGATCAGGCAGCAAGCAGGCGAAAAGTTGTGGAGGTGGCTGCAAGGAGCGGCACAGAACTGGGGCCCTCCCCCAGTGGCAAGGCTGTCCGGGCTGTCTGGGGTAAGATGGTAGCAGTGTATCCGGCAGGTGCCGCAGGGATGAGGCAGAGGGACCAAGAGACTGGAGGAGACTCAGCGGCACCGCTTGCCGTGCCGCAAAATTCCTATGAACCCGGCTGGGCTCCCCCGGATGACACCTCACAGGGCCACCCTAAGGAAGATGGCACCCGCGGCTCTTGGTGCTTAACAAACTGCACCCAAACCCAGTCTCCAGGAGTTCAGCGGACCACAGCAGCATCCCCAGTAACCCCTCTTGCAAAGGGGATGTCACAACACCCCAGCAGCCCAGAGCAGGCACCCCCCAGCAGTGCCGCAGCCCGGGTCTGCCCAGGGCACTGTCGGTGGGGCTCAGGGCCACTGCAGCAGCAACATGGCGAAAGTTCTGAGAGGCAGCTCCCGGGACCACACTCCTTAGCAGAGGAGGCTCTGGTGCAATTACAGCCCGGATCAGACCAAAGAACTGGTATAGTGAAGCATAAGGGGCCTAGTGGCAGTGGGAGCTCCAAGCCAACGCGCCCTTCGCCATGCTCGGTCAGGCCATGCACCCAATTAATACTTTTAATGACCAGGGTGAAATTATATGTTTAGAATAAGATTTCAACAATATGAATTAGCTTTTTGGAGATTTAGAGCAAAACGCGTGTACCTTACAACAGGATGATACTAGGTGCTCTCCCCAGAAATATTTTAAAATATGCATATTATACCTTGTTAACATTTTCTGCTTTACTGGCTTGTGACTGTAAGTGCACCATAGGCTGACAGCTCCGCCCAAAGATAGATCAAGGTGAAAGAGAAAAATTTGTATTTCTCCGTGTTAGACCTGTCTGCCTTTGGGTAGTCCCTCCTATTAATTATTTATTTTGTCCCCTTTTTGCCCCTCATTCCCTTTCTATCTTTTTGTGTCCACTGGACTATTTTTATGGAGTTGGCCTGGGGGATAGATGCCCTTTTGCCCTCATAGTTTTTCACCTCAGGCCTAGGTGCCTTTTCTGACTGGGATTCACCCAGATCAACAAAATGGTGGATATTAACTGCCACAACTGTCATCCCCTAGAAAGCCCCATAGGTTAACATAGAGCCTTTCCAGAACCTTCTGGACTTTGCTGGACCTTCAGAGGGAGACCTATATAAGGCAGGATGCAAGGCAGCCATTTTGTGATGACCATAGAACCTGAGGAGTGAGGCTGTGACCTGGGGAGGGTGGCGCACAAGTAGTAATTAGTTACCTTTAAGGCTGACACTTTCCACTTGAGGACGCTCCCCCCTGAGTCCCTTTGACTGAGCCCCGGTGTGGTTCATTACCCCTGAGGGAAGTGGCCCTTCAAGCTCCTGCTGGCCCCCCTCAGGTCCTTCCTGAACATTCATCTAACCCCCTTGATAAGGCTCCAAAAGACTGACTTACCAGCCTTGTGAGTAGCGCAGCGCGAATCCACGAGGGGCCCTGAGGAGCTGTAGTCGAGGAGGAGCCCCTGGGACTCCGCGCGGGTCTGAAGAGGTACATCGCCCCTGGAGAAGTGTTGTGAATAGCGCCAGCTGAGGCGGAAGACACCGCTCCCTCGCGCATGTCCCAAGGCGCGGAGATCGTGATTAGGCGGCGGCGGGCGGAGACACTGCTCCTTCGCGCCTGTTCTCTAGCGCGGCTGCCCAAGGAGTGAGGTGGGAAGCGCAGGAGAAAGCGTGTGCAGCGGCGCCCAGCGGAGACACTGCTCAGTGGCGCCTGTGTGGAGGCGCGGCTACCAAGAGGTGAGGTGGGCGGCGTAGGAGGCAGCGAGGGAGGCGGCTCCAGCGGGGACACCGCCCATCGCGCCTGAGAAGAAGCGAGACCACTCGTGTGGAGGGAGTGGACGCGAGTGGCAATTCCAGGCCACTGGTGCATCGAGGAGGCCTTCCTTAGTTGTGGGGCTGCTGGGCATGTGGCCTGGCCTATGAAGGAGGCATCGACTTGAAGAGTGAAGCCCTGGCTGCTGTGGTTACCGCTTCTGGTCCCAAGTAAGGTGGAGAAGGGAGGGGCTGTTAATTCACTGGGCAACCCCCGTGTGTCACCAAGGAGGGGTGGTGCTCCATAGTCAGCCAGTATTTGGTTAACTGAGAAACTGAAGAAGAGGAGACTGAGACTAAGGTCTATTGACCCTGAAAAGTGAGGAAATGGTGTGAATAAAGAGGGCAACTGCCCAGTGACGTTTACTTTAACCCCTGTGTGCCGCCAAGAGTGAGAATTATGCTAAAGATCTGTATTCTCTTTCAGAGGCGGGAGAGGGGAAAGAAGCTCTGGGCTTGCTTGACCAAAAGTATTTAGGCTGTACAAATAAGATGTGTTGTGCACTGAACCTGTCCATTGGAACCCTAAAATAGTCATCTGTTCTAAGGGAGGGAGTGTCACCCTTTGGGTGCCAAGGTGCCAATGTAAGTGTATAAGGCTGAAGGTTTTCAACTGAAGTGAATGTTTAATGTAACATCAAAAGTACAGTAATAAGCTAAGTAAGGAGGAGAGGAAGAGTTTACATGATGAAGAAATGTGACCCTTAATTTGCATTGTAAAAGTGATTTTGAAACAACAAATGAACCTAGGAAAATAAGTAACTGACAACAAGAGAAAATATAAAGCTTTTTCTACTTTTATAAAAATTAAGGTGTAGTGTCATTTTTGGGATGGATGTGCGCTGAGTTACTGCTGGGTGGTGAGCAACCTTTACACATGTGCCTCTAATAACTGATTGTCTTGCCCTATGCCAGGCTACCCTATGTGACCTGACAAATCTAGGTCCAACATATTGGTGTCTAGCGGTGGGATGTTAACTGTGGTTGCGACTACTCTGCAGTAACTAAGTGTAATCCACTAACCTACACCTGGAGTTTTCTCCTGGCGGACTTCATAATCTTTTTTACTTTTGCTTTTTCCAAATTTATTCCTGGTGGTGGGGTGGAGGTAGCTTCAGGTTGCCCTTGTAACTCTATTCTTTTTGTGTGCTTGACCTTGAATTTCCTTTAGCAAAATGGAATTTGCACTGGAAGAACTGGACACTTATTCAGTGGCCCAGCTAAAAGACTTCTGTCAACAAATGGGAGTGTTCTTTAAGCGTGGTGCCAAGAAGGGGGAACTCCAGACCAGTTTGAGGGCTTGGGTGGAGGCGCGCAGAGAAGGGAAAGAGGAGGATGAGGGGACAGACCGGGACATGGTCATAGAGGTAGAGGGATTATTCCACCCTGAGGTGGGAAACCTACTCCCAGGACCAATGACCTCCTCTAGGGGGGGCAGTAGTGTCTCAGGGGGAAGCTTGACCGAAGCGGAACTCACAGACAGGAGGGAAAAGAGGCAACTGAAATGGGAGTTGGCCAAGTTAGAACAGGGGAGGGAGGAACAGAGGATGACTCATGAGCTTAGACTAAAAGAGCTAGAACTCAAGGCTCTACAGTTAGGACTCGCCAACTCTCCAAATGGTGGCAGCAAAATCAGAGAACCAACCAGGGAGTCCAGACCCTACTTGCCTAAGGATATAGTTGCAAGCTATAGTCAGGGGGATGACATAGCCAAGTGGCTGGCTGCCTATGAGGTCTCCATAAGAGCCCATGGGATCCAGGAAAAGCACTGGGGGGGTGGGTTGTATAAGTATATGCCTCCTACTGGTCGGGACACTTTGTTAGCCCTAGAACCGAAGGAGCAGACCAATTACCCCACCATGAAGTTAGCATTGATTAGGAAGTTTGGGCTAACCCCGGAAAGGTATCGCCAAAAGTTCAGGGGGAGCCACAAGTTAAGCACCCAGAACTGGGTGGATTTCCTGGATTATGCGAGGAAGGTATTGGAGGGCTGGGTACAGGGCTGTGAGGTGAAGGATTATGAGGGGTTGTATGATCTTTTTCTTAAAGAGCATCTACTAGAGAAATGTTTTCCCGAGCTGCGCCAACACCTGGTGGACAGCAAGCTGACCAACCCCCGGAAGCTTGCAGAGGAGACGGACATCTGGGCAAGTACCCGGGTGTCCTCAAAGGGGACTGGAGGGGATTCCCAAAAGGCCGGACAGGGCGCCCCTCAGAAGAAGGAGGGGGGAGATAAAAAGTGGGAGTTCTCTAAAGGTCCCCAAAACAGTTTCCAGGGAAAGGGAACAGGTTTCACCCCTAAGGCTAACCCGCCCAGAAACCCTCATCCTGGCCAAAGCCAGCAGCCAAGGGTTGTCCACTGTTTTGAGTATGGTGGTGTTGGACATTATAAGGGAGATGTCAGATGCCCAAAGAGACCACCCCCTCCCACCGGAGGAAAAGCCCCGGGAGTAGCTAGTGTAGCGCTCGGGGAGGAGTTGCCCTTAGATAAGGGGGGTGAGTGGGGGCGTGTCACCTTAGTGTCCCTGGGAGAATGGGAGATGGTTCCTAAGATCCAGGTGCCCCCAAATACTACCAAGTATGGGCAGTGGATCACCATCAATGGCCAGAGAGGGGAGGCTCTGAGAGATACAGGAGCCAGTATGACTATGGTGAGAAGTCATCTGGTGTCTCCAGAGCAGGTGATTCCCAATGTACTCCACCCCGCCGCGATGGCTGACGGCAGAATGGGCCACTACCCCGTGGCGAGGTTCCCTTTGAGTGGGAAGGGGTTGCAGGTTCACTTCGAGTTGCCGTAAGCCCTGCCGTGCCAGTTGATTGTCTGTTGGGGAATGACATGGAGCATAATGCTTGGAGAGAGGTGGAATACCGGACGCATTCAGAGATGCTAGGTACACCTGACTGGGCCTGTGTAAGCACAAGGTCTGCGACTGCCCGGAGAGGGAGTTCGCCTGGGTTGGAGCCTGGAACAATGGCCCAACCCGCTGCTAAAAAGGGACAGACCCGAAGACAGGAGAAGCCTGCTTCGGCTTCCACACCCCATGTGACAGATCGGCCACCTGCGGTGGTGGACCAGGAGTCTGTGGAGGGGGGAGTAGTTTCTCTGGAGGACCTGCCCATCCCTGCTGAGTGGCATGTGGAGGGAGGGCCTACCAGAGAAGAGTTCTGTAAGGGCCAGAAGGAGTGCCCTACCCTTGAGGGACTGAGGCGACAGGCTGAAGCCCAGACAGCAGGGGACGTTGCGGGACACTACCACATTTACTGGGAGGATGGACTCCTCTACAGTGAACCCAAGGTACCCTCACCTGGTTCATCAAGGGCCTTGGTAGTCCCGCAACGGTACCGAGCCTTTCTGCTGGAATTGGCTCATGAAATTCCCTTGGCAGGACACTTAGGTCAGGACAAGACCTTTGCTCGGCTTGTCCCCCACTTTTACTGGCCTCAGATGAAAGTGGCGTCTAACACCTACTGTCGGACGTGTGTAACCTGCCAAGCCAGTGGGAAAACAGGGGTGAAGCTGAAAGCTCCCCTGGAACCACTTCCTGTCATTAGTACCCCCTTTGAAAGGGTGGGAATCGACATTGTAGGGCCATTGGATCCACCAACAACAGCTGGTCACAGGTTCATCCTGGTTCTGGTGGATCATGCCACACGGTATCCAGAGGCAATTCCTCTGAGGACTGTCACTGCACCTGTGGTGGCTAGGGCCCTGATGGGGATCTTTACCCGAGTGGGTTTCCCCAAGGAAGTTGTGTCCGACAGGGGGACCAACTTTATGTCAGCATACATGCGGGCAATGTGGAAGGTGTGTGGAGTGACCTACCGGTTCACCACTCCCTATCACCCCCAGTCCCATGGACTGGTAGAAAGGTTCAACAAGACCTTGAAGGGCATGATCAGAAGTCTGCCTGAAAGCCTGCGGAGGAAATGGGATGTCCTCCTACCCTGTTTGCTATTCTCCTACAGGGAAGTGCCACAGAAGGGAGTGGGCTTCAGCCCCTTTGAGCTTCTGTATGGGCACCCTGTACGCGGTCCTCTCAGCCTGGTGAAGGATGGATGGGAAAAGTCTCCCAGGAAACCCCCCAGGATGTGGTGAGCTACATGCTGGCCTTCAGGAGCCAAATGGCGAAGTTGTGGAAGCAAGCTTCTGACAACTTGGAGGCCAGTCAGGCAGTAATGAAGGAGTGGTATGACCACAACGCTCACCCGGTGGAGTTGGAGCCTGGCCAGAAAGTGTGGGTGATGGAGCCTGGAGAGCTAAGTGCCCTCCAGGATCGCTGGACAGGCCCCTTTGAGGTGTTAGAAAAGAAGGGTAAGGCCACATACCTGGTGGACCTTAAGACCCCTCGACAGCCCCTACGGGTGCTACATTCTAACCGACTCAAACCCCACCATGAGAGGCCCGAGGTCATCTTAATGATAGTGACTGATGGAGGAGAGGAAGCGGAAAGCGAACCTCTCCCAGACTTGTTCTCGTCTCAAGAAAAGGATGGGTCAGTGGAGGGAGTGATTCTCTCCCCATCCCTAACTCCTGAACAGCGGGAGGACTGCCGCCAGATACTGGAGCAGTATTCTACGTTGTTCTCCCTTGTCCCGGGAAGGACCCACCTGTGTACCCATGATGTGGACACAGGAGACAGCCCACCAGTGAAGTCAAAGACCTACCGGCTGTCAGACAAGGTGAAGGCTAGCATCCATGGAGAGGTTACCAAGATGCTGGAGCTAGGAGTTATAGAACCTTCCAGCAGCCCCTGGTCCAGTCCGGTGGTTCTAGTGCCAAAAGCCGCTCCACCAGGCACCACTCCAGAACTGAGGTTCTGTGTGGATTACCGGGGACTGAACTCAGTTACTAAAACTGATGCTCATCCGATCCCTAGGGCGGATGAATTAATTGACCGGCTAGGAGCTGCCCAATATCTCAGTACCTTTGACCTCACTTCAGGGTACTGGCAGATCTCCTTGACAGATGGAGCAAAAGAAAGGTCAGCCTTCTCCACGCCTGAGGGACACTTCCAATTTTGTGTGATGCCCTTTGGGCTCAAGAATGCCCCTGCTACATTTCAGCAGCTTGTGAACCAGGTCCTCTCCGGAGTGGAGGGTTTCTCCGCTGCCTACCTGGATGACATTGCTGTCTTCAGCAGCAGTTGGGAGGACCATTTGCAACATTTGCAAGCAGTTCTCCAGGCCCTGAAACAAGCTGGCTTGACAATCAAAGCCAGCAAATGTCAGATTGGGCAGGGGTCGGTTGTGTACCTTGGACACTTGGTGGGTAGGGGAACAGTGCAGCCCCTCCAGGCAAAGATTGAGGCAATCATGGCCTGGGAACCCCCCAAGACCCAGACTGAGGTCCGAGCTTTCCTGGGCCTCACCGGTTACTACCGTCGCTTTGTGAAGGGATATGGCACTATTGTAGCGCCCCTCACAGAGCTTACCTCAAAGAAACAACCTCGACGGGTAATTTGGACAGAGGCTTGTCAGCAAGCCTTTGAAAGGTTGAAGCAGGCAATGTGCGCAGCACCGGTCCTGAGGGCCCCAGACTTCTCCAAGGAGTTCATTGTCCAGACAGATGCATCAGAACATGGCATTGGGGCAGTGTTATCACAACTTAATGAAGAGGGTCTGGATCAGCCTGTAGTTTTCCTATCCAGGAGACTGCTTCCCCGGGAACAGAAGTGGAGTGCAATTGAGAAGGAGGCTTTTGCGGTGGTGTGGGCTCTGAAGAAGCTGCAGCCATACCTGTTTGGCTCGCACTTCCTGGTTCAGACTGACCACCGCCCCCTTCGTTGGCTGATGCAGATGAAGGGGGAAAATCCCAAGCTGTTGAGATGTTCCATTTCCCTACAGGGAATGGACTTCCGGGTGGAACATCGGCCTGGAGTGGACCACGCCAATGCAGATGGTCTCTCCAGGTATTTCCGCCTTAGTGATGAGGACTCCCAAGGGGTTGGGTAGCTCTCCCCACTTTCAGCTGGGGGGGACGCGTGTTAGACCTTCCGCCTTTGGGTAGTCCCTCCTATTAATGATTTATTTTGTCCCCTTTTTGCCCCTCATTCCCTTTCTATCTTTTTGTGTCCACTGGACTATTTTTATGGAGTTGGCCTGGGGGATAGATGCCCTTTTGCCCTCATAGTTTTTCACCTCAGGCCTAGGTGCCTTTTCTGACTGGGATTCACCCAGATCAACAAAATGGTGGATATTAACTGCCACAACTGTCATCCCCTAGAAAGCCCCATAGGTTAACATAGAGCCTTTCCAGAACCTTCTGGACTTTGCTGGACCTTCAGAGGGAGACCTATATAAGGCAGGATGCAAGGCAGCCATTTTGTGATGACCATAGAACCTGAGGAGTGAGGCTGTGACCTGGGGAGGGTGGCGTACAAGTAGTAATTAGTTACCTTTAAGGCTGACACTTTCCACTTGAGGACGCTCCCCCCTGAGTCCCTTTGACTGAGCCCCGGTGTGGTTCATTACCCCTGAGGGAAGTGGCCCTTCAAGCTCCTGCTGGCCCCCCTCAGGTCCTTCCTGAACATTCATCTAACCCCCTTGATAAGGCTCCAAAAGACTGACTTACCAGCCTTGTGAGTAGCGCAGCGCGAATCCACGAGGGGCCCTGAGGAGCTGTAGTCGAGGAGGAGCCCCTGGGACTCCGCGCGGGTCTGAAGAGGTACATCGCCCCTGGAGAAGTGTTGTGAATAGCGCCAGCTGAGGCAGAAGACACCGCTCCCTCGCGCATGTCCCAAGGCGCGGAGATCGTGATTAGGCCGCGCCGGGCGGAGACACTGCTCCTTCGCGCCTGTTCTCTAGCGCGGCTGCCCAAGGAGTGAGGTGGGAAGCACAGGAGAAAGCGTGTGCAGCGGCGCCCAGCGGAGACACTGCTCCGTGGCGCCTGTGTGGAGGCGCGGCTACCAAGAGGTGAGGTGGGCGGCGTAGGAGGCAGCGAGGGAGGCGGAGCCCGCGGGGACACCGCCCATCGCGCCTGAGAAGAAGCGAAACCACTCGTGTGGAGGGAGTGGACGCGAGTGGCAATTCCAGGCCACTGGTGCCTCGAGGAGGCCTTCCTTAGTTGTGGGGCTGCTGGGCATGTGGCCTGGCCTATGAAGGAGGCATCGACTTGAAGAGTGAAGCCCTGGCTGCTGTGGTTACCGCTTCTGGTCCCAAGTAAGGTGGAGAAGGGAGGGGCTGTTAATTCACTGGGCAATCCCCGTGTGTCACCGAGGGATGGTGCTCCATAGTCAGCCAGTATTTGGTTAACTGAGAAACTGAAGGAGAGGAGACTGAGACTAAGGTCTATTGACCCTGCAAAGTGAGGAAACGGTGTGAATAAAGAGGGCAACTGCCCAGTGACGTTTACTTTAACCCCTGTGTGCCGCCAAGAGTGGGAATTATGCTAAAGATCTGTAGTCTCTTTCAGAGGCGGGAGGGGGAAAGAAGCTCTGGGCTTGCTTGACCAAAAGTATTTAGGCTGTACAAATAAGCTGTGTTGTGCACTGAACCTGTCCATTGGAACCCTAAAATAGTCATCTGTTCTAAGGGAGGGAGTGTCACCCTTTGGGTGCCAAGGTGCCAATTTAAGTGTATAAGCCTGAAGGTTTTCAACTGAAGTGAATGTTTAATGTAACATCAAAAGTACAGTAATAAGCTAAGCAAGGAGGAGAGGAAGAGTTTACATGATGAAGAAATGTGACCCTTAATTTGCATTGTAAAAGTGATTTTGAAACAACAAATGAACCTAAGAAAATAAGTAACTGACAACAAGAGAAAATATAAAGCTTTTTCTACTTTTATAAAAATTAAGGTGTAGTGTCATTTTTGGGATGGATGTGCGCTGAGTTACTGCTGGGTGGTGAGCAACCTTTACACATGTGCCTCTAATAACTGATTGTCTTGCCCTAGGCCAGGCTACCCTATGTGACCTGAAAAATCTAGATCCAACACTCCGAATAACTATTTTAAAAGTGGCACAGTGCAGACCACATCAAATGGGAACACTACAGCCATGGAAAGATGGTTCTGAAACAGCAATCCTATGTGATGATGGCAATCGAGATGAATAGAGTGACACTTAGCAGTATCCTGATCAAGCTTTGATGCAAGTGGCGGGAAGCAAGGATACTTGGAAACTAAACTAGACTACTACCTGTTCATGATAGGCTACTTTAAAAATTAGTTATGTTACAGGTTGTAAAAGAGGAGGTTCTTTGCGGATACATGTAGCTCTTGTCCAGAGATGTTAGTCGCAACTTTAAGCAATCGCTATCTCAGACATTACAATGGTTAGGGTCCTAAACCTAATATCTTTCAAACGAAGGGTCTTTAATACCCCAGTTAAGAGATCTATGATATCTTTTACACTTAAGAAATTGGGTGGAGACAAGTGTTTCATCCAAGAGATACACCTCAGCAAAGATACTTGAGGGCTCAGACAATGCTACTTTCTTGTTCAGCATTGTCATCAGGCAAGATCATACTGGAGGGGTGGGCAGCCCTCTTGCTGAGCACATAGGCCCTTCTAAGTCTGAGATTCAAACAAACAAGGTTGAAGGGTCCTTTTCAATGTAGTACGGGAGATTTCCTTAAAATCTATATATGCATCAGACAAGCACAAGAAAGCATCCTTTAAAGCCACATTACAGTAATTATGAGAGAAAGTGAAGTTCCCACATCTAATGGGAGGGGATTAGAAACTTGCCCTAAAGTGGCACAGAGATAAAACAGGTAGTTAATATAGAGGAACAGTTGTCCTATCACATGAAGGCACTAACTGGTTAAGAGGAGAAAGGATTGGTTGACACCTGAAGAGTATAACAAATCAAAGTCTTACACTATTCAGCAGCCTTAAAATCTCATGGCCACATCAACATGTTATTACTCGACTGCACTCTATAACATATCATTACACAGTTGAAACATGGTGTAATTTCATTGTCAACTCATGCTCCAATGTCAAGTCAAGTATAACTTTATTCGGTTAAATGAAAACCATCAAAGTGCATACAATCAATTCATAAATACATTCGTTATAATTCTTATTTCATAGTATTGCACAATTTTTCAAACCCATCAAGTACGAAGTAGTCCTGTCCAACACACTAAGTCCTAAATAAATACAAATAATAATACTAGAATTCTAACAGAAGGTCATAAATAAATTAATTTAAAACATAATCCCATTTATGCAATCGTCAACCTGTTCCTGCACCTATTGGCGGCTATTAAATAGCTGGCATCCCCGAAACACACCACAGGCGATGCCAACATTTGTAAATAGACTAACGCTGGGCTAATTTTTTTCAAAGTTTTGGCCTTTTAGGAGGGGGATGATATATTTCCTGCGCAACGAGTCATAAAACTCACAGAAAAATACCATGTGAAGAAGATTTTGATCTGAGAAGTTGTCACAGGGACAGGGTCTTAATGAATCTTCTTTAAAAAACCCTTTCAGAAAGGCCAACAGCCAGGGAACCATGTTACGCTTAAATCTGACTAAGACAAACAGGTAATAAGGCCTGTTTATATATGTTAGATATGGTTGCAACTGACTATTTATGCTCAGTATGACAAAACTCCTCATTTTAGGTTTCACTAATTCCCTTTCCTCCCTACACAGCATAAATCTGTTCAAAAACGGCCGCTTCAAATCTTTAATCGCCAGTTTAGCCTTAGCTCTTGGACTAAATATTTCAGGACAGCCAAGGATGGCCATTTGAGACTTGATATAGCGAATCCAGGGTGTATCTTAGCCCTTGTCTAGCGTAACGCAGTCTTGTATAATCAGCTGATTTAGGTTAGGTGGTGGGTGGGCCCAAATTCTTAACCAGCACATTATGGGAGCAACCGCAATCTGGTCTGAGATATACCAAGCTCCAAGATCCTCATGAATATTAAAAACAGGGGTAGAGACAGGGAGTGACAGTACTTTACGAAAAAAGCCGTTTTCTACAGCCTGGATATCACCCGTCTCTAAATAACCCCATAGGTCACACCCATAAGTCGCCATTGGGACGCACTTTGCGTTATAAATTTTTAGTAGAGCAGGGAGGGGTTTCGAGCCAATTCTTTTTTCAAATTCCATTATGTTACAGGTTGTAAAAGAGGAGGTTCTTTGCGGATACATGTAGCCCTTGTCCAGAGATGTTAGTCGCAACTTTAAGCAATCACTATCTCAGACATTACAATGGTTAGGGTCCTAAACTTAATATCTTTCAAACGAAGGGGCTTTAATACCCCAGTTAAGAGATCTATGATATGTTTTACACTTAAGAAATTGGGAGGAGACAAGTGTTTCATCCAAGAGACACACCTCAGCAAAGATACTTGAGGGCTCAGACAATGCTACTATTACTAGTACGGGAGATTTCCTTCAAATCTATATATGCATCAGACAAGCACAGAAAAGCATCCTTTAAAGCCACATTACAGTAATTATTAGAGAAAGTGAAGTTCCCACATCTAATGGGAGGGGATTAGAAATGTGAGTGGCACAGAGATACAACGGGTAGTTAATATAGAGGAACAGTTGTCCTATCACATGAAGGCACTAACTGGTTAAGAGGAGAAAGGATTGGTTGACACCTGAAGACTATAAAAAATCAAAGTCTTACACTATTCAGCATCCTAAAATCACATGGCCACATCAACATGTTACTACTCGACCGCACTCTATAACATATCATTACACAGTTGAAACATGTGGTAATTTCATTGTCAACTCATGCTCCAATGATATATCACATATAATCGGAGATCCCTGATAATAAAAGGGGAGAGGATGTGGCCTAACGGCTAGTGCTTTCGATCTCAAATCTGGGGAATCGGGTTCAAGACTTGGCAATGAAGCTCAACATCCTGTGATTCTGGCTAAATCACTTAATCCCCCAATGCCTAACAAAAATGAATGTGTCCTTGTGTTAGGCAATGGGTGCTCATGTAAAATTCTCTGGTACCTAATACCTTCGGGTCATGTTTGCGCTCTATAAAACTCCAGGAAAAAAAGATATTTATACTGGAGACTAAATTATCTAATTTAGCTCTAACCAATAACCACAACCAATAACCACAAGAACAGTTGCAGATCAGATCAAGGAATTTCTTCTTAGCAACGACCCAAAAACCTGAAGCTCACAAGCTATTTGAGAGTGGTAACAGTAGCCAAAAGCTCTTGACTCCTAAAAAATATGTGATACAGCTTGAGATATGTTGCAAAATGATCTGAAAAGTGATCTGAAACAAGCAGATCAATAGATTGTGGCGTAAAGTCCTTTACATCTGTGGGCAATTGAGACTTCATGAACTCTTTAAAGTGGAATATCATGTCAGCAAAATCAGAGTAAAATATAATGAGTTGGGGAATAAAGCACAGGAGATTTCTGTCTTCTAGCATTAAAGCCAACAGTGCTAAACATTTAACAATGATATGGTGAGTTTACTATACAGGGAGGCTGAAAAGTTAAGATGTACCAAAATATCTGCTAACAGCTACATACTTCCGAAACATTAAAGAATTAACTTATCTGTATGTATATTAGACAAGCTAATTCAGAGAAGCTTGCCCTGCCCGAAAGAGAACTGTTATATCAACATATCAGTAAAGAAGAAATAATGAAGGCAATAAAGAGCCTAAAGTCACCCAATGCCCCATGCTCAGAGTGCTTTACTACCCTCCTTTATTAAAAACCTTCTGGCTCGTAGTAAAAGGTGTTATGGAATCCCTATTTTACTTGTTTGCTGAGCAAAACAGAACCACAAACACAATGTCAGAGACAAGGATCTTGGTGATCTAGGTGATCCTTAATCCTTGAGAGAAAAGTAGAGAATGTGGATCATATTGGTCTGTCTCTATTTTAAACATGGATATAAAAATATACATCAAAAGTTAGTGTCGAGATTGAATGAGATCCTCTAACACATAATTCATCAAGACAAATCCATATATATATAGAGGGATGGCATGTCTCTGACCACAATAGAAAGGTTGCATATAAAATGGAGGTAGTGCCTAGGCTTTAGGGGCAGACTATGATTCTCTCCCTTGATAGCGAAAAAAGCATTTGACAAAGTGGAATAGATATGATATGCATTGGCTCCTCCGTTAAGAATATGGTTTGCACTTGATATAATTGCCCATACACAAAGGTTAGATTGAATAGAACCATGTCTGAGAAAATAGGCGTGCTCCCTGTCTCTCTTTTATTTTCACTTTTCTTGAAACAACTTGATAAACAAATAGTCCAAAATCCCTCCTTAAAAGGTATTATACTAGGTCCATTTTTAAACAATTTTCATGAATGACATGCCTGTCTCCCTCTCTGACTTAGAACAATCTTTACCACCTTTATTTTTGTCAAACTTTCTTTATTGATTTTTCAAAGGCACAGAAACAGCAAGACATTGGTAGTATTACATATGGCCATCAATTAAGTTGGACAGCTAAATGAGGATTTAGGGGCATATTACCAACAATTTGCGATATTTATCGCTAACAAGGCTTAGCAATGAATTTTTGTAACGCTAAGCATCGCCGGAAATTATCGCAGTGATAACTTGCTATTAGCAAGGTTTATCTCAGAAGTGATAAAAATCCTCGCGCTAACTGCCAAATGAGAGATTATCGCTGGAAAACCAACGATAATCTCTCGAAGTTTGGCGTTAGCTTGATGATAGGGGCTCACAAACTTAGCCATGATATCCACCTTCCACAGGATATCATGGCTAAGTCAGGAAAATACCAGGTGTAAAAAAAGCAGCGCTAACCGCGGTTAGCGCTGCTTTTTTTATCACTAACAGGGTTAGCGAAATCCTTGATAATAGGAGAAATGTCGCTTAACAACATTTCTCCTATTATTTTTCTCTGGAACGCCCCCTTTGCATCTCATTAGCGATGCAAGGGAAAGCGTAGAGAAAAAGGGTGCTAACATGCGAATTTGCATGTTAGCACCCTGTTGCTGATAGGGAGATAATTTTATCAATTTTAGCTCCGCTTTCTTGGCTTTTAAAGCCAAAAAAGCGGAGATAAATACCTTGATAATATGCCCCTTAGTTTCCAGAAAAGTAAATTATGGGCACACTCAATACATAAGGCAAAAAGAAGGCGAAAAAATTATACATAAAGTATATATGACAAATGCAGAGCCCGTTTTTTATATAAAATTAAACGATAATAACAGTAGGAAAAAAACATACAGAAAAACATTGCAACATGCATGAGTGGATCGTGTAAAATGTTTAGCTTTAGGGAGGGTTCAGATTCAGAGGGGGGTATGCTCTCATGAGGCAACCTCATATGTGTTAAATGAGTCGTAGAATTATCAGATGTTACGTCTATAAGAGATGGAGTGCTCGTGTACTTGAAGGGCAGGAGAAAAGGTGGAGACCTCTCTAGAGAAATTGTACTACGGGTCCCCAAATATATTCAAAACTCTTTCAGATATCTGTTAGGATATCAGTCATATGTTCCATTGCAAGGGCATGCCAAAGGCAAGCATGCTACTGCGGCATAAGGGGCCCTCAAGTTTCTTCCATGCCGAAGCAACACCCATCTTGGCTGCTCCCAAACGGAGCCATAAGATAGAGCGATCTCCCTGCGTTTGATGTTTGAGGGGCGCACGGAGCTGGATATCCTAGAATGTCTTTTATCTGAGCTAGGACCAATTGGGTAAAATAGATGGACATTCTCACCAAATATGTTGAAAGTCACCTAATAACCCACAACCTCTCCAACGGCGATCTGATGTGTTTGGGGCTTTCTACCAGAGTTTAACTCCATGTAAATACTTTTCATAAAGTACATTATACTGTGCTTCCTGCAGGCCCAATGAACGGTTGAATCTAGAAATGTTGTTCCAAAGTGTGCGCCAGTGTTTAGCATCTATGGATGTCCCCAATGTTTGCTCCCAGAAAGAGATGTGGCGCAGGGTAAAAGTGCAAGAGGTGGACATCAGAAGTGTATAAAGAAAGGAGATACACCCACTGGTAGTCCCCGTGCATTGTAAAAATTGTTCTATAGAGAGTAGGTCTCTGCTGGCAGCTAATCGTAGAGTAGGTTGTAATAACCAGTGCTTCGGTTGAGTGTAGTGTTAAAGTTTGGAAGTTGGTATATTAAAATCCTATCAATATGGCCCATCCATGAAAGAGGTGCACAACAGTGAGACAGCCACCTTCTCACCATAAATCAAAGGGCCCCGGTAACAGTGCCGGTTGAAAGGCCGTTTCATAATGTATAGGTGTGTAGGGAAAGGATAAGGATGCTAAGTCATTTGACTTTCAACATGGTGGCAGTTGGGGTGCTTAGGCAAGTATTTTGCAGTTGGTCAGGTTTGGGTTTCTCCTACCCACCACCACTTTATCCATATGAAGCCAAGGTTTGTCTGATTCCCTAAGAGACAATTCAGATATGACTTGGAGTTAAGCTGCTTTGTAGGAGGAGGATACGCCTGGTAAAGCCAAGCCACCAGCACCACTAGGAAGTACAATAGTTTATACGAGAGTCGGGCTCTGCGATTTTGCCAAATAATCTTTGTTATCATTGATTGGGTTGTAGTAAAAAAGTATTTAGCCGCTTCTATGTGGGCTCTTTGAATAGGTATACAATGAGCTGATGTTCAGTAATTTTCACTGCGTTAATGCGTCGAAGCCAAGTTGAGTACAAAGAAACCCATTGTTTGAGATCTGCTTTTAATTACCGAAGTAGGGGAGGGTAATTTGATTTCTATAAATCTGGCACCCTTACCACCTTTATTAACGAAATTAAACAGCTTTGGCAAAGTGTTAATATTTAAAATAAACGTGATGAAGTCTGACACATTGGGTCTTTTGGTCACTCTAAACACCAAAAAACGTCATATTGTCACACCTTTTAAATGGGCAACAAGAGCAATCACTTACCTGGAATTGAAATTATATGATACAATAGGGACCGATCCGGAGCCGTAAGAGAGAAGCAATGCTTGTGTGGACATCCCTGTGGGAAATTGTATGGCTCAGGAGAACCAAGTAAACACCTCATTTATAAGGAAGGCTATTCTAATAAGTTGGGATGCTATCAACCTCAAAAAAGATTTCAACCAGGCCCTAACTTGGATGTGTTTCATATATGTTGGGAAAACATATATACATATTCACCAAAAAAAAACACAGGTTTCAGGGACATTACAGTTAGTTGGATATTTCACTCATACAAAACCAGAGAAATTCTGCTGTTATAGTTAGTTGAGTTAACTATAACTTGCGCCCCCATAATGCACTACTGATGATGTCACATATTACATCCAGTGACTGTGTGTTTCTGAAAAGTTTAAGTATGTTTTATATATATATCTACGCCAAGGTTTATTGAAGAATGAATGGGTGTATAAGTGTCTGAATGGATGACTTAGTAGATGCGTGACTGACTGTATAAGTAAATGATTAAATGTGTCTTAGTGAATGCATTGGTGAATGACTAATCTGTGTTAATGTCTGTATCAGTATGTCAGCTGGAGTGTAAGTGGATTCATGGGTTGGTGAGTAGCTACATGAGTGTCTATATGGGTTAATGATTGGTTGCCTGAGTACCTGTATGGGTGCCTGAATGTATGTTTGGGTGTGTGGGATGTGTAACTCCCTGCATGGATGTGTGACTGAGTGATTCAGTGGTTGAATGGGTTCATGAGTGCATCTATGAGGGATGTATGGGTGAGTGAATGTGAGTATGGCTGTGTTTGTGAGTGAATGGATGTCTCAGTGGTATTTGTGTGAGTAACAACATATGTGAAAGGCCGTATATGTGAGTGTTGGGGTATATAACTGACTTAATGTGAGAGTGAGTGACTGTGAGAGTGGTTGTATAGATGAGTGTGAGCTTGTGTCAGTGATTGTATAAGAGAGTACGTATGTGTTAGTATGAATAAGTGAGGTGATGTGTGTATAACTGTATAGGTGAGTAAATGGCAGTGTGATTGACTGGGCGACTAACTAGGTGTGTGAGTATTTATGTGGATGAGTGGCAGTATGCGAGTGTCTATGGGTGTATGAGTGCATGTATCAGAGGCTGTATTGATGAGGGACTGCATGTATGAGGGACTGTATCGGTGAGTGAGAGGATGTGTGTAGACTTATGAATCAGTAAGTGAGTATGTACTAACTGGTATTGGTGTGTCTATAGTTTTGAGAATGGCAGTCTGTGTTTTAGAGTGGGTGTATGAAAGATTATATTAGGTTGTGAGGAGATGCATCAGATATTAAGTGGATGATATCATCAGTGATCTTATCAGTTATGTCACTGAACATGTTATGAGTGATGTAATATGTGACATCATCAGAAGTGCATTGCGGGGCGCGAGTTATAGTTAGCTCAACTAACAATAACGGCTGAATTACTCTGGTTTTGTCTGAGTGAAATGTCCGACTAACTATAACGTCCCTGAATCCTGTGTTTTTTTCAGTGAATTACTAAGGTTTTTTAAATGCTAATTTCTAACTATAACGTACTAGTGGCGTTTGCAGAGTAGTGTTGATAGGGGGCTGGGCCTCTGACCAGCGCTCAGGAATTCCGCTGCCTAGGACTTACAGGAGGTACCGGAAGGGATTCTTAGCCCCCAAAGTCCCTCAAGAGTAAAGTGGACTTCATCCCCTAACCCATAGTGTGCCAGGAGAACCTCTTAGCAATAGCATTGTGTGGGACTTTCTGCACGTAACAGGAGGGATAGTTGGGGGCCAACTACCCCTCCTATTACCTCCAGTAAGTCCCAAACATTGCTAAGTTCTCATAGGGGGATATACCCCCTTTGCCCACCATTCTGCATACACGCTCCCTGGCATGCTCTTGGATGAGGATTAAAGTACCCTTCGATGCTGGGGGTCCTTAGGGGCTAACTAGCCTACCTGATACCTCCAGTAAGCCCCAGATAGTGGGATTGCTGAGGCTACACCCCCATTCTGCCCAACTCTGTAAACGCGCCTCCTGCAGCACTCTTGGTTCGGGATGAAGTCACCTTGCCTCATGAGGGTCCCTAGGGGCCCAAATAGCCCAACAGGTATTTCCAGTAAGCCTCATACATATGTTTTGCTGAGAATAGTCTGAGGCCACACCCCTTTTTATACCACTCTGCAAACGCATCTCCTGGTGCACTGCTGCTCGGTGGATGAAGTCCGCTTTAGTCTTGAGGTCCTCAGGACACATATGGACTTCATGGCCCCACCAGCAGTGCGCCTGCCACTATTCATTTAATAAAAAAAGAAATTAAACTGGAAGGCCAGGGCATGGCCACATATTTTAATTTTTTTAAAGGAGGGGGCCGCATGGCCCTCCTCCTTACGCCTTTTTCAGCCCCAGAGACTCCATCCCCTGGGGCATTGCCGCGTTAAAAAAATCTATATTTTTTTTTTCGTGAGTGGCGCAGCATGGCCCCTCTTCACTGGGCCACTATTTGCCCCGGAGACCCTATCCCCCCGGCCTGGCCGGCCTTTCAAGTTTTTAATTTTTATTTTAGAGGGGGGCCACGTGGCCCCCTTCCTGAGGCCCATTGTGGCCCGGGGTCCCCATCCCCCGGGCCTGGCCAGCCTTGATTTCTTTTTTTTTTGGAGGGGGGTCACGTGAAAACTTCCACTGGATGGGGATAAATCCTACTTTTGAATTTTGTTTTTGAAAAGAAAAAATATATTGAAAGTTTGCCGTATGGCACCATCATGTTGATGGAGTCGTACGGCATATGTTCAATCCATTGACAGGAACCTTGGGACTGCAGTTCAGGGCAATAAATTATTTAACTTTGTCATTCTGACACAGTAAATACCATACTCCATGATGTAAATCAGCCTCCTAATTTCTAAACTAATTACAACATTACAATTAAGCGAAATATGACCCAACTGGTTTTCCAGAAACCATGGGAGATAGAGTTAGGATTCAAATTACATATTAAACAATGTGCTGATATTCTAATCCCCTCTCAGAGAGGAATATTTAGCATTGATAGTTGAGAAGGACACACAAAATAGGAGACTCTTTACTAATATCAAGCACAGGTCAGAGAGATGCTAGAGAGGATGTGGGGGAAAAGAGAACCTGCCCAATATTCTACTGTACTACTTTAAACATCAAAACATTTGGGGTGCAGTTTTGAGGAATGTACATTATATCGCTGGAACTGAAGAAAGGTGCCCTCTATTGGAATGAGTGCCTGAGATAAAATGTTCTTCAATAAAGGGCACAAAGTGATTACTCCGTTGGTTATTACTCACAGCAAAACAAACATGTTTGGAGAAGTGAGGCTGTGTTAATTCTCCAGTAGACTTAGAATGCTATTGTATGCTTCAGTATGAATAAGGAATAGAAAAAATATCATGTGGTCTAAGGAACCAAGAATACTTTTTAGCATACAGTGTAGGCCACTGCTCAAGTTCTTCACCAGAGACAATATGCAAAGCACCTGCTTAAAAGCATGGAGGGCCTTCCAAATCATTCCACATGACATTCTTTAAGAAGAGGAAATTATACCATGAAATCACTGACTTGGAGGAGTGGACTGTTAAAAAAAGAATGTATAAAGCTTCATGAGATCCCACAGAAGGGTTGGGATGATATTGGGGATCTGGAGATGTTTCTTTTCCGTCTGCGCTATTATTAGAAATGGGGGTCTCTAGTTGGCAGAGCAATGCATCCTTGTCCAAGTAGGGACCCTTCCTTCTTGTCAGGGTAAGGGATTACACACTTTAGATAACCCCTGCTCACCCCATTGGTAGCTTGGCATGAGCAGGCAGCCTTATCCCAAAGGCAATGTGTAAAATATGTGTACCCAAGCACACAGTAACACAGTGAGGACACCTTCAAATGGACACCACAACAGTTAAGAAAAATAAAGTATATGTATCTAAACCAAACAAGACCAAAACGACAATAATCCAATATACATGTATCAAGATATAACTTTAAAAGATTTCAAGCAACTTCGTCCATGGAAAACTATGGTTGCATGATTTTACACCAAAGTCTCTGTAGATGCGTCAAAATTCACAAGGTAAACAGCCACAGAGAAGGGAAACACGGTGATGCATCAGTTCTTTAGCCCTAGGTGAGGCGATGTGGCAGTTCTGCTGCACGCAGGAGAAGTGATGTGTTAAATCCGGACTGTAGGGGGAAGTGAGGCATCAAAATCCAAGACTGTTCTGGTCTACCAGTAATGCATGGAAAAACTTGTCGCACAGGTAAAATGCATGACACTCCGGAGGTGATGCGTCACTTTGTGAGGCTTTGCACCATCTTGTGTCAGTGCTGGGGGCTGCGAGGCATAGTTTTGTGTCGTCCAGCATCGGTTCTGAGAGGCTGGGTGTTCAGTGGTTACAGTCGACCCACAGCCACTGTTCGGATGCACGGTCACACCTCTGATTCCTTTCCAATTGCCCGGGGGACACAATAGGGGTGTCCGCTCTTCCCTCTTCTGTTCACAGTTTATATGGAGCCTATGGTGCAGAGAGTGCGGGTGAACCTGTTGATCTCGGGAGTCTGTTTTGGGGGGATACCCACACTATCAACTTGTATGCAGATGATGTGGTCGCCACGCTAGAAGATCCAGGCACCTCTGTCTCTGCCTTTTTTGTAGAACTTGGAGAATTCACAGCTGCCTCTGGTTTCAAGGTCAATGGGCCCGATTCACAGAACTAACTTAAGATAAAATCCTAAACTTACTAACATTTTGGTATTCACAGAAGGCACTTACTCATTTTGGTATTCACAGGAGGCACTTACTCATTGATGAGTAAGTGCCTTCTGTGAATACCAAAATGAGTAAATGGTAATAAGTTTAGGATTTTGTCTTAAGTTAGTTCTGTGAATCGGGCCCAATGTAGCTAAATCACAGGTGTAGTATTCTGTGTTTGTGCCCCCATGGCACTGGTAGTTGGAACCCTGAGTGTTGGGAGTTCTGAGGCTGGGAGGTGGAATGCTGACCGTTTGTCAGTTGAAGGCTGGACTGTGTTGCTGTCGCTGTGCTGCTCTTGAGCAGAATAAAACTACCTTCAAGCTTCTCATGTCTATGGACTTTCATTAACACTACAAAAATAATGGCGACGATGCTCAAGAGCATCCAACGGACCTGCAGACTCAACTCGCAATTTTGCTGACCGAGAGAGGAAGTCGGAGCGTTTCAGCGCCGGAGAAGGAGAAGAAGCCCATTTTTGAGCGAGGAACCGATCCCCTTGTCAAGAAGAGCGTTTGGACGAGGAGCCGATCCCCATGTCAAGAAGAGCGGAGGACACGACGACGGACACTGCCAGATAAGTGTCCCGTTTATTTTATCACACTGTGCGTCCATCTGAGGGGTAGAGGGCTCCTGCGCAACGTCGTGGTTGGCGCTCAGCAAGCGTGTGGTTGGCAGCGTTAGTCACGTTGCTGACGTCTACTGCGCGTCCATCTGAGGGGTAGAGGAATCCTGCACAACGGTCGTGGTTGGCACTTAGCAAGCGTGTGGCTGGCAGCGTTAGTCACGTTGCGGACGTCTTGTCAGCTGTTTCAAGTGGAGCCAAAGTTCATTCATGACGTCTGTAGTTGGCAACGCGAGACCACGCACGCAGCGGCCATTTTGACTATCGTGATTGGCAAAAAGAACAGACAAACAGACACTGTTGTGCGCTACACTTTCTGGGGCAAAGATCAACAACAACAACAAAAAAAAACAAAAAAAAAAAAACGTTTTCTCCATAACGCTTTGCTGTTTCTTGGACAACAAGTAGAATCTATAGGATACTAAATTAAAGGAAACGAGTGTTTTCTGTGACATTCAGTTCTGTTACCAACCTGATTAAAAAAGAAAAAAGGCATTGAGACATTTACTGCTGCACTCAATATTTCTACATAGTCCTCAGGACATTCATAAGTCAACATTGTAAGTCAACATTTTTCAATTAGCACAGCGACATCACAATATATATATATATAAAAAAAAAAAATAAAAAAAAAATTCTCTTTCTCGCCATGCAGTCAGTTTCACCTCCGCCTCCTTTCCTGGAGTCGCCAGGAAATCCACCGATAATTTGGAGGAAGTGGTTTGACGCTTTCGAGACCTATCTGGGTGCCATAGGCGCTTCTAGATATCGCGCAGAAAGGAAGAAGTGTCTTCTGTTGCATTCATTGGGTTTCGAAGGGAGGGAAATTTTTAAACATTTGCCTCCTATTGCGAGAAATAACGAAGATGACATCGATGAGTATGTTGAGACAAGGATGAAATTGGAATTGAGGTTTGATGTAAAACCAAGCCTCGTTGTGATCCGACACAAGTTTTTCAAAAGGGATCAACTTCCAGGCGAAGATGTGGAAACGTATGTTTCCATTCTGAGACAATTGAGTGCAGAGTGCGAGTTTGAAGGATTCAGAGAACAATTGATTAGGGATCAGTACATCTGCAAGTGCACTGACAAGTCGATCCAACAGAAGCTGCTTACATTAGGAAATCCTACTCTGGAAGAAATGATCCGCACGGCCAAAAGTATTGAATTATCAAAGAAAGAGGTTAAGGAACTTGAAAGGAAGAACGATGAGACAGTCTCCATTGTGAGGTCCAAGGAGAACAGAGAGACCAGAACTAGTACTGGTCAACAACCTTTTGAGAAGAGCTATTCTCCTAATCAACAACGCAACGAAAGAAATGTGTTTTCTAGACGTGACATTTGTTATAGATGTGGGAATCCTTCCCATAATAAGAATAATAAGTTTTGTCCGGCTAGGAGTGCTACTTGTCGCACCTGTGGCAAATATGGTCATTTTGCAAAGATTTGCCAAAAATCAAGACAGGGAAATTCGAGTTTTGTCAACAGATCTCAGAGTCAAGCTAGCACTACAGGGGTAGGAAGTGTTGCAGAGTGCTATGAAAACACCAACAGGGGGCAAGATCCCATTAATACCATTCAAGATGACCTTAGGGACATGGTTGTTGTGGTTCGTGAGGGGGAGATTCCCATTGATGTATCCAACAAAGTCGACAAAGACATGGTCATAGCTGTGCGGGAGGATGGTGTCATTGTTGGAGATCCTTCGGATTGCTTTGATCCTTACGAAAAATTTGGTGTGGGTGATAAAGTCATTTCTTTATTAGTGGATTCAGGTGCAAGGGTCACTATGATCACCCAAGAGTTGTTTAATGAGACTTGGTCAGGGAGAAAACTAGAACCTCCTGACAGAGCTCCTGTATCCTTTGAGGGGCGCAGAATAGCTTTGGATGGGTATTTTGAGGATGTCATTCAGTTCAGGGGGAGGAAAATTTTTGGGAAAATTTATGTGGCAATCAAGGGTCTAAATATTCTGGGTTGGTTCCATGGCGGTTTGTTTCGGTTAGTATTAAGACCCGGGGCCAAAGAACAAGTTGGAATGGAAGAGGATGGTTTTGTTTTTGAGAGTTTAGCAGTTGTAGAAACTGATGACTATGTTGTAGGTTTGGCCAATAGGTTTCCTTCTGTTTTTAGTAAAGAACTTGGTACGATTAAAGACTTCAAACACGAAATAAGAGTTAAGGAGGGAGCTATTCCTGTCAAGCATAAAGTTAGGGGGGTTCCTTTCAGTGTCAGAGAGAGCCTTGAAAAGGAACTTATGGATCTGTGCAAAAAAGGAATTATCGAGCCTATTGAGTCATCGTTATGGTTATCTCCCCTTGTAGTTGCTAGGAAAAGGAATGGAGATCTGCGTGTCTGTGTCGACTTACGCAGCCTTAACAGAAATATCTGGGTTGACTCGCACCCTTTACCTAAGATTACTGATTTACTATCTCTTACCAGGGGTGCTAGGTGGTTCACCAAGTTGGATCTAGCATCCGCATATCACCAGGTGGTCTTGAGTGAGTCCTCAAGGCATTTAACTGCTTTTGTATCGCCTTTCGGCAGTTTCCAATACTGTAGGATGCCATTTGGTCTTGCCTCGGCGGCTGCAGTTTTTCAGAGGTTAATGAGTCAAATGTTCAAGGACACTCCCGGGGTAATTGTTTTCCAAGACGATGTCTTAATTTTTGGGCAAAGCAAAGAGGAACATGATGTTTCTTTAAATCAAGTGTTAAACATTATGCAATGTAAAGGTGTTGTCCTTAAGAGAGAGAAATGCGTTTTTCTCAAAGAGAAAATGGAATTCCTTGGGCATGTAGTCTCATACAATGGGGTTGAACCACGTCCAGGTTTAGTAAAAGCCATTGTTGATGCCTCTCCTCCCATGGATAAATCTGGTTTAAAATCCTTCATAGGTTTGAGTGAATTTTATTCCAGATTCATCAAAGACTACGCATCAAAAGTTCAACCTCTAACCAACATGCTCAAGAAAAATGTACCTTTTGTGTGGAGTGAGAACTGTGATGAAATTTTTCGATGGATCAAGTCTCAACTGGTGGGTGATAGTGTTCTTAGAGCTTTTGATCCCAATAAGGAATGTGTGGTGACTGTTGATGCAAGCGGGTTTGGTCTAGGGGCTGTGCTCACCCAGAAGAATGGTCAGGTTGACAACACCATAGCTTATGCATCAAGAGTTTTGCGTGGTGCCGAGATGAACTTCTCGGTTATCGAGAAAGAGTTGTTGGCCTGCTGGTGGGCGGTCAGGAAGTTCAATTCTTTTCTCTGGGGCAGTCATTTCACCATACGCACGGATCATAGTCCTTTGGTCTCAATTTTGTCTGGTGAAAAGATTAAGGAGCACACCCCTAGGATTGCCAGATTGTCAACGAAGCTACTTCAGTATGATTTCGACATTGCTTATCTGCCAGGAGCAAAAAATGTCAGGGCAGACTACTTCTCACGCTTTCCCATCTCTGGTAATGACTCTGAGGTTGAGAGGGAAGATGATCAGGAGGATTGTTTTGTAGCGGCGTTAGACTTAGAGGGCATGAGTGCTGTGAATGAAACTGAATGGAGAGGAGAATTGGCAAAGGATGTTGTTCTTACTCGTGTCATTGGATATTTGAAGTCAGGTTGGCCGAGGGAGAAATATGTCTCTGGACCGTTTCAGACGTATGTTAAAGTTGCCGATGAGCTCACTGTAGAGGATGGTATCCTTTTGCGATGCGGTAGGCTGATTCCTCCAGAAAGTTTGAGAGAACGGCTTATGGATGGTGCGCATGAAGGTCACTTAGGGAAAACTTTCACCAAACGCAGGTTACGGGACGTATTTTGGTGGCCTCAGATGGATGTGTGTGTGGATTCAATGATTGAGGGTTGTGTTATATGCAACCATTCCGACAAAAGTCTTAAAGTGAGGACGCCTCCTTTGGAACCTGTCCAACTTCCAGAGAGAGCATGGGAGAAAATTGGTGTTGACCTAGTTGGTCCCTTTAACCTTTTACCCCCATCTTCACGATTCGCAATCGTGGCCATTGATTATTATTCGAAATGGCCTGAGGTTCGGTTCATCAGTGAGCCATCCTCGGCAAATGTCATTCTTTTCCTGAAAGATATTTTTCTCAGAGAAGGTTTTCCTTCATGTGTCATGACCGACAATGGAGTACAATTTGTTAGTTCTGATTTTGAGTGTTTTCTCAGACAAAGTGGCGTTACTCACAAGAAGAGTTCCTTGTACCACCCCCAGGCCAATGGTCTTGTCGAGAGGATGAACCGTGTGTTGAATAATTGTGTGCAGTGGGCCATCGCCAGTAAATGTGTACTCGAGAATGCTGTTCGCTCCATGTTATGGTTCTACCGCACCACTGCACATTCTTCCACTGGTTTCTCCCCTTTCGAACTTTTAAGAGGGAGGAGACCGTCGACTAAGATTTGTCCAGGTTGGATGTCCAAGTGGGTCAAGATGAATGTCATAGATGGCATTGATGGTCTTGTAAGAGAAAACGTTATCCGAGCACAGACTAGGCAGAAAAGTCAGTTTGATGAGAGAAAAAGGGTGGTGTCTCATAGTTTCTGTGCTGGTGATGTTGTTCGCATCAAGAATCCTGTTCATGTCACCAAAGGCAGGAGTAAGTTCTCTGAACCGGTTGTTGTCAACAAGGTGTGTGGCAATGCCGTGCGAGTTAACAACAACAATTGGTGGAATGTCTGTAAAGTTGTCAAAGTTAAAAATGTTTCCTCTGAAACCACCAACTCTGGTAACAATTGTTGTAATGATAATTTGTCGCCCACACTTCGCAGGAGTTTGAGGGTACCCAGGATTCCTGCCAGGTTCAGATAGCTCAATTTCTTTTCTTTGCCATGCTACGTTAGCGTTTATTGTGTTTAGTGTCTTGCTTTGTTTTCTTTCTTTCTTTCGTCTTTCCTTTGTTTCTCTGTCTTCTCTATATTTCTTATGTTCTTTCTCTTTCTTCTTTTTGTTTGCAGAAATGAGGATAATGTAGTATTCTGTGTTTGTGCCCCCATGGCACTGGTAGTTGGAACCCTGAGTGTTGGGAGTTCTGAGGCTGGGAGGTGGAATGCTGACCGTTTGTCAGTTGAAGGCTGGACTGTGTTGCTGTCGCTGTGCTGCTCTTGAGCAGAATAAAACTACCTTCAAGCTTCTCATGTCTATGGACTTTCATTAACACTACAACAGGCCCTAGAGGTCTCTCTACAGCCCCATACTAAAGAGGCTCTTGCATGCACAGTCCCGGCAATCCCTTATTTAGGGATCAAGCTAACCACCTCCATGCGCGCCACTGTCTCCCTTCTCTCCCAAATCAGTCAGGACCTAAATCGTTGGAAGCCATATACCCTCGCCTGGCTCAGACTTATAGCAGCACTGAAGATGACTGCACTGCCCAAAATCTTGTATCTTTTCCAGACGCTCCCAGTGAAGCCCCCCTCTGGGGTTCTCAAATCACTACAACAGGAATTTTGTTCATTTGTGTAGGCCAATAAAAAATATAGAATGAATAAATAGGAAAGTTACATACCCCCCAGGAGGGCGGACTGGGAGTCCCTGATATCGCCCAACATTATCAAGCAACCCAACTACGCACTTTATTGGAGTGGTCATGTGGGGAATCAGAAAAGCACTGGCTTTTCATGGAGCGAGCAATTGCAGGCCAGGGGCTCTAGGATGTCCCCTTTCTTCATAAGACCCAACGGCCAACGGCCAATCATTCGCACAACTCTAAAGGCTTGTGACTCCACTGCTACCAGATATGGGCTAACCACCTTTCCGTCACCCCTCATTCCCATAGTTAAAAATCCAGAATTTACCCAGGGCTTGGACCAGAGGTCCTTTCACTTGTGGGAAAAAGAAGGGTGCAGATCCATCGGCCACTTCTTTGAGGACCTTCGCTCTACGATTGCTATACCGGAGTCTAAACAATACCGCTCCCACCAAATCCGACACTTGGTCATGCACACCTCGGTGCGACTTGGAGCTCAGAGACCTCTAACCACCTATGAGAAATGGCTGCACACTAAGACATCCAATGCACACCTGATCACTGAACTGTAACATCAGCTGCAGACCCAGAGTCCGTGGGCCCCACGGCAGGACAGAGACACTGGGAAACAGTGGAAGGACATTTTTTTACCGCACGAGCTATACTGCAAGGAATATTTCCAGTATTGAAACAGCAACCAAAATAGTCTCATACTGGTATTACACTCCCCCTGCATACACAGATACAGCCCCAATCAGTCCCTGGACTGCTGGAGGAACAGTGGAATGGAGGGCACTTTACTGCACATACTATGGGAATGTCCTTCCAGCTCCCTTTTTTGGGAACAAGTATTAGTTGATATAGACTACCACTTCAACACCACTGATAAGATACCCACGTATCAGGGGTGATTACACAGACTTTGGTTGGTTTTGGGTATAGAACGTGTGAGAAGTTGGCTTGGTATATGATGTCCACTAATTAAAGTGGGCACTTTGCACCAGTCCAAACAACATTCATGATGTACGAGGTCAAAGAAAACATTTAGAAAGCTATCCTAGTGGTAGCTGTGGAGAGCAGCATTCAGGCTTAATCTTGATGTAATGTATAGCAGCTTGTTTTACCAGAATATCACTTCCTTAATTAATCAAATGAAAGAAGAACCACACAGTAGTTATATAAAAGTATGTATTATAGCCTTATAGCCCGCCGTAAAGGGCTATACCAGCTATTAAAGGCCCTCTCCAGCGTTAAAGGCCCCGAGCCGAAGGCGAGGGCCTTTAACAAGGGAGAGGGACTTTAATAGCGGTATAGCCCATCTACGAAGGGCTATAAGGCTATTAGAACATTCTGTCACTAGAGGACAGAATGTTCTAACAAAAAAAACAAAGCCTTTTGGAAGCGTGAGGGGATTGGGATCCCCTCAGGCTCCCTGAAGCCTTTGTTCACAGCCAGAGCTGTGAACAAAGAAACATTGGAATGTTGGAGCTCCAGGCTTATACCAGCCATTATAAGCCCAGAGCACTCCATTGTTTTCAATGGAGCTCCCAACATTCCAATGTTCTAATTATGAATATAACACTCTCTAGTATCCTCTGCACGAGGATAGAACACAAAGCACACAATACAAGATCAATAGAACAGTTGTAAGTAGCACAATACACAGTGGGCTCCAGGGGGAGAACAAACCATATACTAAAATAGTGGTATAACAACCATGATTCGGGTCAAGACAAGGTTTGGAGCACGTAGAATCATTGGGACCCCAAGGAACCACCCTAGGTGAGTAGATCGGGACCCTACAGAGGACTGGCGCAGTATGCTAACACGACCGCGGGCTCCGTACAATTCTATGGTGAAATTGAGATTCAATTTTATAGTTTAAGGACCCTTCTAGGAGTACTTCAAGGAAACCCTTTGGAACATAAGAGGTTGGAGAGCCACCCCACCTGTGGATACTGTAGTACCTGAGTTACCTATCCCAGAGGAGCCGGGTGCATAGGTCTGGAGTGGTGTCTGAAACCACCATTGTTCTCAAAGGAGGGTGGCGAAGAAGTACTGCTGCCGTGAAGGTGAAAAAGGTCCGGTGGAATCCAAGCCTGTATTCTGGAAGGGAGTAACCTGAAAGCAGAGGAGACAGAGTATGGGTCACTTCAGAGAGACCAGGGTCTCGGTAAACGAATGCCCACCGATGTTGGGTGCTTCAGATGCAAAGAAGGGATGCTTGACTCTGCAACCACGAGGACCAGGAGAAGTCAATGATGACTAGGATTCAGATGCAAGCTGTCCCACGAAGGATTGTGTGTCCTGAAGGGTCGGTGGCTGGCTGGAGCACCAACAAGCCTTGGCAAAAGCAACCCACTCAGGAAGGTCAAACAGGTTACTGTGTGGACCAGCCTGGTCCAGCGGTCTCACCAAGCAATGGGGAGTCAGGGTACGTCAGGAGCAACCAGGAAAGCCCAATAGAAATCAAGATGACCCTCAGGAGGACCCACAGGCCGAATGACCAGGAGTCGCGAGGGGACCTTGAGCAACATTTTAAAGTACCAGCCCATGGAGCACTCGGTGTGAAGAGGCCGGATTTCTTTGGTGCAAATACTGGACAGAGTCAGGACTACACGGAGTCCAACACATAAGCTCAGGAAATGCCAACAAGCACATGCAACTGCAAATGGACGCGGTGCACAGGGGTTCGGGTTAAGCAGTCCCCATGAGGGATACTAGCCTCAAACTTGCTGAGAGGGCAAATCAAGCTCAGGGACCTTTGTAACCTACCTCCAGTGTTGCTGAAATCTTCAGAGTCCGCAGGAGCTCAGGAGCAAAACTGTCCTTAGTGCACCACAGGTCCTGCCGAAGCCTGAATGGAGCAAGGGCACAGACAAAGCTTTGGATGGAGAGGGGGACGAAGTCGGGACCAGTCGAAGTCCAGAGTGTCCAGACGGTAAAAAATTAGTGGTTTATTCTTATAGAATCTTGTCCACATAAAATCTAAAGAGCGACAGTCAAGTAAGCCCTTTTGTACCGACAGGAGAGGGTTGGAAAGATTCAGGGTACAGTACCTAGCAGAGGGGAAGGACAGAGGGGAGGTTACTCCCATGTCCTTTGTCCAGTTTCGCACCATAGCAGGAGCTAATGGCTCCCAGAACTGGTTTAAGCTGGACTATGCACAGAGACACCAATTGTGCCCCAGGTGCAGACTTCCAGGCACTCTCAGAGTGCACCCACCCATCCCAAATACATTAAATCCTGTCCGGAAGGTGGTCACACCTCCCTGTGACATGATGCCTATTGTGCTGCCTTCATCTGCTCGAGCTTGGCTCAGCAGCAGGAGGACAGAAATGTGTCTCTGGTCGGCAGGATCCAATTTGTGCTGTCTAGGTCGAGAAGGCTGAGAAAAACCAAAGGTGGTGTGGAGTAGTGTGGCTCACTGGTTAGAGGCGGCAGGCCCGAGAGCAGAAGTCGGCCCGGGACCAGGGTTCAATTCCTGACGCAGCAGGGTCGTGGACCTTGGTCAGCGGACTCGATAATTCTCGCTTCGGTGCCTACTCTAATCAGGGGTTCCACTCGGCAACTCTGGGCATTAGCTTGCCTAATCTCCACAACGGCCCCACCAATTCCGGGGATGCCTGGCTCCACCTTGGGGACTCCCAGCAAGGGACCATCCCACAGGGAAAGCCAGGACGGGTTCCCCAGAGTTATACAGCGCCAGGAGACCTATGGACGGGTAGCAGTGCGCTTTACAAGCTCAAAAACATTTACATTTACATTTACCCACCCATCCCAAATACATTAAATCCTGTCCGGAAGGTGGTCACACCTCCCTGTGACAGGATGCCTATTGTGCTGCCTTCATCTGCTCGAGCTTGGCTCAGCAGCAGGAGGACAGAAATGTGTCTCTGGTCGGCAGGATCCATTTTGTGCTGTCTGGGTCGAGAAGGCTGAGAAAAACCAAAGGTGGTGATGGACGGAGCGTTGACAATACAAACACTCACCCCCAGTCAACTGATCTAGGTTTAATCCATCACCGTTCTTTAGCTCACTCCTCCACCCCAGTTCAGACATGGCCATATGCAAATCAGTCTGACCCTGTGCCTCATGGGAACAGTCCAGTCCGAACTGCCAAACCATGTCTTCCCTGGACCGTAATCAAGCTTCCCAGGACCGGTTTCTGGCATTACAGCCGTCTTCAGCCGGGCTTGCTTGACTCCAGTAGCAAAGTGAGCAAGGGACTCACGTCTGAGCATACCCTGCCAACTTAGGGCGAACAAAGAAAAACCAAAGGTGGTGATGGACGGAGCGTTGACAATACAAACCCTCACCCCCAGCCAACTGATCTAGGTTTAATCCATCACCGTTCTTTAGCTCACTCCGCCACCCCAGTTCAGACATGGCCATATGCAAATCAGTCTGACCCTGTGCCTCATGGGAACAGTCCAGCCCGAACTGCCAAACCATGTCTTCCCTGGACCGGAATCAAGCTTCCCAGGACCGGTTTCTGGCATTACAGCCGTCTTCAGCCGGGCTTGCTTGACTCCAGTGGCAAAGTGAGCAAGGGACTCACGTCTGAGCATACCATGCCAACTTAGGGCGAACAAAGAAAAACCAAAGGTGGTGATGGACGGCGCGTTGACAATACAAACACTCACCCCCAGTCAACTGATCTAGGTTTAATCCTTCACCGTTCTTTAGCTCACTCCGCCACCCCAGTTCAGACATGGCCATATGCAAATCAGTCTGACCCTGTGCCTCATGGGAACAGTCCAGCCCGAACTGCCAAACCATGTCTTCCCTGGACCGGAATCAAGCTTCCCAGGACCGGTTTCTGGCATTACAGCCGTCTTCAGCCGGGCTTGCTTGACTCCAGTGGCAAAGTGAGCAAGGGACGCACGTCTGAGCATACCCTGCCAACTTAGGGCGAACAAAGAAAAACCAAAGGTGGTGATGGACGGAGCGTTGACAATACAAACACTCAGCCCCAGTCAACTGATCTAGGTTTAATCCATCACCGTTCTTTAGCTCACTCCGCCACCCCAGTTCAGACATGGCCATATGCAAATCAGTCTGACCCTGTGCCTCATGGGAACAGTCCAGCCCGAACTGCCAAACCATGTCTTCCCTGGACCGGAATCAAGCTTCCCAGGACCGGTTTCTGGCATTACAGCCGTCTTCAGCCGGGCTTGCTTGACTCCAGTGGCAAAGTGAGCAAGGGACTCACGTCTGAGCATACCCTGCCAACTTAGGGCGAACAAAGAAAAACCAAAGGTGGTGATGGACGGAGCGTTGACAATACAAACACTCACCCCCAGTTAACTGATCTAGGTTTAATCCATCACCGTTCTTTAGCTCACTCAGCCACCCCAGTTCAGACATGGCCATATGCAAATCAGTCTGACCCTGTGCCTCATGGGAACAGTCCAGCCCGAACTGCCAAACCATGTCTTCCCTGGACTGGAATCAAGCTTCCCAGGACCGGTTTCTGGCATTACAGCCGTCTTCAGCCGGGCTTGCTTGGCTCCAGTGGCAAAGTGAGCAAGTGACTCACGTCTGAGCATACCCTGCCAACTTAGGGCGAACAAAGAAAAACCAAAGGTGGTGATGGACGGAGCGTTGACAATACAAACACTCACCCCCAGTCAACTGATCTAGGTTTAATCCATCACCGTTCTTTAGCTCACTCCGCCACCCCAGTTCAGACATGGCCATATGCAAATCAGTCTGACCCTGTGCCTCACTGGAACAGTCCAGCCCGAACTGCCAAACCATGTCTTCCCTGGACCGGAATCAAGCTTCCCAGGACCGGTTTCTGGCATTACAGCCGTCTTCAGCCGGGCTTGCTTGACTCCAGTGGCAAAGTGAGCAAGGTCGAGAAGGCTGGCACCGGATAGACCAGTGACCCCACGAAGCTCGCTTCAGAAGGGTGTAATTATTTCCCACACTGGTTACTGGTATGGAGGCATGATTCCAAGGTATTTGATACCAAACATTATATGTTTCTACGGAGCCATTTTTGAGATAGCATTTACCGCGAGGTTATAATGCACCTCTACCTATATGTCTGGCTGAGTCACAGACAACCCGGGAGAATGGTCTTCGAAGGCTGCAGAGGGGCTCTGCTCATGCAGGGGCACCCTCTCACGTGAAAAACAGCACCCTGCCATCGGGATTGTTAAGGCCTGCTATAGGGGCGGCATACGTTTTAAGTGTAGTGACCTACAGATATAGTGAACCTATATCAAAAGTAAGTGGTGCAAGCGACAGCTTACACAGGTTGCAGTAGCAGACCTGTAGTTCCATTTTGTATGGCCTCTCATGGGTGGTATAATACATGATTCAGCCCATGGGAGGCCTATGGGGTACCTATGCCCTGGGTGCATGGGTACCATATACTAGGGACTTATAAGGGTACTCCAGTATCCAATCCGGAGTGTGCCAAAGCACATGTATAACAATTTTAGGGAGAAAGCAGATAGACTTGGGTCCTGATTAGCAGGGGCCCAGTCAAATTAGTCAAAAACCAGCAAAACACCAGGCAAAAAGTGGGGCAACCATGCAGTCGGATCCTACCTTCCTACATAACTCCTCCCCCCCCCAAACGAAAGGAGATAAGGCTAACCTTGTCCAGTTAAGGCTTCATTTCCTAAGTGGCCATATAAGAAATGTCCTGCACTAGCATGGATACTCCCTAATTTATGGATCACTAAGGAATCCCTACCCTGAAGGGTTTTGTATTCTCTCCAAAATTTGGGATAACTACCTGTAGTTTGCTTTGGCCAAGAAATAGGCTGGTGTGGTACCTGATTATAGAAGTGAGGCCCTAACAGGGTTGGTCTCAGCCTCCTCAGAGCACTGGTCACAATAGAGGCCTTTCTTTCCATGACTGAGTTATATCTGGCTCTAGGGTCAACCTCTGGCTGCCTACAGCTGGGGGTTGAGTCCCTATGGTTGGCACACTGGGGGGCCAGGGAAGGTTTGGGACACCTGTGTCCCAGGTTTTTCTTTGCCCATCAGAGTCCATCTGAGAGATGTCACTACCTAAGGGTAAGAGGGATCCCTCAAAATGTGGAGGAATATTCAACTGGCTAGTGCTACTAGATTGTGTGTCCTTAATCTGATGACTAGGGGGTTCTTCTGGCCAGTGGGCCCTAAGGGGTAAACTGGCATCCCTGACTTCTGCAGCCCTAGGCTTACTGAGACTGGGTAGAGAGGGGCAGGATACCTGCTCCATAGTGGCCACCTCCCTGGAAAGGTTCCCTGCCCTCAGTGGGTCTGCCGGGACAGGCCTGACCACCTCCGGAGCAGTTCCTTCACAAGGGGTAGGATCAGTTCCCTGAGGAAGCTGACCCTTACCTATAGTCTGGGGGGAGAAGACTTTTCCTCATCCCCTGTGCTCAATGGTGGAGCGGACTGGGCCATTATTTCAGGCTCCACTACACCTAAAACTTCCTGTGGTTGGGCTGAGGCCCTAGGGTTCCCACCAACTCTCTCAGAGAGGCCTGACATCTGTAGATGGGCCTTCAGCTCTACTTCAGCCCAGGCTGAAGTTTCTAAAACATTACCCAATAGGCAATCTACAGGCAAGTTTGGGGACTCTGCTACTCTCTTGGGACCAGTGACCCCTCTCCAGCTGAGAATGACTATTGCCATGGGATGATCTGTCCTCATTCCATCAGTATTGGTACTCTGGTACTTAAACTCAGGTAACAGTAGGCCTGAGGGCACCAGGGTTCCTATCACCATGGTGACACTATCCCCTGTATCCCTCAAGGCTACAGCGTTCTGACCATTGACCAGAGACTCTTGTCTATAATTGCCCAAGGAATTGGGACTGACAGTAAAAGTGGCAAACCCCATGCTACCATCACATACTAAAGTGGCCTGTGAGGGAGACCTGGCTAGGCCAGGGTCCACCTCAGTTCCCCAAGAAAACCCAACTCAATTTTTGGGTGCACTACCACCACCTGGGGGATTACATACCAGGAGGTGTAGAAGTAGTGTTTGGAGGAATATTTTCCTTATTGCTGACCTTAGGGCAAATGGCATCATTGTTCCTGTGGTGTGGGTTCTAATAGACAAAGCAATAAGGTTTCTTTTCAGGGGAGGAAGGAGTTTAGGACCCACCCCCAGAAGAGGATTTTTGGAGCCCTTCAGAGGACGTATCTTTTGACTTATCCACACATTTCTCTTGGGTGTTGGAAGAATCTTTCTTCTGGTCACCACCCTGGTTCTTTTGTTTCACCCTGGTTCTGACCCATTTATCTGCCTTTTTTCCCAATTCTTGGGGAGAAGTTAGTTCTGAGCCCACCCGGTACTAGTGCAAAAGCTAGTGTTGCCATTTATTAATGATCGACTCCCTCATAATCAAATTATACAATCCTAAATAGTCATGCACTTTCCTGCCAAGTATCCAACCTTCCAGAGTCTTTGTAGCACAATCTACAAAATCTACCCAGTCCTGAGTCTGTGCTGCTTTCTTGGTGTCTCTGAACCTAATCCTATACTGTTCAGTGGTTAATCCAACCTCATCAATGAGAGCACTCTTCAGTACTGAGGAATTGACAGCATTGTCTTCTCTAACAGTGAGGAGCTTATCTCTACCTTTGTCAGCAAAGTAGAACCACAAGACAGCTGCCTACTGCTCCTGAGGGACCCTCTGTACTTTACATGCCCTCTCCTCTCCAAAGCAGTTATCCATTTATGGATGTCATCCCAAAATGGTAGGGAGGGACAATCTTGCTCAGTTTCCTTTGATCATGAGTATACTCCTTAATCCTAGGGACACTGTTGCTGCCACCATGGGACTATAGTCCCAATCGTTTCTTAGCCTGCTGGACTTCTAGGGTCTCTTTATCTAGGGCCAATTGCTCTTGCCTGAGCCTAAGCCTAGCTCTCTCCACTTCAAGTAATTGGCATTCCATGTCATAAGCATTATCTCTCTTATGAGATATGGAGGTCCCTGCAGTCTGTCCTGAATGGTTAGATTCTGCAAAGGGAGAACTAGATCTTCTTGATTACCTCTACACTCTTCCAGGAGGAGTACGAAGAGGGCCACTGGGGCATTTTTTACCCTCTTGCCGAAGACCTGATTTTTCCAGGTAGAAATCATATTGATCCTCCTGGCCAGGGTTTGAGTCTAGGTAAAAATAGGTTTCACCTTCTGTCCTGTCCTCATTACCTGCCCCACCCACTCTTTCTACCTCATCTGACCCTGGGGTCTTCCTAAGGTCATCTAAGAGTAACACCTCAATGAGACATTGGGTGTTGGCATTTCTCCCTGTCTTCAGCTTCCTAAAAACACACATGGCTTTTAATTCCTGGAATCCAAAACCATTGTACCTATAAGGCACAGAGACACTGGCTTCTCCTTTAGAAGACATAACTAAGTGTGGTGTAGTGTGTGCACCTACTACCCTAGTGGGAACTAAACACTCTTAGGTTGGAGAAACGGTGTGCTAGAACCTTAACTTACCCAACCCTAAATTCAGTAGAACTTACTTATTCTAACCTTAAGTATTTTATGTGCCTAACACTTTAGTGGCTTTCAGTTAATCAATCCAAAGAGATTGATCTGCTAAAACAATGCAGGCTTGCATCCCAGCTGCTGCACACCAATGTGAGAAGTTGGCCTGGTATATGATGTCCACTAATTAAAGTGGGCACCTTGCACCAGTCCAAACTACCCTTGTGATGTATGAGGTCAAAAATAACCTTTAGAATGCTATCCTAGTGGTAGCTGTGGAGAGCAGCCTTCAGGCTTAATCTTGAAGGAATGTAAAGCAGCTTGTTTTACCAGAATATCATCTCCTGAATTAACCAAATGAAAGGAGTAAAATACAGTAGTTATATAAAAATATGTATTTATTAATGTAACACTCTCTAGTATCCTCCACACGAGGATAGAACTCAAAGCACACAATACGAGATAAATAGAACAGTTGTAAGTTACACAATACACATTGGGCTCCAGGGGGAGACCAAACTATATACCAAAATAGTTGTAGAACAACCACAACTGAGGTCAAGACAAGGTCTGGAGCACGTAGAATCGTTGGAACCCCAAGGAACCACCCAAGGTGAGTAGATAGGGACCCCACAGGGGACAGATGCAGTGTGCTAACATGACCGCGCGCTCCGTACAATTCTATGGGGAAGTCGCAGTTGCAATGTTATAGTTCAAGGACCCTTCTAGGAGGACTTCAAGGAAACCCTTTGGAACTTAATAGGTTGGAGAGCAACCCTACGTGTGGATACCGTAGTACCCGAGTTACCTTGCCCAGATAAACCGGGTGCATAGGTCTGAAATGGTGTCAGAAACCACAGTTGTTCTCAATGGAGGGTTCCGAAGAAGTAATGCTGCCGTGAAGTTGACAAAGGGTCCGGTGAAATCCAGGCCTGGATTCTGGAAGGGAGGAAACTGAAAGCAGAGGAGACAGAGCCTGGGTCACTTTAGAGTGACCAGGAGCTCTGTAGACAAATGCCCACCGATGTTGGGTGCTTCAGGTGCGAAGAAGGGATGCTTAACTCTGCAGCCATGAGGACCAGGAGATGTCGACGATGACCAGGAGCCAGATGCAAGCTCTCCCACAAAGGATGTTAAGTGCTGAGGGGTTGGTGTCTGGCTGGAGCACCAACAATCCTTGGCAAAAGCAACCCACTCTGGAAGGTCAAGCAGGTTACGGGTGGACCAGCAAGGTCCAGGGGACTCACCAAGCAATGGGGAGTCAGGGCACATCTGGAGCAACCAGGAACACCCAAAAGAAATCAAGATGACCCTCAGGAGGACCCACAGGCCAAATGACCAGGAGTCGCAAGGGGACCTCAAGCAAGATTGCAAAGTACCAGTCCACAGAGCATTCGATGCAAGGAGGCTGGAGTTCTTTGGTGTAATTACTGCTCAGGGTCAGGACTACACAGGGTCTAATGCGCAAGTTTTGGAATTGCGAACAAGTATATGCAACTGCAAATGAACGCGGTGCACAGGGGTTCAGGTTATGCACTCCCCAAGTGGGATACTGGCCTCAAACCTGCTGAGAGGGCAGATCAACCTCAGGGACCTTAGTAACCCACCTCCTGTGTTGCTGAAATCTAAGGAGTCCGCAAGAGCTCAGGAGCAGCAGACAGGTCAGTTGCGTTGAGGTGCCTGTGAATGCAGGGGAGTGACTCCTTCACCCCAAGGGAGATTTGTCAATTGTCCTTAGTGCACCACAGGTCCAGCACTGAGCCTGTATGGAGCAAGGGCACAGACAAAGCTTTGGACGGAGAGAGGGACAGAGTCGGGCCCAGTCAAAGTCCAGAGTGTCCAGACGGTCGAAGGTCAGTTGTTTTTCTTGTAGAATCTTGTCCACGTAAAATCTAAAGAGCTACAGTCAGGTAAGCCCTTTTGTACCCACAGTAGAGGGTTGGACAGATTCAGCTTCACACCAGACCAGGAGCCAATGGCTCCCAGAACTGTTTTGAGATGGACTATGCACAGGGGTACCAAATGTGCCCCAGGTGCAGACTTTCAGGCACTCTCAGAGTGCACCCACCCAGCCCCAATACACTAAATCCTGTCTGGGAGGTGGTCACACCTCCCTGTGACAGGATGCCTATTGTGCTGCCTGTCTCTGCTCGAGCTTGGTTCAGCAGCAGGAGGGCAGAAATGTGTCTCTGTTCGGCAGCGTCCATTTTGTGCTGTCTGGGACCAGTGACTCCACGAAGCTCACTTCAGAAGGGTGGAATCATACCTCCCACAACGGTTACCGGTGTGGAGGTATGATTTCAAGGTTTTTGATACCAAACACAATATGTTTGTATGCAGCCGTTTTCAAGATAGCATTTACCGCGAGGTTATAATTCACCTCTACCTATATGTATGGCGGAATCACAGACTACCCGGGAGACTGGTCTCCGAAGGCTGCAGAGGGGCTCTGCTCATGCAGTGGCACCCTCTCATGTAAAACCCAGAACCCTGCCTTCAGGATTGTTAAGGCCTACTATAGGGGTGACTTATACGTTTCTAAGTGTAGTGAACTATAGATATGGTGAACCTATATTAAAATTAAGTGGTGCAAGCACCAGCTTACACAGGTTGCAGGAGCAGACCTGTAGTTCCATTTTGTATGGCCTCTCATGGGTGACATAATAAATGCTTCAGCCCACGGGAGGCCTCTGGGGTACCTAAGCCCTGGGTACATGGGCACCATATATTAGGGACTTATAAGGGTACCCCAGTATCCAATCTGAAGTGTAGCAAAGCACATGTATAATAATTTTAGGAAGAACTCGGATAGACTGGGGTCCTGATTAGCTGGATCACAATCAGAGTAGTCAAAAACCAGCAAAACACCAGGCAAAAAGTGGGGGTAACCATGCAGTCAGATCCTACCTTCCTACAGAATGCATAACCCTTACCCTGCAGGGTAACGGAACTTCATTTCCAGAGATGTGGCGCCCTTTCCTTACATTTCTCAGTACAGAGATGAGGTAGCTTACCTGCACCTGCTGCGACTCCTAGAGACCCCACAAGAGCCCGCTCCATCTATATCAAATGACATTGGGGCTGATAGGCAGTAATAAGGCTTGGATAATGCAACACCAGGGTGTTCCTTGAGAATGCGGGGAGACTGAAGGCCAGAAGGACATTGGAAGATCCTTGGGAGGGAAAATGGTGGACGGAGGATGGAGGGGGGGGGAGGGGTTGGGTTTGTTCTCCTGCCTGTTTTCTATTCCTTTTTCTATTTCTAAAATGTGTGATGTTATATTTTCTTGTTTCCTGTCATGCCCTTTGCAACATTAATAAAAAAGATTTAAACCTAAACTGGAGAGAGGCAGCTCAGGCAAGGGTAGGACTCACTGATGGCAGAGTCCAGCAGCACCAGCAGAGTTGCAGGAAGTCTTTTGTGTCCTTGAGACTTCTTAACAGGAGGCAAGCACACACAAGCCCTTGGATAAACTTCACAAGCAGGATACACAGCAAAGTCCAGTCGTTTGTCCTCTCCTTGGCAGATGAAGAAACTTCAGGCCTACCCAGCAAATCACACACAGCAAAGGGGCAGAATTCCTCCTTACAGATCTCCAGGTCTTCTCATTGGAAGAGGTTCCTCTTCATTCCAGATCTGCTTCTCTGGGGTTTAAGGCCCAATATATATATACTCAATTTTCTCTTTGGGGCAAACGTCTCTGAGCCTAGACCAAACCAGTTCTGGCCTCTCTGGCCCAGCTTCACTACAGGAGGTGGAGTCAGCATTGTGCACAGGAGACACAGCCTATTCAGGTGCTAGTGAAACTCCTCCCACCACTCTAAATGCAGACCAGGTCTATTCAGCCCAGCTATGGGTCACCCAGGAAACGACGGTCACACCACAACCCCACTTGCTACTGTCTACAGTGAATATACATCCCCGGCTCCAAAACCAGACAGTCAATACACAGACCAACAGAGGCACTCAGAATGGTTAAACAAGAAAAGTGGCATTTTCAAACACACAACTTAAAAACCATCTTTACCAAAAGATGTGTTATTAAATTCTGAGTTCAGAGAGCCTATACTCCAGTTTTCTATCTTTCCCAGTTGTTACGAAGCAACTCCCATGTTAGCCCATAGGACAGATAGCCTTTCAATAGTGAAACATGAAATGGGCAGTATTTCACAGTCAGGACATGTAAAGCACACCAGTACATGTCCTACTTTTCACAATCACTACACCTTGCCCATGGAGGTACCTTGGGCCTAGCGTAGGTGTGACTTCAATGTAAAAAAAGGAAATACTGGGGCCTGTCAAGTGGGTGCACTTGCCTGGTCAACATGACTGTTACCAACTACATGTGCAGACACTGCAGTGGCAGCTCTGAGACACATTTATAAGGCTACTCCTCTGGGCGGCACAATCAGTGCTGCAAGCCCACTAGTAGCATTTGATTTACAGACCATGGCACACTCAGTGCACTTTACTAAGGACTTATAATTAAATCAAATATGCCAATCATAAATAACCAATTATAATCATAATTTACAAAGAGAGCGTATGCAATTTAGCACTGATTAGCAGCGGTAAAGTGGCCAGAGAAAAGCCAACAAACACAGGTCAAGAAAAATAGGAGGAAGAAGCAAAACATTTGGTGACAACCCTGCCAAAAAGGCCAATTCCAAGAACTATTTTCCTTGAAATATACTAAAAATGATTTAAACATAAAATTGGCATAACGTTTGCAGTGGCTATTGCCCATATACACAGGGAAAACTTTTCTTATATTAATTTTAAACAAAAAATGTGTTCCCATGGTCCAGACCACCCTTACGATCTGAATGTGGTTTTATTCTGTTGAATGATGTGCATATTTACAGAGAATCACATGAAGAATGATCCAAAACCACTGCCTTCAGAGAAGGTCAAAATGTAATATACTCTATGCAGATGAAATGGATCTTTACAAATATATAGTCAATGTACTTTGTGATTTAAGCAAAAAACGTCTAAACTAATCATGATAGTTATGAAAGGTACTGAGGTACATCACCAGCCAAATGCACCAGTTTATCACTCTGCCACAGTTTGGAGTATTCCTGCTCCAGCTGTTGCTAGCAAAGCTCTAGATATGGGGACTGTACATCAGAAAGATAGAGCACACTAAGAACATCATTAACAGTTTACTCTCTGGAAAGGGGTTGTTAGAGGCAGTGTATGATGCACTTCTGCCTGATGTCCTCATATTTGGTGATACAAGAACTAATTTTAAGAGATGTCTTTGAGTTATTACCTGGCCTTTTATTGAGATTCCCTGGAACAGGCAGGGCATATAGTCAGACAGAGTGCATGTTGGTGTGAAAACACTCCTTGAGAGGCTGAAAAAGAAACAGGATTGAGGTTGACCTCCAAGAAGAACATTTGTCACCTATATCCTTGGTAACTTCAACACCTTTCTCCTCTAGTCCTTCAACTTTTTCTGGAGTTCCCCATGGCATATCCATTAACCACTATGCATTCAAATTGTATGCCAACTCCTCACTTTGGCTGCCTTTCACACTTCCCTCAGACTTTTATGGTGGCAGACATCCACTTCCTTGTAATGTCAACCACAAAGTCAACTACAAGGTTCATCTCATCCTCAATAAAATCACTCTTCTTCTTGAACGGGGAAACAGTAGATGTTGTGTGGTGTCCTGTCAACAAGTCAATCTAAGGGGAGAAGGGCAGGGCCTAGGGTGTGGGGTGTATATATGTGATTGCAGGGTTAATGTGTGTTAGGAGTGTGAGATTTAGGTCACAATTATGGTTTTTCCCTATTCCTTGTAGTCAGAGCTCTCCACCTAGCGGTGGTGTTCCCTGCCAGGAGGCAGTGATCTCTGCCACAGGCAGAGAAAACGTGCACAGTAGTTGTAGGGTAGAAATATGAACGATAAGTTACTAAAATTAGCTTTATAATTTCAGTTGTTGGAGACTACATCACCTCATATTAGAGGGGGAGGCTCGTAAAGCCTACTACAAGGCATTGCAATAATTCCCCATCTTCTCCTGCATGCTTAACCCATGTACATAACTCAATCACTCTTACCACTCTTTCCTCAGATAACTGATTCTATCACTGTCCCACATCCCTACCCTGCCACTGTTCGTTTTTTTCTCCACTGCCACATTTCTTATCACCTTGCTTTTCATGTTTATTTCTTTCAGCACCAATTTCCTGATCATCTTCATATTCAGAAACAGCATTTCTGATTCTTTACCCTGATCCTCATCAGGATTACTATTTTTATGTGCGATGCTTCCATCACCTTGCTCCTTTATTTGTTTGGAATACCTTTAGCTGTATAGGTGCAATACCATATACTAATTTATGCATTATTGTAAGAATTTGATTTTAATTCTAGCCTCAACAAGCAGCCAATGCACCGAAGTAATATCATATCTTCGTGGAATATTGAGTACTATCCTGGCATTGTGTTTTGAACTAATAGCAATTTATGTATGTTTTCCTCAGAGGTGTCACGTAGAGGTGCATTGCAAATTTGTTTTCCATAACAGATCTCGCTCTCTTCTAATTCTGACATGTGCTAGTACTAATATTACTAATAGTGGTTGGTTCTTCTTAAAAGTTCAATCTGATAATTTGCTGCAGTGTTTGCCATTATTTCGTTGAATTACACCATTTGGGTTTTCCATCTCAATTTACCTCCTATTACTCTCGCATTTTCTCTATATTTTAAACTTCCTGCACAAAAACAATCCTTCAATGGTTTTTCCTCTTACTATGTATGATGCAGAATAGAGCACACATCGAAAGAGGAAAAAATGAGGAGCAATAAAGATATTTCTCATTGTTTTGCCTGGGAAGGCGTAGCATTTTGATGCATATCCAGGTCTACCACTCATGGTAAATCTGGGAATGCGCCGAAATCCATGGGTGGATGCATGGGAACACCCGCTTTCTTTCAATGGAACTCCTGCCTGGGGCAGAGTAAATCAAGGCAGTGTCTTGCTCTGCCTTGCGTTGTTCCAGATTTACCAAGCACCACAGGGCCATGCAAGGTAGCCTTGTGTGGCTTGGTAAATCTTATCTAGATTTAGCATCACCCTTGCGTTATCTTGCGAGACAGGCCTGAAATAACCATCTCTTAATCTCTAGAAAGATCCTATAGAAAGACCTTTAGAACTCAGTCTGGGTGTTGTTAGAGCATTTATGAAGGTTGATATTCAGTTGCAATAAAAGATTATATATCGACTCAGTGTATATTTTAATTAAGGCTCCCTGTTTTCCGTTTTGACTGATTTTTACAGATAAATACAGACAGAAAACAATGTGTTTTCTGGCTGCATTTATTTTTTTAAAGTGGATAAATACAGAAAATTGTGCTGGTCTTGAGTGACTTCCTGTGCCCTTCCATAAATTATAGCCCAACAGCTGAGCAGATGGGCAATAAGCGGAATTAAAAAAACAGGATCACATTTCTTTAAATAACAGCATGTGTCAATATACATTTGTGGTATAATGCTAGTATTTATCAGTGGATATATTGTTATGTAATTTTGGCAACTTATATAGCTAAAACACGACATACATCAAAGTATAAGTGCACGTCTGTCAGTTTAATAAATATGGATAGGTACAGTTTTACAACTTCATTTATACACAAAATAAATATGGATAAATACAGAGAAAACCAGGAGCCCTAATTTTAATTGATTAATGGGAAGGACTTGATCCATGTTGAACACCAAACTGAACTTCTTTTCAGGCAGAAGTAGCCTTTCCTACACTTGCCTGAACCCTGCAGTCATTAAGAAAGGAATGTGAACCATTAATTAGTACAGTCTGACGCTCTGACCACTTCTTGTTCTAAACTCTGCAACATAATGGTGTGGTCAAGAGTGTCAAATACACTGGAGAGTTAGAAAAGCAATGGGCACACGGGATCAGCTTATTCAATATCTTCAAAAAAGACAAGCATTTGCAATGCAATAGGTCTCGCATTTACACGATTTTGAGCTATTAACATTGCAAATGGCAATGCCTTTTATGTTTGTTTTTAAAACATATATAAAAGGCATTGTCATTTACAATGCTAATAGCTTAAACTCACAAAATGCGAGACCTATTGCATTGTAAATGCTTGGCTGGCAGCTGACATTTTCCATCGTTGACTTCCATTTGGCATGTGTCTCTTCTCTCTTGCCAGCAAATATAAAAGGCCCAGGCTTCCAACTACCAGAGATTGCACGACAAAGTTTTCCGCCTCGACCAATTTATGAAAGCAATGCATATGTTTAATTTCCCGGAACTTCTCTCATTTTTACTGCGACACCGTCAATGACACATGCACGAGACGTCGTCAGTGACCCGAGCCTGGCAATGAAATGCCACCCACAGGGCTTTGGCGAGGGGCGGCCTGCATTCAGTGGGAGGAGTGCATTTGCACCGGCGACAGACAGGACAAGGCGGAATGCAGGCATTCAAAAGCCCACCAGTAACATTAGTCACCGCACAAGCAAATTGCTACATTAAAAAAGTAATCGGTTATTGTTGTTTGTGAGCTAGGAATGTAATAAAAATAAAAATTAACCCTGGCTAAAAGCATAAAAAGTCAACATTTTGTAGATGCCGGTGTCTTTTACTCGGCATCATCTTGGAAACTGCTGAACCTTTTAGTGTAGATTCTGCAGCAACTATAACGGTATTGCCCAGAAACAACTTTGCCTTTAAAATATGCAAGTTACAGCAGAAACAAGGCCAGAAGTGCTGCGCGCGCTCGCCACAGCGAGCGATCTGTTTTCCTAATTGAAAACAGATGTCGCCGTGCGGGTAACGCAACAGGAAGGATAGGGCCGCTCATGGAAGCTTTTATCAGCGCTGCGCGCCTCTCTGCAGACTCCCCTGCATTCCAGAGAGGCGCGCGACGCGATCCGATCCTTTCCTGCCATGCTGTGGAGACAAGACCTGGCCGCGCGCACAACGTTATCCGATGGAGAAACGCTGCGCGCGGCCAGGTCTTGTCTCACTTCGTCGGTCTCAGACTGCTGAGACGACGACTGTAGTTCTCGCTTGCGAGAACACGCTTTCAGCGCGTTCGTCGTAGGCGAGTCCTAATAACTGTACCTCCAGTAGAACAGTCTTTGGACCTGGATAGGGCCTACATCTGAATTGTAGATTCCCCATTATTCAGTAACGTTCCAGTAATTGAACAGTTGCCACCTTCTCAACTACATTCAGGACAATTGAATAGTTGGGAATATAAAGATTAAGGGCCTTATTACAAGTTTCGGCAGTCCGGGAGCAGGCGTCATGCCACCGCTTTGCTTCAGGAACGCCAAAACTCACAGCCGCCCGTCCGCCAGATTACAAGTAATTTGGCAGACGTGCAGTGTGGTGGTACAGCAGCGGTGTGAGCCTTAAACAGCACGGCCGAAGGACCGCTAGTGCACGTTCCTGCATGGGCAGGAATGCACCATGTTGTGCATGCAAAAAGGCACGAGAGGGCCTTGCAGGCCGCCATGAAAAGCACTGCAGTGAGGCAATTCAAAATATTCTCTGCAGTGCTGCTGTCACACTGCCAGCATATTTTGGCCTTAAAACGCTGCCAGACTGCCGCAAGATCCTTGATCCACAGTGGCAGGAGTGGTTCAGTGGGGGTAAGACTGCACACTTATAATACTGCAGGCGGTCCCGCAGTGTGGCGGTTGGCAGACCACCACCATGACTATGGCATCCCATGGGCCACCATATTCGTAATAAGGCCCTAAAAACATAATTAAAAAGAGCAGCTCAAAAATGTAATTTCTGTTGAAATATTTTTGGTTGGTTGCCATTGTGCTCTACTGCATGTTTTATTAGTTTTTTCCCCTTGCAGTCGTTATAATAATTCATTTATAGGAAGGGGGCCTGTCCAAAACAAATGCTTCGCATCACATACATATCATTAGTTCAAGCTTATGGCACTTTTTTCTTTCTTACAATTCCCATTATTTGCTTTATTTTTATTTTTAAAGAACACAAAAAGTCAAATAAAGAAATACAGCTAGGAGCACGAATTCTTATTCTGTTCTACATTTTGAGTATGTACAATGTTTACTGTTTTTCTGAGCAATGCTTATCTGCATCTACTCTCCCTCCACCACAGCGAGCCAACCCAGTGCACCATGATCTATTCCCGCCAGGGGACTACTGAAACCATCGAGGAGGCTGATGATGAGCACGAAGAAGAGAGAAGGGTATCTGAGTCCGGGCTGGAGGTCGAGGGGGAACATTACCTGGACACAGAGGGAGCCACTTACTCGCCGAGAAGGGTATCTGAGTCCGGGCTGGAGGTCGAGGGGGAACATTACCTGGACACAGAGGGAGCCACTTACTCGCCTGACGCAGACATACCTCTGTTCCCAGTCACCGAAGGTGATGTACCGCCATCCTACAGCAAGGCAGTCAGCTTTGAGCAGCTGTCATTTAGCTCCCAGGAGGACTCTGCGGACAACAATATGATGGTACTCAGCCCGGATGACAGCCGCACGGATAAGCTGCATGATTCCATCCTGCCACCCTTGACACACGAACTCACAGCCAGTGAACTACTGCTGAACAAGTAAGAACAGGGTGTTTAAGTCTTTTAAAAACTTTTATTTGTCTTAGATTTCCAACACAGGGAGGTCACCTTCCATCAAAGAAACTCGAAACTTGCATATTCCAGCTGGGAAACGGCCTTTACAACGAAGCCGTTTCCCCGAAATCTTTAACCACGCATGCAGTACAACGCATGCGTGGTTACCACTAATGCCTTTACCACGCATACCTTTACTACGATGTTTGTAGTAAAGGCATATGTGGTAAAGGTAAAAAGAAAAAAGGGGGGCTTGGGGGGGGTCTCCCCCCAAATAAAACAACTCACCATATGTCACGTCGGCGTCAGCGTCGTTTAAGAGAAATCGGAAAAAAATGCCGTTTTCTCTTAACGACGTATGACGTCACCACGCAATTATTAGAGGAAAAGTTTATCCGTGGTAAACGAATTCCATTGTAACGCATGCGTGGTAAAGGCATGCGTTGCAACGGAATTCGTTGTATCATCATACATTCACTCAGCTAGACCTTTCTGCTGCAAGGTCATTTATTCCATGATTATAGATTTTCATAGAGTAGTATTTACAGCAAGTACAGCAGGAATATCTAGAAACGGGATCAGTTTATGAAATACAGGGGGCAATAAGAGGACTAAAAGTTCATGCTGTACAGCATGTGTTAGCTTAAAAGTGAACGCTTTCAGGATGCCCCAGAGGGGTTTGCAAAATGTCTTTCATAATTACAGGCTGTGGGTTAGTTAGGGCAATAAGTAATCCTGCAAATGACAGCTCAATAACTTCAAAAACATGAACCCCTCCTCCCCCCCTCCCTTACCCAAGCCACTTTCTTAACTTAGGCCCTCGTGGATCAAGAGCACACATCTATATAGATTGCAGAAAAATGTATATGATGCTGCCCTTGTCGTCAGTTCTTATGTTTTTTTAGGATGGGTTACTACCGCATTCTAACATTATACTGATCCCTATTTCTCTTTGAAAAATAACAAAGTTTTGTGAATATTTTAAAACAAGGCTAACTTAAATCTGTCTCATCCTTTTCGTCGCCTAGCTTGGTTCACCAAACATTGACATCTTCTGTATACATCACTGCTTTGATCATCTTTCTTTTAAATTGAGCAAACAAAAAAGAAAGATGAAGAGACTACCCACACATGTTGTTTGCCCGTTTTAGTCTCCATTTAAGAGCCCCATAGTTCAGTTGATCTTCAGACAAAGTTGTTAACTATTATCTTTCACTGACTCCCTACAGTACAATCAGATGTATGATAGAGCAATGCCACTAAGAAGGCCAAGGTGCTTTTCACCATGTTAAGCTATCACTCTTGTCAGAATTGGCAAATAAAAGGGGAATGGCCAAACCAAAGGGTGTGAAAATGATTGCATTCATATATCATTTACCTACCTTTATCTTTGTAGGATGTTTCAAGACGAGGAGTTGGAAACTTCTGAAAAATTCTACAAAACCCAACCACGACCGTTGCTTCTCATCTACTCGTTGTACAACACACTAGTGGCTCGGTCAGAAATGGTGTGTTATTTTGTGATTATCCTGAACCACATGATCTCCGCCTCCATGATCACTCTTGTGCTTCCAATCCTCATATTCCTGTGGGCCATGCTCTCGGTTCCGAGACCTAGTAAGAGGTTCTGGATGACGGCCATTGTCTACACCGAGGTACATCTGAGCTTCTTGTATCCTATGCCTCATCTTAGACTCAACAGATTAATATAACTGATCACAATTTATTTGTTAATTGAAAAAGTCTGTTAGGAAGAGGGATAGAGATCAGATAGAAGAGGAGCCGAGAAATGGACAGAACGTGACAGTGACAGTGAGACTGGTAGCAATGAAAGGAAAGACAGGTGTGAGGATGAATATAGTGATTCGGTGGTTGAATTTAAGAAGGCTTGGTGCCTGATTAGGAATGCCATGGATGTGGTATACAGAATGTACTATACCTAATAATGTCTGATACTCCTGGATTCTGAATCTATGATTTATTCCATCTTGTTTGAATATTTTCCCTTAACCGTTAAATACTATAAGGATTTCAGTGCTTACCGCACCAAAAAGCGCATGCCAGTTAAATGCTAGACTTTTTCCCCAGGTAAATTCTGGAAGGTGTGACCTGCCAAAATAATTGGGTGACACGGACTCCTGGATGCGATAAAATCTGCACAACTCACAATTCCATCTGCTGAACAAACAGGGGTTTGCATAGGTGTTGGGATTTTCTTATAAATCTTAATCCGACCCTTTGAGTTTTAGTATAGGATACAGAGAGAAGGAGTAAACTAGAACGAGAGAAAGAGAGAGAGAGAGAGAGAGAGAGAGAGAGAGAGGATTAGCTAGGCATGCAATCGTTCTGAGGGCTCCTAATTTTTAAATCTTTCTAAAAGCTGCTTACCACACCAAACACCGCATAGCCCAGAAATTAACAAACTTTCTTTCTCTTAAATTTTGACAGTTTTGACCTACCAAAATTTCTCAGGTGATCCAGACTTTACCGCACCTGCCAGCTACCGGGTGCTATATAGTCTGAACAACTGAGAATTCCAAGGGCTGGGCACACTGGGGTTTGCACAGTGGTCAGGATGTTCTAACCAGTAATAATCAGGCCCTAGGGGACTTAGAGTGAGAGAGTGAGTGAGAGAGAGCAAGAATTGGGGAGGCATACAACACTTCTAATCTTTTTTAAGGAATGAGAATAATAATTGTTACTATTACCATGTTTCACAGTGCTCAATCTTACCCTTATATGCTTCTTATACCCAGGTAACAATCGTCATCAAATATTTTTTCCAATTTGGATTCTTCCCATGGAACAAGAATATAGATTTCACAAAGGATAAACCTTATCATCCTCCAAATATAATTGGTGTTGAAAAGAAGGAAGGCTATGTGCACTATGACCTTGTCCAACTGCTTGCTTTGTTCTTCCACAGATCTATTTTAAAGGTACAGTATGAAGATATCATTTTGAAATCAATGCACACAACCATTTCCTGGTGCAAAGAAAGCTTAGTTTCTGAAATAATAAACATATTCACATGTGTATTTGGTGCTGAATTCACAAAAGAATGTAGCCGGACGAAGTGTGTGTTTCCCCATGTGTGTCCTGGTGCAACGAGTGGGTACATTACAACATGTGTTTAATATCCAGTGGTTTAGCAGGGAGTGGCCACACACACCCATACACACACACTCACACCCATGCATACACACATGCATACACACACACGCGCGCACACGCACACACACACACACACACACACACACACACACACACACACATACACACATTCATTCACAACACTCACTCCCAAATGTTCATACATGCAAGCACCAACACACAAACCATTAAAAACAATGCATTTGCCTTGAGGAGGGAAGCCTCAGAGGTCCCAGGAGGGTTGGGACGGCTGCATTCTCTTCTTGGCTGACATTTGGTCAGCCAGTGAGGGGAGGTAGCAGTCCCCACCTCATCACAGAGTGAGATGGGGTCAGTGGAAGTTGCTGAACCCATCCCACTCTGTAACGAGGTGTCAGCGGTAGATATTCGGCCCTGGGCACTTCAGGACTTAATATTCAAGTGCCCAGAGCTGAGGTTATCAATGGCGCTCCCTTTCAGTATCAGGGGTAGGGCCTCGAGAAGCTTTGCCAGGCTGAAGAGGTCACTGCGCATTTAGCACGTCTAGCTCCTTGCTGCCTGACCTGAACAAGAAGAGTGTCTGTCAGTCTGACCTTTGCCCAGACTGACAGACACTCATCTTGTCAGGAAAAAGGTGGGGGCGTAGCCCCCAATATCACTTAAGAGTCGGCAGAAAAGTGCATTTGGTTAATGATTTGCGCAGTTAAATTTGCCTGAATCTAAATGCATGATTTTGACTGAGTACAAGCTGAGCATTTAATTCCTTAAGGATTGCAAATTACACTTGTGTTACTTATGTTTTAGCATTTAACCACACAGAGTCCTTACTTTAATATATGAACATTGACATGTAAAAAAACATGGCCACTTGCGGCCACATGCATCATTGTCAATTGCATTCGCAAACGGTGCGAATCGCAATTTTCGGCCGTTTGCGAATGCAATTGACAAAATTGGGATGCATCATGTTTTTCGCAATTTTAGAAATCGCAATCATGTTGCGATTTCTAAAATTGCGATTGCATTTAAGAAATCGCAATTTGAGATTTCTTAAATGCAATGCATGAACATTTTAAATTTGCGAATTCGCAAATAGGGAGAGGTAAATTACCATGAAGTTGACCTTCATGGTAATTTGCGAAAACTATCAAAAATGCACAAAAGTGCATTTTTGTAAGTTTCATTTTACACACACACATGCCCTTGGGGCATGTGTGTGTAAAAAATGCACTTAAAGTTATATTTCAGAGGTGCAGGGGGGGTCCTTTGGACCCCCCCGCACCCTTGAAATTGTATTCTCAATTTGCGATTCGCTAATTGCTAATCGCAAATTGAGAATGACTTTCCATTCATTCCTATGGGCCTCTAGGCCCATAGGAATCAATGGGAAGGGATTCCTCAATTGCGATTCCAAATTGTGAATCGCAATTAAGGAATTTTAAGAAATCGCAAAAAAATTGCGATTTCTTGATGCATAGCCGTTTGCGATTTCTTAATTGCGATTCCTTAATTTTCGCAATTAAGAAATCGCAAACGGCAACAATGATGCATGTGGCCGTTGGTGTCTTATTCCATGCTTATTACTGCTGCTTTGATACTCACGAGGCAATCCGGTATTATTTGTGAATGTTTTGTGGTATAGCTTCCTCTACTGTTAAACATTTAGTAAATCGAATCTATTAGGACATTGTAATAGCAAGAAGGTTAATTGGAGAAATTCTTACAAGATAACTATTTGCATTCCCACGTGGCAGTACAGCAGTTGCAAAGTGTAACTATAGGAAATACAGAATTATCAGTTTGCAAAGCATGCAGTGGCGGCTCACACAGGTAACGCAGCGGGATGGAAAGGCGGACCGGGGGCAGGGATGGGGTATAGTGAAGTGTGACATACGATGGAAAAGTGGAAAGTAAAAAAAAAAAAAAATAAAAGCACTAATTTTTGCACCCGCAGCATCGCCAATATATATATATATATATATATATCCCGCTACTGTTTGCATCATAGACGGGGCACTAAAAAGACAGGTGCCGATAGCGGTGATGCGCCGCTTAAAATCTTCACGCTCTGTCTTCTCCTCAATCCTGGGAAAAAGAAATACGGCACTCTTGGGGTCAGTTACAGCAGCAGCAGTTTATTACAGAGCGGGAAGAATATATTTATATATATATATATATATATATATATATATATATATATATATATATATATATATATATATATATATATATATATATATATAAACATTACTCGCTAATATATGTATTCACTAAGATACATTTAATAAGTCAGTTAACCATCAATTTTACACAAAAAAAATCCATTTAGACATTTATTTACCCATTTATTCTTCCATCAACCTTTAGATATACATATATAAAAAATATTTATTTTTCAGAAAGATACACATTCACTGGATGATGTCATCAGTGATGTCATTTGAGATGTCATCAGTGATGTCATGAGTGATGTCACTGACCATGTCATGAGTGATGTAATATGTGACGTCATCAGCAGTGCATTGCACGCGCAAGTTATAGTGAGTCCAACTAACTATAACGTGGGAATTTCAATGGTTTTATGCGAGTAAAATTTCCACCTAACTATAACTGGTGTGAAACCTATGGTTTTTTCAGTGAATATATATATATATATATATATATATATATATATATATATATATATATATATATATATATATATATATATATATATATAGATATATAGATATATATATATTTATTTATTTATAAATATATATACTGTGTTTTGCTGAAGCAAAAAATAAATGAAATTTGTGCAAATTGACAGAATAATGCTTTTTGCTTCGTCAAAATAGCATTGACATATGTGCATCAGGAGGTCTCCCACACCACCCAAACTATGGTTCGTAGTGATGCAGAAGAGAATGTTGCTTCCATTAAATGTTCCAGCACCTGGCGCAAGTCATCCCCCACAGAAGCCCGGACAAATGCAGATGCTGATGTATTCTGAGTGATAGGTGGGTTAATTTACCACTCTCTGAGGATGTGCGTGGACCCGGCTGCCACTTCAGGGAGGACTGATAGCCCTTATAATTTTAGGCCCCATGAGAATGCGGTACCCAGCTGTAACCTCAGGTGTGGACCCTTGCACAATGACCACTGCCCCTATTTCGAGTGACCTTGAGTCACCTCCATAATTTGTTTACCCCTTGAATTAACTTGCTCAATAATTCGGGTGGGGGAAGGGGATTATGTGGAAATATAAGCCCACATACAGTGCTTCAGCGTGTTTCTCCACAGTATTCCGCATGGCCACTTTGCCAGCTTGCAGCAGGTGAATTCTCCTGGTGGAATACCAGTTACTAGTGGTGTTTCAGCTACATTTATAATTCCTCTGGGGTGGTAACTGTGGGTACCATGCCATTAGAATGAATAAAATAGTGAATGAGGACCTAATCGCCCTGGTGCTTACTCAGCAGCGCAACCTAGATTGTGTAAACTCTCTCTGCCACTGTTGAATCCACAGTTTTTGTCAGGAAGATGGCAAATTGCAAACCACTTCCTGAGTGATCTATATACCGTTTCCCTCCTGGAAACAACATTGGGCAGGTACGAGTTATGTACCAGGCACTCGATTGATCAGATTCCTCATTTGCATGTGTTAATGTGCCCCCACACCTAAATAAGTGCGATCCCCTATTTAAATGCACAGCAGAGTGTCTCTGATGGTGTGTTCAGTATTGATAAAGGCCACACGCCCAGTTTTGTAATGCCAGGATCTACAAAAAGCACAAAAAGATGCAGAATCTAGCCAAAAATTAATTTAAAGTTTTACCAGGAAGAACTATACAAGATTAGAAAAATTAGCAATAAAGAAGGTAAACGTCTGCATCAGCACATCTTAACCTGAAAAACTGTCGAAAAATCCATAAATCAATCAATCAACGATTTGTAAAGTGCGGCAAATCACCTGTGGGGTTCTCGAGGCACTGAGGTTGCCAGCTGCTTCGTGGTGATATGTTTATTCCAACAGTGATGTCTTGAGTCATTTCCTAAATTGCAGGTGTGATGGGGCAATCCTGAGGAGCAGGGTATGGTTGTTCCAAGCTTTGGCCGCCAGGTGTGAGGAGGAGTATCCTCTGGTGCCTTGGCGGATTTGGGGGGTGTTTGCAAGAAAGAGGGTGCTGGTCGGTTGGTGGACGATCAAGCGTTTGTTGATGTATGCTGGTCCCTTGTTGTGCAGGGCTTTGTATGGCAGGTCAACATCTTGAACAGGCATCTCTGCTGGATCAGGAGCCAGTGTAGCTTCTTGACGTGAGGTGTGATGTGGGTTTATCTGGGTATGTCGATGTTGAGTCTGGCTGCTGAGTTTTGTATAGTCTGCAGTCTCTTTAGGAGGCATGCAGTGATTCCTACGTAGAGCGTGTTCCCATAGTCTAGCCTGCTGGTGATGAGGGCCTCCATGAATGTCCTCCTGGTGTTGACTGGGAGCCCCCTGAAGATCTTTCGGAGCATGCCTATGGTGTGAAAGCAGCAGGCGGATGAGACTGCTTTTACCTGTTTCTTTATGGATAGCTTGCTGCTGAAAGATGATGCCGATTTTGCAGGCATGGTCTGTTGGGTGGGGGAAGGACAGAGCTCAGAAGGCCTCCATGCCTCATTCTGTTACGAGGTGTTGTTCCCAAAGATGAGTACTTCTGTCTTGACCCTGATCAGCTCGAGACAGTTGTCCTTCATCCATTCAGTGACATTCATCATGCATCTGTGGAAGTTGGTGCTGGTGGTGGAGGGGTCTTCTGACAGCGAGAGGATGAGCTCAGTGTTGTCGACATAGGAGATGATGTTAAGTCTGTGTGACCTGACAGTGTTGGCCAGGGGGGTTGTGTACGTGTTGAAGATGGCGGGGCTGAGAGAAAATCCTTGGGGTATGCCACAGATGATCCTTTTGGGTTTTTAGATGAACAGTGTGAGCGGGATTCTCTGGGTCTTCCTGTGAGGCATGAGGCAATCCATTTGAGTGTGTATCCCTGGATTCTGATGTGGTGGAGTTTGTTGATCAAGATGGGATGGGAGACGGTGTTGAAGGTGGCTGACAGATCCAGGAGGATGAGGGCAACTGTTTCACTGTGGTCCAGGAAGGCTCTGTTGTCATCAGTGGCTGCAATCAGGGCTGGCTTGGGTCTGTGGTTGGCTCAGAATCCGGATTTAGAGGGGTCCAGGAGGTTGTTGTGATCCAGGTGTTCGGTGAGTTGTTGCTTGATTCACTTCTAGAGAACCTTTGGTAGAAAGGGAAGCAGGAAGATGGGCCTTTAGTTCTTCGGTTCTGCTGAGTCGACGGAAGGTTTCTTCAGGGGGTCCTCAATTCATCCTGTTTCCAGTACTCGGGGAAGGAGGCCAAGGTGATGGAGGCATTCAGGACTTTCTTGAGCTCATTGCCAATCGTCTTGCTCCCACGGTTAAAGATGGGGTAGGGCCAGGGGACCAGGGGCGCTCCTGAGTGCGCAGAGTTCATGATGGAGATTGTGGCTTGAGTCGTGGGAGGGTCCCAAAGGGTGAGAAAGTGTTTGGGGTTTGTGTTCGTGGGTGTGAGCAGGCTGTTGCTGTTGGCAGCAGAGGGTTGAGGTTCGAAGTTTTTGTAGATGACTGAGATCATGTGGAAAAAGCCTACTAGGTTGTCACACAGGTCTTGGGAGAGGGTGATTTTGTTCTCAGCAGCTGCGGGGTTGGAGCACTCCTTCCATATGGTGAAGAGCTTCTTGCTGCGGTTTGTGCTGGCGTCTGTGCGGTCTGCCAGGGTAGTATTCTTTGTTTCTTTCAGGAGGCACTGGTACTGGTACTAGTTTGGTGCTGTCTTTAAGGTGGTCTAGTCTGTCTCTTTGCTGGTGGCCACTTCCTTTCTGGTTGCTGGCAGTTGTGTTTGATTAATTTCAGCTCTGTGGTAAACCAACTGGCTCTTCTGGCACATCCTTTGTAGTTGGCTGGTATGGCGGGGCTATTTTGTTGGCACATTATGTGATCCACTTGGAGAAGCTCTTCGCAGCCTGATTAGGGTTGGATGTTGTGCTTGGGAGGTGGGTGTTGAGAGTGTTGTTCCACTGGTCTTCTGATAACCTTTTGCAGTTTTTGTGACAGAAGTTGAGGGCAAGGGGCCAGTGCTGGTAGGTTCTAAGAGGGTGAAGTAGGTGCTGTAGTGGTTGGTGCAGGCGAGACATGAGTGTACTTGACTCTGTCGCTGGATGTGGAAATGGGGTCAAGTGTGTGTCCTGCTATGGGGATAGGGTCAGTGACAAGTTGCTTGAGGCTGATGCTGCTCATCCTTTCCAGGGAGTCGGTTGTGTTGGAGCCCTTGCAGATGATGGCAATTCCACCTCTGTGTTTGTTGCTTTGATTCTGGTGTGCTATGTTGTTATCCTCAGGGGTGGCGATGGCAATGTCTGGCGCGGAGGTATGGATAAGCCAATTCTCTGTGAGGAAGATGATGTCAGGGTTGAGGGTTGAGCTCGTGGCCCACATCTCCCTGGTGTGTTTGCTGAGTGATTGTGCTTTGAGTAGAATACACTGTAGTTGTGCCGCGGCGGTCTCAGTCAACATGGGGGACGTGGTCACTTTTTGGGTTGGCTCTGTAGTCGTTGGTAACTTCAGTGTTGCAGGTGAAGCAGCAGTGCTGACAGGAGAATGGTCCTCTGGTGGTGCATGGAGATGTGCGGCTGCAGTTGTGGATACATCTGGGATCTAGGGCTCGGAGGTCTGAAGCGGTGCAGCTATGCAGTGGAAGAGCCAGGTTCCTGGTGCTGGGTGCAGTCATGGACCTGATCGATGAAGACAGGCTTGCTTTTGGCACTCCCTTGGCATTCCAGCGGTGTGGACACACTGCGGCCTCCGTTAAGTAGGTCCTGGGAGGGGTGTGGGTCAGGCAGTAGGTGGGAAGAAGAAGGGGAAAAAGTGGGAGAAAGCAGGCTGGATAGCGGCAAGAGCCTGAACTGGCACAAAACAAGGAGAAAACAAAAGAAACAATATGGGAAACAAAAAACAAAAGAAATGCTAAATGCGTAATACAGTACTAAGTCTAAATGGGAATAGCAAGCAAAACAAGCAAGGCCGTCAGTACGCAAAAGGACCAGATGGCTAAATGAGGAGCAACAGGATTGAAGACCTGCTTAAAGGGGACAGGATGCAGCCTCCATTAAGTAGGTCCTGGAAGTGGTGGGGCAGGTGGGAAATGGTGGATGAAAACGGGACAGAGTGCGGCGAGAGCGCAAACCAGCACTAAATGAGCAAAGTAAGAAAAAACAATATGGGATTCAAAAACCAAAATAAATGCTAAATGCTTAGTACAGGAGTAGTAAGTCTAACCCCTTCGCCGCGGGGCTAATTCCCCCGCGGTGCGGGGGGGGGGGCAGAGGAGCCACACGCGGTGCTCGTGGCAAGCTCGTCAAGAAACACCTGTTTCTTTAGAACGCTCAGCACAGCAGGGGAATTATCCCCGCGTGGGAGCGCTGTGGTGGCTCGTCACGAGCACAGCGCCACTGTGCCTCACTGAAGGTGTTAAATGGGTACAGTAGGCAAAGCAAGTAAGGCAGTCAGGAGGCAAATGAACCGAATCGCTGAATGAGCAGTAGCAAGGGGAGCAGGAGTCAGGACCTTAATCCGGGCGATTGTGATGAGGAAGGGAGAAGTTGTGGGCTTATGGCCAGAGCAGCCGATTTCAGAGCAATCAGGTTCAAGTGCTGGCATCAATTCAATATTCTGTGATTCTGGGTAAATCAACTCAAGGGTATTCATAAATGTAATACAATTATGAGTAATTTACTCTTACTCTTACATGTTTTAGAAACTTTACTGCTTTTGGCTATTCACAACAAAAACGCATGTAAAGTTACTCACAAGTATAGACTTCAACTTCTCCAGCCCCTAAAACAGGGGGTAAAGCCAAATTTACAAATGCAAGTTTCTACTGGCAAAAAGAAACAATAGTAAGTCTAGGACCACACATGGCCACTATAAAAGAAATAATAGGTATGGACATAAAATAAAACCCCATAGGAAATAAAGTTAAATTAGATTTCAACATTTATGATTTAATTGAAAAGATTTCAACAACCTTTTTCAATGTATACATTATTGCAGCATTAATTTTTATTAAAATATAGTGCATCACTTTAAATAATTATTACTACGTAATGAAAATGTAATTCTTTTTTACTTAACATGGGGATATTTTTATTTAAACTTCAGAAAAATAATTTAATTTGAATTAATTTATTTAAGTCAATTAAAATTTAGTTCAAAATTAAGATAATAGTGTTTTGCCCAACTTACATGTCATGTGTGGTGTTGATCATTTTTTTTGCTTTGTCCTGGATATTTTATAATGAATTAGTTTGTGTTGCATGGATTTAAAATAGTATATGCTTTTAAAACATATAAGGTATGCATTTTAAAAATTCCTAAGATGTAGAGTTCACTCTGTCTGAGAATTCCATAGGCGGGAATAGTGTTCCCTGTGCAAATGAACACTTTAGTTTTCCCATCGGGGAAACATTTTTTAATCAACAAAAAACCCATTCCCCTACGCCCTACCAAATCTGAAGCTGATCTATTTGACTTTCCAACCTAGAAAGGGATTTCCGCCTGCCCTTGACAGCATTACAAATCTGACCACTTCCAGAGTGAAAAGGGATATGTCAATAACTGAAGTGCTTCTGGGCATTCAGAAACTGCCAAGGATAACCATGCCTTGAAGCTTGCACTTTCCAACCCCTTAATAGAGATTTAGGGGTACGAATAACAACTGTGGTGATCATCTATGAGTATATAAATTATTGGCTTACACCTTCCAGGAATCCTTTTGTGAATTCCTGGCAGGAATTAATAAGGGAAATTTGGCAGTAATTATACATTTACATATAAATTTCCCTTTGTGAAGAGGCCCCTATATGTACCCAGCACAGTATTTGACATTCAAGGATTATGCGGAAGACCTCAGGAACCCTGGTTGTGCATCTCCAAAAGCAAGGTTTTATCAACTTGGTATTAGGACTTTAAAAGAACAGAAAAAAATAGCCAATTGAGTCACATTGTAATGCTTGCTCTTACAGCACATTTTCTATGATACAACAATTAGCATTTGCAGTTATAACACCTTAAACATCTTCAGTTAACGTAATTGACTAGTGGTATATTAAAATATTCACATGCATATATTAAAGCTCCATTTCTCATGATGAGAAAATACCTTGAGTTTTGGGACTGTTTATCTTACCTCTGCTTTTTTTAACAGTGCCATGGATTGTGGGATGAAGACGATGAAACTGACAATGCCACACACCACGATGATTCTGACGATGAGCTATCTGAGATGTCCGGGAAGGGTGGTTCTGTTGGTTCTTTAAAGTCAGTTAATCTGGCTGCATCTGTGGAATCTATTCATGTTCACTTCCCGGAGCATCACACTGCAATCATGAGAAAGACTTCCAGCACCGGTTCACAACTTTCACATAGGTCCAGCTACTCTTCACACAGATCAAAAAGAGGTGGGTTGTCTGGTGCAGAGCATACCATACAAAAATATGGTCAAGTCTTTTGATTATTTTTCCTGTTCAACAGATTAATGGGGCATATTCAAAATCTGCACTCTGTAGTACATTTTGTAACACTATAATAGTACTAATCACATACTTCAAATTGCTATTCATAAACTTACATATGAAGATCGCCACCTTTTCTTCTTCAATCTTTTCAATGTGGATCCCCACAACCCTCACCCCCCAACTCCTCGGTTTGCATAGGTCTTTGCACTCAGATGTATTAATTTTAATAGTACATGTATGAGGAGCCTGGGAGAGTGGCTAGAAAATGAGGCATGCTTACTAGTAAATGAGAGAGATTTAGGAAGGGGTAAGAAGGGGACTAATGAATGGTAAGGAGAAGCTTATGGACTGACATGCAAATACTAATACCCACCCACAAAATTACTATTCATAAAACAGCATTTCTAAAGTTGCTACAGCCAAAAAGATCCAACAACAGTTGTAAATGTACTCAAACCCGGCCTTGGAGTAAGTCCAGCACCCACACATGGCCACTCACCTGTAGTGTAACACACTCCCTTACATAACAATGGAGGCAGGGACTTAATTTTAAAATAATACCCCGTAGGAAATAAACTACACACACACACACACACACACACACACACCCCTGCACACTCTCACATAGACATATATTGTTGTGGTTTTTTTCACCGTTCATTTCTAAATGCCTCAGCGAAGGAAAAGGTGGCCCAGCAGTTCGTGCTTTCTGCAGTTCATGATTTTATTTTCTTATTTTATTCTGCAGAACATGGTGACACGTTTCGGCAAAGTCTTTGATTGAATAATATATAGTGTTAAAGGTTATAGTCAAATTATTTTTAATTAAATACATTAATATTAAATAATGAATACAAAATTGACATATTTTCTAAAACATGTATATTAACTCAAATAAAATTAATGAAAACGAATGAGCTAAGTTTTGAATACCATCTAGTAAATAATAGCTAAATATGCAAACATTATAGTGATTAATAAGAACTATAAATTATATAGTATGTGTTATTTATTGAACTATTTAATAAACATTGATTTTAATGAGTTACTATGCTGTAACATTTTATTTTGTATATTGTATTTTAATATATTTAAATTAATTTGCATTTTAATTTCACATTAAAATACTATTTTTATAATTATGAAACTTTAATGATTGTATCTATTTAATACTGTTGGGTGACCAACGGCTCTGGTAGTGAAGATCTCCTACTACATGTGAAAAATTATTAGTGGAAATGATGAATAGACAAAAGTGTGAAGTTACAACTGGGTGCAGTAGTAACTTTACACATGGCTAAATCTACCTGTGAAAATGTGCTTGTGTGAATACAGACCAAAGTTAGAGCTGTACTAAACACATATATGCACAAACACACACGCGCAAACACAGACACAGGCCCTACGATTAGATAAACAAGCCTGCAGGAAGCAAGAAAGGAGGTGGAGGAAAAACTATGAAGCATCAGCAAAAGATCTATACAAAGTCATACTTGCAGATTACAAGAAAAAGTTAAATGCTGAAAAGAGACAGTACTTTATGTCGTAAATTGAAAAGGCCGGTAACTTCAGTAAGGACCTTTATAAGATGATAAAAAACCTAATCTCAATCCCCAATGATGACACCGCCAACTACAATCAAAATTTGTGCAACACTCTTGCCCACTTCTTTAAATCCAAGGTGGACCAAATATAGGACCAATTTGCCAGTCATAAACCAAATGCTAATGACACAGAACAAGTAGCTATAGTGAAAGTGTTCTTTTTAAATTTCTCCTTGGCCTCCTCAGTTCATATAGCTACATTTCTCTCAACAACCAAATCAGGATCCCCAGACGATCCCTGTCCTCCTAGTATCCTTCAAAGCATTAGTCATATTATTAGTCCACTGCTAACTAATATGTTCAATCTGATGCTATCACAAGGGCTTTTCCCTTCTATATGGAACAGGCATGCATACTGCCTCTTTTTAAAAAAAACGAATCTGGACATAACAGATCCAGCCAACTACCTTCCTATTGCAAGACTCCCACTTTCCGCAAAAATTCTTGAGAAACTGTTAAACACTGAAGTCTCCACCTTCACTGCAGAGAATAAAATCTTAGACCAGAGTCAGTTTGGTTTCAGAGCGGGTCATAGTACAGAGACGTCCCTAATAAAAACTACAGAGGAAATCCGTAAGGCACTAGAAGGTGGAGGGTTGGCAGCCCTCGTTCTCCTCGACCTGTCCGCGGCATTTGATACCGTGGACAATACGCGTTTGGTCAAATGTCTAAAAGCTATTAGGAATAGGAGGAATGGACCCTTCCCTTCTAACTTCATTCCTTTCGGATCAAACTCAATCTCTGCATTTGGGCAATTTTTAAATCCGTACCTTTTGTTCTGCATGTGGGGTGCCTCAGGGGTCCTTGTTAAGCACTAAGCCTTTTAATATTTATGTTTCCGATTTAGCTCCCTTGATTAGAAGCTTTGATTTAATTCCCACATCTAATGCCAACAACAATCAGTTGGTTATCTCAGCAGTGGACAAGGACATTATTTACTCCATCAAACTTCATGACTGTATGGTCATCCTGAGCAACTGGGTGGGTAGGCACTGCTTGAAGTTGAACTCAAGCAAAACTGAGGAGGTGCTGTTTGGAAACCTTTCTCCTCAGTGGTTGCCAGTTTGATGGCCAGACACCCTGGGCCCCACTCCTACACCAGTAGCCAAGGCAAAGACTTTGGGGGTCATCATAGATGAAAAACTCAATCTGAAGTCCCAAGTTTCTAAGGTGGTGTCTTCCTTCTTCCTCACTATCAGAACTGTATGTAACATTCTGCCTTTTAACCCCATAAATACCAGAAAAACTGTACTGACCTCCCTTGTTTTATCCAAACTGGATTATTGTAATGGATTGTATCTTAATTTACAATCCAATTTACTCAGAATGTTGCAGGCAGTACAACATGCCACGGCTAGACTGGTCTTGGATGTTCCCAAATACCAGTCTATCAGAGCAGGCATTCAGGAATTGCATTGGGTACCAGTTGGTCAGCCGGTCAAATTTAAGGCTCTCTGCATTGCGCACAAGGCATTGCACAGAGAAGGACCACAATTTCTTTGGGACCTTTTTAGCTGGTATTCTCCCAACAGATCACTTCGTTCAGCCAATGCCTACCTGATGTCCACCCCCAGAAAGGACTAATCGGGAGGGAAGGAGTTTTAGCTACAGCGCAATAAAGGAATGGAACTCCCTTCCACTCTCCCTTAGGAAGACTTAAACTCTGCTGGAGTTCAGGAAACTGCTCAAGACATGGCTCTTTAGAAATTAGCGTTGCCTGACACAGCATGGTAGACCGTGAGCACTTAGACACCTCTGGGTAGTAGTGCGCACAATAAATTGTTATAACATAACACACACATACACACATGCACATACACACACACACACAAAAACACATGCATACACAGACATACTCTGCTCCGAGGCCCCTGCAAATCATCCATATTCAGACCAAAGGCAGAGTTATGGCTCCATAATCAAGTGACTGAATAAATTCAGGCATTTTACACTTAGGGCCCGATTCACAGAACTAACTTAAGACTAAATCCTAAACTTACTACCATTTTGATATTCACAGAAGACACTTACTCATTTCGGTATTCACAGAAGTTAGTAGTCCTAACTTTAGGACTCCTAAATGCCTTCTGTGAATACTGAAAGTCTTCAAGTTAGGATTTTTCTCAGTTTAGGAGTAGTAAAGTTAGGACTCCTAACTTTCGGACTCCTAAACTGAGAAAAATCCTCACTTTAAGACTTTCGGTATTCACAGAAGGCATTTAGGAGTCCTAAAGTTAGGACTACTAACTTCTGTGAATACCGAAATGAGTAAGTGCCTTCTGTGAAGACCAAAATGGTAGTAAGTCGGTCTCACTTTGCCATTGCATATTGTTTGCCACTATTGGCTTTGCTAATGCTTGTTAAATGAGGTGGCATTACCAAAGCCATCAACAGCATCCATCCACCTCAGAAGTGCATTTTCTATACTTCCAAGATGCTCATCACGTTGTGTGTGAATGCAACATGGTGACATCCTAAAAGTATATTCACATAAGTAGGTCACAGACATGTTTTACTTGTACCTGAGATAGAAACAATCATTAAACCTGTGACAGAATATAGAAAATGCTAATAAAAGCAGAAAATGATTATGGTCACCAGGTTATTGCATTTTTGTAGGCAACTTACTAAATCTTTTATCAAGTAATTGTATTTTTGGCTAATACAATAAAATACTCCATGAAATATTTTAGAAAATCTACGTATCTGAATTCTCTTCCCTTTTTCTTTCTAGACTGAGTGTCTTGCTTTTCTCTCCAGAGCATCTTGGCAAGACTTTAAAATACCAGGACACAACATAAACACTCTTCAAAATAGGGGTCTACACACTTTAGAATACCATAATACAACGTGGACAAAGCTCAACACTCATTTGCAAACTAAAGGAGAATATTTATTGCAGCAAGTTCCCATATATCAAAAGTCAATAATACACAAGAATAAATGTATATAAAAGTAACTGTATGTACACAAGAGTAAATAATTAGAACTTGAAATACTTCACCAGCTGTCTGTTTGTTTAGCATCATCTTGCCAGCACGACTGGGGAATCCAGTGACAGTCTCAGGCAGGAGATCTCAACCGGGCACAAAAACCCCTGGCAGTGCTTCCACTCCCAGGAGAGTGCCTGTCAAAGTGCCAAGTGGCCTCCGTCTTAATGCTCTTTACTAACACGGAGAAAGACTTCTAGAAGGTCACTCTCCCTTCAGCTACACTGGTGGTGCTACCTACACTCTCTGCGTCGAGGTCACTCAACGGAGCTGTGCAGGCTCTGATGAGAGCTGAGGCAGAATTATTCACTTTCTCATCATAGGACACTGTATGCATCTCACAATGTCTGTTCTAGCAGCTTACCTCTCTTGCTCAGTGAATTGAGAAACATAAACAATTCTGTGTGGGCAAGTAACCTGGGCCTGCCTGCGTTCACAGCGGAAAGGCAGGGTCAGACAGACACAAGATGAAAACCATGCTCACAAAATGTCAATATTAAGTGCCGCCATGATATTGAACAGTATGCTACCTGGGAGTGGTTCAAAGGGTTTGGCTGCTTGCAATTTAAATATGTATCAGAACACTCAACAATTAATACTGGAATCAGATACAGGAATCAGGTTGTCAACAGGTTTTAGTCAATTGAACATTAATGCCAGTTGATGTGTTCTCTAATGACACCTTGTAAAGACCATACATCATTACCTGCCAACACATGATTCATCCCAATGGACATGCTCAAGGCTCACATGGGGAATTTTCAGAATAAACAGTAACATTGTTCTGCATGCTAAAGGTGCCCAAAGAGTCTGGTGTACCACTTTGCCACTGCAGTCTGTGCAATTCCGTCGTTGATGTTACAGTATGTGTGTGTAAGACGGTAAACATCAGTCATCCCGCATCCGTCACCCCGCATGTTGTCACAACGCGTTAGTTACAATGACTGCGTTGTAACAACGCAATACCATTATCCCGCAGGATGTTCCCTACTGGCCGTACAGACTGGAGTTGGAATAGTAAATTATACTATTCCAACATCCAGCGCCCCCCTCCACAAGTCGTTGAAACAACTTGCGGGTTAATGATATTGCGTTGTTACAGCCCGGTCGTTGTAACGACCGAATTGTAACAACATGCGGGGTGAGGGTAAGCAGGAAAAGGAGGCATATTCGAGGCATATTCGTGACACATGAGAGTTATTGGGTAATCTGCAATGTCACCAAGATTTTTGTTAAATGCTGAGGAATGTTAGAAAACACATAAAGAAGTTACCTGCCTAATGAGTACCTGACTAATGGGCGACTTAATATTCTGAGAACTAGTTTTTTCAATAGTCCAAGGTTTGTAAATATTTCAAAATAGACGTGAAATATACACATCAATTGATAATTGACTCTCCTATCGTTTTGTAGCATGTGTATCAAAGCTACTTTCAATTTCCTCGTTTTTTAAATAAATCTTATATTCATTTTATAAGTTTTAATAATCGTATTGCTTGGTTTCTACATAGTTACTGATGTGTTTCCATGTTGTTTCTCTTTCCTTTTAAGGGAGCACAAGTACCCGAAACAGTAGCCAAAGAGGAAGCAGCTTATTGAGCATAAAACAGAAATCCAAGAAAGAGCTAGTACTGGAGAAACTCAAAGAACAACTCATCAAAGCAAAAGCATTTACCATAAAAAAGTGAGTACCCATATGCTTCACATTTATATAGCAGTATAACAGAATACGATTGTTAACGCTGGTTTAAACATACAATTAGTTTTGGGTGGTGTTTCTGTATGTGAACATCTTATTTCATATCTGGTTCTGGTCCTGTGACCATACTCGTCAAGCATTTATTGACAGATGAAAACTGAAACCTAATGTGAAACCTGTGTTCCAGCATGAGACTAGTGGGCTGTGTATTTTTCATTTTCGGCTAAAACATTTATGTGATGAATTAGTGGTCACTGAACTAAATAGGGACACACATTTCCAGACATACATCTAAAATAATAACAGACTAGTGTATCCAAATATGATGCAGATATATAACATGGAAGTTGGCCTGTAACAGCGGAGGAAATCGATGTAGATACAGAATGCAGAGGGTAAATCATGAACATCATGTCAAGAGGCATAGCTAAAGAAAGACGTCCTCTGTAAACGTAAGTGAACAGTTTTTGCAGTGCATAATAGGAGTAAGTCCAAAGGGTGGTGAAGGGAAGGGGAGGTAGAAAGGGGAAGAGAAGGTTGTAAGATCTTTCCTACAAGGTTTTAAAGAAGGGCGCAGCCTCACTTGGAGCACAAAAACCTGAAGGATAGTGGGGCAAAAGTGTTGGCAGAAAAATTGATTTTGTGTGGATGGTGTTATAGATATGGCAAACTGGATTGAATTGAATGCGCTCGGTTGCCTGATCCAAAAATATTCCATAAGACTGAGGGTTACATCGTTCTGTTTGCATTGATCATTGATGACACAGCATGTAAGGTGGCCTTTATAGGGGTGTGAGCAGAATCTAGGATACCAGTAAGCATTAAACTATAGTCGTCATTGTGGCAAAGGGGAAGGAACTATAATGTGAAGCAGGAAGTTTTTCCTTCATAAAAACGCTAGCCGGTCAGTGTTCAGATCCATTGACTCGATTATTAGTTGCCTGAATACAGTAAGCAGTTGAATTGCATGGAAAATAGCTATTTATTTATCTGGGATTATTGCTTATCCCAGCTAATACAAATTAGATCTGTCTAGGTTGTGTGTATCAGTTGCAGACTGCAAAAATCAAAGTTTAGATGGTATCCAGGCAGTGCTTGGAGCACAACATGCTATTTGCCAATAGACCTTTGGGGTATAGTTTTGTGTCACATGTAAACGAATGTAAGGGGAATTTCACATGTAAACGAATATAGAGAATTGTCACACGTAAACCGATGTAAGGTATGTATTTGAAGTAGTCTGATTCCTCCCCAAGGTAAAGTTTGAAAATCATAGGTGCAAGAATGAAGTCCTGATGGACCTCATTAATGACACGCGGAGATATTATGATCTGAAAAAAAGATGGGTCAGTTGAGAACAGCTTTGAAGTGCAAATGTTGATAGACAGATTTTTGTGATGGACCAGAAGGTAGCGGTCATTTTGCTTAGTGATTTGCATCATTTATGACCTGCAGTGTCACAACTTTCGTAATGTACTGGTGACAGTAGCCCGATTTTTAGTCATGTAAAAGATTGTGGCAGGCTGACCTTGTGATAACTAACAGACCTGGCATCCTTGGCGTGGTTTTACACTGTATTTTTGCCCCTGCCTCCTGTTTTTTTGCTGTGTGCTGGACTTTGTTTTTGCTGTTCTAGATGCTTTGGGCACTTTGCCTCTGCTGATCAGTGCCAAAGTGCAAGTGCTCCCTCTGTAAATTGTGAATATGGATTGGTGTTTCCAATATTGGCTTGTTTGACTTACTACTAAGTCCCTAGTACAGTGCACTGTATGTGCCCAGTGCCTGTAAGTCAAATGTTGCTAGTGGGCCTGCAGTACTGATTGTGCCACCCACACAAGCAGCCTTTCAAAGGGGTCTCAGACCTGCCACTGCAATGTCATGTCGACCTGGTAAGTGCACCCACTTGCCAGGCCCTAATCTTCCCTTTCATTAAATGTGAGTCACCCCTAAGATGGGCTCAAGGCACCCCTGTGGACAGGGTGAATTGCATGTGAAAAATAGGACATGTTCCAATGTATGTGACATGTCCTGATAGTGAACTACAGTGTATTTTGTTTTTTCACTACTGAAAGGCTAACTGTCCCCTAGAATAGAATAGGAGTTTACTTCTAAGATCTTATACGTATGACTTCCCTTTGGGACAAGATAGAAAATGGAGTTTAGTAGGCCAGAACTCAGAATATAAAAAAGCATCTTTTAGTAAAGATGTTTTTTATATTGTGTGTTTGAAAATATCACTTTTAGAAAGTGGGTATTTTCTTGCTTAGCCATCCTGTGTACCTTTGCTGGTTTGTGGATTGACTGTCTGGCTTTAGAGTGACAGGGGCTGGGGATGTGTATTCACTGTAAACAGCCACTGGTGGGATTGAGGTGTGTTCTGCCGTTCCTGGATGAGTCAGGGCTGGGCTGAATAGACCTGGGCTGCACTTAGAGTAGGGAGACGAGATTTCCTTGCACCTGATAGGCTTGGTCTTACACCATGCAGTCCCCACCTCCTGCCTGGACCAGAGAAGATAGAACTGGGTTTGACTGAGCACAGAGCATCTCTGCCACAAGAGAACAAAGGAGAGTGCTGTATAAATATTGGGGGCCAAACCACAGAACTTCCGAATTCTTCTGGACTCAAGAGGAACCTCTGTCAAGTAGAATAGCTGGGAAATTTGAAGAACACGTACTGCCCCTTTGCTGGGTGCTGTCTGGGGTTTGCCTGCAGTGGCTGTTTCTGTCAAGGAGAGGGTAAAGCCTTTGCTGTGTGCTGTGTGTCTTGCTTGAAGAAGATCTCCAAGTAGAGCTTGCCTCCTGTTCTGAAGTCTCAGGGACACAAACACTTCACCACTAGCTCCCCTGAACTTCCTTGCTGTGAGTTCTGACCTGTCAAGAAGTGCCTGTGCCAGTGTTGGGCCTCTGGGGGTGGTTCCTGCAACTACAGAAAAGTGACGCATCCACATCCGTTTCTGACGCAACACCGCAGGAATGCGGAGTCTCATGCCCCGGGCAACAAAGTCCGAGACTACTGCACCGACTCCGACGCAGGCCCTGTTGTGCGACTGCAAGAATTGACACATCATGGTACCGCGGCTGGAGCGATCAATGCAGGCCCGTTGCCGCCGGGAACCGATGCATCCCCGAATCCCCACACATCTGACCGGGGCGACAAGTCTACAGCAATGCTGGGACTGCAGAAAGAACCCAACACTTCACCTCCCCACACAGTAAGAAACCGATGCATCTCCTCTTCAGTAAGGAACCAACACATCACTTCCCCTGCGTGGCAGTATGGCACCGACACATCACCTCCCCTAGAGCAAGGAATCAACGCGTCACCTTCCCTGTGCGTAAGGAACCAATGCATCACCTTCCTTGCTGCTGTTTTTGCTCATTTGATGCATCCAAGGTACTTTGAGTTGAAAGTGTGGCATCTATAGTTTGCTATGGACAGAACTGTTTTATGTTTTAAAAAATCATATCTGGATAACTGTATGTTGGATTTTTGTTGTTTTGGGCTTGTTTGGTTTAGATAAACATTACTTATTTTTCTAAACTGATGTGGTGTCCATTTGTAGTATTTTCACTGTATTACTTATGTGTGCACAAATGTTTTACACACTGCCTCTGATATAAGCCTGCCTGCTCGTGCCAAGCTATTAAGGGGGTGAACAGGGGTTGTCTAAGGGCGTAACTCCCTTACCTTGACTAAAAGCAAGGGTCCCTACTTGGACACAGATGCAAACCATTGCCAACTAAAGACCCCCATTTCTAACAAGTGCTATAGGGAATTTTAGGACCCTAATGATGACGGGTAGTTGGGTGACTGGAAAGAAAATGACCCAAATAACCTGTTCTTGGGTGAGGTTTTTAAGCTGGATTTATTCTATTTTCAGGAATGGGATGATTACAGTGCAGGAAGGGATAATCCTAATGTCCATGAAGGGAGAAACAGCCATGTATAAAAATTGCGGCCCCTTCTGTAATATCTTTGTGCCTCGGGGGCACACAAAGCGGGAGCACATGCCTTTTTTTGTCTCTGTAGCACAATGTATAATATAGCCCCAGATGTTGTCTACTTTTCTAATTGTACACTTGCTGGAAATAAGGCTTTGAGAATATCATGGTTATGAGAATTTGGAGGGACCTTCTGGTTGAATGTTATTAAATCAGTGCAAAAAGAAACTTAAGTCAATGGACATACCAAGCAAAACTTCAACATTGTCTGTTCAACTGTTGTGGAAAGAGGCTGTGATCTATTGAGGGGATTTCGATAAATATTTTGAAGGATCTGGAGGCAAATATTAAGGGATTGAAATATCCTTTGGGAGTTTTGAAAGTGTGCTGTGGAATTTTTCTTTTTTTTTTTTTTCCGGAGTTTTATATAGCGCGAACTAGAACCGAACCGAATCAGTTATCAGAGCGCTTTACATAGCACCAGTTACGTTACATGAAGACACACTTTCATTTTTTTTTATTTTAGGCACGGGGAGATTAAGTGATTTGCCCAGAATCACAGGGGGTTTTTTGGCGTCGTTACCGAGACTCGAACCCAGATCCGAGGTCGAGCGCCTTAGCCGTTAGGCCAACCCCTCTCCCAAAATGTTAGTGAGCAGTGGTCAGTCTCATCAAAGAGGTGGGGATTGGAAAAGGAACATGATGAATAGCTCACAGAATGAGGTCTATTGCTGAACTTGTTGGCAGGAGTAGGCATGGGGTAAGTGAATGATATTGTATCCATCAGGCATAAGCTTGTCGAGAATGGGAGTAGAAGTGGAAGTGAGTTATTGCTCAGTGATGAAGTGGGTACCTTAGGTTGATATAATTTATTATAACACTAACCCCTCATCAAAATAGGACATTGGTGTATTTTTATTTTTTATCAAATCCAGCTACATTTTTCTCATTCAGATCTTTTTGGGAACATATGTTTTAACCACTCACTTTGAGTTTCATTCTCTGTTTGAGTGTGTCGATGCTTGTTTTAAATTTACACCCACAATCGGGAAGCAATCACCACTTTACCTTCAAAAGAACAACACAACAGCAGCACCCTTCGTTTATGTTTTTGAAACACTTTTATGAAGCTGCCAGCATTTAACAAATACAATTGCTTATCTTCATTTACAAAATATGTCATTCCAAAAGCACTTACAATCGACACCTAATATAAATAAATATGGTTGATTGAACATTTGCACAAAAAATAAGAATTAAGATGCCTGCCATTGTGTCAAACACATAAATTACACTTGATTACTGCACATCCTTCAGGGGAACATAATAAATATTTGAGTGCTTGTTGTAGGAATATTGATGCAAGGATCAGAAATATTTGTTGGTGGCGTAGTGTTTTTTGAAATAACACATTTGAATAGGTCACTTGTTATGACAGCCCGTCTGCTCGGTTCTAGATTAGGAGCCACTTGCCAAAAGAAGTCATAAGCACTGGAATCAATCAATCAATCAGAATATTTGTAAAGCGCGCTACTTACCCGTGAGGGTCTCAAGGTGCTGTGGGGGGCTGCTACTGCTTGAATAGCCAGGTCTTAAGGATTCCTCTGCAGGTTAGCAGGTCCTGGGTCTGCCATAGGAGGATGGGGAGGGTGTTCCAGGTCTTGGCGGCGAGGTGGGAGAACGATCTGCCACCAGAGGTTGCTCTTCGGATGCGGGGGACAGTGGCGAGGGCGCAGTCGGCAGAGTGGAGGTGGCGGTTGTGGGTGTAGAAGCTGAGTCGCCTGTTGAGGTATGCTGGCCCAGTGTTGTGGAGTGCCTTGTGTGAATGGGTGAGGAGCTTGAAGGTGATCCTCTTGTTGACGGGGAGCCAGTGCAGGTCTATCAGGTGGGGGGGTGATGTGGCTGTGGTGAGGGATGTCAAGGATCAGGCGTGCAGAGGCGTTTTGAATGTGTTGAAATCGTTTCAGGAGTTTGGCCGAGGCTCCTGCGTAGAGGGCTTTTCCGTAGTCCAGCCTGCTACTGACGAGGGCCTGGGTGACCGTTCTTCTTGTTTCGGTGGGGATCCACTTCTAGATCTTGCGGAGCATACAGAGGGTGTTGAAGCAGGAGGACGAGACGGCGTTGATCTGCTTTGTCTTGGAGAGAGTAGAGTCGAGGATGAACCCAAGGTTGCGGGCGTGGTCGGTGGGTGCTGGAGCTGTTCCCAGTGCTGTCGGCAACCTGGAGTCGTCCCAGGCCGAGGGGGTGGAGTCGAGGATGAGGACTTCCGTCTTGTCTGAGTTTAGCTTCAGTCGGCTGTTCTTCATCCTCTCGGCGACGGCTTTCATCCCTTTGTGGAGGTTGGTTTTGGCGGTTAGGGGGTCCTTGGTGAGGGAGAGGATCAGCTGGGTGTCGTCGGCGTAGGAGATGATTTTGAGGTCGTGAAGTCGGGCGACATGGGCGAGCGGTGCCATGTAGATGTTGAACAATGTCGGGCTGGGGGGTGAGCCCTGGGGTACGCCGCAGATGATCTTGGTGGCTTCGGAGCGGAAGGGGGAGAGGCGGACGCTCTGGGTTCTGCCGGAGTGGAAGGAGGTGGTCCAGTCCAGAGCCTTGTCTCGGATCCCAGCGTCATGAAGGCGTGTGTGTAGGGTGCGGTGGCAGACGGTGTCGAAGGCGGCTGACAGGTCCAGGAGGATGAGGGCCGCGGTTTCTCCGTTGTCCAGCAGGGCCCTGATATCATCGGAGGCAATGATGAGGGCAGTTTCGATGATGTGGTTGCTGCGAAACCTGAACTGGGAAGGGTCCAGGATGCTGTTCTCCTCCAGGTAGCGGGTCATTTGTCTGTTGACGACCTTCACGATGACCTTCAACGGGAACGGGAGCAGGGAGATGGGCCAGAAGTTCTTGATGTCAGCCTTGGGATTTTGAGTAAGGCGTTGATCTCGGCGTACTTACCGCACCGGGAAGGTCGCTGTCTCGAAGGAGATGTTGATGGTTTTCCGGAGATGGGGTGCGATGGTGGTGCAGGCTTTGTTGAAGATGTGGTGTGGGCATGGATACGAAGGAGATCCAGAGTGGACGGTGTTCATGGTTTTGATGGTGTCGTCGTTGTTCATGTTGGCTCAGGAGAGCAGGGGATCGGTGCGGATGGTGGCCGTGGGGACGGAGGTCCCAGTGGTTGTTGGGGTGGTTGTGGTGTTGAAGCTGTCGTGGATGTCTGCGATAGAAGAATGTGGCAAGGGAGTCGCACAGGTCTTGCGAGGGTGGGATGTCATTGGAGTTGGACTTGGGGTTGGAGAGTTCCTTCACTATGTTGAAGAGCTCTTTGCTGTTGTGTGTTTGTTGTCTAGGCGGTCTTTGAAGGAGGCTCTTTTGGCGGATCTGATGAGGTGATGGTGTCTGCGGTTGGCATTCTTGTGGGCTGCATGGCTGTCCAGTGTCTGTTCACGGTGCCATTCCTTCTCTAACTTATGGCAGGTTTGCTTAGAGGCCTGGAGGTCCTCGATGAACCAGCTGGCTTTCTTGCTGGTGTGTCTGTTGGAGGGTTTCTTGATCGGGCGAGGGTGTTGGCGCAGTCGTCGATCAATTGTCTGAGGTTGCGGGTGGCGGTGTCAGGGTCGGTGGGGTCGGTGGGTGGGTTCCAGGTGAGGGTAGTGGTTAGCTGGTCTTCGGTGACTTTGTTCCAGCAGCGGCCGGGGATCTGTTGGGTGCAGTGGTGCGTGGTGGGTTTCCGGAAGGTAAAGTGTATGCAGTGATGGTCGGTCCAGTGGAGTTCAGTGGTGTGGTTGAAAGAGACGTGGGTGCTTGCGGAGAAGACGGGGTCAAGCGTGTAGCCAGCAGAGTGGGTGGGTGCTGTGACGAGTCCGAGGTTGTCGATCAGGGTGGTGGAGTTGGTGTTGTTCTCGAGGTGGAAGTTCAGGCAGTCTGTGGAGGCGAGGGCGTGTGTACTGACGAAGTCGGCGATCGACTGTGGTCGGGGTCTGGGGGGTCTGTAGGTGAGGGTTCCTCTAAGGGTGGTGTTGGGATCGGTGTGGATTTGGAAGTGCAGGTGTTCGGCAGTGCTGAGGGTGTCGTCGGTGTTGGCTGAGACTCTGAGGGTGTTCCTGTGGATGATGGTGATTCCTCTCCTGATCCATTGGTGCGGTCCCTGCGGGTGATCTTGTAGTCGTCCGGGATGGCTATGGTGATTTCTGGTGCCGAGGAGGGGTTCAGCCAGGTCTCCATCAGGAAGGCGACGTCTGGGGAGGTTGAGTCGAGTAGGTCCCAGAATTCAACGGCGTGTTTGCGGGCGGAGCAGGAGTTGAGAAGAATGCATCTCAGGTGGTTGTGTTCTTTCGTGGTCGGTGGATTGGGGAGTCAGCTGATGGTGAAGCTGCAGCTCCGGCAGGAGAAGGGTCCTTTGGTGCGCTTCGGGGCTGCCAGGAAGCAGTTGTGCGCTCATCTGGTGTTGAGGACATGGAGGGTGTTGGTGTCGTAGCGGAGATGGGCGTCGTGGCGTTCACGGAGGCCAGTGGATCTGGCGCTGGGCACGGACGGGCGCAGACGGGCTTGACTTAGGCACGTCAGCGGCGTGCCCATTGCTCGCGGCCGCCATATAAGGGGAGGTGGTAGGGAGGAGCAGCTGGGAGGCAGGAGCGGGGAAGCGAATGGCCGAGCAGGGGGGCAGGGCCGCATGGGACGCAGCGACGGGAAAGCGGAGTGTAGAGCGGGATACAGAAACAAAAAAGGGGGTAGAACAAAACAATAGTGCAAAAACAGTGAACAAGAATATAAAAACAGGAGAAAAAACAACTATTAGCAGTGCAGGGGCAGAGGCATTACAGCAGGCTGACAGAACAAGGGGCCGAACGAGCGCAGAGAGCGTGCGGCCTCGAACCCTTAGGCCAGTGGCAGCAGCGGGCTTGGGGGCAGCGACACACAGGTGGTGCTGTGCAGCGTGGGGAGCGACCTGCCTGAGGACAGGGTTAAGGGTCATAGAGACTCTGAAATATGCTTTGGGCCTGATTACGATCTTGGCGGAAGGGATACTCCATCACAAATGTAATGGATATCCCGTCCATCAAATTACAGACCATGCACCATGTTGCAAGGGTACATGAATTGCAGGAAGGATTGTTTTTGTGCAGGGACACCTTCCTGCGCAAAAGCAATCCTTAGTGGCTTTTTCAATTGAAAACAAATTTTTGGGGTAAATAGTTCCAAGTTAAGTTTCAAAGAGCCAGAATAATACTAGCAACAGGCATATTCAAATTATCCTACAGACAAATGGGAAGAGAATGTCTCATTGAGGCACACCAAATGTACGTAAAAAAATGTAAGAATGCTCAGAAAACCCATACTTGTTGACCAGTATCTAACAATATAAATGCATACTTGATAAGCAGCCGCAGCCTGTGCAGGTAAGAGCGATGAGGCCAAGTGGGGGGGATTTTGACAGACAACGATGAGGAAAAACGAATTATTTATGTAAGTTTCCCTCGTAATCTTCCGTTGGAATCCCCCGACCCTGCCCCTCCGCCCCACTGCTCTTACCTGTACGGGCCACAGATGTTGATAAGCAGTGTCTAACAATCTGACTATTACCAAGAACCACAATAATATTTATGTCAGACCCTTCTTAGAGCTGCTGTGCTGCTTAAAGGACTCAACTAGACTGCTTTTCTGGAAGAACTGCTTCCTGCTTATTGCCCCGCTGCCTGCTAATCTGTGACTCTGTTGAAGGAGAGCTGAACTCTGCCTTTGATCCAGAGTGATGTCCAAGAGTTTGCTGGCTTGCCTCCTGTTTTCTGAAGTCTCAGGGACACAGAAGACTTCCTGCAATTCTTCTGATGCTGTTAGACTGTGCCTTCTGTGAGTCCTACCCTTACCTGAGATGCCCCCCCAGTTCTATACCTCAGAAGTGGGTGCTACAGCAGTCTTCCTACAAAATTAATGCCTCTCCGACCTGCGTGTAGCAGAAGCGGCATATCAACCTAGTTGCGGGAATTAAATCAGCGGCATTGCCTCAGAACCAGTAATTTGCCTTCAGCGATCGGCATAAAGGACTGCGTGCAGCCACTGTTGCAAGCTTGGTAAGATGAACTGATCCCCTTGACTGTGTGGTAGATTCCGGTGCATCGCTCAATGCCTCTCGATTCCGGCACCCATCTTCAGAACTTCGATGCATGGAGACGATTGATGCATCCTGCATCTACGGGGATACCTTCCTGCACAATAACAATCCAAAGAGGCATTTTCCTAATTCTGTGTGTGCTGCAGAATGCAGCATATGTAGGAAGTGAAAATAACGAGGAGATATGAACATATGTCTCCTCATTACACCCTTGGTAGATCTGGGAAAGTGCCAAAATCCATGGGGGGAATGCGTAGGAACGCCCACACTCCATGGGTAGATTCGGGGGAATGCCTTCACAATGCAGGGTAACACAAGGCAGTGATTTGTGCTGCCTTGCATTACTCTGGATTTACTAAGGCACGCAGAGCCAGGCAAGGTGGCTTTGTGCAACTTAGTAAATAGCACTTAAGCCCTTGAATTACCTTGTGTCTCATTGCATGATGCAATGGCAACGCAAAAGTTTAGTAATTCTGGGCCAAAATGTAATTCAATGTGCAAAAACTATTGGCCTGCTTGAATCTAAATGAGTTTGTTTTCCATCTTGACCATATGATTGTATCTTTCCAGGACTCTCCAAGTTTACATACCCATTCGGCAATTTTTCTACAACCTCATTCACCCAGACTACAGTGCAGTTACTGATGTTTATGTTCTGATGTTTCTCGCTGATACCGTGGACTTCATCATCATTGTGTTTGGCTTTTGGGCTTTTGGGGTAAGTAGAGGACTAGTGTAGACTTTTAATGCATATATGATAAACAAATCTAATGAAGGAACGAATTCAGGGGCATTTAGAATACTTGAAAATTGTCATTGGATGTAGTCAACAAATATATCAATTCCTTGCCATCTCATGAATCCCTGTTTTTACAAAACTATCCACAATTGGCAATTTATAAAGGCTGTTCGTCTAGACCTTTATTAAAAATGCATTGATTAGTATTCGGAAAAAGTTACAATTTAGATTTCGCATAGCGTACGTAAATGGACAATTCAATTTTTCTTATCAGTGAACGCTAGAAGATAATATGTGCTAAACACTCACAATTTTGTCTTTTAAATGCTCTGAGGCACAATGAGATGAATCGGTTTAGTTATGATGATATCACAATTTGGTACAGAATAGACCTAGATTGTGTGGTCCCAAAGTTGCTTCTCCTTCTTTGATTGTCAGTGCAATTGCCTAAATCCTTCTTAACCTCTTTCCATGCCATCTTGCTTTGTACACTTATCTGCACAGAAACATTCAGCTGCTGCAGACATTACATCTTCCCTCTCAGAAGACCAAGTACCCGAAGCATTCCTGGTGATGGTGCTCATTCAGTTTGGGACTATGGTGGTGGACAGAGCTTTATACCTCAGAAAAACCGTCATGGGGAAAGTCATCTTTCAAGTTATACTTGTGTTTGGAATACATTTTTGGATGTTCTTCATACTGCCTGGCGTCACGGAAAGGTACAAATCCATCACATGTGGGAGAGAAGGAATCAAATGTTAAGACTTGTTGTCCATTGTCATTAAAATGCCTGTGCAGGTCGTTTAATCTGGCATATTCTCCTAACTATTATTTACGCTGGTAGATCTCCCTTCAACTAGTCTCTTTTCGAACATTGCTGGTGCCACAAACTGAAGTATTCACTTTCATTATTACTATAGTTGTTGCAGTTAGGTTGACCATCTATAAAACTGTGCATACAAAGTACATTTAATTCATTAAATGGACTAAAATGACCAATAGTGAGTTTTAAACATGCTCCTGTGCGCTAAATCTATCTTCATGTAAACTGTAGCAGATGTTTCTATTATTGCTTACAAATTGTATTTTCTCACTAGTATTTTGGGGATATAATAATGGGCATGGTAGTGTCATAAATGTGGAGATTTAAACCTAAGTTGTATTATCGTGCCTCTCATGATATTTGAAACAAGGGTTGTTTCTGCCACTGGAAAAATATTTATCTATTCATCTATTTACTGGTGATTTACAAATGCCAGCTGTGACTGCAAGAACAGTCTATATACGATCAGGCACAAACTAGGCTTAGAGTGACTAATAGAGACAAGTTACATTTGGACTACATAAATGATCGAAATCAGCTTCCGGGTCCTCTGAGGAGTGTGACACAACCAATCAGTGCATCCAGGCTGAATGCTTGGCAATGATTCTCAGGGAAACTTTTAAGAGGTACATCCGGAATTCAGAATCAGTGAAATTGACACAGAGATTCTAGAATATGCTCTTGGGGTTGATGTCTGCTTTCTCTGATGTCCATAGCAACAATGTGAGTGTAAAAGTCGATCAAATGACTAGGGCAATCAGTAACCATTTAATGCTTCATGACTATATGAGCGGTCCCAAGTCTTTGTCCCATTTCCTCGTGAATCTCAGGACAGGGAATTACCCATTTGCTGTCCTTGAAATTTACAGGGAATCAAACATGGACTTTATGAATTCAAAGACATTGGTGAGTCCCGATAATATAGGCTCTCGTGAAAATGATAAAGTAGTCTATCACGATGAAAGAGGAATACCACAAGTGTGGTGGAAACTTAGCCAAGGTACTGTGCAATCGCACCGAAGTCTCAAGCTGCTATATGGCTGCAATACGATGCTACTGTATTAATCGAGTGCAAGCAATCATACAGAATTGTAAGCATAATGCAGTGTGTTTGGTACTTGGATATGTTGTAGGAAAGGGGTAAGTTAACACTGTCGATCATGAATAGTGGGACATTAGACTGTAACACCTTTATTTTGTTTGTCTTTCAGAAAATTTAGCCAGAACACTGTTGCCCAGCTTTGGTATTTTGTTAAATGTCTCTATTTTGGATTGTCTGCCTACCAAATCCGTTGTGGCTACCCTACCCGCGTTCTTGGCAATTTCCTTACGAAGAGCTACAATTATGTCAACCTGTTCTTATTCCAAGGGTAAGTGAAGGATGGCGTACACAACAACATGTCTGTCGGTTCATTGGGTTCTGCTCTTCTGGAAAAAGTGAAGAGTAAAACATAAAAGCCTCCTTTAGCAATATTTGGTAAAGTGATATTCCAACGTTTTTATAGACTTTACAAGACTGGAAGGACAACTGTTGAGCCCTAAATGTCATTGCAGATCCATGTTTAAAGAGTATGCAAGTGGTACCTATATATTAATAGCCTACAATCTAGGGTGACCAGATCCTGAGAACCAAAAACCAGGACATTTTGCTAAAATAGAAGAAGGACTACAATTTTAGATCAACGGAGCAGCGCAGAATGGCAACTCAGATCAACACCGGAACACAGAAGAGGCACTAAGAAAATAAATAAAATGTAATTTCTAAAAGCAGCGTCATACCGCTTAAATAACTTGCTTTCTTATAAAACCTGCTAACTAGCATAGCTTAAGAACATCCAAAAAGTGCCTGTCTCTAGTTTCAGTCGACCCCCGATAAAAACCAGGACATGAACCAAATTTGCCGAAATCTGCCGGGACAGCTGGTGAAAAAACTGGGACTGTCCGGGCAAATCCGGGACGCATGGTCCCTCTACTACAATACAATGTTTGACCACCAGAGATACTCTTCATTTTGCTGGATACTCATCTCTAACATTTAAAACAATGCGCTTGTCACAATGAAAATTAATGTCTTGGTACACAGTGTGCTTGTCATATATGAAGGCTTGGGGAAGAAGGTTTGTCTTCGATTTTCATTCAGAATGATGTTCTTTCGGATCTTATGAACTTGCAGAGCTTAATTTGAGGGAGTGTTTGCCGGTGCTCTGCTCTGGCACTTAATTATCAACGCTGGTAGCTATGACATTTCACGACATGGTAGCTCTGTATGTCTATTTCTTAGGTGAGCACTTCATCAGAGAGTTTAGCAATTCAATATACAATAAAATGAATACTATCCGTGCTTCCAGTCCATTCTTACAGCTTTGGTGGTCCTGGAATTGTACAAATTGTCAAACCTGTGGCAATGCGACGACTCGTAGTTGTGTTGGTACTGCCATTTGGCAGTGCTAGCAGGGGCAAAAGGTACAAGCTACAGTGGCCTACATAGAAATACCTTGGGCCCTACCACTGACAATAGTACAATTTACACACTGTGAATATATGTGGTTATAGACCTGCTACATATTTTGGCATTCTGTATTTACAATGTGTCACCTGTTGATGGACAAAAAAATACTGAAAGCAAATTGAAATGATTAGTCAAGCCAGGCAACAGAACATACATGGTACCAAAGAACACTGCGATTCTGCAGAGTAAAATTAAAAGATATGCAGAAAAGATTAATGTGGACCGGTAAAAAATTTCTGTTAACCTCTCCCTTTGGGAAAAAATATGCACTTTCATATATTTCCATTATATGTACTCAAACGTCTTTGGTAAATTGAATATTTAGGAAGTAAGAAAGCAACATTCTCCTTGAATCATGAAGAGGGATTTTTCTTGCGATCGACTTTGGCTTTCACGATGCAGGGCTTAGCATTAAACTTCCTTCAAAATATTGCAGAAATGACAGGCCTGGTACCATTTTCTAAAAATGTTAAATAGTCTGGATATAGGAAGAATAAATGTTGCAGGCAAAGCTTTTGTTGATCTTTACCTTAAATCTCCTGCGGCAGTATGATAGTTCAAGAGACTTTAGAGACTTCAGCGGGAGATTTGCAGTATTATCTGTTCTAGAGAGGAAGCAAATACCCTAACTATCAGACTTTTTTTTTACCTTTCCAGATAATTAAAAGAAAGTTTGACATATATTCCACAGAACTGCATCATATGTTTTTTTTATTTTATACAATGTGTTATTCTCGTGGTGATACTGGTAATTTCTGAATGTAAATAGATAATAAAGTTTTTCCCCCTTTTAGTAAGGACCAATAGTTTCTCATGGATAGTAAATATTGCAGGAGATGATACGGATTTTATTGCTCACTTTGCTAAATGAATTAGTGAACTTGGAATCGCTGTTACAGTACAGAACACAACTTGAATATCAGAAGGTGTGTACTGGTAGAGATTAGCTTAATCTGGCTTCTTCACAATTAGTAAAGTTTTAGTGGGTAGTTAAATTGTTCAGCTTCAAGTTCGTTTGGTTCATATGAATGTTACTAACTCCCGCCCGCCAAATCATCCCGAGACTATAAATACCGAGGTGTAAGGGAATCATAAAATATTTTCCTAAGATATCTAACAGCTCTTTTCTCATCATCTCTTCCCAAGTTGACTTCCTCCAAGAAAGGTATTTGTCTGCATTGCTGGTATATACATCTCTACATCAATTGTGAGAAATTGAAGCACCCTGTTCAATGAACGGTCTGACTAGGCCTACATTGATTTATTTTCTTACTTTTGAGATGTGATTATGTCAAAAATTTCAGAACAATGGCTGGACAACATCCAAAGTTCATGCAGCCAGAAATACTGGACTTCAGTCAAGATTTTTTTCCCTCAGTCTTCTGAAGGAAATTATTTTTTGGGCATCAGAGCACTTTCTTAAACAAACCTGCTTGTTAGAATGATACAGTGGTAATTGTTTAAGAAAATTAGAAATCTGGTCATTTTTTGTTGGAGTCCTTCCTCATTCTCACAATAATGTGCGCCCCTGTTTTAGATTGATATTTTAATTTTCAGGCTATCTTTAGAACTGATTGAACTTGAAATAATTATAGAATTAGTAACGTTTTTTGAAGACATCTCACTGGGTCAACCAGAAACTCAGTAGTCAACACTCATTCATGCCTGTCCTATCTTTTTTAAGTGTGGAGTTCTTCTTCCCGACTACTGAGTCTCTACAGTCGTAAAGTTCCTATTAAATTGTTTGTGTGTGAATATCGAAAAAGAGTAGTCTTAAACGTTTGTGTAAGTTTGCCTTTGTGAATCTGGTCCTCAGTCTTAGCCATGGTCAGATCTGCGCTTCCTCAGAGTCAGCTGTAGGATTTCAAAGTTCACAGTTACGATTTACAACTAACCTTGCAACTGAAAAAAATATTGATGCTCTGTTTTAATCTATAATTTTTCTCAACAGGTTCCGTCTGGTTCCATTCTTGACTGAGCTCCGAGCAGTGATGGACTGGGTCTGGACTGACACCACCCTCAGTCTTTCTAGCTGGATCTGCGTAGAGGATATTTATGCACATATATTTATTCTAAAGTGCTGGCGCGAGTCTGAAAAAGTAAGACGAGTGATATACACATATGTTTGTGTGGGTGCTCATTAGTGGCGGCTGACAGGGAACGTGGGAGGTGCCTGGGCGGTGGGCGTATGGAGGGGGTGTGTAAAAGAAACTATTAAAAAACACATATCTTTTGGCGGCTGACGGCTCTACTCTGGCGCTCCTCTTCCTCGTGAGTCCCAGAAGGAGGAAGCACACAGCCTCCCACAACACTGCAATGCAGTGTTGAGATTGGTCTGAGTGCCATGGTTTGGAGCTCAGACAGGGGCTGGGAGGCTGTGCATGTTCCCCACCAGGCTGTGCATTACAGCCTGGTGGGGAACCTGCAAAATGCGCATGACTGTTTTGCCTGCCCAAGATGGCCAGTCAAACAGTCATGCGCACTTAGAGTGTGCCATCACTCCTCTCCCTGTGACACCAACCCCGCCCGCTCCGTAGCTCCAAAAAATCTTTTTTTACCTTTTCCACAGCTCTGAGAACAGTGAGGCGATGCTCCTCCACCTTAGTGGAGGAGTCGCACTAGTGCTCATGTTTCTAAATGTCACTAAATGGTATATTAAATGCATTTTTACTACTGAAATCTAGAATGTAAAAAGGTTTATCTATAACACATCCTCAGAGAAAAAATAGCTGCAGTTAATGTAGTTGCAGAAGAGTCTCCCTGATTGTCCAGATACTTGGCATTGCCGCTCTCATGCTCTTTCCTGAAATGACTCCCTGTTGGCTAGTTGCAACAGGAAAGGCCAATTTGATTAAAACCCTAATATGTTATACTACATCCCTATGCATGTTCAGTAATGCAACCCAATAAATGGCCATTAGTGGAGATGTAAAGTTTGGACAAATGTTGATGACTGTGGAATAACTCCCATTGGGTTCCCTGACAAAATATCTAAACCACAAATATCGTGGGACAAAAATATAGTGTCAAAAATATTGAGCACAAAAATATTGTTATCCTATATTTATAATGTGAAGAACATAAATATCGAAAACCAAAAATCATTATATACTAACATCAAACACAAACATATTGTTTTTTAATAAAAATATAGTTTAACATAGTACATATTAAACATATTGAGATTAAACAGTAATATAATGAAAATTAAATATATTTAAATCAAATTAAATATCCGTTTTATAATAATTTCTTTTAAATCAAATATGTATTTGTATGTTTATGTAAACATATATAATTTAAAACTATTATTAAAATAATCATTATAATGTATGTTACAATGTATTACTTTTTTGTAAACTTTAGAAAAATAAATAAATATATATGTATGTATATAAATATGTGTATGTATATATGTATATATGTGTATTACCTACTGGCGGTCGCCAGTAGGTATATATAGTTAGGATTTTTTCTCTATGGGATTTTTGAAAATTCTATGTCTAATAACTTTGGCGTTTGTGGACGGAATTGGCTGAAATTTTCAGGAAAATGGCACATTTTGTTTCTGAGCAGCCCATGAAAATTTGGGGGGGGTTCGTCAAGGGGGGGCCGAGAAAAAAGGGGGGTCTCAAAACGTGTTTTTAACATTGAGTTTTCCATAGGGCGGTTGGCCTCACTTTTAGCCCGAACGGCTGAATGGATTTGCACGAAACTTGGCAAAATTGTAGGGACTGGTAGCCCGATGTGCCTTTGCTAGGTCTCAATATATGTGCTCCAGTGGATTTTGAGAAATTAACGTTCAAAAAAAGATATATATCTGTAACAGCGGACCGGGCAGCGCTCCGGTTCGCGGACTTTTCGCGGTACGGAGCTCTGTGAAGCGAAGCTGATTGGTTCTCCGGCGTCTGTGAACATTCCAAACAGTCCGTAGCGGCCGCCATCTTGTCTCTCGGTAGGATCGAGAGACAAGAGGAGGCCAAAGCGAAGGGGCAAATGACCATAAGGGGGCATAGTAGATCCTCGCTGACCCCCTAGGTTTGATGTGGAGGTTTTAAAAGGGTCCCGCGGGGCAAAAAAAAATAATAATAATAATAATCGAACGGCTGAATGGATTTGCATGAAACTTGGTAAAATATTAGGGACTGGTAGCCCGATGTGCCTTTGCTAGGTCTCAATATATGTGCTCCAGTGGATTTTGAGAAATTAACGTTCAAAAAAAGATATATATCTGTAACAGCGCTCCGCTTCGCGTAACGGAGGTTTGCGAAGCTGATTGGTTCTCCGGCGTCTGTAAACATTGCAAACAGTCCGTAGCGGCCGCCATCTTGTCTCTCGGTAGGATCGAGAGACAAGAGGAGGGCAAAGCGAAGGGGCAAATGACCATAAGGGGGCATAGTAGATCCTCCTTGACCTCTTAGGTTTGATGTGGAGGTTTTAAAAGGGCCCCGCGGGGCAAAAAAAATAATAATAATAATAATCGAACGGCTGAATGGATTTGCACGAAACTTGGCAAAATTGTAGGGACTGGTAGCTCGATGTGCCTTTGCTAGGTCTCAATATATGTGCTTCAGTGGATTTTGAGAAATTAACATTCAAAAACAAGATATATATCTGTAACAGCGCTCCGCTTCGCGGAGATAAAATTATATCTGTATTACCTAGCTGTTGCTAACACCAGTTAGCGACGGCTAGTAGGAGATAGCGACCATCTTGGGCCCCACTTTGCATGTGAGTGATATTTATCACTAATGACATGCAAAGTGGGCATGCCAAGATGTTAGCGACTGGAAACAGTCGCTAACATCGCTATCTCCTATTATCAACTTTTGGAAATATTCGCGATAAGCGCGAATATCTCCAAAAGCTAGCACCTGCCCTGAGCAGTTCTTAGCCATGTTATCCAATGGGAGGTGGATAACATGGCTAAGAGCATTAGCTCGGTAATGCATGAATATCGCTGAGTTTTCAGCGATATTAATGCATTGCGGTCGTTTTTTATCGTATTTGCGATAAACCTTGATAATAGCAAGGTTTATCTGCGATAATTTCTGACGATGCTTAGCGGTAAAAAAATCGTTGCTAAGCATCGTTAGGGATAAATATCGCTTAACTTTGGTAATATGCCCCAACGTCTGTTAACGTTCGATTCGAAGGAAATCAGGAAGTGTTGAAAAACATTGTCTGCGCCATCTTGTCTTTTTTCAAATGCCACACTTTTGTCGTGCACGGCAGTCATTTTAGATGCCTTGACCAGACCCACTCTGTGCACGCTGTCGATCCTTAGCATGGCTCCCCACCCTCGCAAGCATCTCCCCCAGGCAGTGGTCACCCCCGCTCTCTGTCTTATGCATGGGTAATAAACCTCCCCCCATCTGCGCTGCTCTTCCCTGAGAATCACACCCTGTGCCCGCCCGACACCTCCCTTTCGCCCTATTCACTACCGCACCCTCTGACACTCCTTTTCCTCTGTGTCCGATTGTCCAGGCCGGTCCTAGGGTATCAGCTAGCCCTGCAGATGTAGTTTATGGCCCCAGCTGTAAAGAATCACCCCTCTTCAAAGGAGTTATAGTAGATCAAGGCCCACACTCGATGAGATCCGTCACAGCAGACGCGTTCCTATTATCTGAAAACCATCCTGTATTGTGATTGGGGAGGGGACCGAGCCTGAAGCGGAAGATTCCAGGGATGACTCTTTGTACATCAAAGTTTTTACAATTATGTGTCACATTAAAAATATATAGCACTCCGACAAAGTAGTAAGATTATAAAACTTTAATAACTTATAAATATATACAAGAAAACAAAAACAGTAATAACATATAAACATTTTTAGGGAAAAACAACGAAGTAGCGGTCGGCTGTGCGAATAGTCCCAACGCAGCACAACGTCCAGATTTCTGGCGTGGGGCGTCGCGGGGGGTGGGTCATCAGTAGCAAACTGTTGTGCGAATAGTTCCAAGGCAGCAGAACGATGGCACCAAGGTGATGTCCAGTAAGTTGCCGCACTGGTTTTGGTATCCTACAATGCTGCTCCGAATAACGGCGTGGGGCGCCCCGGGGGAGGCGGCGTGAACGGGCCTCTCCAGGTGGAGTCTCATCTGTTGTAGTGGGGCGCCCCTTTACCGTTTCAGTTGCCATTCCGTCCGTTTTTGGTCCACTGTGTCAAAAGCCGCAATTCAGCTGAGTTGCGCCCACTCTTGCGGTGCAGCGATAGGCGGCTGTCACAGGACTCTCAAAATGGCGGCAGGCTGTTTCCTTTTTGGGCCTGGTCCACTGAAATGGCCCTGGGACACCTTGGAAATCGGACGCTTGTCTGCTAGGTCTTGGACCCCATTCTCGAAAGCGTCCCCTCCGCCTTGAGGATTCATCAAAAGTTTTGGGGGCCCCCGACTCCTGTAGGCTTCTGGTGGGGAGCGGCTGCCATGATTGCTCGCGGAATGACCACGACGGAGCTACGAGATGGTGGTGCTCTCATGCTGACGCCAGCTTCAGTCTGAAACATCCAGAAACAAGGTGGGGCTTTCATCGTTTGGAAAAAAAAAAAGTTTTCATCCAATGAAAAGTGTTGTTTTTAGGTCATATGATCAAGCCTTCCATCATTAGGAAACCAAAAGTAAAATGAACCAATGAAAAGTTTTATAAACAAGTCACATGACCTGTTATGCGGCATAGGGTATAAAATGCGGAGAAAATACGTTGGCACGTGAGGCGGCGTCAGTAGCGGACCGATGTGCGAATAGGCCGAAGGCAACACAACGCGCCAAGATCCGGATGGCACCGAGGTGGTGTCCAGCAAGTTGCAGCACTGGTGTGGCCATCCTACAATGCTGAAAGTCGGCGTGGGGCGCCCCGTTGGCCTGTGAGTTTGCGTCAGTAGCGGACCGATGTGCGAATAGGCCGAAGGCAGCACAACGCGCCAAGATCCGGATGGCACCGAGGTGGTGTCTAGTAAGTTGCCGCACTGGTGTGGCCATCCTACAATGTTGAAAGTCGGCGTGGGGTGCCCCGTTGGCCTGTGAGATGGCGTCAGTAGCGGACCGATGTGCGAATGGGGCCAAAGGCAGCGCAACAATATTTTCGGAATAGAAGACACCACAAGGCGCTGAGATGCCAAGATCCGGATGGCACCGAGGTGGTGTCTAGCAAGTTGTGGCACTGGTGTGGCCATCCTACAATGGTAAAAGTCGGCGTGGGGCGCCCTGTTGGCCTGTGAGATGGTGTCAGTAGCGGACTGATGTGCGAATGGGGCCAAAGGCAGCGCAACAATATTTTCTGACTGACACCACAAGGCGCTGTGATGCCAAGATCCGGATGGCACCGAGGTGATGTCTAGGAAGTTGCTGTACTGGTGTGGCCATCCTACAATGGTAAAAGTCGGCGTGGGGCACCCTGTTGGCCTGTGAGATGGTGTCAGTTGCGGACCGATGTGCGAATGGGGCCAAAGGCAGCGCAACAATATTTTCTGTATGGAAGATACCACTAGGCGTTGAGATGCCAAGATCCGGATGGCACCGAGGTGATGTCTAGCAAGTTGCTGTACTGGTGTGGTCATCCTACAATGCTGAAACTCGGCGTGGGGCGCCCCATTAGCCTGTGAGATGGCGTCAGTAGCGGACCGATGTGTGAATAGGCCGGAACCAGCACAAGGCGCCAAGATCCGGATGTCACCCTGGTGGTTTCATAGTTGAGAGGCACTTCATCTGCAGTGGGGCGCCGAGATCCGGATGGCACCGAGGTGATGTCTAGCAAGTTGCTGTACTGGTGTGGTCATCCTACAATGCTGAAACTCGGCGTGGGGCGCCCCATTAGTCTGTGAGATGGCGTCAGTAGCGGACCGATGTGCGAATAGGCCGAAGGCAGCACAACGCGCCAAGATCCGGATGTCACCATGGTGGTTTCATAGTTGAGAGGCACTTCATCTGCAGTGGGGCGCCGAGATCCGGATGGCACCGAGGTGATGTCTAGCAAGTTGCTGTACTGGTGTGGTCATCCTACAATGCTGAAACTCGGCGTGGGGCGCCCCATTAGCCTGTGAGATGGCGTCAGTAGCGGACCGATGTGCGAATGGGGCCAAAGGCAGCGCAACAATGTTTTCTGAATAGAAGACACCACAAGGCGCTGAGATTCGGTTACCACCGAGGTGATGTGTAGCAAGTTGCCGCACTGGTGTGGCCATCCTACAATACTGCTCCGAATAACGGCGTGGGGTGCCCGAAGGGGGGGGGGGGCGGCGTGAACGGGCCTTCCTAGGTGGAGGCTCGTCTGCTGTAGTGGGGCGCCCCTTTACCGTTTCAGTTGCCATTCAGCTGAGTTTCGGCTGCTCTTGATGCTACAGCGACAGGCGGCTGCAACAGGACTCTCAAAATGGCGGCCTGTTCTTTGGATTTGGGCCTGGTCCACTAAAATGGCCCTGGGACACCTTAGAACTCGGACGCTCGATTTTTTTTTCCTTTCCTGTACATGCAAAAAAAGGTAAATGCCCGGTACGTTACACGCTTCATCTGCCACGATGAACTCTCCAGAGGAACCGAAAAAAAATATAGTTATGGTAACTATACCATGCATCGTCATATGGAGAGGTGGCACCAATTAATTATAGTGCTGCATAAAAGAGAGATTTGGAGGAGAACCCCTGACCTGCTAGTACATTCATCAAAGAAGTGGCACTGACAGCATCAGAGGCAAGGGAAACGGTCCCAAATATTTAGAAGAACTTTGGAAAGATTAAAATGACATGTTTAGATTGTGGCAAATTAATTTCATGTGGACAGATGAGTGTTACTCTAATAAATACAGCATATGAACATCATCATAGTCGATGGTTGGTAGAGACATTTTGACTATATCCTGGACCTGCCCGTCCTCGCCCAAAATGGCGCCGGAATAAATGGGACTCGTAACTCCTTGTTGTGTACTGGTTGCAGAACCTTGAAATCACGAGATACGTATGCAGTTTTGAAGCACATGGCGGGCGGGGACGAGAATTGATTGAATATTTCAACATCCCTATTGATATTAAGTTCTGATGTGTTATTGATTACTGTACTATTGAAAGTTCGAATTAACGTCACCCATGGTACTTGCCCGCAAATGTATATCTAGATAATTTTATTGTAACTGGCCCTGTCGTATTTTAATTATAAAATGTACGTCCACCGATTCCGTAACTGTTAGACACCTTAGTTCTTGCAACCTAATGGCCCGCCCGTTACGTTCCTCTACAGTGTAAATGTCTACTCATCATATACGATTACAGTTTGCTCCGTGGCTGGCCCACGTGGTTATAGGCTCGTATTTGTATAATGAAATTTTCACAATAAAGGTTTTTAAAAGAAAACATGGTAGTAGTATATACATTGGTAAAGTTTTTAATAATAGTCACTGTTTTAGAATCATTAAAAGGCAAGTGAAATAAAGCAGACCAATTACATGAAGGGTAAAAGGTATAATACGAAGGAACGCAGTAAAGATAAATGGTCAAGGGCTGTTGTGTTTTCTATTCCTGCAACATAAAGTGATCGATAAGAATCTCATATTCAGGCGTATCGGCGACTAAGACAGCAGGTCGACCCTCTTTTGCTCAACGGCTCCGTCATGGGACGAAGAAACGCTCTTTTTCTCTTTTCCGGGAAAGTACATTAGCCTGGAACATTATAACATATATTTAAGAAAAAATAATGTTCGGAAGTAATAAAAAGCGTAATTTTTAGGTCATATGACCAAGCCTTTCATCATTAGAATAAGAAAAGTAAAATGAACCAATGAAAAGTTTTATTGACAAGTCACATGACTTGTTATGCTTACGTTACGCGCTGCGCGCCCCGGATGACTTCCGGATGCGCTAACGCGGCCCGTCATATGACGCATTACGTGACAACGCAGGTCCAGAATATAGTCAAAATGTCTCCACCAACCAGCAGTCGGAACACAACCCCTTTCAGCAGGCTAAATAGTTCTGTTAAATGACAACAGAAGGGACAGGCAACAAGAACCATTAGTCAAAGAGGGGAGGGCTAGTTCTTCTCTACCGGGTTACATTGGGGCGCTACCGGAACTGATCGAATTGGTAGTCTACAGTGTTTCTGGATGTTTCAGACTGAAGCTGGGGTTAGCATGAGAGCAGCACCATTTCGTAGCTCCGTCGTGGCCATTCCGCAACCAATCATGGCAGCCGCTCTTTATCGTTATTTTGGGCGGGGTGGGTGGCGGAGCCGAGCTGTTTTGCAGCCATCATTGTGTGGAGTTCAGTTCATTTCACTAGTTTTGTATTTGTCATGAGGGGTTGTTCCTAATGTTTCTATTTTAGCGAGGTCAAAAAGAGATCCCATTAGTGGCCTACTGATTTTGCTCGATTCCTTTTCTTTTTTTTTTACACGATTTTTCGTTATCTGCAAAGACTAAACAGAGTATTGCGACTCTGTGTTTGTTTGTAAATAGAGAATGAACCAAAGAGAACCAATTCTAAAACAGTAAATACTTGGATAACAATCAATCAAATGGAGAGAGAAGCAGGCACGACGTATTACAACGGGGGCAAAGGCCTGCGTTAACTACCCTTCACTATGTGCAAAGAGATTGTACTCATAATAGAAATGAGGGGGTGGGGCATCATTCAAAGCAGATCAGTGTGCATAAACACGAAAAAAAATTCACTTACCACGTACTTGACATTCGACAGCTTATGCTATTTGCTATTAAAAAACCATTGAAATTCACTGAAAAAACCATAGGTTATAGACCATATATAGTTAGGAATTAGCATTTACAAAACCTTGAAAATTCACTGAAAAAACCATAGGTTATAGACCATATATAGTTAGGAATTAGCATTTAAAAAACCTTATTTTACTCACACAAAACCATTGAAATTCCATATATAGTTAGTTGCACTATATATCGCGCACCCGCAATCCACTGCTGATGATGTCACATATTACATCATTCATGACATGGTCAGTGACATCACTGATGACATCACTGATGACATCTCAAATGACATCACTGATGACATCACTGATGACATCTCATTTGACATCAATGACCACATCACTGATGATATCATTCATGTGACAATACAATGCATCTCCTCACATTTTAATATAACCTCTGTTTCACCCAGTGTTAAATACAGAGTATAATTTTTGAAACCATTGACACACCAATACTAGTTACTACATATGTACTCACTGATTCCTACGTCTACACACACATTCACTCATTCACCTATACAATCATTCATACATACAATCACTCATCTTTACAACACTATCATATGCACTCATACACCTATACAGACACTCACACTCTGCCACTCATCCATGGAGTTACTCACACACCTAGTCAGTCCTGTAAAGAATCAATCACACTTCCATTTTCTTGTCTATACAGTTAAACATAGAGCACCTTACATTTTCAAACATATACTAACACATACTTACCTTGTTATACAATCATTGATATAAGTACACATTGATCTGCACAGAGTCACACACCTCCCAGCCAGCCACACACACACTCAGTCTCCCATACAAATACTTGGACAATCAATCAGTAACCCATATAGTTAATCATATAGCTACTGATCAACACATGCAGCAGTTTACAGAACAACAGACATAATGATGCACAAATTAAGACACTTTAGTCACTAACCCATGCACTCAGTGGGACACATTTAATCACTCACTCATACATTCAGTCATGCACCTACTAAATCCTTTGTCCAGACACTTATACTTCCACTCATTCTTCAATATGTAAGACACATTTTAACTTTACAGAAACATACAGTCACTGGATGTTGTCATCAGTGATGTCATCAGTGATGTCATTTGAGATGTCATCAGTGATGTCATCAGTGATGTCACTGACCATGTCATGAATGATGTAATATGTGACATCATCAGCAGTGGATTGCGGGTGCGCGATATATAGTTAGTGCAACTAACTATATATGGAATTTCAATGGTTTTGTGTGAGTAAAATAAGGTTTTTTAAATGCTAATTCCTAACTATATATGGTCTATAACCTATGGTTTTTTCAGTGAATTTTCAAGGTTTTGTAAATGCTAATTCCTAACTATATATGGTCTATAACCTATGGTTTTTTCAGTGAATATATATATATATATATATATATATGCGCGCTCACTCCTTCTCCCAATTAGGTTTCGAAAAAGCACTCACAGAGGTCTTTGTCTTCTTTTCAAGATTTTTAATTCATACAACCAACTGTCAACATCACGGGTTTCGGCTACTGCCTTTTTCTAATGCCTCTATGTTTTGCGCAGAGGAATTTAAAAAAATATCAACAATAAGTCATGTGATGCAAATGAAAACAGAAATCAACGAAGAACCATTCATCCTCCTTCACAAACGCCATATTGGATTATGTCTCTTATAGCAAAATCCCAATGTCAATGGCATAATAAATATATATATATATATATATATATATATATATATATATAAAATGCTCAATCACCATTATGCTGGAATATATGATACGATTCATTTACGTTTCACAATTCCATTTGCCATATCAAGAAATGAAATTTAGACATAACGGTTGTATAGACAGGTTAGAGCTAATGCATTAGTTATTCCGCCGTATATCGGCGCTAGCACACAGCTGTTCTAGTCCCAACCTTGGAACCACTACTATGGTTCACGTGTGAATTAAAATCTTGCCGTGTATCGGCTTGGCTTTCCCTATAGTTTCTTAATTTCATGCACCATTGACCATTAAAACATTTATACATTTCATTGATGTAGTCTTAAATAAACATACTACGAAAGTTTTCAGAATTATACACAGATCCATTCACTTCTTACTTGTCAAAGCCTACAATGTTACAGATTTAATTGCCCAGATGTATAGCTAATTCCTCATCTGTATTCATCCCCTTGGGGCTCTTTGTCTCTAGGTCAATTATATATCTTGATTCAAGCCTGTGTAACTTCCTGATCCTGTCCCCACCTCTTATAATAGTTGGAATCGTGTCTAGACCATATTTTCAGAATAGCTCCCTGTCGCTACCATGTTTCTCTGTAAAATGTCTTGTGACTGGGTAAGTGCCATCTTTTTTGGCTATTGCCCTCATATGTTCTAATACCCGTATTTGTATCTGATGAATAGTACTACCAATGTTTCTCAGTCTGCAAGGACATTCTAAACAATACACTACATAAGTGGTATTGCAAGTGAGAAACTTCTTTATGGTTCTAGGCCTCTTAAGGCCTGTCACCTCATATGTCAATGTTCTTTTACTTCCTGCACAGGCCTTGCATTTTCCTCAAGGATAAAACCTCTAAGCTCCCTTAGGGTTTCCCCAGTGCTGGGTCTAGCTTAGAAGTGACTTTGCACTAATCTATCTCTTAGCGATCTGGTCTTCCTAAAAGTTATCAAAGGGGCAGCTGGGATATCTTAGCCTATCACACTGTCCGTTTTCAAAATATGTCAATTCTTCTCTATAATTTTCCTCAAATCATTGGCTTCATTGGAAAAGGTGGTAATCAGTCTAAACATATTGTCTCTTGCCTCTGCCTTGTTCTTTTTCTCATTGCAAAGAAGGAATTCCCTCAATATATTTGTAACCCTATTAAGGGTTACATCCAAACAGTCCCTATTATAACCCCTATTGACAAATCTATTTAAGCTGGCTTGTGTGGCTACTTCAAAATCCAAATCCCTTGTGCTGTTCCTTTTCAATCTTAAGAATTCCCCATAGGGGATACTCCTGACCAATCTAGGCGGATGGTTGCTAGCCGCATGTAATACAGAGTTACCGGCTGTCGGTTTGCTGTACAATGACACATGCGGTTTGTTTTCAATTACGCTTATTTTCAAATCCAAGAAATTCACTGTGCTTGAGCTTACCTCCCCACTGAACTCCATATATATATATATATATATATATATATATATATATATATATATATATATATATATATATTCCAAGTGAGCCTTGACATAGAAGGGCTCCCAGCCAGGCAGGTTGGGGCTTGGTATCGACGTCACCACCACTTAATACAGCACCAGAAAACTCACACACTTTCCACCGTGTGAAAAACAAGCCCTCCAGTCGAGAGTGGGTGAAAGTAGATTGCAGGACACGTTTCAACTCAGCTGAATCTTAATCATATGCAAAATGAGGATAGCAGTTAATCCTGGTTTTAAAATGTCCTGCAACTTCAAACAGTGAGGAAGGACTTACGTGCAAAAGGTTTTAAAGGTACATTGTCCATTAGACATTTTAAGGACTTCAATGTCCATGATGCTTTGCAACTGTTAAAAAGCTATCATTGCGTCCTACCACTGATAACTTTTTTACAGTTGCAAAGCATTATGGACATTGAAGTCCTTGAACATCTATGTTTACAACATAGATATTTTTGACATTGATATTACTTACCTTAAAATCAATATTCTTGTCAACTATATTTTTGCACACATTTGTGCGTCACGATATTTAAAACTCTGTATTTCTGCACCTCTATAATTTTAACAGCAATATTTACAACTTAGACATTTTTTACATCGATATTACTTACCTTAAAATCCATATTATTTTCAGGGATATTTTTGCACACAACTTTTGTGCATCAGATATTTAAAACTTGGTACCTCCACTTCAGTATCATAGCAAGGATTCAATGGGCCCTGCTGAAAGCAAGGAAAATACCTTACTTGACTGCTACTGGGTAGTTAATACAGCAATTATCATGGTTCACTAGACCCCTCAGAGCTCTGGGTCCCAGTATTCCTGCACGTGCTGTACAAGTGGTACTTAGCCACGCCACATTAACATTAACTTTAGCCCAATCTCTGTAACACCACTACCATCCAATCTTCCAACTATATTTTCGTTTTACTTTTCTTTATCCCTAGCTCACTTCATTCCATTTGGCTCTCTATAATTAGTAGGCCTGGGCAAAATTTTAATAGTGCCAGCATAATTCATGTAATTTTCAGAAATTTTGTAGTATGTATTTTACGCAAAATTCCAGAAATTACACCATTGCTCCACTTTGCATAGTTATGTACCATTCATTTTAAATGTTTACGTAAAATGGCGCAATTCACTGTAAAAATATACCACAAATGTATGGGTACAACGGAACTTGAGCTGCTGTTGTTCGTGATGCTGTTTAAATGAGTCTTCTTGCCAAAAATTAACACAAGGACACAATTTGCACTAAAATACAGCACAGAATGACAGATTAGCAGTTATAAACTGTGTCTCTGGTTGGCAGAGGTATGCACCCTGTCCAAGTAAGGATCACAATCCTAGTTAGTGTAAGTTAGATACAGACTAAAAGATAACCTATGCTCTCCCTTTGTTAGCTTGGCACAGAGCAGTCAGGCTTATCTAAAGAGGCAATGTGTAAGGGATTTGTGCAACTCACAACCACAGTAACACAATGAAAACACTGCAAAATACTCCACACAGGGTTAAAATAATGGATTATATTTTTATGAGTAAATGAAGACCAAAGCAACAAAATACCAATAAGTAGAACCGGAGATATGAATTTTTAACAATCAAATCAAAATCTAGTGCTTAGAGTCAAAAAGATTGGGGTTACTTGAGGTTGTGCCAATCTGTGGTAAATCTAGAGTTCAGGTCGAATGTGAAGGAGGACAAGTCGGCTACAAGACTCACGCAGGTCCCGCTAAAAAATACTTTTGATGGAGCAAAGCGTTGATGTTGAAGTCTCGTGCATTGATTCCGATCTGTGCAGGTGATGAAAAACCCCTTTATGATACAGGCACTGTGTTGGTGTCTAGCTGCGCTGTCCGTCGTTGCTAAGCTGTGCTGTCCATCGAAGGCGATGGCGTCGATCTGCTCCTGCATCAGCGGCGACGGATCTAGATAGCAGAAATCACCTTTCAGGGGCCCAGTACTGGATTGGCACCACTTGGTAGTACAGGACTACCAGATGGTCCAAGTGCTCATGCAGAGTAGAAGGAAGTCTTTGTTGACCCTGAGACTTTAAAACAGGGAGCAAGTCAGCAAGCCCTTGGAGTCACCCTGAGTTCCAGTGAGATGGGTCCAGTCCTTGTCCTCAGCAGGGCAGAGATCAGCGTGCAGCAGGGCATCACAGCAAAGCTGAAAAGTAGTTCTTCCAGAGCAACAGTAAAGCAGAGTGGCACTCCTTGTAGCACCGAAGTCTTTACTCCTGACAGAGTTCTTCACAGTCTAGTAATGTATTGTATTGTCTTGGTAGAGTCAGAGACACAGTACTTATAACCAAATGTGCCTTTTAACTGAGGGGGGTAATTTCTAAGCAGGCCCTTGAAGTGCACAGGTCACTTTTCACCCCAGCCCTGTCTACCAGGCTATCTGTAGGGGGTAATCAGCCCTTTGTGTACAGGAAGCTACCTATTCAGGTGTCTCACCCTTCCTGTCCAGAAAGAGCTATCAGAAAGCAGATGAGATCTCTGTCACACCCACCCTTCCTGTGTTTGTGGCTGTCTAGAGGGAATGCACCAAGTTTCGAAGTCACCCACTCCAGATGCGTATTAGAGGCAGGCTGCAGGCACACAGAGCTAGGTTGGGAGCAGAGAAATTTCCACTCTTTGAAAGTGGCATTTCTAATATAGTAATGTTAAATACACCTTTACCAGTAAAGAGGATTTATCAGTCCCATTTAAAAGATATGAAACATGATGCAGCTACTCCTTTCTAATCAGAAATTAGAGCTTGAATATTTTAAGGAATACCCAATGCTAGCCTATGAGAGGGGTAGGTCTCACAGTAGTGAACAACAAATGTAGCTGTTTGTGACTACCAGGACATGTAAAACTTGAATGTAAATGCCCAACCTTTTAATTACACAGCACCCTGCCCTTAGGGTTACCTAGGACCTACCTTAGGGGTGACATATGTAATAAAAGGGGAGGTTAAGGCTTGGCTAGTGGTTTTAAATGCCAAGTCGAAGGGATAGTAAACTGCCCACTGAAGTTTGCGATGGCAGGCCTGATACAGGCTTGAAAGGCTGCTTATGTGGGTGGCAGAACCAGTGATGCAGGCCTACTAGAAGCATTTGATTTACAAGCTGTGGGTATATGACATACCACTGTACAAGGGACTTATAAGTAAATTAATTATGCCAATCACGGCTACACCAGTGTCGCCATATTTAGGGGAGAAACACATGCACTTTAGCACTGGTTAGAAGTGGTAAAGTGCTCAGAGTCCTAAGACCAACAAAACAATACAGCAAAAAAGAGGATGTAAGCAGCCTAAGACAATCAGCAATGTGTAGAAGGCTCCCACATCATGGCCCTCCTCAGAGAAGTGCAATATCAATGCAGTAGTGCACCAGCTGTGCAGCTTTCTCCAGCTGCGGCCTGTAAGTGTTGAAGGATTACAGTAGTCAGACAGTCACAGCAGCTGTGCGAGTTTTCACAACAGTGACCTGTAAATAAATTCACTAGTGCTCTCGGATTGAGTTCTTATTTCCAACAATTTCCTGTCCTTGCCTTTGGGCGCCAGGAGTGTTACATTTTTCTCACTACAACCTCTAAGGTTTCTAGGAGAAGGCAGTGTGAACCTCATTCCCACATTCAAGGACATTGGTGTTTTTCTGAATTCAAATGAGTCTCCTTCACTTATTTGACAAATACTGATGTTATTGTCATGACAGAAGCCAGGCGGAAATCCATGCAGCTCAGAAAAGAGTAGGTGTCTCTTTCGTTCTCTATCTGTGTTTTAATTCATCTGACTGTGCACTAAGGCCTGGCAAGGGTCAACGTGTGGGAATGGCTTTGGTCCTAAATTCTACACACTGAATATGCAACTTAGAGAGTGTTAGAAATGGGAGTAACTAGTTAGCAGTAGTTTGCACCCTGTCCAAGTAGAGACCCTTCCTTCTAGTCAGGATAATGAAGTTACACACCCAGATAACCCCTGCTCACCCCCTAGGTAGCTTGGCACGAGCAGTCAGGCTTACCTCAGAGGCAATGTGTAAAGCATTTACACACTTTCTTACCACCACTGATACACACCCATTTACACAAACCATTGACACCCAAAAAACATATGAACATAATGTGTGCTTTATGCAATTTAAACAAGGGGTACATGGCCTATTCATTTACACTCTTGATACACATACTGTTCACGCTCATCATTCTTGAATAACATTGAAGGTGAGTTGTTTCTTTAAAGATCCTTGTGTTGCCTTCTTGTTTGGTGTTTTCTTTAGATGAACAAAAAGAATTTAGAAGTCTAGAGGCGGTCAAATATATACATTTGAACTCATTATGTATGCTTTGCAAAGAAAAATATTTGGTACGGAAACACTTGATTTATAAAATAACTTTAAGATATTTTTGTGAGAACTGGGCAAGAGTGTTTTGCATAGCTCTGCTCATTTTTAGTAAAAAAAGTATTTAGGTGTGTTCGGATTGGGCAAAGCGATCGACTCTCTTTCCTTTAGAAGCTGCCTATTAAACATGAACAAATTTGAAAAAACATCACTCCAAAGTAGTGGTGCCAAAATTGTAATTCTGCTGCCAGTATTTGCAAATGTGACAAGGTTTGTAACTTCTTGAATGTATGCAGTTTCTTACCTTGAAAAACTTTGGGCCTCATTTAAAATATTTTGGCGCACGTCAGCGCAGCAAGCCTTCCTGCTACACCGCCATGTGTCAAAATAAAAGAGCAGGAATTAGCCCTATCTACAAGATACAGCACATTCCTGTCCTCCACTGCGCCGGTGCACAAAAAGCAGCTGTGCGTCAGTGCAGACACCCCTGTCTCATTTTGCAAGGGTCCCTGTGCTGATGGAATGAATGTTTTTGTGCAGTAAGGGACACGTTCCTGCACAAAAATAATAACTAAAAGCATTTTCCTCTTCCTATGCGTGCAGCACTAATAGAAAAAGGAGAAATTAAAATATTTCTCCTTGCTCCTCCTTACGCATCCCCTGGAGAGGTGCAGAATTCTGACGCATTCTCAGGTTTACAAAATGTTGTAAATCTTGGAATGCGTCAAGTTCCAAGAATATTGTGTGGGAACACCCACACCAAAATCCATGGAATGCCATTTTCGTGCAGAGTTATGCATGAAAGGGAGACATATTTACAAGGCTATGAAAAGTCATGCAGGGTGACTTTACATGGCTTGTAAATATGGGGAAGTCGATTGCGCTGCTGGTGAGCTAATAAAAGTGATGCACTGGCGGCTTAAACGGCTTGCAAATAAGCCTCTTTGTCTTTTGGTGAAATGTGTGAGCTTTTCCCGAACTATGGGGCTTATTTACAAGCCCCTTATGCAGCTGGTCTTTCAATTTTAATATGGCAAAATGTGACACACTGGCAGAGCAAGGGTATTTGCATATAAACCTCTTTGTTTGCAGAAGCATAATCCTCCAAAACGAGTAATTGTGCCGTTTTTTCTCCCATATTGTCCAAATACTTGCCATATTTTGACCTACTTGTTTTTCTAAAAAACGTCTCAAAGTTCTCATATCTAAATGTAAAAGGTCAAAGCTGTTTGAATTTGTCACCATTGAAAGTCAACTACAGCTCCATATCTTTAATTTTGTTTGTTTTGCATGGAATCGTTGTGCACTTTCCATAATACAAATTGTTTTGTCTCACCCTGTGAAGAAATCCTGTCTACTCTGCTGCACTCATTTCCACATTTGCACTCTTAGTTTCTCACTCTGAAGTCAGCCATCTGCATCCGTGTCATTTTCTTTCTCTGTATTGTTCGCTCCCTCTCTCTTTCTGCACCATTGTCAATATTCGGACTAATTCTTTTTAGGCCCCTGAGTGGTTCCCTTTCAGGAAAGACATTCAACTATATCGTTCCAATTTGCATTTCTTGCAGATGAAGTTAAGACTTTTTCCAGTGGGGGCTGGCATGACTCTTGGGTGGAGGGGTGGGAGAGTGAAGGGGGGCATGGAGGGCGGGGTTGCACAATGAAAAAAAACATATATATACAATTACCTTGACTCCGAGACCCGCATCTCTGCTCCTTACTCCTGCTCTCCTTGTGGAACTCGAGGAACCGGAAGCCAGGAAGAACAGCCAGTCTCCCATAACAAATCACAATGATGCAATGCAGCGTTGTGATTGGTTTTGAGTGTCCTGGTTCGACGTTTAACCAGGGAATGGGGGACTGGGCTTGTTCTCCATGCAGGCTGCAATGCAGCCGGCATGGAGAACGGGGAAAGAGCATAACTAGTTTGGGCTGCTCAAGAGGGCGGACAAAACAGTCATTGTGCACTTAGAAGTGGGCAAACCACTCCTCCCCTACCCTGCTCCGAGAGCAGAAAAGCCCCGCCCACCTGCAAAGGAAATGTAAAATGATAATAACACAAAATTATCATTTTATATTTCCTTTACTTTACACTGCTCAAAAGCAGTGGGGCGACGTTCCTTCACCATAGCGGAGGAGCTGCCACTGGATTTTTCTGCCTCCTTTTTCGTTCAGTAATTATACGGAGAAAAAAGTTTCCTTTCTTCACCAATGAAAGCTGCACCTCTGCTGTTAATTTGAACCAGCTTTCATTATGGCAATATCTTGCTTGATCCAATGGGTCTAGAATTCAGTTGTCAGCTTTTGATGGTGGCTTGTAACTTTGAACTATCTTCTACCTGCTTTGGTCCTTTCTTAGCATTTCTACGGAATAGTGATTCTTTTTTGTAGTGCTATGTGAGGTACATTATTCACTTTTTGGGCCCTGCTCTATGTTTGTTAGGAACACGCTGTTTGAACTCTTCACATACCACTATTCTTTACTTAGCCCTACTCTGTCAAAGATAGCAGAAAACATGAATGATGGGTTAATAGTTGGACCCCAATCATTTACAGTGTAGAAATCATATGAAAGTATACATATGTATGAACTTATAACAATTGTAAGTGTTTTAGGGCCTGATGTAGACTCTTGCGGATTGTATGCTGTATGTAAGAGTGGGGAGAACATACCCTCTGCCACCTTGACGGACTACTATCTGCCACTTTTAGAGATCATCTCTGGCCCAGCGGCCATCTCTGTACTTTGAAAGGAAGTGCCAACACAATGGTTCCCTTCAAGGTGCAAAACGTTTAGGGGAAGGCTGCCATCGGTTTTGATGGTCATTCACCAAATTTCTGAACTTTCTGAGTTTTCAGAATCAACCTCCAAGGAGTCTGCTTCTGAAAAACAAAAAATGAATGGCTTTTCATGTTCCTTACTGCCAGATTTTACCTGGTAATGAGAGACAGAAAAAACGAACATTACACTCTCCTCCCTAAATAGGGCAGGTTGTATAATGACCTTCCTCTAGCAGCTGCTACTCTGTTGAACCATTGGAGAAAGCTATCTGTTGATAGCTGGCTTATGGTCTGACCAGCTCTAAAGGAGGGGGCAGACCAAGAGTTTGCAGGACAGGGTTATTTGTCGTTTCTGGAGTACTCTGTCTGTCAAACTCTAAATTAGTCCCTTAGCGTCAATACTGCAGCATTCAACTGACAAGGAGTCCTTTGGGTATACATATTCAATATGAATATCAGATAGATAGATAGATAGATAGATAGATAGATAGATAGATAGATAGATAGATAGACTTTATAAGTAAGTTGCTTTTCTCTCTCCTTTAGCTGTCTCTCCCTCACCATTTTTTCTTTCTCTGTCTTTCGCCTTAGCATTACTTTATGTATTTCCTTCTCTTTAAAATGTTTCTTTTTATACCACTTTCTCTCTTTCCTTAACAAGATTACACTGGGATTCCCACACCTCTGCCTTTGATAGAAACATGCCTTACATTTTACATTGGTATGTTTATACTAATAAATTCATTTGACAACAGGTACAAAAAACATCATATAGATTTACTTGTGGTATTCTGTTTCTTACAGAGATATCCTCAGCCAAGGGGCCAGAAAAAGAAGAAAGTTGTGAAGTATGGCATGGGAGGCATGATTGTCGTCTTACTGATTTGCATTGTGTGGTTCCCACTGCTCTTCATGTCCTTAATCAAATCTGTTGCTGGGGTTACGAACAAGCCACTTGATGTTTCAATCAGAATAACTCTGGGAGGATATCAGGTAAACAACTAGAAACATGATTGTCCTTTTTCTCATTGTTCATGAGCTTTATACCACACTGCTGCTTATTACAGACCCCATCCCATAGAGTTTATGGGTTCTCTATTTCAAGGCTGTGAAGATTCCCTCTGGAGGTGAGGCGGTGCCCAGTTTCCTTCAAAAGCTACCCTTTGACTCAGGAACATTCAACAGAATACAGGCCTCAATTGATAACTTTTCGAAATTTCCTAAAATCAAGGAAGTTATGTTTAGCTTTTATGATCTGGTTCAAAACATTCAAGAGTCTTTGGCCTCAGACTCCTAAGGCTTTGAATCCATTGTTTTGTTACATAAAATCTTCGTCATTCTTAGATACTCAACAGTAAATTGCTGGTGAGCTTGTAATATGGAACCCGTTTCTGCATGTGCAGGAGGCCTAGTCTCCATTTGGGCATTTTGCGTGAAATAGTAAATTTTGAATTTTAAAATTTCCTCCGTGACAGTCCATGAAGACCTTCAAAGCTGGTTTCACTTAATCACATTGCTGGTTTCTGGCTGGCTGAATCTGTATTCATTTCAGTCTGCCGATTTGGCAACATTTTTGCAAATAATAGTTCTAAAGCCCTGGGAAAGAATCACCTGCACTCTCGTCTGCTAAAAATTAGCCAGTGATCATCTAAATTTGGTGCAAATGTTAGATTTGTGTCATATATTGCCTCCATAATTCTTCCTTTCTGCAGTATGGTTTAGTTGCATTTTAATTTATTTTACTTTTGTAGAGTGGTCCATGACAGCAAATCACTTAATAAAATCGTTTTTGTTTGATTTAGTTCTCTCTTTTCTATGGTCCTGGTATATTCCATATAGGTACCCTAATATAGACTCAGGTAACATTAGAACCCTTCACCTATATTCTCCCCTACATTACATACATAACGGTTCTTAGGGACTGACCTTTTACCTAGATACGACACTGCACACGGAACACTGGATTTTCCCTGGTAAAAGCCTCATACATTATGCATGAGGATTCTTGAAAGCTCAGCAGGACTACCATCTCTTGTATATTATCTATGTACAAAGTTAATTCCCGACATCATCCTAAGTCTGACAAAGTAATACAGTGAGGCAGAACCCCTGGGGAGCCCTATGGCTATATGGGTATATATACATCACATCTTGCTAAGACAGGCAGATAAAACCAGGACTTCTCGGCCGACACACTGATCAAAGACTCTGAGGTTCTTGCATGCAGATACTCCAGCTCGCAGTGGTCTAAACATTCATCCCGAGACCAGGACTGGGGCCCCGAACTGGCGGCAGCAGCAGCGAACCGAGCAGAGCCCAGAGAGATGCCCAGGAGGAAGCAGAGCAACCCCCGGCAGATCAAGCGGGTGGATCTCATCAGTGTGACCTTACACTAATGCCACAAGAAACACAAAAGCAAGGTCACAAGTCAATTATAGGAAAATTCAACGAGGAGTTTGCCAGCATGAAGAGGGCTGGATGGAATATAGGATGAACAGTCTCGAGTGCCTAAACACACAGATTTCGCCGGTTTCGCCCCTGAAACAAGATATCTGCTTCAGATCTGCTGGCGAGCTCACGAGATCCTTACGGGGCTAAAAACATGCGAGCCTGATCTCCTCGGGAGCTCGAGACTGCCAGCTCCAAAACTCTACAAAATGGAGGCTGCGAGCTGGGAAAGCGGGGAGGCTACTGAGCACTGACTGTCCCACTGTGACAGCCGATTCTAGTTCCGCTGCGACTACCCTCCTCTGCGACCCCAGAGGTGAGGTACTCATGTAACGGAGGAGCTCTTCCCGACATTGCAGGAGCTTTATGAGATGCGGCGAGGAACGGGAATCCAACCGAGCAATCTTCGCATGTAGCTTCTCAACACGCCAGACAGGTACAGTCATCAGTGGGCCGACCAAGAGGGAGTGCAGCGGAGCGGACCCCTGGGGACATGGTAAGAAGGCCGTTAGAGCGGGAGATTGACACGGGGTGACTCTGTGCCGGAATGTGCCTGACCCCAAGATGGCGGCCCTCACCGCATCGTAATTAAAATCGAAAGCTCCTCGGACATAGAGTGGGGCCCCATGTACAATCCATATTTATCCTCCTTGCCTAATCCTATCAAGCCCTTTTACCTCTCCAACCTCAGTCCTGCCTTCCAATGCCTGACCTTAATATGGCAGACCTACTTGCAATTGACCACCACCAAATTGGGCTCCACCCACCCCCTACTCCCTCCACAGGACTGCAGCATAAAAAGAAGCCCCTCCAACCCACCCCCTTCTCCCTCCACAGGACTGCAGCAAAGAGAAAAGCCCTTCAACCACACTGGACTACATGGTCTGGCTCTGCGAGCTCACACCAGCGAGGCTAGGGATGCTCTCCCACCATCCTCCCCCACTCGGATCACCCATCATGACAATGAATATATTTATTTATTTTATTTTTATTTGCAAATCTTTATATAGTGCTCGCTAGACCCAGAGGTATCAGAGCGCTTTACATGAGTATCAGTGAGTTGCAGGATACATAGTTATATCATTTGAATCAGCGAGTTATCGGTTATATAGTTACATCAGTTTGAATCAAAGAAACACAAAGGGAGAAGAAGGAGGGGAAGGGAAGGAGACACGGACGGGGAGACGAGGAAAACAATGTTAGATGACCGGCTGGCTGCAATATAATTAGGGAGAAAGGATGAGGTAACTACCGAGAATGCACCATGCATATCACAGTTACCTTTTCTCATATGCTTGCTGGGTATTTCTAAGCTCCTTGTGTCATTTTCTCTAAATGTTTTATTAGTAACTGATGTAATTTTTTAATTGATGTCAATTTTGTAACGTTTTTGGAACCTCATGTACAGCGCTCTGATACCTTCGGGTCTAGCCAGCGCTACATAAATCTCATAACCCTAACACCCACCTACCTTTCAATCAACCGCTCCTCAAGAACTGTCATCATTTTTGTCGTGGCTAATTTGTCATTAATTGAAAAGTAAGAGGGATATACTTTGGACTTATTTTTCCCTTTGTCTTTCTGTCGTATCTCCCCTACCCTGTTACCCCACCCCTTACCCCGCTACGTTTCCTCTGACCTCGTTCTCAAAGATCTCTATATGCTCTCCCTGCAACTGATGTAACCTATAACTGATGAAATCCTTGAACAATAAAGATATCATGTGAAAAGCTTTGATACCTTCGGGTCTAAGCTATTTTAATCCTGAATGCTGAGACCTGAGCACCATGGCTGATGTCCGGTGGACCTGCTAGACAGCTATTGAGGAGATGGGCCCTGGTTTCCCCTGACCGTCACCTACCCAGCCGGACATTGGGCACAGTTCCTCCTCATCTGCCCGCTAATGACTCCTTCCTTCCCTTCCTCCTACGAATTCTTGCAACATTATTTTTGTGTACTGTAACTTTCTATGCTCTTGTAACTGTTGCAACTTTTATTGTAACAATCCTAAATGTAAAGCGCTCTGATACACTCTTGGGTCACGTTTGCACTATATAAAACTTTATAAATAAATACAGGGATTCTTGGCTTAACACCTACACACATGCTAGGTACACTTAGGTACATCTTGTTAGGGAGGCATCGTAGGAGTACGCACATTTTATTATCATGTATTTTATCTACTCGTATGTATTCATAATTATTGCAAAATGGTAGAACTCTACCATCCTTTTACTTTCATAGTGCTTCTAATCATACCTATTTGTTACTCTCTAGCGGTTGTTGCAGCTCATCTATTTTACACTAGGATGACAATTGTTCAATAAATGCTTATTGAAAAACGTCCAGATCGTTTATTCTGTGTATCTCTCTGAGACTAAGTGAGCATGAGTGACTAAGCCTAAAGTAGTACACTGTTTCCACGGTCCTGAGGGATTAGGGTTGTCATGTTCGATGGTTGCCAAGAACAATTCTCTCCTTGGTGAGAGGAGATTATAGTTGCACTGTGAGCTATCTGATGCAAAAATGCCGACCTACCCAATGGGGGTGTTTAGAGTCAGTCTGTCACCAATCTTACAGTGTATGACGTCCGAACACGCAGATCCTGTATAAGTTTAATAGAAACTACACACAATGGCGCCACCAACGTTGGTTGGGTACTTATTTAACAGTCAAACCTGAGTACTTCAGTCGTTCTATTCTCAGAGACCCCTACACACATTTCCCCAGAGACGTATGGAGTGGGAGGGTACAAAATCCACCGAAGCTGAGTAGGAAAAATCCAATGGATTCGCTGTTGGTTAATCAAGCTTGAATGACACATTGTTCCTAAATTGTGTATAACACCTTATCTTAGTTCCCGTGGCAAACTCTTCTTTACTAAAACAATGACTGAGGAAACAGATAACGTAGTACAAGATCTACACCTCTCAGCCAGAGAAGAGGATGCAGCCTCAATTCACATTGCAGAAAATGTTAGGAATGCCATCACTATAAAACTAGGTGCATAGGGTTTAATAGCCAGGGGTGGACAAGTAACATTCGTGATTGAGGCGCACAAATCATAAGGAATAGAACTATTCTATTCATGGGTTACATTCCCAGTTACGAATTCAATAACTAAAACATTTCATTACTACTCAGAAGAAAAAAAAACGTAGGCCACAAACGTTACACGCAGTAATGGATAAAATGCCCGCAAAACGTGAACAAATGCCTTTCTGGGTAGCTTAAAATATAACTCAGGGATGCGACACATATTACAAAAAAAATATTTTATTTATTATCATTATTATATTTCTCAGTTTTAGTAAGTGGTATGAAGGTAAAGATAGTAGTATCCTTTGCTTTTCCTTGTTTCGTAAACAGCAATAGCATTAATTAAAAATTACATTAGGCACAATACCAACCAGAGCAAACACAATAATATCAAGTCAGGTGAAGATCTGGGTTACTTTAATATTTTATTTGATTTGATTTGTAATTTGTAAAGCACAACAATCACCCTAAGGCATCAAGGCACTGAAGACCAGCCATCCAGAAAGGGAATTGAAAGAGAAACTACCCCAGATAGAATCCAGACCGAGAAAAGTCATTTCTTAAGAGCCTGGTAAAAGAAGGGGAATCGCCCTTAGGGCGAGAGGAAGGGAGTTCCTGAGTTTGCTTGCTGCCACCGAGAATGCTCTGTCACCCCATTTCCTCTTTTTGGATCTTGGTACCACCAGTCGCATTTGAAGAGAAGATCAAAGGGGTTTTCTGGGGGAGTGCCAGCTGAACATAGTTTTTAATCTTGACGGGTAAGGTAGCTAGAGTGATTTGTTTACCATGCAGAGTGACTTAAAGCTAACACGTTTATTGAAAAGGAGCCAGTGCATGGATTCTAGTCCCTTCCTTGCCAATTGTTTTCTGGGAATGTCCAGAACCAGTCTTGCCAGTGGATTCTGTAGCACCTGAAGTTTATACTGCGTCTTCTTGTTGGCATCCAGGTATAGTGAGTTACAGTTATCGAGTCTGGACATTACCAAGGCCAGAGCTACCTGTGTTCGTGCTGGCCGTTGAATAAGAGGGAAGACTTTTTTGAGCATCCTTATGATCCAGGTGCACGTTTAGACGGTATGGTTTGTTTGGATTAAAATTAAGTTCAGTGTCCATCAGAAATCCAAGATTCTTAGCCTTCTTGCTCAGGACTGGACAGCATCCTAAGGACTGGGGCCAACATTTGCTGTTCCACTTTGATGTCCCTGATCTGCATATTATCACTTCTGTCTCATCCCCATTAAGCTTCAAGAAGTTACCAGACATCCACTCTGCCACTTTAGTCATGCACCTGAGAATTTTTTCTGATGTTGAACATGAGCCTTTGGGGATTGTAACCATGATCTGCGTGTCATCTGCGTACGACACTACCTCCAATCCAAAGGAGTGGATCACAGTTGCTAGAGGCACCACATAAAGAGATGGTCCCTACTGCACTCCACAGGGTAGATCAAAGGAATCCAAGTGAAAGTACTGTCATTTCACCCTTTGAGATCTTCCTGTCAAGAATGAGGGCAGGAGGGCTAGTGCTTGATGAGAAACACCAAGACTCTGGAGTCTGTCCTTCATCAATGTAGGTGAGCCTGTAGCGAGGGAGTTATTTACTAAAGATTTGTATGGGCACTCTGAGGCACAAAGCAGTAAAAAGGCCAATGGGAGTAGCAAAACGTTATGCAAACCTTGGTAAATCTAGATCTTAGAGTTCACTAGTATTTCCATCAAATACTACAAGCTTTCCCACCAAAACGTATCCAATAAGCTATGGATCTCTTTCACTTCCTGGAGCAAGAAATGGATATAAGCAATTCATGTTCACAAAGGTTGTCTGGACCATGGGATAGGTGTTTAAAAGCTTTTCAAAATTTAGGTTTAAGCGTCAGTGAGAGCATTCGGTATTTTGAAATCGAAGAAAAATTACAGATTACACACTAGCAAGTATAAAACTCGGAATCCAAACACACTGAGTGATATACTTTTCAATTATAAATCTTGAGTTATAAAGTGTCCAGAGTTATTAGTTGATTTAAGTGTGTAGGTGGCTTAAGTGTTAAAGGTTAATGACTAGAGGAGTCATGGTTTAGGGATATAGTTGTTGTTCAGGCTTGTGCCAGGGTATAGTTCCATTGGGATAGAGAGTCTGGGGAAGTGGTTTGACATCACAGTGCATGACGATAGTAATAGGAGCACAGTTGGTGGTCAGGCGGTGAGATGTGGTGGAAGAGGTAATGTGGAATAGGGGTTTACAATATTAGGGGAACAGAGGTTTTGTAAGTTGGGATTCAGAGTTGAGGGGTCAAAGATCCAGGGTTATGATTCAGCATGGCAGAACTATGTACTGCAACATGCATTCTAGTGTCAGAACTGGGGGTAAAACTTTAGAGGTTCAGTGCTCTGGACATATGGGTTTATCAGAAGGGTTATGGATTGCACATCTTTAGAAATTTAGTGGTGGTGTTTACCTGTCAAAGCCAATCATTAGGAGGATAGAGAATCAGGAACCAGGAGTAAAACAAAGTAAATCACAGAACATAGAGATCTTTGCATGATTGCATCACATGGCCCACAAAGTATATGTTTTTATTATATTTCATGTATGATCCTTCCTACTTATGGAAGAGTATGAAAGGCTTATGATGTGATGTTGTCAATGATTCAAGGTGTTTTAGGACCAGATGTACAAACCTAAATTGTGGTCACAAATGGGCAAACGGCCTGTTTGCAACCGCAATTTAGAGCACGGCCATGTACACACCTCATTTTGCGAATCGGTAAATTTTACTGATTTGCAAAATGAGATTTGCGACTTGCTGTTAGGAAGGGGCATGCCAAGGGAGTCCCTTTATGATAGTCGACTCACATTTGTTTGTATGAATGTTTTGCGACTGCAATTGTGGTCGCAAAACACTCGCAATTTACCACCTCCTTCAAGTAGGTGGTAAACCATTCGCAAATGGCAAGGGGTCCCCAAGGTACCTCTTCCCCTTTGTGAATGGGTCAAAAAATATTTTTAAGGGCAGGCAGTAGTCTCACGGACCACTGCCTGCCCTTAAAAATTGAAACTGAATCATTTCATTTTTACATTTTTTAAATGCATCCTGTTTTCCTTTAAGGAAAGTGGGCTGCATTAAAAAAAAATGCTTTGTTTAAAAGCAGTCACAGGCATGGTGGTCTGCTGACCCTAGCAGGCCACTATCCCTGTGAGTGCTAGCCATTCCTACTGGGGTTGCAAATTGCGGCTACCTCATTAATTAATGAGGCATGCAATTTGAAACGTCATTAGGAATCGCACAGTGTCTCAGAGATTGTTGTACATCCCAATTTACGTGTCGCAAATTGCGAGTCACATAGCGACGCAGTTTGCGAGTTGCGAAATGTAAGGGTCGACATCTGGCCCTAAGTACTGTAAAAATACAGACCTGGCACTTTTTTTTAACAGCTACAGCTTCTTAATGAAATTTCATGAACCTGAATAGAGAAAAATATTATATTTTTCTAACAAAAAGAGAACTGGTACTACTGCTAATGTTTTACATTGTTCACAAACATTGTTGGTCTAACATGCAATCTTAATAAAAGATATAGGCCCAGATGTAGGTAATAGCGATTTACTGAATGGTAAATACCGAATTTTACTGATTCGGTATTTACAATTCGGTAATTACTATGTAGGTAAATAATTCGGTAAAAATACCGAATCTATAAGATTCGGTAATTACCGATTTGGTAATTACCGAATCGGTATTTTCCATTGATTCCTATGGGCCTTGAAGCCCATAGGATTCAATAGCAAATACTGATTCGGTAATTACAGAATCGGTAAAATTACCGATTTTACAAGTGGGACAGGGTGTCACTTTGACACCCTGTTGCACCCCTGTTTCGGGCTTGTGTGCCATGTGACACACAGACATGCCCTTAGGGCATGCTTGTGTGCCATGTGACACACAGACATGCCCTTAGGGCATGTCTGTGTACCACATGGCACACAAGCATGCCACACACAGACATGCCCTTAGGGCATGCTTGTGTGCCATGTGACACTCAGACATGCCCTTAGGGCATGTCTGTGTGCCATGTGACTCACAGACATGCCCTTAGGGCATGTCTGTGTGCCACATGGCACAGGTGTACATGCACAGATGTGCATGTACACTGTCATTCGTTATTTACCATGGAATAGTATTCCATGGTAAATAAGGATTCGGTAAGGGCCTGTGGCACTGATTACAGTGCCACCTACATATTGATTTACAGAATCGGTATATTACTTATTCGGTATTTTACCGATTCTGTAAATTTACAGAATCGGTAAATATACCGATTCTGTAAATAATATGCCCCCTACATGTCAATTCCCGAATACCGATCAGTAACGGCCGAAATCGGCCGTTACCGACCGGTAATGGCCTTCCTACATCTGGCCCTAGATCTGTTGACAGTGGGATTCAAATGAGTTTATTGAATTGGACCAATCCAAACAAAAGTCCCTAAAAGAAAGGGGGACTTGCACATATGTCCCCTACTTGTCTAATTATCATAAGGAAATATACCATACATAATAAATGACATTAACTGAATACATTGATACAAACATTTCCTTATACACCTCATGCCATGAGGATGCATAGAGAAGATTTCTCTTAGGGAGTGTTTCTCAGAGCGTACCTGCTTTCTATTGAGCCTTTGCTACTGACTGATGACCCCCATGCAAATGCATGTCAGAGGACCCAGTGCAGCTTGCAAAGGAAGACGCATAAAGAAGGTAGCCACAGAAGATGGCCTTAGCATCAAGTCCACTTAATATGTTATTTCGGAGACTATGAAGACATTTCCATGTGTTATGTGGAAAATTATAGAATGGTCACCCTTCCCAATCCACTGCTGATGCATCACTTTTACCAATAAAATCTCTCTTACTAAAATTTCTGAAAGTGACAGAATAAATTTTTCCACCTTAGCACAGCATTAAAAGAAATATAAATTAAATCCACTAATCCAGATAAAATGGGCTTATGTGCTTCAAGATGCTGGAAGCCATAGCTTATTACCATGTCCTCCAACCAGTGCTTAATTTGAACCAGTGGTTTACAGTGCTCAGCGCTGGCACTTATTTGACATCACACGACTTAGGAAAGCTACAACATGGTGGCTGTTTGTGCAATATAGAGAGGACCACAACAACAGTTGTTTATTAAGCAAATAGACATTAAAACAGCTAATGTCTGCCTCCCAAGCCATTCTTACAGCTGTTGGTGGCCTCGAATACTGCAAATTATCACACTTGTAGCAGTGTGCTGGCTAGTAGTTTTGTAAGTAGTGTCATTGGCAGCGACGCAATGGCAATGGCTGATGTATCCTGGGAGGGCCTCCTGATGAGGGCCCTGCCACTTATTATTTTAAAAATTAAGCACTGCCTACAATATCTTCTTACACCCACAAAACAAGCTCTTGGGTTCAATATTATTGCTGAAACTCATACATGGGTTGGTTTCCTATTTTTTATTTTCTGGGGAGTAAATATGTTTTAATTCAATCTACAATTGAGTAACGTTGGTTTTGGGACTAAATGCTTGAGAAGTCAATAAATATTAGTCCCTTTCCAGGATTTCTGCCAGGAGGAAGGAGTGAAATTTGCCAGAAGCTTCAGAGAGGAAGAATCAGGACAGGTGGTTCACAGCCGCAGCTACTCAAAAACCAAGGGATCCAGGGGCATATTACCAACAACTAGCGATAATTATCGCTATGTTGGCTTAGCGGCAATATTTTTATCGCCGACCTGCGGCGATTTTTATCGCTTAGGAACCTTGCTATTATCAAGGTTTATCTCCTAAGCGATAAAAATCGGCCGAAATGCATGAATATCGCTGAAAAGTCAGCGATATTCATGCATTACCGAGCTAATGCTCTTAGCCATGATATCCACCTACCATTGGATAACATGGCTAAGAACTGCTCAGGGGCAGGTGTTAGCTTTTGGAGATATTCGCGCTTAGCGCGAATATCTCCAAAAGTTGGTGATAGGAGATAGCGATGTTAGCAATTGTTTCCAGTCGCTAACATCTTGGCACGCCCACTTTGCATGTCATTAGTGATAAATTTCACTGACATGCAAAGCGGGGCCCAAGATGGTTGCTATCTCCTACTAGCTGTCGCTAACTGGTGTTAGCGACAGCTAGGTAATAGGGAGATAATTTTATCTACGCTTTCTTGGCTTTTAAAGCCAAAAAAGCGGAGATGAACCCCCTTGATAATATGCCCCCCAGTGTCTCAAATTTCTAGAATGAAAATAAAGGGACACTTATATTTAATCCAAATGGGATGCACTGCACTGGTCTAGGTGAAACTGGTTGGGTCTGCAGACCACCAAAATGGAAGGCGTTTCAAGAGATACGAGCGGTGGAAAAAACACTTTATGGATAAAGACTAAACCTAGCGGCTACTCTGCGACGCTGCAAGTACTCACTGCGAGCTCCCACACACCTAGTATCCAAGAGGAGGGCACACTTTGTGCTCTTGTGATAATTTTGTCGGCATTCACAGATACCATTACAGAGAAGGGGAGATAAAGTTTCACAGGTTTTATGTGGAATTTACTAAAAGCAATACATTCTGAGCCCTTGCACACCCATCCCACACGCGGAACGCCAGACTCAATCGCCCCTGTAAAATGAAATATGGGCACAATGGGAACATATAGTTAGCAGGTTTGAGATTTTGATGGGTTATGGGAGGGGAGTCCAATGGAAAGCTGATGCTGCTGTGCACCGAGGCCATGGGAAGCAGAAACTGTGATAATCCGGCTTCCTTTTTGCAAATATCTGGTGCTGGGCCGGTTCCCGCTCGACATACTTATTATTTTCCATTCTCCTGGTGAGGGGGCGAGGTTGACGGCCAGGGCTCAGGATTTCCCTGTTTGGCCTGGAACCCCGCAGAGGGCTGGGGAGGCAGAGTTGAGTGGGAGAGATTATCAATTTTCAAAGAAGGCCACATAGTCAGTGAATCTGGCCAGCTGCTGTTCATTTTGAATCAAAGCCAGGGGGCAGACTCTGGCTTCTTGGGCATCACCATCCGAGTAGCTGAATCCGCCTGCCAGCCTTGCTCCAAAACATCTTTCAGAGCGTCCTCAAATTGAAACCCCACAAAGGTGGCAAAGCCATCAGCAGTGATGGAGGTGTTAGCCTGTGACTCCACCCCAAAAGCTTGCTGTCTTGTAGTGTCTCTCAGCACATTCATGATGACTTGAATGTTTTCGGACCATGAGTGTGCCCCAATTGATGTGTAGTTTCCAGGAAAATCTTTTTGTCAAAATATATGGGTTGGTTTCGTTATTCTGACGTAAAATTAAATGAGTTTAATTTTCAGGTCAAAACTATAAGGACTTGTTAAAAACCGCGGTGGTAATTTGTTCTGCTTACTTCTTGTTTTGCAGCCTATCTTCACAATGAGTGCTCAACAGAACCAGCTCAGAGATTTGAATGGGTCAGAATATCGTTCGATGATGAAGCAATTTTCCGGTCACACTGTAAGTAAAACACATCATTTGCCCTCAGTGCAGACTTTATTTGCATTTATTTAGGTGACAGGATGCTACACTGACAGACACTCTTGACTTAATTGACAATGGCTGGACAATGTTCTTTTAACTACTTTATATATCAAGACAAACCAATCAAGGTCCTGCCTTCAAATTATTTAGTGGTTATTGGTATTGAAGCATGCGTAGAAGAACACAAGTTATTTTGTAACAAAGTCTAGAAATGTTGTTGTGTAGTGGAAGCTAATATTGCAGCTAGATATTTAACCACTGGTTCAGATTAACATGCCCAGGAGCATATGTTTTGCAACCAACAAAGCCTGAAAAGCATCCACTACAGGTCATGGTGCTCCATTGAGTCAAATGATTGTACTTTGTGGTTAGTTGTGGCCAGATTAGTTCAGCAGAAGACTAATGTAATGATTGAGTCATTAGAAAATATTTTAGAGGCCAAGGGGTTATAAATCATTTGTTAATGTGGCATGGGTAATGATGAACTCAGTTGTAGATTGCAAGAGTGAACTACTGGTCAGGCTCTTTAACTCATGAATTTAAAACAGTGCAATATTTTCTCGGATTGGTTCAGGTCAAATAAGTGCAGAGAAAGGAGTTCCTTTAACTTGTGGATGCAGAACTAGGGACACTCGGTGTAGCATAGAAAATCTCCAACAAACGAGAAACACATTTTTCTAATCCCTGTAGAAATTCAGAGTTGCAGCTTTTCAAAAGGCCCTGAGGAAATAGCTGAACTGGGTAGCAATTTGGCAGATCCCAAACAATTGTCTAAAATTGAGAGGCATGGGCTACACCTTTGGAAGGATTGTATTGCTACCCTCATCTATGATTCACAAACATGCAACTGTCTAAATAGGTTTTATCCTACAAGCAGGCAAAAAGACTATGTACCATTTCACAAACATGTTGTGCTTCCTAGACCAACTTAGTCATCAGTCACCAGCTTCCTAGGTGCCATCAGCAAAGACGGGGCAGTCAAAGTTCTTCATACCTGGCTACCACTTGATGGAACTCTTTGCCAGCTTCTCTATGAGGCGAACATAAGCCAGCCACCATGATGGAAACATTCAAGACCTATTTGTTTTATTAGAGCGTCTCTAACTTTGTATTCCTTCCCCTCACCTTTGTAGCAGACATGTCTATTTGCATGTACAGGGGTGGGAGCACACCACTTCACGTCCCAGCAAGGGCCGCCCCTGGCATTACGGTAAATGCAGTTTCAGTTACTTGTTTGCTTCAAGAGTGTTCGAGTGTTTCGCCACAGTTGGCGCAGATAGTGCTGATCTCTATTATTATAGTCTTTCAAATTGTGGGGTTTGCTGAGTAGGCTGCCAACATCTTTCTCAGGTCAGGAACCTCTCACAGGCATGCGGGTGCTTCATCCACGAGCTCAATGACTCACAAGAGTACTATTAAACAGGAACAGGGGTGGAAGCACACCGCTTCACCTCCCGGCAAGGTTCGCCCCTGGCATTATGGTAAATGCAGTCTCAGTTACTTGCTTGCTTCAAGAGTGTTCGAGTGTTTTGCCACAGTTGGCGCCAACAGTGCTGATCTCTAGAGATCAGCACTATCTGCACCAACTGTGGCAAAACACTCACCACTATTGAAGCAAGCAAGTAACTGAAACTGCATTTACCATAATGCCAGGGGCGAGCCTTGCTGGGAGGTGAAGCGGTGTGCTCCCGCCACTGTTCATGTCTATTTGCATGTGTGAGTTACAGAAGACAAAGAAATAAATACTTGGGTTTTGCAGAGCCCGAAGAAATCAAATATATGGGACACTCATGTACATTGCAATGGATGTCCTGAATTGTATGTCCTACCCAGAAGTCAATGAGGCATGTATTTGTAGTAACACTGGAGCACCCCTGAATTATTGGGCTAACTTGGGTGAAAAGCTCTAAAACTTTCAAGGCATAATCCATAGTTCCTTACACTTGATATAGCAAAAAGATTTTTTGCACAAAGAACCCCAATTTTTAAATTGGTTCTGGTTTAATTAACCTCAAACTTCTGCTCTCACCTACTTTATATCGTAGAATTTGCCGTTATTATACATAAGTTAAAATTAATTGTGTGCGGCCTCCTTAAATATATATGTTAAGGTATAAGTTCCCTTATTGGTAAGTGCCCACAATTCAACTTCTAATAAATATTTATTTATTTTAAATTTCTCCTCACTGATTTCACTCACTTGCCTCTTTCAGCACTTACTATGTAGAGAGTTGGTCAGAAAACTGTCCAGATAATTATTAAATTCATGTTTGTGTCGTTGTATTTGCAGCCTGCCTTGCAGTTTCTGGAAGGATATGGGACTGAAGATATCATAATAGCAGAACTTGAAGGCAACTCAAATTCCTTGTGGACTATCAGCCCTCCCAGCCGATTAAAGATGATAGAAGGACTCCAGAACATGGATTATGAATTCTCACTTGTTATTTTTTGGAGTATTCAGAGGTATAGTTTTATTTTTATGTTGTTATTTTTGGCATCATTGAATCATCAACGAAAAAGTGAATATCATGTCCCTACTAGGCTGGTATCAGTACAATTCCAAGTCTTGAACTGAACTTGCACTTTCTCTCTAGTGGATATGGTTATAGCGTGTGCGGAACTCCATGCCGATTGGGCATTTAATCTCTCCCTAAAGAAACATATTTCATCACTATTGAAAGGACAAATAAATTGCTTAATGTGCAGCATCTGGGCAGTGTGTGTCGATTGACCATACCTTTAGCAGTGTCATTCTTGTATTATCCGCACAGTCTTTATACAACACTAACTCCACAAAGACTGCTATGTAAAGAGACCCTGTCCATCTAGCAAAACAAATAGGCTGAGCAAATGAATAGATATGAGGCAGCAGCATTGCAGATAGTTCAGAGTATCCCCTACTGCTTAACATCTGCAAATCACTGTGATTTACAGAAGTAAATTGGGAAGCAACTCATGGCTTACCCTGTGGGCAGAATTGAGATACTCCCCTGATAAAACCACAACTGACATTTACTTCTTCGAACGTAGGGTAACTTTCAAATCAAGAAAATAAGTACTGTTGTGTTAATCATAGCACTCTCTAACCCTTTAAGTGGTTAGTTCTGCCGTGATGGCTTTGTTAATTCCAGGGTTGTGGTGGCAGTCCCAGTCCAACCAAGAGCACTGGATCAGAACTTTAGGCATGCATGATGGGCACTCATCTTCAGTAACTGCGACCTTTCAAACCTAGTACAGTAGGGCGACCGGTCACAGTAGTTGCAACCTCTGGGCCGTGTTTTCAGCGTGTGTGTGTGTTCAACAGCTGCAGCCATTGAGCTGATTGGGGGCTTCACCGAAGAGGGATCTTCTGCTTCCAATGTCAGGCAGTGGCAGCACCAGTCTCTCAATCCCATGACAGGTTTCAAGATGACACATTGTGCTTCGCTAGTGAAATCCTTGAGGCAGTTCACCATGGGAACTGCTGGGGAGATCCATTACCTCACACAACCACACATCATCAGTCGCTCCTGGCGTCGGTCTCAAAGTGTGTGCTGCAACAGCCAAAGAGACAGGGGTACCTCTCGTAGCAGGGGTCACTCCTGGTATTGTTCCCTCTGCCAGCATCCTCGAGTCGTTCCTCATGCTGGGAACATGTTGGGCGTCTCCTCTTTAACAACCTCTCCTCCTACACAGCCTGACACTTTTCCTCCCTCTTTCAGCAGGAAAGCAGGCTTCTAGGCACTAGATAGATGGTCACCTCCTCCAGCAACAAGTCCAGATTTCAGGTGACTTCCCCTCTCCTCTGGAAGACTTGCTGTTATGTAGCCACTTAGCAGTCCTTTCAGTATTCAGGGGAACGCTCTTTTTCTTGGTCATGAAGAACTTTCAACTGGAACCAAGTAGGGTTGTTTGGATCCCACATTGTTACTCATTTCCTGATAGAGAAAGTGGATCTGCTGTCTAAGTTTTCAGAATCAATATGGATTATTTCTCTTGCAAATGTAATTTTCTGTTTTTTTCTTAGACACACACTCTTGATGGCTCTCACAGCAAGTAGCAATGAGGCTTGATTCCATAGGATGCATCCAAAACAAGGGCGAGCAAAGTCTAAAATATTTGCAACAAGCTTCCATCAGCCTTTTTCAAATAGTTAGCTGTGGCAGACACATGACAGGCCTTGTCTAGAAACGACCTCATCATGAACAACAAATACTGCAATCCCACCCCACACACATATCATTCACCAAATGGCAGGACTCATGAAGAACTATTTAGAAGCCCTCTGTTAACATGGATCTGATTGAATTGCTAAGGGTAACTGTTGGACCTAGATTTGTCAGGTCACATAGGGTAGCCTGGCCTAGGGCAAGACAATCAGTTATTAGAGGCACATGTGTAAAGGTTGCTCACCACCCAGCAGTAACTCCCTGCAATTCCACTCAAAAATGACACTACACCTTAATTTTTATAAAAGTAGAAAAAGCTCTATATTTTCTCTTGTTGTCAGTTACTTATTTTCTTTGGTTCATTTGTTGTTTCAAAATCACTTTTACAATGCAAATTAAGGCTCACATTTCTTCATCATGTAAACTCTTCCTCTCCTCCTTACTTAGCTTATTACTGTACTTTTGATGTTACATTAAACATTCACTTCAGTTGAAAACCTTCAGGCGTATACACTTAAATTGGCACCTTGGCACCCAAAGGGTGACACTCCCTCCCTTAGAACAGATGACTATTTTAGGGTTCCAATGGACAGGTTCAGTGCACAACACAGCTTATTTGTACAGCCTAAATACTTTTGGTCAAGCAAGCCCAGAGCTTCTTTCCCCCCTCCCGCCTCTGAAAGAGAATACAGATCTTTAGCATAATTCCCACTCTTGGCGGCACACAGGGGTTAAAGTAAACGTCACTGGGCAGTTGCCCTCTTTATTCACACCGTTTCCTCACTTTGCCGGGTCAATAGACCTTAGTCTCAGTCTCCTCTCCTTCAGTTTCTCAGTTAACCAAATACTGGCTGTCTATGGAGCACCACCCCTCCTTGGTGACACACGGGGGTTGCCCAGTGAATTAACAGCCCCTCCCTTCTCCACCTTACTTGGGACCATAAGCGGTAACCACAGCAGCCAGGGCTTCACTCTTTAAGTCGATGCCTCCTTCATAGGCCAGGCCACATGCCCAGCAGCCCCACAACTAAGGAAGGCCTCCTCGAGGCACCAGTGGCCTGGAATTGCCACTCGCGTCCACTCCCTCCACACGAGTGGTCACGCTTCTTCTCAGGCGCGATGGGCGGTGTCCCCGCGGGCGCCACCTCCCTCGCTGCCTCCTACGCCGCCCACCTCACCTCTTGGTAGTCGCGCCTCCACACAGGCGCCACGGAGCAGTGTCTCCGCTGGGCGCCGCTGCACACGCTTTCTCCTGCGCTTCCCACCTCACTCCTTGGGCAGCCGCGCTAGAGAACAGGCGCGAAGGAGCAGTGTCTCCGCCCGGCGCCGCCTAATCACGATCTCCGCGCCTCGGGACATGCGCGAGGGAGCGGTGTCTTCCGCCTCAGCTGGCGCTATTCACAACACTTCTCCAGGGGCGATGTACCTCTTCAGACCCGCGCGGAGTTCCAGGGGCTCCTCCTCGACTACAGCTCCTCAGGGACCCTCGTGGATTCGCGCTGCGCTTCTCACAAGGCTGGTAAGTCAGTCTTTTGGAGCCTTATCAAGGGGGTGAGATGAATGTTCAGAAAGGACCTGAGGGGGGCCAGCAGGAGCTTGAAGGGCCACTTCCCTCAGGGGTAATGAACCACACCGGGGCTCAGTCAAAGGGACTCAGGGGGGAGCGTCCTCAAGTGGAAAGTGTCAGCCTTAAAGGTAACTAATTACTACTTGTGCGCCACCCTCCCCAGGTCACAGCCTCACTCCGCAGGTTCTATGGTCATCACAAAATGGCTGCCTTGCATCCTGCCTTATATAGGTCTCCCTCTGAAGGTCCAGCAAAGTCCAGAAGGTTCTGGAAAGGCTCTATGTTAACCTATGGGGCTTTCTAGGGGATGACAGTTGTGGCAGTTAATATCCACCATTTTGTTGATCTGGGTGAATCCCAGTCAGAAAAGGCACCTAGGCCTGAGGTGAAAAACTACGAGGGCAAAAGAGCATCTATCCCCCAGGCCAACTCCATAAAAATAGTCCAGTGGACACAAAAAGATAGAAAGGGAATGAGGGGCAAAAAGGGGACAAAATAAATAATTAATAGGAGGGACTACCCAAAGGCAGACAGGTCTAACACGCGTCCCCCCCAGCTGAAAGTGGGGAGAGCTACCCAACCCCTTGGGAGTCCTCATCACTAAGGCGGAAATACCTGGAGAGACCGTCTGCATTGGCGTGGTCCACTCCAGGCCGATGTTCCACCCGGAAGTCCATTCCCTGTAGGGAAATGGACCATCTCAACAGCTTGGGATTTTCCCCCTTCATCTGCATCAGCCAACGAAGGGGGTGGTGGTCAGTCTGAACAAGGAAGTGCAAACCAAACAGGTATGCCTGCAGCTTCTTCAGAGCCCACACCACCGCAAAAGCCTCCCTTGTTGTAACTTGGCCAACTCCCATTTCAGTTGCCTCTTTTCCCTCCTGTCTGTGAGTTCCGCTTCGGTCAAGCTTCCCCCGGAGACACTACTGCCCACCCTAGAGGAGGTCATTGGTCCTGGGAGTAGGTTTCCCACTTCAGGGTGGAATAATCCCTCTACCTCTATGACCGTGTCCCGGTCTGTCCCCTCATCCTCCTCTTTCCCTTCTCTGCGCGCTTCCACCCAAGCCCTCAAACCGGTCTGGAGTTCCCCCTTCTTGGCACCACGCTTAAAGAACACTCCCATTTGTTGACAGAAGTCTTTTAGCTGGGCCACTGAATAAGTGTCCAGTTCTTCCAGTGCAAATTCCATTTTGCTAAAGGCAATTCAAGGTCAAGCACACAAAAAGAATAGAGTTACAAGGGCAACCTGAAGCTACCTCCACCCCACCACCAGGAATAAATTTGGAAAAAGCAAAAGGAAAAAAAATTAGGAAGTCCGCCAGGAGAAAACTCCAGGTGTAGGTTAGTGGATTACACTTAGTTACTGCAGAGTAGTCGCAACCACAGTCAACATCCCACCGCTAGACACCAATATGTTGGACCTAGATTTGTCAGGTCACATAGGGTAGCCTGGCCTAGGGCAAGACAATCAGTTATTAGAGGCACATGTGTAAAGGTTGCTCACCACCCAGCAGTAACTCCCTGCAATTCCACTCAAAAATGACACTACACCTTAATTTTTATAAAAGTAGAAAAAGCTTTATATTTTCTCTTGTTGTCAGTTACTTATTTTCTTAGGTTCATTTGTTGTTTCAAAATCACTTTTACAATGCAAATTAAGGGTCACATTTCTTCATCATGTAAACTCTTCCTCTCCTCCATACTTAGCTTATTACTGTACTTTTGATGTTACATTAAACATTCACTTCAGTTGAAAACCTTCAGGCTATACACTTAAATTGGCACCTTGGCACCCAAAGGGTGACACTCCCTCCCTTAGAACAGATGACTATTTTAGGGTTCCAATGGACAGGTTCAGTGCACAACACAGCTTATTTGTACAGCCTAAATACTTTTGGTCAAGCAAGCCCAGAGCTCCTTTCCCCCCTCCCGCCTCTGAAAGAGAATACAGATCTTTAGCATAATTCCCACTCTTGGCGGCACACAGGGGTTAAAGTAAATGTCACTGGGCAGTTGCCCTCTTTATTCACACCGTTTCCTCACTTTGCCGGGTCAATAGACCTTAGTCTCAGTCTCCTCTCCTTCAGTTTCTCAGTTAACCAAATACTGGCTGTCTATGGAGCACCACCCCTCCTTGGTGACACACGGGGGTTGCCCAGTGAATTAACAGCCCCTCCCTTCTCCACCTTACTTGGGACCAGAAGCGGTAACCACAGCAGCCAGGGCTTTACTCTTTAAGTCGATGCCTCCTTCATAGGCCAGGCCACATGCCCAGCAGCCCCACAACTAAGGAAGGCCTCCTCGAGGCACCAGTGGCCTGGAATTGCCACTCACGTCCACTCCCTCCACACGAGTGGTCACGCTTCTTCTCAGGCGCGATGGGCGGTGTCCCCGCGGGCGCCGCCTCCCTCGCTGCCTCCTACGCCGCCCACCTCACCTCTTGGTAGCCGCGCCTCCACACAGGTGCCACGGAGCAGTGTCTCCGCTGGGCGCCGCTGCACACGCTTTCTCCTGCGCTTCCCACCTCACTCCTTGGGCAGCCGCGCTAGAGAACAGGCGCGAAGGAGCAGTGTCTCCGCCCGGCGCCGCCTAATCACGATCTCCGCGCCTCGGGACATGCGCGAGGGAGCGGTGTCTTCCACCTCAGCTGGCTCTATTCACAACACTTCTCCAGGGGCGATGTACCTCTTCAGACCCGCGCGGAGTTCCAGGGGCTCCTCCTCGACTACAGCTCCTCAGGGCCTCTCGTGGATTCGCGCTGCGCTACTCACAAGGCTGGTAAGTCAGTCTTTTGGAGCCTTATCAAGGGGGTGAGATGAATGTTCAGGAAGGACCTGAGGGGGGCCAGCAGGAGCTTGAAGGGCCACTTCCCTCAGGGGTAATGAACCACACTGGGGCTCAGTCAAAGGGACTCAGGGGGGAGCGTCCTCAAGTGGAAAGTGTCAGCCTTAAAGGTAACTAATTACTACTTGTGCGCCACCCTCCCCAGGTCACAGCCTCACTCCTCAGGTTCTATGGTCATCACAAAATGGCTGCCTTGCATCCTGCCTTATATAGGTCTCCTTCTGAAGGTCCAGCAAAGTCCAGAAGGTTCTGGAAAGGCTCTATGGGGCTTTCTAGGGGATGACAGTTGTGGCAGTTAATATCCACCATTTTGTTGATCTGGGTGAATCCCAGTCAGAAAAGGCACCTAGGCCTGAGGTGAAAAACTACGAGGGGAAAAGAGCATCTATCCCCCAGGCCAACTCCATAAAAATAGTCCAGTGGACACAAAAAGATAGAAAGGGAATGAGGGGCAAAAAGGGGACAAAATAAATAATTAATAGGAGGGACTACCCAAAGGCAGACAGGTCTAACAGTAACCCTGTCTCCATCCTTCCTCTTCCTCTCTTCCGTGTCTGGGTGTCCACCCTCCAGCCACAGTGTTGCAGTCAATACACATCCACTATCTGGGGAAGCTGTATCTTTCCTCAATAAATTTCCAGGCTAAACTAGGTCAATCCAAAAAGAGTCCACTAGTCACAGAACTCAAACTTACAGAACCCTACTACCACACAGGTTCTGCAGATTTTCTGCACATATATGCACTCTACATGCGTGCAGAATGTCAGCACATGGGTCTGAGATTCACATAATAGCAGAACCTTTCACAAGAGGGGTCAGTACAGACTGCTCTATATTGACAAAGGAAAAAAGGCCTCATTATACTAATTATTCTCCAAACAGTATGAGTACCCTGCCATCACGGCTTTATGTGACTTATCTAGGTCATGGAGAGTAGTGTTATGCCAGCACTGAGGGTACACTTGACATACCACTCTGCTCACAGAACAGGTTTGATCGTTGCTTCACATGGATAGGTCTCGGCCTACGAGTACACACTAAATTAGCATGAACGCAAGGCCAAACAAAAATTCAGATACCAGTTTCACATGCATTCAGGCACTCGAGGGAGGGGTACATGTCCATTTACCATGCCAGAGACATTCCTGTCTAAACACAAGGTTTAGGCTTTTTTTCTGAAATGACTCTGAAGTGAGGAGGGCATTTTGTGAACACATAAGATCATAGAATAATAATGGCTGTTTCCATTTATATTTTTTTTTATTTTTGATCTGGAGATCACAGATTTTCAGGTTCTATTCTTGGGATGCAGAATGGTTAAGATTAAGAGATTTGTACGTGATACAGTAGGTCATTGAGATGATACAGGTAAGTCGGCGTAGGTCCATCAAGGTAGATGTGATGTGATTGAGCATGTAATTTCACTTGAAAATATGGTGACTGCATTCAGGATGCTTTTCATGAGTGTCAGTGAGGTGTGAGGTAGGTCAGCCAAAAAGAGCATGTCATCCATCTAGATGTGAGGGGCAATAGCTTGAATGGAGGATTAGAACGTATGTTCTATTAGGTGTCCTCTAGATGTGAGGGGTAAGAGCTTTGATGGAGGTTTTGAAATTGGAATCCATTAGATATTCTTTTTTAATTTGCAAGTTAGGGAAGTTGCAAGCATGAACTGTGAGTAATATTTGTGATGTAGTTTCCCGTGAACTAGGACAGTTGATCTAAAATATGATGGAGATTTTGAGCTTGGGAATTAATCATTTCAGGTTCACGTCTAAGAACATTGCATGACTAGATATTAAAATTAATGGTGCTCTTCAGTATTTAAATACATCCAGACTTGACTGTGGTGAGTTTTAGTTAGATGCTGGTCATCTACTTCTGGATGAGTCAGAGTCAGGACTTGAGGCTGTGAATGCTATTGCTCAACAAGATTTTTGCATGTTGTTGGAGATTTTCAGTGAGCTGGTATATGTCGACTCGGTGAGCCTCAGTGTCATATCAAAAGCATCAATGAAGAGTTTGAAGATATCTATGAATTGAAAACATTGTAGCAGAAATCCACATACATGTGATTGCTGCTGTAATTTGGACCTTTCAATTTAGAAAAAAATATGCTAATTATTTTGAAGAAAATTAATGAGAGTTCCTATTTTCTGACTTCGCTGACTTCACAAACAAATTTAATTATGATTGCCCCAAAGATAGAGAGGTTTCTCTTTTTATTGTCTTACCTTCTGAAGATATTAGACATTAAAGTTCGATGATATTAGTGTAAGATCATTAAACATCTTGGAATTTACTATACGCTCATTTTCCTAATGGAATACATTTATTTATAGGAGGAGACATTAGGAGAAAATGGCACATTACTTACCCAATGGTAATTCTGATTACCACTTTATGTCTGGGCATGTAATGATTTGTTGTCCAAAAATATTTGTAGTCCAGGTAGAAGAAATGTTTTTAGATTGTAATCAGAGTCATAGAGACATATCAATGTCGAACTTAGAGGTAGCTACAAGCCCTTCAAAAGTATAAAGTAAACGTTCACAGGTGCAAACAAATTTATGTTTGTCCTAATACAAGTATGCAAAAAGCATTACATGGAATTTCTGCTCAAATCCACATTAGTGCTTATTTAAACCTGTAATAAGCACATGCTGCAAAATAACTTACAACATGTAATTTGAGCCTTCATATCTTACATTGGAACGAGGTAAAGCAAGTAGGATAGCCAGTTGCCAGAGGTTTGGCAAATCTTTGCACGATCGCATTGTTGGTGATACTCATATATTGTTTGTGACGTGTGAATTGGTAAGTGAATTGTTTAAATTTCAATATAAACATGCTGTATTCTTGAGTCCTTGATTTTACTTGGGGATTTTAAAACCGTGCATAAGGATTTTTATCTGTTTTATGCTGGTGGGTATAAGATGCACCAAGTATTTTTTTCCTCTATCCATTGTAGTCAATCAACGCATTAGCTGATCGGACGAGTTGCTTTCTGGTCTTTTTTCTGTGTCATGTACTAAGTCCTAGTAGGCTATATGGGAACACCTTCATCACACCGGCAGCACACTAAATGCAAGTTTGTCTGTACCTAGCCAGGTCCAGGCCAAATTACACAAGAATTAGTTGACACTATTTGATATGCTGTTTCCCAATTATTACAGGTAATATCAAGAATAATTGGAATACCCTAAGGGCTATGATTCCTTTCCTGGTGACATTACGGTTGGAATTCTGTCACAAACCTTCTGCTAATAACCCTATGTTTCTGCATAATCTAAAATAGTTGTAGTTCCCCCTCTTATTGTGAAATCGATCCCTCGATATTCACTATCTCATTTTAAAATGACAGCTTGATTTGCTTTTATAGCAGAAATGTGGCTACATGAACATAACACCTCTGACATTGCAATGGCTGTGCCTGAGCGATTAAGAATTACCCATACAAACCGGGAATTACGCGGTATGTGTGGCTAATGTTTTTCGAGAAAACGTGAAGGTCTCTTTGACTTCTGTCGCAAATAGCTCACAATCTGTGGTTTTAGCATTTACACCTACCCCCTCAATGACTTTTTCGGTCACCGGTGTTCTGGTTTATTACCCACCTTAGCTTACATCTAATGTTTATTATGAATTTGAATAACAAATATAACTGCTAGGAGATTTTATTCTTAAAGTAGATGAAACTAGCACAATTAATACTAATAGTCTTATTGACTCGTGTAAGATTAATAATTTATCCTAATTTGTTGATCCTCATTCGCATGTGGCTGTACATTGTTTAGACCTGTTATTTGTGAATAAACAATTTGTATCCAAAATAAAGTGCAAACTAACCAGTTGGTCAGATCACTGTCAGATTAGTTTCAGGCTAACACTGGCAGGAGTCTCAAACATTTTCATTATCTTTACCAATAGCATTACTAGGAGAAATCTTTACAATGCCCCAATTAATATTCTCCATCTGTTGATAATTGGGGAAACTCCCGTGGTTAGTAAAAGACCTGAAGACAGCTGTTGAGAATACTAATCTGTGGATTTCCAATGTGGGTGAGAAAACTGCACTACGTAGTAAAGTAAGCCGGGCCAGGAAAACGCCTTCATACCAGTAGCGGTCTGAAGCATCAGCCCATGGCCCTTCAAAGTTTTAAAGAGCACCTGGCGTAAAGATTACCACCAAACCAGAGAGTCGTCTTAAGAGTATAAGCAAGCAATGTGAACAGCACATTGAGGGCCTCAATGATGAGTTGTTGTCATAGGGCAGCGCTGCAGGCCTTTCTGCTGAGCTGCCTTACGGCAAAAGAAATGTGAAGCAGTGCGTCGTATCTATTGTATACAGTGCATTTCTGTCCTTTTCCCCTGCGCTGACACACAATGTGATCTTCCTTGAAAACCTGTATTATTTGATCTTTTTATTGTACTTGCTTTTAAAGTTATATTACCTTGTTGGAAATATAACTCAATTGTGCTTATTAGTTTGGTGGAATCTTATTTGTGACGAACATAGAATATGTACTGTCTCATTTACTTTGGTATCTCAAAAAATGTAATCTGATTGACTTTTGTTAACCTTTACTACTTTTCTATCTTCACACTCATCACTTTCCTAAAACTTATGGATTTCTTTCTACCTCTTCTCTTTCTTTCCATTTCGTTTTTTTCTTCTGTCTATCTTTTCCTTTTCTCTTTTTTCTTTTTTTGTAATAAAACTCATAAAACATAGATAAATATTATAGGTTCATTTAGCTATTTCTCGTTACTAGATTTGTATTTCATAACTCTTAATTTTTTTAGGGGATTCTTTGTCCAAATGAGTTTATTAACGCTGTGCTTTGTTTAACTCGTTACATATTGCTTAACTGTTGTACTGTTTACTGCCTTTAACTTTCAATAAAAAATATTTTACAAAAAAATACTGTTCATCAGATTATATTTTAACAACGATATTGTGTTACCACTTATCCCCCTACAGGCCCCTGTGCAATTTCTAATTTTTAACCGTTGCAGGGTAAAAATAGTACATCTAGACAGGCTAACTTTTTAGAACAATATGTTTTGCATAGCATTACAAATGTTATCGGTTGTAAGCGTAATTTCTGAAGAAATTACGCTTATAGAAGTTCAACTTGCCTTGTCCTCGCTGGAATCTGGGAAAGCGGCAGGTCCCGATAAAATCCCTCCTGAACTATATAAAATTCTTAGTCAAACCTTAGGCCTACTTATTTACGATCTTTTTTTAGGGATTCAAAGGAGAGGTATTTCACCTACTTCATGGAGAGAAACAAATATAATTATTTTTCCAAAAAAGGGCAATTCTCTGGATCAACTCAATTCTGATTCCAAGTTATACGCCAAAATAATGGCCATCCGGCTCGGTCGGGTCATTAACCAGCTGGTCTCCCCTTGGCAGGATGGGTTCATCCCCGGCAAGGGCACGACCGATCACACTCGGAGAATTATTTCCCTGTTTGATATAATGTCTGGAACGGGGGGTCAGATGTTGATGATTCTGTTGGATGCCGAGAAGGCCTTTGACCGGGTCGCTTGGAATTTTTTATGGGCAACACTGACCTGCTACAATTTTGGTCCCAAATTTGTCAAATCTATAATGGCTATGCATATTGAACCGACAGCAAAACTACAAATAATGGGCTCTGAATCAAGTATAATTAGAGTATCAAGAGGCACACGACAAGGCTGCCCTTGTTCCCCAATATTATTTGCCCTTTATATTAACCCTTTAATTTTGACACTTCTAGAGAACACTCGAATCATACCTATAGTGGTTAATCATTTTGAAACTAAAGTATTGGCCTATGCCGATGACATTGTGGTATTAACACCAAACCCCTCCGAGGCAATGTCTGAAATAGAGACATTAACACAAACATATTGATTTTACTCTGGATATTCATTAAATAAAGAAAAAACAATCGTGACGTGCATTGATAATATCATCTGCAACGATCATAGGAAAACCGATAGTGCTACATACCTAGGTGTAAGCATAAGCCCCGATGTTACACAGACTCAACTATGAGCCCCTTCTAAATACTATTAAAAAAGATTTAGACCTGGTAAATTGTCTACAGTTATCTATAATCGGCACAGGAAATTTTTTGAAAATGAATATCCTTCCTAGGGTGCTCTATTTAATCCGAGCTATTCCTGAGAAGGTCCTCAAAATACTAGATTCTGTTATGTCTAAATTCATTTGGCAACAGGGTAAAATTAGAAGATCCTTGAAGTTCCTGTTGCTTCCTCAGAACAAAGGAGGATAAGCAGTTCTAAACATTCTGTTCTACCTCTGGGCTTCATTTCTGCAACAGATGGCTCTGCTTCTTAATTTCAATCCTAATCTAAAGACTTTTGAGGTTGAACATCTCCCATCTATCTATGAGCTATCCCTAGGTGAAAAAGCTAAAGGTCTCTTTTTAAGGCAAGTGGAGAAAAGTTATTCTAAAAAGAATAAATTCAAAGTTATCACCAGTGCATGGAAAATATGGCTGAAAACAGCGAAATATATGCACATCTCAAAATGTAATAGATATTCTCGCTTATGGCACTCTAACCTATTTCCTGAGCTAGGGAACGATGCTATCTCAAAGAAATGGCATTCTATTGGAATTAATACAATCGGTGACTTCTCGGGTGCGAACCAGGTTTCTACCTTTGCAGATCTGCAACAACAATTTCACCTTCCAAATGGGCACTACATTACATTTTTGCAGATTCATCTATTCTTAAACGCAAGGCCCCGAATATCAACTCGGGAAGAATTGAAATTATCGATACTATAGCTAAAAACAATACGAGAATAGGTACAATTTATGGGCAACTGTTGGATAAGCTACAAGATGATTTAGAGCTTACGGAAACTGTTTGGGCAGACAAACTTGACAATACAAATGTAGATATTGACACGAGTCTTTACCCATCATCACGTCTCCTTATGTCAGCCAGTTTAAAAGCCCAAACATATAAAACTATATATAATTTATATTTTACCCCGGCTAAATTATTTGCCTGGGGCAAAAGAGAGAATGACAACTGGCCTAGATGTCTTAAAGGCCCCGCTACATTAATACACATGTTTAGTGAGTGTGACCAATTAGCACCTATCAAAAAAATGATCGGTGGCTTCTGGGAAGAAGTGTTCGGCCATAAGATACCTGACTCCCAAACTCTATATCTACTAGGCACTGACAACACACTTAGCCTAAATAAGGACGAAGAGGCCATGCTTTTTATCGGAGCGGCAGTTCTCAGGGTAATACTAGCAGAGCGGTGGAAAGACTCAGACCCGCCGAGCTTTCAAATGTGGCTGGCCCGCTTTCTTGGTGTCTTTAACCAGGATAGCGCCATCTACTCCACCAGAGGGCTAAAATCGGCAATGTGTGGCAAGGTGATTTGGCAACCAATTACTAACTGGAGGAGGGGGCTTTGCTCAGAGTGATAATAATTTACTGTAATTTGTTTTTCTCTTATCATCTATTTCGCCCCTCTTTTTCTTTTCTACTGGCTTACTCTCTATCCCTATCATTATGAGAATGTATTATATATGAAAGTGTTTGTGCATTGTACAGTATTATTGTATTTGTACTCCTGTCTTTGCTGGCTCTGACAAATAAAAAAATTATAATAAAAAAAAAAATGTTATCGGCTGTGTGAACTTTTCTTATGTTACAGAAAGCTGTTTACCCTGTGACTACCGTACCACCAAAAGGAATATAACATTTCACAGCTTCAGTCAAAGGAATATTATTGGCAGAAATAGTTTTATAGCAGCGAGCGTGCCTGTATAGCTCTCTTAGGGCTAGATGTAGGTAAGTTGTATTTACCGATTCATAAATACCGAATTTTACCGATTCGGTATTTATGAATCGGTAAATATGAAGGGGGGGGAGATGTAGGTATTTCCAGATGTGGAAATACCGATTCGGTAATATTCGGTATTTACCGATTCGGTAAATACCGAATCGGTATTTCTATTGATTCCTATGGGCTGTGAAGCCCATAGGAATCAATGGTAAATACCGAATCGGTAATTACCGATTCGGTAAATACCGAATTCTGCAAGGGTGCAGGGGGTGTCACTTTGACACCCTCTGGCACCCCAAAAATTGGCATGTGCGCCATGTGGCACACAGACATGCCCTAGGGGCATGTCTGTCTGTCACATGGCTAGGTGTGCATGCACACATGTGCATGCACAACTGAATTCGGTATTTTAACATCCAATTTGGATTGGGTGGTAAAATACCGAATTTGTAGGGCCTTTGGGACTCTGAAGAGTCCCACCTACATCTGAAAGTTTCCGAATCGGTAAAAATACCGATTCGGTATTTTACCGATTCGGTAAATTTACCGATTCGGTAAATTTACAGAATCGGTAAAATATGCCCCCTACATGCCAATTCTTAAATACCGTTCGGTATTTTGGCTCCTACATCTGGCCCTTAATCTCTAAATTGCTTACATTTTCATTTGACTACAAAAACCATAACAAATATTTTCTTCTTTCCCATTTAATAGAAATCTCAGTCTTGGTGCAAAAGCAGAAATAACATTTGACAAGTACACAGTTAATCTGAAAGACGACACTAGAATGGAACTTGCAACAATGATGTCTGCCAATACAACAACGGAGAAAACATCGAACGTGTAAGAAATCTTCATCAAGAAAAGTTTTCAGTACTAAAAGTTGGATTTGGGAATGTGTGCACTAATGTGGGGACTTTTTTTATTTAGAAATATAACAAATATTTGTTAACTAACTTTCAAAAGTATATTTCTGAGACTGACAAAGAGTGTCTGTAAAACAATCTTCACCATTAAATTCGGCGTAGATTTTCTATTATTAACTTCAACGAGGCATTGTTTAGGGCTCCATATTTATGTTAGGTAGTACATTCTGCTGGCAGTATAGCCTAAGTACCTGGACATTTAGCGTCAGTGCAGTTCAATCGCCCATTAACATTGCACCAGCGGAACAGTGCAAACATTAGACAGTACTAGAATGCAAAGAAATAAAATCAGAGGATTAGTTACACTGTGAAAGGACAGCATTTGCACCAACAGGACTAGGACAAACATCGCAGTTTGCACACCTGCAAAACTGTACAACACCTGTTCAATATATGCCATTTGGCCCTAGTTTCATTTGCTACTCAAATATACACTCTGACGAATCATGTTACGTGTTTTAAGGACAACGTGACATTATTGATGACTCAGTACATATGAAACAATTTGAATAGCAAATTAGAATGTTACATACAGTTTTGCTGCCAAATTTATCAATCCCTACCAAGAATTGGTACGGACGGGCATACAGCTCACCACAAACATAAGATACAGTTTGATACAGAGATCACCTCATGAACAGCTGTCAACCAAATCACGGTGCAAGGCAGTTTTTGTCTGTTTGTAGTGGTGGTTTTACTGAATTTCTCCTGATTACTGAAAACACCTAAAATATACACACGCCAGCAAGCCCAATGACTGTAGTCGCTGGGATGATATATCCAGTGCTCTCAAATTCTTGAATTGACCGCCGATCCAATAAGGGATCAAGTTCAAAGGATTTACCATGGTGCACAAAGCAATCTCTTAACAAGGCTCTTGTTTGTGGCAACAGATCTCATTTTATCAGCAGTACAAATCAATGTGCTCTGGTAATCCCTTCTGGGCCATTGTGCCAAAACAAAAAAAATCCTGTTCCAGTGTGCATTCTTTTTCAATATAGACGGTTACATAGTGTATGTCATTGCACGTGAAAAAATGATAAAATAAGATGTCCTTAGTTTTAGATTAAATCATTTTAGATTAATATGTTTCGGTTAACTTTCATTCTATAAAGGGAAAAGTAATATAGCCACAATACATGTTTTGCAATAGGCTAACTAAACCTATACAATTGCAATGCAATCATCTCCTAGGTAATACATATGTGATGTGTGATGAGGAGCTGCCATCTCCCAATTGCCAATTTATATAAACTCACTGTATATGACATGATATTTCATATACACCCAACCTTTGCAACACTTTTTCCAGTGATTATGCTGTTGAGAATCAATACTGTGATTTCTACAGAACGGTGAGAAATTGACAAACATTGCACTTTTGCGGTTGAATGAACAGTTCTGTTTTGTGACAATTTCAGATGACTCTGTAAAATAATGAACAGTAAAAATAGGTAACTATTTAAGACAGAGCATAATTTTGCTCGAGTTTGTGTGCTTGGGCTTAAAATATGTAAATGTTAAAATATGTTTTTTTCCTCAGGGTCCTAGAACAAATCTATCCATGGTACATCAAAGCACCCAGTGATTCTACTACAAAATCCGTAAGACAGTTGCTGAAAAGTAAGTATATTACATAAAAATGGATTTGGCTCTATTTTATTTTATGCCACTAAAAAATATTTCATGAAAACATCTGACGATTTGCAGGCTAGCTGAAACATTTTCAGGAGTGACTATCATTGCTTACCAAAACCCCTGAAATTGACCTTTCCGAGAGTATGTTCACATAATATTTTCCACATATTATGTAAAAGCAGAATCTAAAAAAATTTAGATGAAGATAACACAGCATAGTTATCGTCAGCTGAACTGTTATGTGCATCTGCTCATCCTCCTGCTCATAGATGTGTGAATCCCTCCTCTCACACCTTGGCTTCCTACCTAACTACCATCAAAATGGTGCCCCCTGCAATCTGGAGGTTTGAACGTTAACAGTGACCACATCATTGTGCCTATTATCCTTCTGGCAAACCTATTGGATTTGCCAACCCTTGTTATTTCAAGACTCTGGAAAAAGATTTACTTCTGCACTTAGCATTAGTAAATCAGGGGCCATTTCCAGGGTGGGAATAGGTCAACAAAGTGTATGAATCATGGTGCAGGCAAGATGAAGTGTTCCAAGAGTAATTCGAAGTTACTGACCCCAGTTGTATCACATATTTCTCTTTGTTGTCCTGGGCCCTCCATACAGTTGACCCTCAATCTGGGGACCAAGTACCCTTTTTGGTACTTGATTTTAAGGACCGCAAAGTGAAGCAGACCAGGGCTGACTCAGGGAGGTGTTGTGAGCTAGAAACTCAGAATTCAGCAAACACAACAATACTCATAACTAAATATTACGCATAAAGTGACACATATACCTAACATTTCATTGGTATCAAAGTTAGGAATCCCTCATAAGGGAGCTCACAGAATAACCATGGTTCAAATCACCTACCATAAAAATGTATCACAGAGGGCAACTGACCACATAAACCTTGCCTGGTTACATTATATGTTCTATACCAACAGTTTGTGAGTCTTAGGCTTTGGGATTGTCAAGTTGATCACAAACAGGGTCTACTGCCTTTAACAATAACGTTTCCCCATTAGTAAAGCAAAGCTTTCAGCCTGAACATTAACATGTGGCCTTCTATTATAGATGAGACATAAGGCATGTGACCAGACCTCACTCTTATAATATGTCTTAAAATAAGATCCAAATTCTGATTATACTAATTAAGAAGACAAGCTATATCCCACAATCTCAATATCATGTTCCAGGTTACCAAAAGATCAAGACACTCTGGATTATCAAGCATGTGCTGTTGATCTTTAATGAGTTTGTGCTTGTTTTTGCCTTTTCTTTATTTTGTCCTGGCATCCAAGGATACCAGCTGTCAGGTGACCTTTCACTTATCCCTGACCAACTTAGGCACTCACCACACTTCTTCCACCCCAGCACCCTAAGGGAGGGCCGTTCAGCCATGTGGTCCTTCCAACTCCTCTGCTTATCTGAAAACCTCTGGTGTAGGGTGCTGAAGTTGGCTTCTCCCACTTTCTCACCTGAGCCTTCTTTGGGCTGTGGGGCATGGGTAGGTAGTGGGTCATGCTTCCCATGTCCCACTGGAAGGGCCAGGCTGTGAAGGCCCGAGAATCCCTTGGACAGGAGATTATTTTTTCACTGATAACCCCATCTATAAAAGGGAGGTATATCAAAACAGTATTTATGATTTGTTTTAAATAAAAGCCTACTTAAGAAAGGTTAATCACTGCAGCACAAATGTTTGCTGGAGATTTGATGAGGTTGGCAGGTGCCCCCACGCAGAAAGCACCAGGTATGAGGTAAAGTAAGAGCTTAGACTTGCTGCAACAAAATCAAAATCAAATCAAATGAGACTTTATTTCGGTTATGTTTCAAACCACAAAAGTGCACATATAAAATACATTGTACCTTTCAAATTTAAAAAGTCACGTTTACAAACAAACATTATATACATATTTCATTAGAGAGTAAGTAGACAAAATCAGGAATAGCGAGCAGTTAATATCGTATTAGCGGCATGATAAAGGTTGTTTCAGTAGGTGAGCTCAACATACATCAAAGGTGTTAATCACTGATCCAGGCAATTTCTAAATTTAACAGTTAATTTTAAAAATTCTACTACTTGGAGAACACTTTCACTATGTAACAGCTGTAAATACATAAGTGCTGGTCTTATTTGATTAAAATGTAACTTCTTTAAAAGAGCAACAAGATAACGTCTGCGTGGGTATTCATAAAACTTACATAAAAATATAAAATGAAGCATATCCTGTGGAGACTTCCCGTCGCAGCCACAGGGAGCAACAAATTTATTAAAAATATCCGACTTAGGTCTAATAAGAAGATGATGAAAAATATTAAACCTAAACCTTGTCAGCAAAAAATGTTCATGAGAAGTGAAGGTACATGTTAGGTATAGTTCCATGGTGTCACAGGTTTTCAACATAACGTATTTCCTAACATTAGGTTTCATAAGCTCTTCCCCTTCTCTTTGGGCCTTCCTATCCATATGAAAAGCCCGCTTAATTGCTGCCACATCTCCCTTTACAATCCCATATGGATTTTCAAACAGTTTCAAACATCCAAGCCTCAAAAAGCAGGATTTCAGATATTTTAGCCAGGGCACACACATAGAGTTATCCTGGGACACAAGGTCTTTCACAATCAAGTGGGTGAGCAGAATATCTTGATTTAACCACAGTTTTACCCAACAGGTCAGTGGTCTTAACGCAATTATATCAGATAAGTACTGTGTCCCTAGCTCTTCGAGTGCCGCTCGGTTTGATGTACTGGCTGGGACACACAGGAGGCATTTTAAAAAGTTATTTTCAGTAACCTGTAACTGATCACCTCTTACGTAGCCCCATAACTCGCTGCCGTATACCGCGGTTGCTATCGATTTTGCGTTATAGAGTTTCATCATTGCGACATTTGGCTTCTTCCCAAGTTTTGTGGCAAAATTAAAGATAGAGGCATTAACTCTTGTCATTTCCCCTTTCTTTCTTGCCAAATGAGGGCCCCAGCTAAGCTTTGTGTCAAATACGACACCTAAATATGAAAATGTTTGGGAGATGGGGATCATAACATCATCTAATTTAAAAGTAAAATTCTTTTTCGGTTGTCGGCCAACATGCATTATATATGATTTAGAATTGTTGACCAGCAGGTCTCTGTTGATCATAAAAGTATTAAAAGCATTCAAAAGTGCCTGGAGACCCTTTTCCGTTCTCGAGATTAAAACCGCTTCATCTGCGTATAAAAGTAGAGGAATACCCCGCCGCCCAACTCTAGGACAATCTGATTGAACCTCCTGTAGTGCAACATCTAAATCGTTAATATAAAAATAAAAAAGAAATGGAGCTAGGATGCAACCATGTCGAACTCCCTTTTTAATGTTAAAATTACCAGTGGTTTCCCCATTTGTTGTATACCTGACATTTGCACTGGTGTTACTGTGCAAGTCCACCAGAAAATCCACAATCCCTGTGTCCACACCTTTTTCCCACATGGCCTGCCATAGCCTGCCCCTGTTAACACAGTCGAAGGCTGATGACAGATCCATGAAGGCGAGGTGAACGGTTCCCTTCTGGACAACAGTATATTTACTCAATATAAGAAAGAGATTGAGGCACTGGGTTATGGTAGAGCGGCCACTGCAAAAGCCATATTGGGAGATGGACATAATATTATTGTCAAACGTCCAACTTGATATACGCTGCAGTAAAATCCTCTCCATGATCTTAACCATTGAATCTATTAGTGAGATCGGGCGATAACAAAGGGGACTGCCCTTGTCTCCTTTTTTAAACACAGGGACAATTGTTGATAAACCCCAGGACAGAGGACAACCCACTATAGCAGCTGCATTAAATACAGCTACCAGGATGGGTGCCCAAAAACCAGGATCTGATTTATAAAGATCAGGTGGAATTCCATCAGGCCCAGGGGCCTTCCTAGCTGTAAGTCCTTCTATGGCATCCATGACCTCACTTTTATCAAATTTAATTATACTCCCCCTAACGTAAGGTAAAACATCAACTGTAACAGGGTCCGCTGAATAATACAATCTTTTAAAAAGAGATTCCCACTCCTCCCTTGTTATGCAGCACTCAATTCCGTCACCCGGATCTTCCACCAAGAACGGTCTTTTAACTAGTGCCCAGAATTTAGTGCTACAATTTAAGGTGGTGCTCGTGAAGCAGGAGCAGCGCTTGCTGTGTCCCCTACGCTACTGGAGTAGCTCGTATCCTGTGCTGATTTTCAATAACTACTCGCGGCCCCCGCTTCGCCGGTGCCGCTCGTAAAGCAGGAGAAGCGCTTGCTGTGTCCCCTACGCTACTGGAGTAGCTCGTATCTTGTGCTGCTGCTGCTGTTAATTTTACCAAGGACTTCGTTGCTTCTGTGGCCGCAGAGGAGGGAGAGGCGCCGGCCCCGGGACTGCGAGGACCAGCATTCACCACCTACAGCTGGTCCTCTTCCCGTGAGTGCCGCGCCCCCTCCCAGTGCCACGCCCTTCCTTCCCGTGAAGCAATATAACTCCCACCTATCACGCGCATCGCGGGACGCGCGCGGGTCGGAGCACGGGGCGAAGCCCGGGCAAAGGGCGGGCCGTCTAAGGCCGTCCAAGGTCGCACAAGGACGGGACGGGACACCCCTCTTTTAACTGGTATATTCAATTTTGCATTCTGTGTTTTTATATTCGGCCCTTAAAATGTGTTCGTAATCAGAACTTTTATTGACAGCTGAATTTACTAATACATGGTAAGGCACTTTTTGCCTTTTTCTCTTAACTTTTAATCAAATATACCTGGGTGAAACCTTATCTTATGGCATATAAAAAACTTAGATCACGTACTATTTTTATGAAGAGAATGGGCACTGAAGAAGCTGTTAGAAAATGCTCTGCTAAAACAGTAAAACCAGGACAGCTGATTGGAACCCCCGCTATTAGTAATTATTTTCGAGCTCTGTCTCCTAAAAGACAATTAAGTCCTTCGGATAACGAACTATTAGTAACACCAGAAAACACTCTTCCTAAAGAGGTCGCTGACTTGTCTTTTTCGGATGCACAGACTACTTCGGCTGTAAGCGATCTTGGATCTCACTCTATACCTCAAATTCTACGATCCAAACAGGAGCCTCAAATTACTATTTCTGTCTCCCCCAATGTCACACTGACAAATCAAATAACTCATCTTTCTAATCCTGAGAACCTCTGCTTAGAGGGTATTCAACCAGTGGAGAATACTTCTGAGCTAGAATCACATTTGGAAAATATACAAACTGAAATTTTAGATAAACACTTTGATTTTAAAATGAATTTGGACACATCACTGGATACATTTCTTCCGAACAATATGAACTCTACCAATGTGGCGTCCCCTATATCTAAGGCTTTATACACATTACAGGAAATTCTCAAATCTGTCCTCTCTTTTTTGGGTAATATTTTAGAAAATTCGGATCAAACCTTGGATGTTCAAATTGGCATTTTAAAATTTCTGGTAGAAGAAAAAAGGAAAAAAGATCAAATGATATCAGTAAATAACATACAGACACAGGAGGAAAAAAGGGAGGTTTTTTATCCCTCTCTCTCGTCCAAAGCTTTGATCCCTGAATCTCAAAACAAATGTGATAGTAGTACTCAAACTACTTACCAGGAGTTAAAATGCCAACTTCACACTAAAACTAAGAAAGACACCAAAGAGGCCCGAATATACTCCTTAAAGAAATTGTTCAGAGAAGAGCCTTCATCGCAAATAAAGGAGTATCCGATTTTTTCAGTAATAAAGAATAACAATATGATACACAATGCTGATGAAGGAGATGAAAAAACAATTGTTCTATCTGTTCTAGAGGAAGAACTCGAGCAAAAGCCTATTCAAATGAAATGTGACAAAGGATCGAAAAGGAAAATCAGAAATAGGAAAATAATAAGAAGAATTAATAAAAAGAGATCGAGAAAGATAAGATTCAAAGATATACCTATAGAACATAAAAACGAGGAAGGTCTTTCTGAGATATTAGCCATCAAACAACCTTTGGAAGAGATACCAAGTGGAAAAAATAACAAACCTCCCATTCAACAATTGAATTTAAAGGCTCCTGAATATATACCATCTGGAATAAAAAGCAGTATACAAAGCAGTATTGCACAAAAAAATAAAGAAAGCAGGACAAACGTGGTATTATCCCCTGGTGGTTGTCAACCTATGACGAAATATCTCCAGTTTGAAGAGCTCTTTCCCACTGACGATTCACCGTTAAATCGAGGAAGGATAATTAGTCTGCTACAGCATATTTACACCTTGCAATCTATCACCAGTAAAGAGATAGACTTAGTAACATTCCCATTAAAGGAAAATAGGAAAATTGCGAAAGTAGCTTTCTGGTCGTCTGTTCTTCCTGGAATTATCGTAAGGGAAAAAGAAATATTACACAAACATGGCTATGATGTCATAGAAATATCTCCACCGAAGAAATACTTAGATAATGTGATCGGCCACAAAAACACAAATAGGAATACCATGCCAAAAGAATGGGACATAAACAACTTTGCTCGTGCAAATATGGGGCAAAATAGCACTAGGAGAGACACTCTGACAATCCAGGTAAATGATGGTCAAAGAAATGTATGGAGCCAATACTATGAAGAAAGAGAAATCAAAAAAATACCAGAATCCTGGGCTTGGGTTTCTGAGGCCTTAAATAGTAATAAACAAAATCACCAATTGCATTGCACTGTTTAACAGTAGTTTAAAGATCACCTCGTGGAACTTAGCCGGAAAAACTAACAATAAAATGAATATAGCATTACAAAATAACCCAGATATATTAGCCATACAGGAAACATGGGCTATAAAACCATTCAAGCAAAAGGGTTATTTTGTCTATGATATTCCGGCTATATCGACAAGTAGAGGTCACGCTAAGGGTGGTCTGGCAATTCTTCTGAGCGAGGAACATGAATGGGCTCAAGTAATTATCCATTCCAAATCTGACAACTTTCAATGCATTGAGGTTTCATTAAAGACAAACACTTCGGACCAAAAAAAGGCATTTTTGTTTTTTAATATGTATATTTCTCCAGGTACCTCACAAGATACTACTTTTTTGGTTACTATTGATTTGATTGCTAAACTAATTGAAGAAAGACCGAATACCCCGTACCTGATTGCGGGTGACGTAAATGGGAAAATATCTAATGCTGATATTGGCAAGTGGGCACAAACTTACGAAGATGAATTAATAGATTTACCAACTCCGATTTTCCCAAAAGGTAAAATCTCTGACAAAAGAGGGAAAATGCTACTAGCTTCACTGCCAAGTATAAATGGGACAATATTGAATGGCTACATAGAGGGTGATAGACCAGCATCTTTCACAAGGCGTGGAAACGGATCCCTATCAATTATTGATTATCTAATATGTAATATAGAGATAGTGGATACATTTCAATATTTGAAAATTGACTTTACAGAATACAGTGACCACGCTCTTCTCTGTTTATATACTGGCTGGTCATTAAAACCTTCTCTGCCGAACCCAATCATGCAACTTAATGGGAATATAGAAATCAGCAAGACGCAAAGGCGAATTTTTTGGAATTCTGGGACTCTGCATTATATTAATGGAAAGATCCTACAAAATGAAATTTTAACTACAATGCATTCGGACTGTCAAATAACAAACTTTGAATGCATTATGGCAAATCTTAAAATGTTACTGCTCAACAGGGAAAAACCACGTATGAATCAAATTTGCAAAACTTCCAACGAAAATGCAAGTAAGAGGAAACTGAATAAATTGATTCGTGGGCAATTCTTAAATTTTATACCCGCCATACAGCAAGAGATAAATAAACTAAAAAACCAACAAAGAAGGAAAAAGAGCAGCGAAAAAAGAAAGATTCAGGACAAAAATTGGGTGGATATTCACGAAGCGGCAAAACAAAATAATCAAAGAAAATATTGGTCATTGATAGCCAAAATAATTGGAACTAAAAAGACACTACATGCCATACCAGTACCACCGCAGGATTGGGAAGGATATCTAAATGACCTATATAAAGCAAACCCATCCAATGATGATAGTAATACTGTTGAACCTTTTTTAGAAACTAAACACTCACCAATGGAAAAATGTACAGTATTTTCTATTGAAATGCACATTAGAAAAGCCCGATGTACCTCTGCGTCAGGCCCTGATCTGATACCGATCAAAGTATTGCAGTCCAATCCCAAACATTGGAGTCAGATGTTGACAACATTATTTAATCACATCTTCAGCACCAGGAAAATTCCAAAATCTTGGCAGGGAAGTACTATAATTCCCATATACAAAAAAGGGAACCGGAATATTGCTAGTAATTACCGCCAAATTGCATTAATGGACGCTACAGGCAAGATTTTTGCAGCAGAGGTATTGGATCGATTAAAAGATTGGTGCTTTTCACAAGGAATAATACCGATGTATCAAGCCGGTTTCCGACCAAATCACTCAGTAATAGATAATATCTCAATTCTCCAGACTATACTTGACAAATATACTGGGCGTAGATCTCAACCAGTGTATGCTGCATTTATAGACTATTCAACTGCGTTCGACCGCGTTGATAGGCCAACCCTATGGAAAAAATTGAGAAAACTGGGGATTTCTGAAAACCTACTGCAACTAATAATTATGTTACACACAAACACCTGGTCCCAGGTTCAAATGGGAAGTGAGAAGGGTATTACAAAACCAATTAATACCTTGAATGGTCTTAAGCAAGGATGCCTCCTTGCCCCAATTTTATTCTCGCTTTATCTAAGCGATTTACCTTTTCATCTGCAGCAATGCACTAGTCTGCCACCAAAGGTTGCATCTCAGAGCATACATGCATTGTTATATGCAGATGATATAGTCCTGGTAGATCTCACACCATTTGGCCTTCAAAATCTGCTGAACTCCTTGAATGACTATTCGAAGGTCCACTTTTTAATTCCTAACCTAACAAAGACTAAAGTGGTAGCGTTCTCTGGTCGAAAAAAAAGTGCTAAATATAGCTGGTACCTTAATGGGAAAAGAGTAGAGGAAGTAAATGAATATACTTATCTTGGAAGGATTTTTTCAAAAAACCTACAAAATTTTAAACAAATTGACAATTTAAAGAAAAAATCGGAGATACACGCAGGGGCGCTTTCTCGATTGTATATGGCCACTGGAAATAGGCATTTTTCTTCGTTACTCAAAGTGTACAAAGTAAAAATACCTGCGGTACTGTCTTATGCTACTGAACACTTACCAATGAAACAATGGTCTTTCATGGATTTAGCAGAAGGAAAGATTTTGAAAAGACTATTAAAGGTCGCTTCATCGACATCTGTACAGGCACTTAGACTGGAATTTGCCCTAACAAGCTCGTATGCCACAGCTGTGGCAAATATCATCAGATGGGCCTACAACATCTTGCATGCAAAAGAAGGAACACTGAGATTTTTGTTAAAGATGGAGATTTTTAAACCTGAATCTCAATGTCTTACCTTTACCAAGAATATGGTTGAGGCATTCAAACTAGCATGCCTCACAAAAGTTATTCTGTCATCTTGGTCAAAATCCCAGTTAAAACTCTTTTTGAAATGCTTTACTCCGAGATTAAGTTACGATCTAGATCTAGTCCATTGTAGTAAGTTGTCTACTTATAAAATCTTTACACAATCACTGGAATATAAGCAATCTCGGCCATATTTGGGGCTCTGTCTAACACACGGAGCAAGAAGGTCCATAATTATGCTGCGTTTAGGAATCCTACCGGTTTCTGCCTTTACATCTAAATGGTCACCAGGAGACTCCCCTATGTGTAAATTGTGTTTCGGGGGAATGCAAGACATCGTGCACATATTATTTGTTTGTCCACACGAAACTGTAGTAAAAGCACGGAAAAGATATGTAGGGCCGATATATCAGAAATATAACATCACTACTGTTGACAGCTTACTATCATTATGTAAACAACCGACTGATGAATGGGTCTGTTATAACTTCTATAAATTTTTGAAATCTTTTTTAAAATTATATTGATGTGTATTTTGATTCTCTGTAAACTGTTTTAAAAAATTTTTTTGTGGTCCTCAGCTGAGTACCAGACCAAATAAAAATCTTTTTGACTTTTGACTTTTGAAGGTGGAGGGGTCAAGTATTTCGTCCCAGGCCTCTTTTCTTAAAAACTTTTTGCGGGAAGCAATTACAGACTTACATTCTTTCCGGCACGTTTTTACCCCCTCCTGATTTCTCGGGATAACTGACAAGGCAGTCCTAAGTTTACGAGCAGCTTTAGAGCATTCGTGGTTAAACCACCTGGGACCCCCTTTCACCAGGTTCTTAGCGGGGGCTGTCATCATTTCTGACACCTTCTCCGACAGATTCTGATAAGCAATAAGTACCTGCCTTGGGTCTTCCCCCTCATGTGTACAATTATTGATATCTTCAGTACATTTCTCCACAATGTTTTTGTAAAGAAGATCAGGGGTAACCATTGACCATTTGAGTCGCCGCCTCCCATCTGTTGTACACAGCCTACCAGTACTATTGTTCTGCTTTCCCTTGTTGACCCAGGGTCCCTTCAAGCGAATTATGAGAGGGTTATGGTCACTAAATTCACTTCGCTCAATACTGAATGAATCCAGAAAAGTCTGCATCGTTAATGAGACTAACATATGATCAATAAAAGTGCCCCTGCCGTGCCCTTCGAAAGTGGGAACATCAAAACATTTTGACGGGTCCCTAAGTGTCATAGCCAGTGAGAGGTCAAAGTTATTCATTAGGTCATTACAAAATTCCCCATCCACTGTGTGTTCCATGTGTAAACCTCCCATGCGTTCACAAACTAAGTCTGATAAACATTTTTTCAAAGGGTCGCCACAAGGATGCACATTAAAATCGCCCATAATCATAAGATTATAACTAAATTCTTTCATAGAGGTAGTAATAAAAGCATTTAGTACAGATATTTGGTTAAAACCTGCACTATCATTGGTTGCATTATAAAAGTTCACCAGACCAGCCTGGCAGTTCTCTCCATATAAAACCAAGCCCATCACTCCAGTATACTGAGACTCAATTCTGCGCATTTTACAAGGGAGTAAGATGGAAACAAAGATCACAAGTCCCCCCTTTGGTCTGCCTCTAGCCGAGGGAGTGGCTGGCACATAAAAAGCCTTATACCCTTCCAAGAAAGAGTCACACTCCACCAACTAGGTTTCTTGTAAACAGATAACTTTAAATTGTTTGATGTAGTTAACCCAGTTCTCATCAGCCATTTTTGCTGCCAAACCCGCAATGTTCCATGAAATAACAAAACAACCAGATACCATGTCCAGTAAATTCTCCGCTGGTTTTGGTTCTCCTGAAGCCACAGTTCCCTGAGCCGCAGGTGCCTCTCGTCAATCACACATCTCTAAACCAGAAAGAGCATCGTACCTATTATGTGTGTTGACATTATATCCATGATGGTAGCGTCCCGCACTAGTATTCAAATTGTGTATTTCATTCATGTTCACAGGCCCACATGAATTAGTGATGTCGTATAAAAGTTGTGTGTCCCTGGCTGGGGTCTGAGGATCAAATACCCGCCTAATCAGCCTTTGTTGGGGGGTAGGTTTGCACAAATGTGCATAAAAGTACTCCAATGGGCGCACACAAATACTGTTTTCATTATATACTAGTGAGGATGCTCTTAAGAGGACAGTTGCCACATGCTGTGGGTGTTTAAAATTTACAACAATGCAGTCCCCAATTTCTAGCTTTTTGGACGGACCCACCCAGTTCACCCTCCTTACTGCCACTATCTGATCTGAATAGTGAGTAGGAAAGCCACAGTTTTTATTAAGCCAGGCTACTGTCTTATTTTTCAATGAGGCGTGAGATTCATCATATGGTGATGCGGGATGAGTGCCACAAGGTGGGACATTGGTCAATACAGCCACAAACGGTGCACAGTCAGGCGGAAGGTTCAAGTATCTATTATTCCTCGGGGGCCTTGAGACAGGTCCATTTCGGGTGGATAAGGTGGGTTGTGTCACCGGGGCAGGTGCTACTGTGATGACAGGTGTACTTAATACCTCTTTCCCAGTCGAGACTACTGTAACAGTGCTAGGAGTGTTCAGATGGGCTCTGGTGTTCGCCACTTTCTGCACTCTTCCCCCTGTCTCAGTTCTCTCACTGAGGGGTACAGCCAGGTGTGGAAGCACTAGACCACCCAGCCTAGCCACCTCAGCGGTCAATGTCTCTATCTGGATGGTCAGTGGTTTAATAATCTCCTCCAATTTCGATACAAGTTTAACCTCTAGATTTTTAATAAGAGAGGCAAACTGTTCGATGTTTGAGTTAAGACCACTATCATTATTTCCTGTAAACACAAAGGGGTTTATGACAGGGCTATTAATATTTTTCCTATCGGCATCCTTTTTTTTAGTGTTATGTTTTCCCCCCCGTTTTTGATATGTTGTCCTGCAGTTTCGCATCGGCCTAACTACTGGTGGGACATCGCCTGTTTCCTCACTTGGCAGGGCGTGTTGTTCTGGATGTACCTCAGCAGTCACCGTAATGGGTGTCTGCGGATCTGCTAAGACAACTCAACTCATATTTGCCTCAACGTCTAAGTTCATCCTTTGTGGTGACAACTCTGACAATTCCATTATCGAGGTTCCCTTTCCTAATGAGGCACGTCTATTATTATTAATCTGGTTAACTTTCTTCACCATATAATTATCAATGGAACCGGGGCCTATTACAGATTTATCAATTTTGGACTTAGACATTTTATAACAGATTGCATCAAATCTTATCCAAGTCACTACTTGCTACTAACTCTCATGAAGTACACCAAAATAATAAAGATAAAAAACAGTCTCACTTGGTTGGTACGCGGATTTATACCAGTTAAAAAGATGTAAGGTCTCTGGCCCAGTCCAGTCTCCTCAGGCCTCCGAGGGCCACAGAGGGCCCGCCCTTTGCCCGGGCTAAGCCCCGGGCGCTCCCGCGCGCGGGGCGAGAGTCGTTCCTCTCTTTTCTGGCGCCTCCGGGCGCAGAGGTGGCGTCAGGGACGCGACTCAGCCGCCGGGGCACCTGGGAGGTGTAGTTATTGACCCCCCCGGTGGCTGCAGGCGAAGTTGCGGTGTGGGCGCAACAGCCGTTCCCCTCACGGCGTCTCCCTCGCGCTGATGGGACTAGGAGCAGCAGCCGTTCCCCTCACGGCAGGTAAGCAAATGTTTCTGGCGTCCCACTGAGCGCTCGGTGCTCCTCTCTTTTCTGGCGCCTCCGGGCGCAGAGGTGGCTTCAGGGACGCGACTCAGCCGCCGGGGCACCTGGGAGGTGTAGTTATTGACCCCCCGGTGGCTGCAGGCGAAGTTGCGGTGTGGGCGCGACAGCCGTTCCCCTCACGGCGTCTCCCTCGCGCTGATGGGACTAGGAGCAGCAGCCGTTCCCCTCACGGCAGGTAAGCAAATGTTTCTGGCGTCCCACTGAGCGCTCGGCGCTCCTCTCTTTTCTGGCGCCTCCGGGCACAGAGGTGGCGTCAGGGACGCGACTCAGCCGCCGGGGCACCTGGGAGGTGTAGTTATTCACCCCCCCGGTGGCTGCAGGCGAAGTTGCGGTGTGGGCGCGACAGCTGTTCCCCTCATGGCGTCTCCCTCGCGCTGATGGGACTAGGAGCAGCAGCCGTTCCCCTCACGGCAGGTAAGCAAATGTTTCTGGCTTCCCACTGAGCGCTCGGCGCTCCTCTCTTTTCTGACGCCTCCGGGCGCAGAGGTGGCGTCAGGGACGCGACTCAGCCGCCGGGGCACCTGGGAGGTGTAGTTATTGACCCCCCCTTGACTTGCTGCAACAATTTCACAGTTCTTTTTTTAATTTGCTTCAGGGAATTTGCCTCAGTGAAAGGTATGACTATGAGTAGCTAGGGACTTGCCTGGACAGGATTCTATTAAAAAATTTGTTCAGCCCTTAACAGTCTCTGGTACCACGTTCCACTTCTCGCAACAGCAGCTCTCTGCAAATGTTTGGGGCATGTCCTCATGCCCGGCCTCAGTAGTCTTCTAACCCAGGGCTCTTCACCTCCTCAGCAGCACCCACAGGTCCTACACAGAAGACCACCCTCTATGCCTGCACTCCCAGTCACCAAATACTCACTCTCTTGCACAACAACTGTGCACAACAAACAGAGTTCACAGTGCCCACTTCTCTAGACAACACAGCAGGTTCAGTCACAAAAGGATTCCATACTGCCACTACAGGGCTCTATGGCAGGTCTTTTGCTAGTGGCGCCGGAGGAAATTCGAAGAGCTGATACTAACAGCCCTTTGAGAGAGTCCAAGAGAGACCACAATTGCAAGCTAAGACTTTGTGTAACCCCAAACCCCAAGAGGTCACAGCAGTACTAGTCTTTCCGCATGCCCCTTCTCAATTTTCCCTTCCTGTGCAAGTATGTATGAAGGGAGGTGGAATTTTGCATGGTTGGTGAAACACCCCCTCCCACTCAGGTGATGCTACGTTATTTCTCCATCTCTAACTGACACTCTAAGAAGGAGCTGTCCCACCCCTTTATAGCATTCTGTAAAAAATCAAAAATTGCAATCCTCTCTACATAATTTCTATAATCTTGTCTTTATCCACAAAGGACTAGTGTTTTCCCTCCAAGCCTTGAATAGGGACTTACTGCTGGAGAGCAGACACATAAGTTTGCTATCTCCCCATTGTTAAGAGTGGGAGCTTCCCATACCATTAACAAGGAAATACTGCTGATTGGTTATGGATATTCTACCCATTTCCTTGAGCAGGAAGATATTAATCTTCCTGGAATTTGTCAATTGTTCACTGTAGGTTAACCCCTGCATGTTGTTGGGGGGCGCATTACAGTAATTACTGCGCTCAGTCATGTAGCTCAAAGGTACCTTGATTTTGTAGCTCACAATGGACTCAAAATGATTTTCTAGTTGAAGTAGTTCTGAGCTGGATTGCTCAGGGGTTGAGTATTAACAACATACTTACAATTATTTTGATCCCAGAAATGTTCAATAGACCTCCTAGCGTTTGTCAAGGCTTCGAGGAGTATATTAAATAGCAAAAAGGATAATGAGAATTCTTGTTTTGTTTCTTATTACTGGTGAACTGTCCTGGAAAGTGTTCTATTGATATTCAAATTTGCTTTTTAACCACAAGACATTTAATTTTATCAACAAATAAATCTTTATTATTTGCAGCATCTCAAAGAAATATGGTAAATTTACAATGTCAAATGACTTCTCGGCATCTAAACCTTTTAGAAGATGATGTGCCATACGGGATCTAGTCAAGTGTTTTAAATCTCAAGCTTATCTTAAGTTGTTACTGCTTTACCTGTATTTGATGTTACCCATGACTATTAAGTGGATAATTATTTTACTTAATCTGTTGGACCATTTTTTTATATGTAGTTTTGTATAACAATTTGTTAGAGAGATTGGTCTACAGTTGAAACAGTGTTGGCGATTTTATTTGGCTTTGGCAAGACAGTGTCATATGATGCATGGATTCCAGAAATGTTTTCTCTTGTATGCATGGGTTATATATTTTAGCAAGGTAAGGTGTTATTTAAAATGTTGAATGTTTTAAAAAGTCTGACGTTAACCCATCAATTGTACTCCTATTTATTTTCATTGGTAGAAGCCATATTCCTAAAAACTACCCACGCATTAGTAAATTTTGAGGTGTTCCCAAACTTTCATTACCCTAGAATAACAACTCAGCATCACTGGTAGTAAAGACACTCACATTAGAATCCTCTTCTGAGTAAATCATTTTCTGAATGTTAATCCATATTATGTGAACTGCCAAAATTAGTAACACACAATGATATTTCTGAATGTATGCTGAACATGCAAAAACATGTTTATGAATTGTGCCATGTATATTAGTGCAGTATCCCATACTTTATCTGGTCAGTGGTAAGCATTTCTTAGACAAACTCACCACCCAATGTTATTGCTCTATAACCTCATTCATCATATCCAGTGTGATATCTTTTCAATACAACATGGAGGTTAATTGAAGGTTAGTGTAAGAGCTTCTCCACTCCCTGGCACAACATTTGAATGCTTGAGGGAGGGAGGGAATCTTTTGTTGAGTCTAGCCACCAAGGTCCTGGCTGCTCTAACAGGAAATCATAGTGGTCAAACCTCATCATGAAGGTGGTGAATCTGTCACGGCACTCATCAGCTTGTCCTCAGGAAAAATATTAACACTTTGATTAACTCCCTGGCAAGATCCAGGCATCTGTGCGTGTGTATTTGGTCTTTTTTAGGTAATACTTTATACTTATGATCCAAAATAAAACTCATAACTCTGTATCAAAATATCGGTAGCCAGTTTATTTATTTCAAGTTCATTTTATTTCCTATTTTATACTTTCAAATTAGCATCTCAAATGCTGATCAGTGCAACATTAGCAATGTACAGATTTAATTAAACTAGAGTTTGGTGTTGTTTCTAAAACAATTACCAAATCCACACCCTAAGGTGTATTACCTTGCAATTCTATTAATTTATAATCCGCTCCAAGAGTACTCCTGGAAGCTTGCAACAGTTAACTGCACATGGAAAACCTTTGTAAGATCCTGCTTCTCTTAATAAAAATGTATTTTGCATGCCCAGCTAGCTGCACATAGGTCACAACGATGCATAAGAAAATGTCTTCATATATGCTAAATAATGCTTACTTTCTTCTCCTTTCTTTCACTCATTCCACTTATGGAATTATTCCTGCAACTTCCCAGTTGGGAAAATTTGTTTCTCTTTTCCTTGACAGAAGTACATCTCGTATTGTTTCCAGAGTCGTAATGTGCTTGTGCAGTCTTTTGTGAAGACTCAAAAACTAGAGGGTTTCAGGGTGTTCCTAAACTTTCCAGGGCTTCTCTTTCCTAGAACTCCCAACCCTTGATTCTAGAGGGAGATTTATCCATGCACAGTCCTTTTCATGGGTAAATCAGTTTACAAATGCAAACAATTAATAAAAGGTGAATTCGCACTTCTAATCGAATGAAAGTGCTTGCACCCAGTAATTTCAAGTTACATACACTTAAAATGGCTGTGTGGACTGTGCTAACTGTCTTTAGACATCCGTTGTATTGTGGGCATAATTGTATTTGCATAGAAAACTGTTGAAAACTTGGCTCTTCACTATGGCCTACAACTAGCTGTCCCTGGCATTACACTGCATTCATCTACTCACTTCTACAGCGCCAAGGAACCTGTTGGTGTATGTTGCGCTTTATAAATCCCCATGTAACATAACATAACATAGCAAAATGAGCATTTGCAATGCAATCGGTCTTGCCTTTGGGACCTTATATGTATTTAGCTATGCAGCACATTAGCCTGAGTGCTGAAACATCTACTGTTCTTTAACATGGAGGGGAAGTAAGCACCAAACTGCGTGACATGCTAGGTATGGGAACACATGGAGAGAAATATTGCCTTTCAGCGGAAAATGGTACAGTCCAAAACTCTGTTTTTAATATAAAACCAGGGCCTTCAATGGTCATATCACTGAAAATACAAGGTTTGAAAAAAAAATTATTTTCTAAGGGTGCTCTAGGAAGACAATTTCTATGGACTGGAATCTAGAGAATGCTAAAGTGATTCTAGTATTTTACTGACCTCTGCTGGTCTTTTTCTATCAAGAAAGTTAAATGGAGGTAGTTGAACAGAAAAATAAGTCCCTAAGCAGAAGCAGACAAGTCCTAGGGCTGATCTCCAGAACCCACAAAGTACATACACATATAAGTATATACTAAGTATATACAAGAGGTCTGGAATGCTCGACCTAAAAATAATACTGCCATAGAAAATACAGTTTTTCCAATGGTCTTTGAACATCGCTTTTTGTATGCCGAAAATGTGGTACTCGTGTTAATAGCAGCAGAGATTACCTACACCAGTCCTCACTTATGTTATTAATATGCTGCAAGCATGAAGGGAGGGCTTCTTTCTCAGACAAATGCAAGTTGCCTGGTGGTATATTGTCATAAACCGTTAGTGAACACCAAAATCAATGTACATAAAAGGCAGAACCAACTCACAGTAAACCCGATGTAATTTTCTACACTAATATTCTCCATCTGATTTGCCATATTGGATATTGATTTTTAATTTCAGATCAAACATAACATATAAGTACACATGCAGGCACCTGAATTAAGCAACCCTTTTAGATCACCAACTCTCTCTCACTTTATCTCTCTCTCTCTTTACCTCTCTCTCACTCTCTCTCCTTGTCACTCACTCTTGTTTTACCTCAGGCAGACGCATATACACTTACATGAATACAATGTTTAGCTCTTATCCCCTCACCAAACAGGACTTGCTGAAAATTTGCCAACAAGACTTCTGTTGTTATCCTTTGAATAATGAAACCTAACACTTTGGAAAGTATAGTAGGGTTGCACACATGTACATTCGTGTTAAACATCTCCATGACTTCTAAGAGTTCTTTCAACTGTAAAACTGAGGTTCATTTGAGATCCGAGCATCACAGCTCATTCCTTATTCCATTATTCTCCTCCATTTATCTTCGCTCCTACCCACAAGAAATATCAATCTGTTTCAGGTAGTGTTTGCATTTCATTGGAATTTTAACCTAGGTTATATTTTAATCAGTGAATAATCAGTGAATTATAAATCAATGTTACTTATTTTCTTCTTTATAGATGGGGACTATGTCAACCTTACTGTTTCACTCAGAAAGGAAATCACCCCAGAGGGAATTCGTGAATGGTGGGTTGTAAACCAACCCATGAGGACCTTCAACAAAAACAAAAATAGTCTGGAGTTGATTGTTTTCAGTGACAAAGTTAGCCCTCCCAGTCTTGGATTTTTAGCAGGCTATGGGTAAGTAATCCATATATGTTAATATATTCACAATGGAGGAGACTTACCGCTAGTGAATGTTTTGTTATAGCCTAGCTCGCTTTAATTCAGAAATTTCTACATATTTTCTACATTTTGATAAGTTATTACCTAATAATCAATAATTAAAGATTCTGTTGTACAGCTGAATCACATGTGGAGCAAAATATCTTATCGTGAGGAAACTCTTTTTGAAATATAGGTACAGTGGGGCTAGATAAATACCAAATGTTGACAACAACTCCTGACTATGCATAAGAGTTTGATAAAGACAAACTAATATAGACATAATGGGGCAGATTCAAAAAGGCATTTATGAGTATGTGAAGTAGTATTCCTGTAGCACTAGTTCATGTACTCATACATGCCTTTTTTGATTGGCTTCAATATGTCCAACTCCTTGTTAATAAACAATACAAAGAGTGTGTATTGGTTTCGCAGGTACCTGTTGCCAATTGTGCAATAATATTCCCTGAATATTCCCATGTCATTTCTATTAAAGATGTTTTGTGACTAATTGACCATGGAATTTAAGAGTAAGTGAAGAGGTTCTACAGGAGCACTACACACACATACAAATATATAAACACACACATATATTCACAGAAAAAAACAAAGGTTAAAGTTCAATTACAGTTTGGTGGAAAAGTCAGTTAAAAGGTAACATTTTAAACTATAAAAAACACTGAAATTCAGCAGGTATAGTGAACTCACGTAACTATAACGTGCACTCTCACTATTCACAGCAATATCATCAATAATGTCATTTCAGTTGTCATCATTGATGTTATCAAAGATGTCATATAACATGTCATGAGTGTTTTAATATGTGAGTTCATAGGCAATGTATGGCAGGGGCACAGGGTTTAGTTACTTGAGTTGCCTGAGGTAACTTCTGGACATGGGTGCCAGGCCTGTAATGGAGGCCACAACATTTTTCTTCATGTTGTGGCCAACCAATTAAATCATTTGGTCCCACTGGACCTTCCCAGTGCCGCAGTACAAAAGAAGTCAACAGGAAAAAAAGGCCCTCTATGCCAATCAGAATGCTCCATGTTTTTAAATCACAAACTTTTGTACCTTAAATTCGCAAAAATGGCTGAACATAAATTTTATATATTTCTGTTCAGCCATTTTTTTCAGTATCGCTGTATAAAATCCCTACGTGTTTTGGGACCTCCATTTTCTCAGCCCTTGCATGATGGAGCACCCTGAAACTTTCCAAGAAGGCGCTGAGGTGGATGACATTTTTTGGGAAAACTTTGTGAAGGTTTGTCAAACGGCGCTAAAGTTACTAGCAAAACAAATATGCTGTTCCTATGGAAAATGTGACTTAACTATAACTACACATCACTGTGTTTTTTAAGATATATGCTCCAGTTGAGCCCACGCACTGAGCTGCACCCCACACGAGCGTTCGGCAACAAGCCTTTATTTCGGGTATAAACAGCTTGCTGGTTGCTGACAACAATTGACAGCCATTCTGTAGTATTGCCTGACGTGTTTCAAAAGTCCTGCTTTCTTTCTCAAAGGCTATGCCTGGGATCGGTTACGAGCATTGCGGGACATACTCCCCCTTTATTCAGCTTAATTGCAAGCCCCCTGATGGGCTGGTCAGATGACAAAGCAGAGCCTTATGGGAGTGCATGTCTCGTAACTTTCATACCGCTGATGGTTGCACTAATTACTGTCCGATAAGCCGATAAGCCCCCAGATAGGCCTCAACAGCCAGTGTCAGTTTTAAATCCCACGCCCAAGTTCCATCACAGAGGCTGGGTATATCCAAGCCTCATAGCCCCTCCTTTCACGGGGTGGTGCAAGCTCAGCGGCCGGGCTGCCGCCTAAATATCATGCTCCAGTTGTGCCCACGTCTTGAGGTGCACTCAACACGAGCGTTTGGCAACAAGCCTTTATTTCGGGTATAAACTTCTTGCTGGTTACTGATAACAATTGACAGCCATTCCGTAGTATTGCCTGATGCCTTTCAAAAGTCCTGCTTTCTTTCTCAAAGGCTACTTCTGCAATCAGTTATGTGCAGTACGGGACATACGTCTCCCTTTATTCAGCCTAATTCAATGCCCTCTGATGGGCCGGCCTGATGACAAAGCGGAGCCTTATGGGAGTAATGGATAATGTGAGCTAAACTTGGGGTATAGACCTTAGAGGGATGCCAGAGACTTTCAAGTCAACAGAAATTAAACAATTAAATGATTCTGTATTACAAACCTACCTATTTTCTTTTAATTTAAGTCTCTAAAAAACTCTAATTTCTTTTTATTCCACAGAATAATGGGGTTGTATGCCTCTGTTGTCCTGGTGATTGGAAAGTTCGTACGTGAGTTCTTCAGCGGGATTTCACACTCTATCATGTTTGAAGAGCTACCAAATGTTGACCGGATACTGAAGCTGTGCACAGACATCTTCTTAGTACGAGAGACTGGAGAACTGGAATTAGAAGAAGACCTGTATGCCAAATTAATATTCCTGTATCGATCACCAGAGACTATGATCAAATGGACAAGGGAAACGACGAAATGATCACTGGGGACCCATGGTGGGATTCAGTTGACTTTGTCTGATTAAAAAAGCACAAAATTATTATAAGAGCTATGTCTCTTATTGCTGGGTAGCAGTGGTTTTTCACTCAGTGTCCAGGGGATTACTTATTTTGGAATCTGCACTGCCTTCCAAATTAAGGATTAATGGTGAAGAAGGCCTTTTGATGCCACTCCTCCAGAAACACAGAAACTATATTTCTAATTTGGTCACAGGATATCATACTGCCTGTCAGGCTAAATAGAAAAGAAAGAAAGAAAGAAAGAAAGAAAGAAAGAAAGAAAGAAAGAAAGAAAGAAAGAAAGAAAGAAAGAAAGAAAGAAAGAAAGAAAGTCAATGAGGAAAAAGACGAGAAAATGAGACAACATGTGTTTAAAAAAAGGAAGGGGCTCACAGATTGTGGAATGAATATTTACCTTCTACGAAATGACACCATTTGGATCGTGCAATATGTTGGCATGCATCTTGTCTCTAAATTGTCAGGCCAAGTGATGGTAAGGTAACTGGCCTCCAACGGACCTCAAGCAACAAGGGGAGATCGAAGGAACATAACCATACCTGGAAGAAGAGAAGTTTGATGGTACTGGGGCCTCCACAAATTGACCTCTTACAGCAAAAACAAACAAAAAGTGACAATCTTCTACATTGCCTTATTTTATTTGTACAGTCAAAGGAAACTTTTCGGTAAACATCAATGACTTTTCTCAGGAAAAATAGAAACAATCAATGTAAACTTAATGGTTACGAAGATGTATGTGTTGATCTATTGGACGCTCCTTCAGTCTATGCTCACCCAAATTAGTGGTTATTGATAAATCCAAATAAAACTACCCAGTTCCATAGGAAACTATTGGAATTTGTTAATGCAATTCAAAGATTGAAATATTGCATGTCACCTTGTGTCTTATATTACTTGCCCCATTTGGTTTGCCTACTACAGGTCCCCTTTTACTTTTTTAATTTAAATTGAAAAAAATGTTTACATAAGCATATTTATATTCATGTTTTTTACATCAAATGTAGATTTTTCGTTTCCTACTTTGGAAATAGATAGTAGGATACAAAATTCCATATCTTAAATAATTACCATCAAAGCCACAAACCTCGAATTAAACAAAATTCTAGAATGAACAATTGTGCTTGCAATGTAATCTTAATTCCATGTCCGAAACGAAAATGCAATTTCTGAGAAATATATGCAAAAAAGTTGATGGAATAGGGTATGCTAAGGTTCGTACTGTACAGTTTTTATTCCCTAAAATACTTAGCTACAATAAAAACATGTGGCAAAGACAATTTAGGAACATTGTTCCTCTAACCTCTGCTGTAGAACATTCGGAGCTGGAAACAATTGCATACGTATGTGATTGTTCATTAGAAATAGTCACCACACTGCTGATACAGGCAGAATTCTATTTCAAGAGTATCGTTTGGTATTATCTGAGTGGTACACTGTATTAAAAGGGCTTTTTACATCAATGGAGTTCAATGTTACCGGAACCAATATCATAATCCGTGCTTCCAATAAAGCAGCACATTTTATTTGATTACATGCTGTGAATATAAAAAAGTAACATTGAAACAGTTAGCCATTTTCAGCAAATGTAATAATTCACTGGATCTTTCCTGAAAATGAAAATCTTCAGAATATGACTACTGTTGGTGACACACTTTTATAATTGTTGGAAGGTTTACAATTATGTTTACACAAGAGACAATATCTGAGAAGGAATTTCATGGTCCAGCACCACTCATCAGAGAAGTAGCATCACCACTGGCTTGAAGTGGTGGTTTCTCAATAATTGGATTTGCCCCTCTTCAAGTCTAATGGTTGTGTATTATTCACACACTCGTAAGTGAATTACGTCTATTATTTTCTGTTTGTATTTTCATGGTGTATATTCTATCATCCATCAAGGTTGAATGGTGATGACCTTTGACCACTAGGGTTTAAGGTTGTATGGTGATGAACTCTGCCCACCATTGTCAATTTTCGATTGAATACATGGAAAATAAAACAAGGAATTTTTCACTTCTCCACATACTCTCAATTCAGCAAGCTGTTTTACCTCTTTAAAACTGTATTTGCATGATACAAGGAAGAGGAAGTGGCATTATACCCAATGCCACACGTGCTACTGTATGACTCTCTTCAAAATAGCCGACATTTGTAGAATGATTTCTACAGTTCTTGAAACCCATCTAAATAGCTGCTTTTTTCATAAAACGAGCAAACAATTAACATTTCAAAATAAAAATGGTTTTTCAGCAATTGAGTTCTCTGTCATGCATTCTGAATTATTGGTATGATATATGACAAATAATGTAGATAAATATTACAGATGTATAGGCATTGGAATAAGTTAAGTCATTTTCAATAATCTTTACAGGCTTTCTGGCACCTCTAGGAGTCAGATTTGATTTCAGACTATGTCATTCATATTTGAATTGTAATTAATTGGATGTATCTAAAGATGTAATTTAAGGATGAATGCAGTTGCTCTTATGTGAGATAGTGATTATCAGTAGGCCAATTCTCAAAGAAAATTACAAACTGAGATGCTCATGCGCCCAACCAGTTAGTTACATATTTAGGTCAATGAATCATAAAACACAAATTTACAACTCTACAAGTAAGATACATATATGTGGATGAACATAATTTGCTCACAGGAAGTGGGTTGTGGGCATTTCAGGGTTTAATGTTTTGTAGGTAATAACCAAGCTTCGAGATAGTAAGATATTTACTACAATGATGAGCAGGACTAAGCCTACATTCAGGATGACAATGGGGATAGCGTTTTGATGTAAGTGGTTTCTCGATGAAGAACATATTGTGAAGAAACAAAAAAAGTTTAGAAGTGTAAATAGACTTTTGGACACCATTTCCAGTATGGAAATGGAAAATTACTATCTTTCCGTTTGCAGCTGTGTTTCCTCTTGTAAGTACAGTTTGGAATCTGTAATAGTCTCATGATCCGTGATAGTCTCATGTTGACAGGAGTACTGTGTGTAACTTGACCAAGACCAGGGCCGCACTGGGAACAGAAACCGGTCCTGGCAAACTGCTCAGCTGCCCCTCCCTCCCTGGGGTGTGGGGAGTGCAGCTGAGCAGTTTGCGAGGGCTGTTTTCTGCAATTTTGTTACGGGGCCGATATTAACGACCCCCGGTAACAAAACTGCCCCCGTCCCCCCTGGGCCCAAAACCGTCCCCCACCCTAGCGTCCTACCGGGGAAACGCCGGTGCCCGCTATGGCCAGTCCGGCCCTCACCAAGACCCTGGCTACCATCTCAATCTGGAGAAAATGGTTACAGTGTGGAAAAGATTACAGGCAAGTAGGTGTGAGAGGTATAGAAAATGCACATTGTGAAGAGGTTCGGCTGAGTCGATAAATAGAAAAGCTGACTCCACTCAGAGCATATTAAAGATATAGCTCTTAAATTAGGAGTGGTCATAATGATTACACATGCTCTCGGCCTCCTTATGCCTTGCCCACACCACTCGCATCTGCTGCAGCAACAATGGAGGACGCTCCTTCTCCTATCTTGCTGCTGAGTCCTTGAACCACCTACCACTTCACGTTCAGACCTCAGCATCTCTGCTGACATTCAGACCTGGCTATTTAACTGAGCACCCTGCAGCAGTACTTTCAAGAACTGGATACCCTCATGGGTGATTAGCCGAGCTATACAAATCCTGATTGATTATGGAACCCAGCTCTCTTACCTCAGATTGATAACTAACTCTTAGTTTAGTTTAGATTCTTAGTTCTGAAGCCAAGGATGGACTTTTCTTGGGAAAAACAGAGTCGAGCAGTAGCGGTCGATGGTGGGAGTGCTGCCGGACGGTGATGTGGGGCAGGGTGGAGGTTAGTAAAGTATGGGTTATGGCCAAATACAGGTAAGTAAACATATAAATAAAGAAAACAAATTTTGTTGCAGGCACTGCATCGCATTTCGTGATAATATGGGATGGCATAGGGTGGAAGGGTCAAATGGAGGGATTGGGCAGAAACAACAGGGGGGTTGAAGCAGGTGACTGAGCAACACTAGGGGCCTGATTCACAAAGGTAAACGTTCACTTTTTTGTCAAGTGTCTCCGCAGTCGGGGCGGAGAACTCAGCACATAAAAAAATAAAACATGCCTATGTTTTTATGTGAAGATTTCTCTGCCACAACAATGAGCACTCAACACTCTTAAACCCAGAATTAACATGCAGTTTTATGCATTCCAAAACAAACGTAAGCTTACACAAAAGTTGAGCTATACCTTTGTGAATCAGACCTCTAGGGGTATTTGAGGCAGGTGGGAGGCTGAATCAGAAAGGGAGGAAGAGGAGATCCCCCTTAAAAAGAAAATAGCACCTGGATAGTTGCGGATCATGAAGTAGAGAAAGTTCTAATGTAGCGGCAGCTGTCTTCAGGAGGGGTGGATGCAGCTTTTGCCCCCTTCTTTTCTGGGCCTTCTGGGCCAATAGACACTATTTACTGTTTGATGGTGCATTGTGGAGAGGGGTCGTCAGGCCACAATGGAATATACATCTTTGAAACTGACTGGAAGACTATATTAGGAAACCCAGCTCCTTGCTCCTTGAACTGACGCAAGGCCCCCCTTCTGTTTGGCATCCACATTGTTGTCACCTCACAGTTGCTGTGACTTCCTTAGTCTCTATCACATTTGTCAGCCCTGAGACTACCCCAGCCTACAGAAGTGTGCACGCATCTGTCCGGGGGATCTTTTATTCAAGCACTTACCTCTCTAGAACACATATGTTGTGCTTCGGCTGAGTTTAAATAGGGACTTCATATTCAGGCCTCTGACAAGGTGGCCTATCACTTCACATGAAAAGGCTGGGCTAGTACTGGCCTCCAGAGCTTTTGGAAGTGGTCTGGAGCAGCTGACGTTACCCCGTCTATGATCTGCTGTCGGTATAAACATGTCATCTCAGCATCATAACACTAAGAAGGATACCTCTTTGAAAGCCATATTTACCAAGACCCCAGTGAAGAAGACGGATCAGAATCACAGGATGCCGTTGACTGTCCCATCCACTGAGGGTCCAGTGACAGAAGAAGCATGTACTGGTGAAGCTCCCATCACAAAATCTTCTCTGGAACAACTGTTTGGGACACTATGAGATGACTCTGCAGCCCTTAAACAAAATATAGCTACAGAGAATTAAGACTTCTGTCATGATGTGGATTACCTGGGCCAGAGAGTGAATACATTAGAAAGGTGCCAGTACTCCCCGCAGGAGGAGCTGGATGACCACCGCCGTGAACATTTGTTGTTGTGGTACTTGAATCAGGAGCGACGCTACCAGTTACAGGATCTCTGAAACAGATCCTGCTGTTCTAATATATGCATCAAAGGAGCGCTTCTACAAGCAATACCTGGTAAGCTTGAAGACTTTGTTGTTTTCTTCTTTGGCTATGTTGCACTGGCGCTTGCAGACAAAGAGATCATTCTTGACCATACTTACCACTCTGGCAGACTGGCTACGACACCTAGTTGAGCGCAATATATCCTTACATGCCTTCATTATTAGCGCCAAAAGGTTGCAGTACAAGATAAGGTGGCCATTCAATTTGAAGGTTTACTGTTGTGGCTCTAGTAAGACCCACAATTCAAGATAACATAACATGTGTATTTGTAAAGCGCACATTCACCCGGAGGTATCTTGGCGCTGAATAACCGATGTTTCTTGTTACCCAACTCAATGGTACTCATTTTATCAATCTCAGATGGATGAAAGTCTGAGTGGACCCGCCGGGATTTGGACCTCTGACCATGAGGTCGAACACAGGATGCTGCAGTAGAAGCATTAGTCCCCTGAGCCACCAGACCTGATAACTTTACATCGACAGAAAGCTTTCCGGCCTCTAACTCACTTTTTATGGGAGAAAAACATCAGATACAAATGGGGTCACCCCTTCGGTTTTCAATTTGTTTGGCAGTATGAGGTACAAATTGTTCGCACTCCTGATCAAACGAGTTCCTTTTGGATATGCCTGCATTACTGACTGATCCGCGGGTCTCCACGCTGGCCCAGGAATCGGCTGCTGACACGTCTGACTCCTTCCGCTCCGCTTGTCACAGGAAGAAACCCTTGAGAAAATCCTCTGAGGCCGACAGTCATAAAGAACAAGCGAGGCTTCTCCGGCAGCTGCAACATTGAGATGACGCAACCGAAGTCGATGGTGATCATTGACTCTTCACACTGGTCTAAGCTTCTCTCATCCATACAATGGATCGCCCCCTGACTTACCCTTTAGGTCACTGTTTTTTAGGCTAGCAACTATCTTCCCTGAATATGGCTAGTGACCTTTGATGGCAGAGGTTTATCGTCATACTGTGATACTGTCATCGCCGACATTATGGACCCTCACAAACCAGTCAATGTTGTTCTCAGGTGGGTAACTCTCTTGTTCATTTATTCTTTCATTTCCTTCTATTCCCTCTTGTCGTCCTTTATATACCCTTCATCCTGTGGTTATCTACTGTTGCCTCTTGTGCTTAAGGCTGGCCTATTCTTGTCCCAAATATGTCCCACTTTGCTCTCCTGCATACATGCAGGTAATTATTTATGATTATGCATTTTGTGAATTAACTATATGAATTTTAATTATTGTGTTTGCTACCACACAGTTTGTTTAGTCAGTAACCTGTATCATTTTTAACTGTATCCCTTAAAACTATGGTTGTTTTATATGAAAAACTTTCTTGATTGTTACTTTTCGCTGTCAATTTATATTACTTGTTTGTCCACTACTCTACTGCCTAAGAATTTTTTGCACACATTGACTCGCTTTTCATGTCCAGGGGTTGGTCGATTCCAACCAAACCTCGTTTATCCCAGAGAGGAGTTGTAGTGACAACATGATGTGGCTATGTCATCTACTGGATAAAGTTCAGCGGCCCTATTCCTATCAATACAAAGAAGGCCTTTGACCGGGTCCTTATTGGCTGTACCTTAACACGATTCTTGAGTATATGGATCTAGGTCCACGATTTCTCAGGTGGATCCCCTGCTGCCATTCTTCATTCAGAGCCAGAGTATGGGTTAACAGGGTATTTTTTGCGCCCTTTTCAATTGCTTGTGTGACCAGACAGGGATGCCCTCTGTCCCCCTACTCTTTGCTCTATATATGGAACCATTTTGCAGAACGGATATGGAGCCACCCACAAATTGCCGACATATGCTTGGGGGATAGGGATCATAAAATCATGCGATATGCGGATGATATTTCTCCTGACTCTGGATGATCCTCTCACCTCTCTGACTGCGATAATGGTGTAACTGGGGGCATTAGGGAGAGCATCTGGATTTAAAACCAATTTTCAGAAGTTCTTTTTACTCAACTTGACCATTTCATAAGCAATCCGGGCCTGCTTGCCTCCAGGTCCCCCTTTGTGTGGACGGAACAGGCATTAACATATCTAGGCTAACACCTACTTTCTACCCCTAAAAATACAGTAGTGCATAACTATGGTGGCCTTTTGGCAACTACACAGTCAAATCTTTCCAAATGGAAGCAACACAGCCTGCTGGTTGGACTGCCGTGCTGTAGTTAAGATTACGCTTTTGCCCAAAAATCTTCACATAATGCAAATATTGCCACTGTTGCCTCCCCAATGCAACGATAGATAAACTGTAGTACCTTATATGGGACTTTATTTCAGAGAAGTGCCGGGCATATCTTCTAGAAGTGGAAGGTGGCTTGGGTGTCCCTAATTTGCAAAGCTATTACCAGGCTGCACAACTGCGATACATGGTAGAGTGTCCTGACCAGGCACTGAAAACCATTGGTGCTTCATCGGCCAGGAGGTTATTGGCATTCTGATACAGAAAGTGCCCTGTGTTACTAAATTACATAGACCTGCGTGGGTTTATACTTCTCCAGTGGCATGCGCCACCATGAGTGTCTGGGATACAGTCTGTCTACCCCTCAGGGCCGGTCCAAGGCATGGGCGGTATGGGCAGCTGCCCAGGGCCTCGCGCTCCTGGGGGCCCCGCCGCCGGCCCCGCAGAACAGGGGGCCCACCTTCGGCCGGCCCGTCATGAAATTAGGTAAATAAGCTACAGTAAGGCAGTCCGTCAGTCACCGTGCACGCACCCCACCACCTAGCTTAGTGACCACCTAGCTTAGTGGTGGGGGTGCCTTAGTGGTGGTGGTGGTGCCGTGCGCAGTGCGCGGGCGCCAGGCCAGGCCGTTAATGATGTGGGTCCCAGGGCCGTCAATCTGGTAGCGCGTGAAAGCACTACCAAGGACGGCCCTTGACATCATTTTGGCCAGCCCCCACTCTACAGTTAACAGCACTGTGATGCAGCATGCACCCCGTACGAGCGCTCCCTGGCCAGGAGAGGGTGGAGTCGGGAGTCAGTTCGGGACGGGCCCCGTTCGTTGTTGGTTGGCATAAGTTGGTTAACGTCTTAAGGTAAGAAGTGAGACCTCCTGCTATATTATATATACATGATGATGATTGCATACTATAGAGAGACTCCTGGTCCATCACTTGTCATTCATATTTGCTAGATTAATTTGACACTTTCCTGAGGCTCAGCCGGGAAAGTTAGGAGTGTGCTTGTAATTTTTAAAAACTGTTTGCTTTTAAATACTATTGTTGTGTTTTTTGCCCTGCACTTACCCCACGCGGTGTTTGTTCCCTCCCGCACTGCTACCGCGAACCCTGCAGCCGACTAGGAGCTGTTCAGAGATTCCCGCGGGCCTAGGCGCCATATTGAGACCAGTTTGGGGTGACGGTCTAGTTGTTCTTAGACGCCCGCCCCCCCTTTCCCCTACTTATGGCCACCATAAAACGTCCGCGCAGCGGGCGCTCCGGTGGCGCGCCAAAGGCAAGCCCGTCTGCGCCCGTCATCGCCAGGACATCGCCTCTCACCAGTACCCCTGGTCGAGTGCTGCCGGAGCCCCTTGTGTATGACAGAGAGGCACTTCTAACTCTGAACCTAGGTGGGGAGACGTGTGGAGAATTACCGGTACAACTAGGGGAGACATGTTTGAACTGTACTACATGCAACTTTGCTGCCCCAGTACCTTGCCGAGTGAGATGAGTCAGGGGACCTGAGAATCAAGTACAGATCATGGTTTGCCAATTAAACATTAGATCACTTGCCAAACACCACCTGGAAGTTCAGACGCTTATCGCCGAAGAATCCCCTGATGTGTTTTTCATCTGTGAAACTTGGCTGCGAGATGATGATATGACAGGGATAGTGAATCTTACTCTCCCTGCTGGATATCTGATTGAGACTCTAAATAGGGACTCAAGAGGCGGTGGCATCGCAGTAATTTATAAAGCTCAATACCCCTGTTCTTTTATTAAGGAAGATATATGTGGAGTGAATGTGCTCGTTTTAAGATTGCTATCAGTCAGCATTTTACACTTTGAGGACTATATATCTATCGTCCACCGGGACATGCCTCGAAGTTCAATGAGGCGATGTTAGAGGCAGCTAACTAATTGGTGGTGGGATCTGCCAACTTCACGATTCTGGAGGACCTGAATCTCCATTTTGATCAGACTCGGGATCCGATCATTCATAATCTGTTGGTGGACTTAGCCGCCTTACAGCTAAATCCACTAATTCATGGCACTACGCACTTGGCCGGGCATATTCTGGACCCAGTGTTTTCAAATATTCCGGCAGTAAATGTGGCTATACCGATGCCTATGGGCTGGACTGACCACTTTCTGGTTATAGCAAGCCTGGAGATCCTTGAGCCTTTTAGGGTGGAGGAGGTGAATAGGGTTTTGAAAAGGCCTTGGCACAAACTCAAATTGAAGGACTTTCATGCCTTCCTAGGGACATTTTCCCTGGAGGACACAGTGGATCCGGATGTGGCGTACACTACCTTCTGTGATTGGATTGTGAGGGGTCTGGACGCTTTTATTCCGGTTAAATGGACTAAGGGGCGTAGGTCCATTTCCAATCCATGGTACAGTGAGGCCTTGAGAGCACTGAGGAAGGAATGCAAGAGAGCTGAGCGGATATGGAGGAGGGACTATAAAGAGGGGGATAAAGCAACTTATTTGACTAAAATAAAGCTTTATCATAAAGCGATCTGTTCTGCACGTGCTACATTCTATGCAGAAGAAATAAAAACCAGCTCTAACCCCACTAAATGTATCTTTAAAATTGTGCAAGAGCTAAAGAGCTCCAGAACCAGGATATCTAATTTAACTTCTACACAGCAGTGCGAAGAATTGGCTACTTTCTTTGTTGAAAATGTGTATAAGGACTACAAGACTTTTTCACAGCACTCCCCTGGTCCTTATGTCCCCGCCGACACTAGGGCTGGTGGCCCCACCTTGGCAACCATACCGGAGATCTCTAGTGAAGAGCTAGTTAAACTATGCACTAAAGTGAAATCGGGATCTCCATCGGACCCTATGAGGCCGGTACAGTTTATGGAGTCCCTGATGCCCCTTCAACAGCCGCTTGGCGCTAAACTCACCCTGTCCTTTTCCACAGCCAAAGTTCCTAGGGCCTGGAAACAGGCGTGGGTATCCCCCATCATCAAGAAGCCCTTATTGGATCCGTCTAAACCGGAAAACTTCAGGCCCATCTCCCTCCTACCGTGGGTGGCCAAGATAGCTGAGGCCCATGTGAACAATGTACTATCTCAAAATCTGAGCCATAATGACATTCTGGATCCGTCTCAAAACGGGTTCAGGCCTAGCCATAGCACTGAGTCCGCCCTTCTTGCCACAACTGAACATTTAAGGATGATCCTCGATGCCGGTCAGAGTGCAGCGCTGATTTGTTAGATCTCAGCGCTGCCTTTGATACGGTGTCGCATGATATTCTTCTGTATCGGCTGGAGGCCGTAGGGATCACGGGATCCGCTTTGGAATGGTTCCGATCATTTCTAGAGGAAAGATCTTTTCGGGTTTCAGCACCACCGTACATCTCTCAGTCTCATTCTATCGGTCAGGGGTTTCCGCAAGGCTCTGCACTTAGTCCGTCTTTGTTCAATCTCTATGTGCAACCTCTTGCAGCTGTGGCAAAGGAGTGGGACCTAACTCTGGTATCATATGCGGATGATAGCCAGCTGGTTATCACCCTAGCTGAAGGGCCTTCTGCATCAGCCACTAGGTTAAGAGATGGGATGGCAGCTGTTGCCCAGTGGATGGCAGACAATTGTCTGCAGCTCAATGCTAGTAAAATAGAGGTCTTGCTCGTAGGGAAGAACATCGCCCTTTGGAATGAGCATTGGTGGCCGGCCTCGTTGAGCACAATGCCAACGCCAAAACCTCTAGTTAAGAACTTAGGAGTCTGGATGGACTCCTCACTTAGCTTTCAGACACACACTAAGAGAGTGGCAGCTACTTGTGTGGGCCTGCTGAGAGGCCTTAAACCCATCCTGAAGTACTTTGAGTCAACAGTACGTCAGCTCATTGTTCAAGCCATGATCATTTCACGTTTGGACTATGCCAGCGTGCTGCTCCTGGGTGCTAACAAAGCTGAGGTCCTGCGACTCCAACGGGTTCAAACTTGGCAGCGAGAACTTTGATTGGACTCCCCCGCAGGTGCTCTGCCAGAGCAATGATTGGAAGGCTGCATTGGCTCCCGATCGTATCTCAGATCCAGTTTAAAGCTCTTGTCATGGCGTTTAAGATCCTTAAAACCGGAGTCCGGTTTTACTGCGCCCTCTGTTGTCCCTGTATGTTCCCAGGCGTAGCCTGCGCTCACTGGGACAACATAAGGTGAGTGTACCACAAACTAAATTATGCCGCATGGGTGGTCGCTCCTTCCGAGTCTTGGCGGCTAAACTATGGAATTCCTTGCCGGTCCACATTCGTGGTATGGAGAACCTGCAGGCTTTTCGGAAAGCCATTAAAACCTTTCTTTTTCCACCATTATAGGTTTCTTCTGTCTATGATTGGCTAGCCCTGAGTATCTGTCTCTTTTGATCTAGCAGCGCCGGGACGCCTCGTTGCTGGGGCAGCTGTTGCGCTTATAAAATTCATAACATAAGTTTCTACATTAAGCCCTGAAATCCTTGCTGCGTTTCTTCGTGCATCCATCCAGGCATTCACTCATCGCCGATTATTTATTCATCATCCTGTACCCATTATCTAATTGCTGATTCATTTCAAAATTGGCGTGTGTGTCATAAAAAGACAGCCTTTCTCCCAGATGCCATCGTCGCTGGCGAGGCACAGCACAGCCGGGCCGGGCGCGGCATTTTTAGGCTGCCATATGCTCCTCTTTTTCTTGCACAGAGTGAGCGCGTGGAGGGGGCAGGGACCAGGGGTCAATGTCTCTGGCTTCTCGTACCTAGGCAAGAGGTGATGGAATGCAGGAAACCAGTTTGAGGGGAGGGGGATTCGGGGACATACCCATTGTCCTGCAGAAACCCATGCACCACATTGCCCCTAGACATAAAGAGTGCAGGCTCATGATGTATAGATTTATTAGCATGATATACCAACTGGATGTTTCGAATGGTGTATCCTTTGCAGATGAAGTAGAATAAGAGTTGACTGTGGAACATAATGAGTGCTAATCAGATGTCCCAAGGCCACTAATGTCATAAATACACCTCTTTGCTTGTAGCTTTTGGTGCGTGAGGAAAAAGATGAGTGAGTGCCACATGATGCTTGAGTATGTTGGTGATTTGCCATACATTCTCACCAATTAATTTGTTGTGAACATATATATTTCCATGGCAAATCACTGCAGAAACCCAATAACATAGTAACCTAGTGAGCCTAGGAGCTTTAGTTTGGGGGTTTTGGTGTGAGATGTGTTTTTCTCCAGTATGATGTGGTACATTATGAATAGGGCTCCCGGTTTTATGGTATTCATTTTTTTGGCATTTCTGTCTGTATTTATCCACATTTATTTGTTGCCAATTTTATCTGTATTTATCCATATTTATTTATGGTTTTGTAGAAAAATGAAGCTGAAATTACTATATTTCCACATTTAGTTTGCTTCAGTGATGCCAAATAACTAAGATCAAAAGTCCTGCGAAGTCACTTTCTGTGATGTCACTTCTTGCGACACAATATGCAATTAGAGGGACCTCACATCTTCCCTTTCGCCCAGGGCCCTCAGAAGGCCTAGGACCGGCACTGCTACCCCTCTGTCTCCACCAACACTGAACATAGGGAATCCGGACTTCTTTCGGCACAGTGTGGGACTGCCTTTGCTGTCTGGCAGGAGGCTAATTGCAAATGCATATGTGATCTGTATGATGTAAATGGTCTCATGTATTTCCCTACGCTCTAATTGACATTTGGACTCCCCTACACAGCTCACTGGCAGCACATGGCCATTTGCCATTTAGTGATGCAACCTTGGCTCCCATTGTATGCCAGACGGGTGCTCACACACTTTGAAAAGTGGCTTCTTACCTATTTCTCCAACAAGAGAATTCCTGCTTACATCTACTCTTTTCTCTACACCCCATGCAAGCCACTGAAATCTGCTGCATGAAATAGATGGGAAAAGGAATGCAAACGCACCTTCACAGACAGGTGCCCTTAAAACCACCAGCAAGGAAATGTTCCTAAAAATCGCTCATTACTGGTATTTTACCACAACTAGGATGGCTCAATGAGATCCAAAGAGATAGCACATGCTAGCAACAGTGGGGGCAGCTGGACACCCTTATACATTTACTATGGCATTGCCCCAAGCTAAACTCCTTTTTTGATGGGGTAATTGAGGGTAGTAAACAAAATGTTTAATACAGATAGCTCAACATTTCCCAGCTATATTCTCTTGGATATCCCCAATCCATTGACATATCCACTCAAGAAATCTAAAGGCAGAGTGATCACCCTCGCCCTGGGAGCCGCTGAAAAGGTTCTTCTCTCTAAACGGTGCAATGATGTAATGTCAGAAAACCTAAACTGGTGACACAAACTTTGGAAAATACTGGGAATGGAGAAACTAACTGGAGTAGCAGCACTGTGTTAAAATTGTTATGTTAAAATTGACTTGTAAAGCGCACGTTCACCAAACGGTTTCTTTGCGCTATGAGCAGGACAGTAGCAGCACCAGAAAGTGAGTGAAAATCAGTTGGGAGAAAAGCCAGGTTTTGAGTAGTTTCCTGAATTGAGTATAGGAGTCCGCTATACGCAAATAGAGAGGGAGGGCGTTCCAAAGTTGGGGGGCCAGGGTCGTATATGGCCACCATGTTTCTTAAGTTTGTTGGAGTGGGGGACCAGCAGGTTCTTATTGGAGGATCGTAGGTCGCGGGAAGGAAAATACAGCTGAGTGTTATGAGCAATGAAAGCAGGACAGAGTTGGGGTATGGGGAGCCAGTGAAGGCTTTTCAACAGTGGTTTCACATGAGAGTGCTTTGGCTGCCCAAGAATAAGTCTGGCTGCCTGGTTCTGGACCCGTTGCAACCGATGTGATTGGTACGCAGGTATGCCAATGTACAGGGAGTTAGTGTAGTCAATAGGCGAAATAACTAGGGCGAGACCAACTTGGGTCAAAGCTTCGATGGAGAGGAATCTGCTGATTTTTCAAATTCTACGAAGATAGAAAAAGCATGCCGAAACCACTGAGCTGACCTGGGCCTTCATGGTGAGATCATTGCTGATCATAATACCCAGACTTTTTATCGAAGAGGCCGGTACTGGGGGGCTCCCTAAAGATGGGGGCACTCTCCCCTTGTTTGACGAGACCTGGGTGCCTTGTATCCACTATCTCTCTGAGGAGTTTTGAGAACTGTACTGCCCACTTTACTTGCTGATCCTCCAATTTACCTCCCCAAGCAATGCTTCCTCATAGCTACCACTTTAGCATCAATATTTCCTTACACTTTTCCGCCAATGTGAAGTATTGAATGGAACCACACTTCTCCCCTTCTCCTTCTATGTCGTCCCCAGTGCTCCCTCCCCCCTCTTTATAGTTCGAAGTGAACGTGTTCTTTGATAAGCCCATGGTTTGTATGTGGATGTAGGTGGGATGGTTGTTGTACTCTCCTTGTTTTGTCTATTTTTATATAAATAAAAAGATCTTAAACCTAAGAAAGAAAGTAGAAGAACAAGGGGTTAATGGAGAACTGTTAGACTTGGCATCTTTTGGCGTGTTTCCCCTGATTTTTTGCCTTCTGACCTCCTGGTTTTGACTCTGTTTTTGCTGGTGTAATGATTCTGCGTACTTTCCTCACTGCTGTCCAGTGGTAAAATGCAAGTGCTACTGTATAAAATGTGTTGTGGATTGGTTTTTCAGCGATTGCCCTATTTGATTTATGTGTCAGTCCCTAGTAAAGTGCACTGCGGGCATCTATTACAATTACACAAACATATGAAGTACATTAAATGTCGCAGTGCAGTCTGGACTAGAAAACAGGGGGTGCTGAGAGTACAACAGTAGATCCGTGTGCATCCAGCAGTGTGACATTACCAATTGTGTCCATGCTTGACACATAATTTGGTGCAATGCAGTCCAAATGAAGCCACATACCACTGCACTGCAGCACCTCTGCCACATAATAAGAAGAGTAGTGTAACACATTAATTAAACTATCCCATCCCTCCCTCCCGATCCCAACTTTATTTGGCCCTACCCACATTAACTTACTTCTCCGAGTGTTCTGCTAGCTGCCCCCGGTTGCACTCAAGCATTTCAAAGTATACACTATGCAGTGTTAGGTCTGCAGGACATATGGATCAGAAGTAGTGTAAACTGAAAGAGGGCCTGGACAACAAAGCCGCCATTAATCCTGTGTTACTGGGACAGGTGGCGGTGCCAGGGCTCTGGACACTTCCAGCATGCTATCCCAGTCCAGAGAGAAAATCTTTTTTGCGCAGTCCCCGGGCTTCCTCCCGGCAGATAGCAGCACTTGCTGCGCCACCCTACCTCACTACGTCCCCGTGCCAGCCATAGAGCGGTGGGGTTGTGACCAACTTCCACCACATCGTGATGGAGCATTTGGCCAGAAGTAGTGTTAAATCTGTAAAGCGAAGCTGTACCTTCTGTGCTTTAGGGCGTCGGATCAGCCCTAGTAAGCAGACTGCAGGCGTTCCCAGGGATAGAGATCCCAACTGCAGATTTGACCAAGGTAACCACTTTCGACCAGTAAAGTGTGAGCACAGGGCACTGCCAGACCATGTGTAATAAATAAGCATATTCTAGCTTACATCTGGGGCAGCAATGTTGTGTGGTTGGGAATATGCTTTGCAGCAGGTGTGGAGTGAGATACGCCCTATGTAAGACCATAGATTGAATACATTTAAATTTGGCGTTACGAGGGATTTTCTTGGGGTATTCTAAGATCATGTTCCTGTCTCTATCCATCAGGTCTGTACCAAGGTCCATGGACCATTTGTTGCTCAAGTTGGTCAATGGGATTCTAGTGTGGGTTTTAATGCCTTTGCAGAGCCACTAAGTGAGATGATGGCCCTCTCCCATCAAGTAGGTCATAAAGACCATTTCATGCTGAGGGGGTTCCTCCCTGTGTGGTGCCCAATGTTTCTTTACAAATTGGAGGACTACAGCGTGTGTTAAATATAATGTGTCGGAGACTCCATGATGTCTTACAAAGTTACCATGGTTCATAAGTGTACCCTCATCAAACAGAGCACCCACTGTGGTGACACCGCCCTCCGTCCAGAGAAGTAGCTGCCTTTTAGTGAGGAAGCCAGTGGGGGTAGGGATGCCGATGAGTGGTGTGGTATCAGAGTAAGGCAGATATGCGTGTAATGTGTGGATTTTTTCCAGTATGTAAGCGCTGTGCGCAGGAGTGTCGGGGCATCAGTCGGGAACCTAGCCATCCATAGGAGCAGTGTGTGCAGCCTCCCTCGATCTATGTCAGAGGGAGTATAATCTATTTCATGCAGGTTTTGTCCTGTCAGCCAGTCCGAAAGCCATTGCAGTTGGCTCGAGTAACAGTAGGAACAAAAATCCGGGGCACCCAGTCCACCCTTATCGGTGTCTAACTGCAGCTTGGCTAGTCCCACTCTGCGTCGACCGCTGTCCCAAATCAAGGCAGAGGGGAAGATTTACAAGCCCCTTGCGCCACTTTTGCGTCACTTTTAACATGGGAAAAGGGACACAAAAGTGACGCAAGAGGCTTGTAAATCTGCCCCAGAGAGTTTAGTGTTCAGTGAGTTGAGAAGTAGGGTCGGAATCACTACTGTCAAGTTAGTACAAAAGTATAGCAAGCGAGGTAGGACTACCATTTTTTAAATCGCTACACGTCCCATCACCGAGACTGGTAGGGAAGACCAGAAAGTGACCTGTGATTGGAGAGATCTGATAGCCTTACCCAGGTCACCCTCTATGAGATCCGGTACAGTTCTGTACACTTGTATGCCTAGGTACTTGACCGTGTGTGTAGCAACCGTTAAGGAGTGGGGACCAAACCGGATCGCCTCTGGGCATAGGACTTGCTTTCTTTTATGCTAAGGCCTGAGAGTCGTGCAAAGGAGGTGAAGATGTCCAGGATAGTTGTGAGATCTGAGGTCCGATCATTGGCATACAAAATGATATCATCTGCGTATGCAGAAATTGCATGAGCAGCCTGCCCCACACATATTCCTGTTTGCGCAGCTGATAGCCGCACCTTAAGAGCCAACGGCTCCAGGGCCAATTCGAATAACAATGGGGACAAGGAGCAGCCCTGACGGGTGCCTTTGCCAATCGGGTACTCCCGTGAGAGGTGGCTCCCAGTGCAAGCCCTCGCAGTGGGGCCTGTATACAGCAGTTTAACCCACTTCAGATAGTCCAGAGGTATTCCGAATCTCTCGAGTATCCAAAGCATGTAGTCCCATCTGAGCGTGTTAAATACCTGCATCAGATCCAGAGTGACGCATCCTGTATTACTTCTTTCCTGGGAGGTGGCCGCCATGACCTGGTACAGCCTCCTAATGTTAAGTGAAGTACTCCGCGCCGGCACGAACCCCACTGGTCTGGGTGAATTAACTTATGCAGATAATGGAGTAGGCAGCTGGAAAGGACTTTACTCAGTATGTTGTATTTATTTGTGAGTAGGGACAGAGTAGGGACAGAGGTCTATAACTCAACAGATCTGCTGCCAAGAGTCCCGGTTTGGGAAGGGATACTACCAGTGCCTGCCTAGTGGTGGGGGCAGTGTCCCTGTGGCCAATGCTGTGTTATACAGACGCTCTAGCTGCCGTACCAGGGAGTCTGAGAATGTAGCAAAGAATTCGGCCGGGAGGCCATCAAGGCCAGGGCCTTGTTCCGAGGCAGGCCTCTGATGGCCTCCTTGATTTCCACCCTTGTGATTGGGCCAGAGAGAGCGTCCTGTGCCGCTTTGGTCAGTTGAGGGAATGGTACATCAGTTAGAAAAGCGTGAAGGCATCTTCTGCCAGCGGAGGGGGTGATTGGTATAGTGCCTGATAATATTTGCAGAAGGCTTCAATTATGCCTTGATGCGTGTCCGCTGTGTCCCTGTTCATAGTGGTTGCCTCGTCTATTGGGGTATAGGGGGGGTCATCACGGAGTATGCGCGCCAGTAGCGGACCAGCTTTGTCAGCATTGGTGCTTCTCGTGTGTGTAGGTGGTGTAGTCGATATATCTGAGTGTTTCCAGTAGCTCAGCGTGTTTTATTTGAGTGTCCTCCAAGAGTGCTCCCTTAGTGGGATCATTCGCTGCGTCCTGTTCGAGGCTATTCAGGGAATTCTCTGCTTCTCTAAGGTTGTTGTGTTTCCTGTCTCGCCCCCTCTGTGGTGCTGATGGCTATACTCCTGACCAACGTCTTGAATGCATCCCACTCTTTCTGCGGGGTGGAGGCAGTTCCTGTGTTTTCTACAAAGTAGTGGTCGATATCCACAGCCAAGGCCTCCCGGAAGACGGAGTCCTCAAGGATTAGGGGCCATAATTTCCAAGTGGGGACCGGGGTGGGAATTCTGCCCGAGCCAAGAGTAATCTCCAAGGGGTTATGGTCAGAGAGTGTCTTACCCAAGTATGTAGCATGAGTTACCTGAGTGGTGATGTGTTTGGAACAGAAGATCCTATCGATTCGAGTGCGGAGTTGATGTGGGTGCGAGAAGAATGAATATTCTCTACTGCTGGGGTACTTCAAACGCCAGACATCCCTCAGACCCCATCCCATTGGCACAGTGCCTCAGCCTGTCATATGGTGCCAGCTCCACAAAGAGGGGGGTGTGATCTATCAATGGCGGGATCCACACAGTGTTGTAATCCCCGTCCAGTATCCATGAGCATGTAGCTCAAGGTGCCAGGACAGGGTTAAGGCTTGGGAGGTATTTATCCTGTTCAAAGTTGGGTGCGTATATGCTACCTACGATTATTTGTGTTCCATCTAGTGTGTCCCTCACCAGGATATATCTACCCCTGGGGTCCGCTCGTTGTTCCAGTGCCTTGAAGGGGACCCCACTCCTAACCCAAATGGATGCGCCTCAAGCAAAGGTGGAATATGCTGTGAAAAAAACCTGCCCCCTCCATTTTTTACAGAGCTTAACCACCTCAGCCATAGTCAGGTGGGACTCCTGTAGGACTACTATATGCGCTCGCCACCTATTTAATTGCACGTGGAATCTGTGCCTTTTGTGGACGGACCCCAGGCCCAGTGCATTCCAGGTGATCATGTTATAACTGTCCTGCATCTGTATATGGTATATGCACATGTTCAGTGTTAGGGGAGCAGCGATACTCCGGGTAGCGTAGGTGGTGGGCCAGATCATGAAAACTACAAAACTACATTCTACAATACTCGGGCCAGAAGCGCGAACTGCGCTGGCCCAAACCATGTGCACAACGGTGCTAATTAGTAATAGTGTATGTGTTGCTTTCACTGCAGGGGGGTGCATTTCTGTTGGCTGCTTAGTGAGGTTAGAGTGTTGTGAGCTCCACACAGCCTGGACCACATTTGTGAACATATATCGTGTGTTTGGAACTTTGGGTGCACGTAAATTCCGTGAATACTTACATAAACATTGAGTTGTGATTGACATACGTCATGCACCATTATTGACCAAGACGAAGCATTATTAAAGAAAGCCATCAGCAGTTTGGGGTGTGATATTACTGAATAATGTTATACTGGTCTCTGAATCCATACAGTTCGAGACGTCTTCTGAGGAGTCCGAAAGTATTGGATGGGTTTCGTCTCGGAATCTGTTGGCAGCCTCCAGTGCTTCCGTCTGATCCCGTGGAACCTGTTCTGGTGTGGGAGTTCCTGTCCTGGATGTGTGCCCCCGCCAGAGGCGTTTCAATTTACGTACTCATCTCGGTTTTGGGGATGCGGTGGCTATCTGCGAGGAGCGGCCAGACCCCCCCCAGGGAAACATCATTTCACGCCATTCTTCCACCTCATCAGGTGTGTCAAAAAACTGTGTCTTTTGGTCGTAAATCACTTTTAACTTGGCTGGGAACAGCAGTGCATATTTAATGTTCAGTGCTCTGAGATTTTTTCTTTGCGTCTTGATATAGGGAGTGCTTGCGTTGTACCAGGGTGGTGTAGTCCGGGTACAGGGACACCCGCTGGTTCTCATATTGTATTTGGGACAGTTCTCTCGCCTTTTGTAACAGAGTGTTTTGGTCTCTAAAGTTCAGGATTTTCACAATCAGGGGACGGAGATGAGCCCCTGCGGTTGGTCTGTCAGACGGGATTCTATTTGCCCTCTCTACGCAGAAAAGGTCCGATAGGCCCTCCGGGTCTACGTGTTCCCTGAACCACTGTTCCATGAATCTGGTAGCATCCGGTCCCTCACAACATTCTGGCAGGCCTATGACAAGGATGTAGTTGCGTCGGGCATGTCCCTCCACGTCATCTTCCCTCTCTTGTAGCCCAGCGATCTGTTTTTGGAGTTGCGCAAGCTGGGCGCTATAATCCTTGTGGTGTGGTACCAATTCCATCAGTGCAAGTTTATTATCTTTAACAACCGCGGCAAGCTTGTCATGGTCAGCCTTATGGAGGGTAAACCCCATTGTTAGGGAATCAAGTTGCTGTTCAGTGGCCTTCCTTGAGTCACACACCTCCATCAGGATAAGGTCTAATTTGTCCGGGGGGGCCTCCACGTCAGTAGGCGGGATACTGTTAGGCATCTGTGTGGCACACCCCGTGTCGTCGGTCTGCTGGGTGTCAGCAGCGCCAGTGTCTGGCACTTTGCCCCTGGTGCGTCCCATTGTTGTGAAACCGTGAGATGCAAGCCGTGGGCCCAAAAGAAGTCTGCAGTCCTCAGCCGCAGGGGTGGCAAAGCCATGCACAGCTATCGGTAGGGCGCTCCCCTCGTCGCCAAGGCTGTGTTTGGGGGTGGCAGGGGACCGGCCGCACAGCGGCTGTGAGTGAATTGGGATTGACCTTCCACCTCGGGCCCCCCTCAATCTCTCACCGAGCAGTAATGTCACACCCAGTCAACGCTGCATCCCAAGTGCGACACAGGTTGGGAAGAACCAGGCAGGGACGAGGCAGGGAAACATCATTTCAAGCCGTTCTTCCACCTCGTCAGGTGTGTCAAAAAACTGTGTCTTTTGGTCGTAAATCACTTTTAACTTGGCCGGGAACAGCAGTGCATATTTAATGTTCAGTGCTCTGAGTTTTTTCTTTGCGTCTTGATATAGTGAGTGCTTGCGTTGTACCAGGGTGGTGTAGTCCGGGTACAGGGACACCCGCTGGTTCTCATATTGTATTTGGGACAGTTCTCTCGCCTTTTGTAACCCAGTGTTTTAGTCTCTAAAGTTCCGGATTTTCACAATCAGGGGACGGGGATGAGCCCCTGCGGTTGGTCTGCCAGACGGGATTCTATTCACCCTCTCTACGCAGAAAAGGTCCGATAGGCCCTCCGGGTCTACGTGTTCCCTGAACCACCGTTCCATGAATCTGGTAGCATCCGGTCCCTCACAACATTCTGGCAGGCCTACGACAAGGATGTAGTTGCGTCGGGCATGTCCCTCCACGTCATCTTCCCTCTCTTGTATCCCAGCGATCTGTTTTTGGAGTTGCGCAAGCTGCGCGCTATAATCCTTGTGGTGTGGTACCAATTCCATCAGTGCAAGTTTATTATCTTTAACAACCGCGGCAAGCTTGTCATGGTCAGCCTTATGGAGGGTAAACCCCATTGTTAGGGAATCAAGTTGCTGTTCAGTGGCCTTCCTTGAGTCACACACCTCCATCAGGATAAGGTCTAATTTGTCCGGGGGGGGCCTCCACGTCAGTAGGCGGGATACTGTTAGGCATCTGTGTGGCAGACCCCGTGTCGTCGGTCTGCTGGGTGTCAGCAGCGCCAGTGTCTGGCACTTTGCCCCTGGTGCGTCCCATTGTTGTGAAACCGTGAGATGCAAGCCGTGGGCCCAAAAGAAGTCTGCAGTCCTCAGCCGCAGGGGTGGCAAAGCCATGCACAGCTATCGGTAGGGCGCTCCCCTCGTCGCCAAGGCTGTGTTTGGGGGTGGCAGGGGACCGGCCGCACAGCGGCTGTGAGTGAATTGGGATTGACCTTCCACCTCGGGCCCCCCTCAATCTCTCACCGAGCAGTAATGTCACACCCAGTCAACGCTGCATCCCAAGTGCGACACAGGTTGGGAAGAACCAGGCAGGGACGAGGCAGGGAAACATCATTTCAAGCCGTTCTTCCACCTCGTCAGGTGTGTCAAAAAACTGTGTCTTTTGGTCGTAAATCACTTTTAACTTGGCCGGGAACAGCAGTGCATATTTAATGTTCAGTGCTCTGAGTTTTTTCTTTGCGTCTTGATATAGTGAGTGCTTGCGTTGTACCAGGGTGGTGTAGTCCGGGTACAGGGACACCCGCTGGTTCTCATATTGTATTTGGGACAGTTCTCTCGCCTTTTGTAACCCAGTGTTTTAGTCTCTAAAGTTCCGGATTTTCACAATCAGGGGACGGGGATGAGCCCCTGCGGTTGGTCTGCCAGACGGGATTCTATTCACCCTCTCTACGCAGAAAAGGTCCGATAGGCCCTCCGGGTCTACGTGTTCCCTGAACCACCGTTCCATGAATCTGGTAGCATCCGGTCCCTCACAACATTCTGGCAGGCCTACGGCAAGGATGTAGTTGCGTCGGGCATGTCCCTCCACGTCATCTTCCCTCTCTTGTATCCCAGCGATCTGTTTTTGGAGTTGCGCAAGCTGCGCGCTATAATCCTTGTGGTGTGGTACCAATTCCATCAGTGCAAGTTTATTATCTTTAACAACCGCGGCAAGCTTGTCATGGTCAGCCTTATGGAGGGTAAACCCCATTGTTAGGGAATCAAGTTGCTGTTCAGTGGCCTTCCTTGAGTCACACACCTCCATCAGGATAAGGTCTAATTTGTCCGAGGGGGGCCTCCACGTCAGTAGGCGGGATACTGTTAGGCATCTGTGTGGCAGACCCCGTGTCGTCGGTCTGCTGGGTGTCGGCAGCGCCAGTGTCTGGCACTTTGCCCCTGGCGCGTCCCATTGTTGTGAAACCGTGAGTTGCAAGCCGTGGGCCCAAAAGAAGTCTGCAGTCCTCAGCCGCAGGGGTGGCAAAGCCATGCACAGCTATCGGTAGGGCGCTCCCCTCGTCGCCAAGGCTGTGTTTGGGGGTGGCAGGGGACCGGCCGCACAGCGGCTGTGAGTGAATTGGGATTGACCTTCCACCTCGGGCCCCCCTCAATCCCGCACCGAGCAGTAATGTCACACCCAGTCAACGCTGCATCCCAAGTGCGACGCAGGTTGGGAAGAACCAGGCAGGGGGTTACAGCTCCGCCTCAATTGTCCCCTCAGGGAGACAGTGGGTCCGAAGTGTTCCAAGTTCAATCCCCTGTGGGGCTGCCCTACACACACAATCTTGCAATGGGGCCCCCATGATGTAATCTGTGTCACCAGGATGGGGAGGGCCGACTTACTTGTTCAATCAGAGTAATCACAATGGGTCCAAGAACTGTTCAAATGGGTGGGTACCTCAAATCACCATCACAGATCCGTCCACAGATGCAGGGGTAGTGCAATAAGCCCGGGTCTGTGCCCATCCATCTGCTGCAGTCCACACTTGTGTCACACAGGCCTGTAGTCCAGCACCAGAGCCGCTGTGTGGATCCTCCAGTTTATGCAGTGTCTGGGGCAACAGCGGTATGGGGTAACTCTATTCTGTCTCACCTCAGCAGTGCAGCACATGGCCCGTAGCTGCGCCCACCTTCGCCGCATCACTCAGGCATTGCTGCCGAACGCGGCACACAACTGTCCGGCCAGAGCTCGGTTCACAGTGGCCGGCGGCCAACAGCACGGCGGGCAGGTCGCAGACAGTTTCCCCGTGGGTTACCCCTCAGCGCGGCAGTGATGTGTAGGCAGGGGGTCACCAGGGACAGTCTCTTGCCACCCCCCACAGAGTCCAGGCGCTGTCCGTGTCCCCAGCAAAGCCAGCAGTCGACACCAACCGGCAGAGAGAGTGGGCAACAGAGTCGTCGGTCGCCACAGTACTCACATGCAGCATCACCTACTCCCCAGCATGGCAGGCCATGGGTATTCGGCGACCCTGAGCACCTGGCTGATTCCTCAGCACTGATGTCAGTCGCCGGACACAGGTCTCCACATCGCTTTGTCCGCACCTCCACAGTGCCCCCGCCTTGGTCACGGGGGGCCAGGCAGTGAACAGCCGTTCATTGCCACTCCGGCCCAGGTTTCAGCGTTCATATAAGCACTGGCGCTACTTACTCCTCCCCAAGGTAGGCCGCTGATCCTGCGGCCTACACACAGCCTCCGGGGCTTGACCTCGATCGGGAGGAATCAGCGATTCCCGGCAGCGAATTTGGCAGTTAGTGCCCCCAGCATGCTGTGGTGGGCCAGGACAGGGCCTGTTATACGTGGTGTGGGCTGCTTAAGCACGACACAGGGACACCAGCTTAGTTCTATGCTGGAAGACCCCAAGCGGTCTTCCGCTCTGTTTATTTACACCCCGGAGCGAGCCCGCCCCGGGGGTGTGGGGATGCATGTGCAGATAGCAACAAAGTATGGATGAGCCCAGGTGGCTCTCTACATCCCTCCTTCAACTTAGTCTGCTCCTCCAAGTGCTCGCACCATCAAGGTGATGTCCATGCAAAGTCTCTCAGTCTCTGGCTCGGACCCGGATTGGGTCGCAGGTTGTACCGCTGACTTCGGACCACCGGGGATGCCACAACCCCAGTCGGGGTTGCATCCACACTCTCGCCACTCGAGGCTGGGCACGGTCGGCTGGAGCTGATTCCGGTGTTCTGATTTGCCGCCCCGAGTAAGCTTCCTCCGTTTTTTCCTGCCGGCGGTGACCTTGAGAACGACTCCCCAAAGTCCAGACCATAGTCCTCCGCGTCCTCCTGGTCTTCAACCATTGCTGGGGGCTCGGTCGGCCCTCCCGCTTTTTTGAAACATGACACATTGCGGGTTACCACCTGACTGCCTCGCCGGACGGTGACCATGGTTCCCTGAACCTTGTCTACTGTCCACACCTCCGGCGCGAAGGGTGTTCGAAACTTCCAGCCTGGGTGTCGATCCCCAACCACCACAGTGTCTCCTTCCTGTAGCGACGGCTGTTGGGCATGCCGTGCTTCACTCGCCTTCTGATTTGTGGCTCGCCTCCGAGCTTGAATCGCCTCTCCGTTCCTCGCCTCAGGGGTCCATGAGTGGTCAGTCGGGATGCTGTCCCGGGGTGCTCTCTTGAACAACACATGCGCTGGGGCACATTTGATGGTACTGTGTGGAGTCTGATGATAGGCACCTAGGAAGTGGTCAAGGGCTACTTCGGGGTCCTCCCCGCCATCCACGGCAATCCTCAGAGCTCGGTTGAGTGTTCTCATCAATGTTTCTACCTCCCCATTGGCCTGGGGCCATAACGGGGTGATCTTTCGGTGTGTGATCCGGAGGTTTTCGAGGTAGCTTTGAAACTCCCTTCCCTGGAAGGGTGGCCCGTTGTCTGACTTGATTACCTCTGGGAGCCCCAAGGTGGCGAAGATGCGGTTCAGTGCCTTCTTGACTTGGGGAAAAGCAATTGAGGTTATCATCTCCACCACTGGGAATTTTGAAAATGAATCAACGAGAACGAGCGTGTGCCGGCCGTCCGGGAAGCTCCCGAAGTCAATACTCAGGTGGGTCCACGGCGTCTCGGGTGCCTCTTCCGCTATCACCGGTGCCGGCGCGGGGTCTCCGCCAGTGATGGTGCAGGCGTGGCAGGAGCGTACCATCTCGTCGACCATGCTATCCATGGCTGGGAACCAGACCTTGCTTCTCAGACGGGCTTTGGTTTTAGCCATCCCCTGATGACCGACATGTGCTATCGCCAGCATCCGAGGCTGAAGGCTCTCCGGCACTACGATCAAGTGCCCTCTGAGGATGACTCCCTCGTCACCCACACTCAGCTCGTTCCTGACTTGCCACAGTTGCTGCCGTGAATGACTGACTTCTGATCGAAGACTCTGGGCTCCATCCAGAAAGTGAGTCCAGCGATTTCCTTCTAGAGCGTGCCTGACGCAAAATAATGTTTCATCCTTCGTTGTCGCATCTCCTATCTCCTTCAGCATCATTGGGTCCGGGCACGCCGCTTGCGAGATCATGTGAACAAACTCTTCTGCTCCCGGTCTGTCTTCCAGGGGGTGGGCCGGCTTGGTAACATCAGGATGCCGGGATAGATAGTCGGCTGGGTTGTGCGCTCCTGGTCTGAAGAGAATCTTGAAGTTGTACCCCTGTAGTTGGATGGCCCAGCGCTCTATCCGTGGGGGTGCTAGCCTGGACGATCCTGCAAACAGAGGTAGCAGGGGCTTGTGGTCCGTCACTACGCTGAATTCTTGACCACACAAGTATAGGTGGAAGTGTTGGCACGCCCACTTTATCGCCAGTGCCTCACGCTCAATCTGGGCGAATCGGGTTTCTGTGTCAGTCAGGGCCTTGCTCCCGTAGGCTACCGGCTTCCATTCTTCCAATCCGTATTCCTGTAGGAGCATCACCCCGAGGCCCACCGGGCTGGCATCCACGATCAGTTCTGTTTTGCGGCGTGGTTGGAAGTATGCCATCACTGTTGTGTCAAGAAGACTCACTTTGATGTCTTGAAACGCCTTGTTGGCTGCCACTGTCCACTCCCACTTGTGGTCTTGCCGTGTGAGAGCCCTCAGGGGTTCCGCCAGAGCCGCCAGGTTGGGGATGAACCGGCCGCAGTAAGTGGCTATGCCCAGGAAGCTTCACACTTCAGTGAGAGTCCGCGGGGTGCTTGCTGTTCTGATCGCTTCCGCTTTCTTGGGGTCTACTTTTAGGCCATCGCGGGTGAAGGTGTACCCGAAAAAGTCAATGGACTCCTGGTAAAACGAGCACTTTGACCGATGCAGGGTCAATCCACTTTCCACCAGCCTTTGTAGCGTCGCTCTTAGATGGTCATGATGTTCTTCTAGGGTGTTGGAGTAGACGAGGATATCGTCGCTGAGGTTGATTACGCCGCTCAGACCTGACAGCACCTCGCGTATGGCATTTTGGAACACCTCAGCCGCTGAGGACACACCAAAGCTCAGCCGCCGGTACCTTCTTAGCCCCACGTGGGTCGAAAACGTGGTTATGTAGCGACTCTCCGGCTCTAATTCGAGTTGATGGTAGCCCGAGTTGAGATCCAGCTTCGAGAACCATTTCGCCCCGTTCAGGACGGCCACGATGTCGTCCATGGTGGGGGTAATGTGCCTCTCCCTCTTTACGGCTGCATTGGGGAGCCTCATATCAACGCACTGCCTGATCGCCTCTGGTTGCTTCGGTTTGGGCGCCACGACCAGTGGGGATACCCAGGGGGTCGGACCTGACACCTTTTCTATCACCCCGAGGTCTTCTAGCTTCTTGAGTTCTTCCTCCACTTGTGGCCGGAGGTTGAACGGCACTCGCCTGTGCCGGAGGGCTACTGGGCGTACAGAGGTATCTATGTGTAGATGAAATTTCTTCCCTTTGAGTTTCCCCAGGCCTTGGAATAGTGCGGGGAACTCCTTCAACAGATTGTGCGCATGTGACTGATGTACTTGGTTTGCAAAGAATATGAGTCCCAGGTTCTCCGCCATGTGGCAGCTCAGAAGAGTACCCTTCTTCCCTTTTGTGATATGAAAACGTGCTTCCATCAAATACTCTCTATTCACGACAGTGGTGCTGATTACGCCTCGCAGTGGTAGTGGGTCTGTTCCTCCATAGGTGTAGATCCACGCACTGGAGCGTGCAAGAGCGGGCTTAAGTGACATTTTTTCGTATTGATCTGAGTCCATTACGTTGACTGAGGCCCCCGTGTCAATGAGGGCTCTCACTTCCGTGCCCTCAATGGAAACAGAGCACATGGGCGGCGGTCTCCCCTCTTTGTGGACACTCTGCCGACATACAAGATGACGTACACTTCCTCATCGTCGTCGTCTTCATATCATGGTCGCCTTTCTTGGGCTTGTCTGTCGGGGGGTGGTAGATCCTGGTCTAGTGACAACTGTCAGATGCGCTGTGACAGGTGTCTGGGTCCGTGAGCGGCGCGAGACCTGGGGGCATTCGGTCTGTATCTACCGCCCCGGCATTCTACTGCAAAGTGGTTTAGCCGGCCACACTTCAAGCACGTTTTTCCTTTCGCCCCACACGTCGCTGTAACCGGGTGATCTTCTCCACAGTATGCACACTGAGTTCCCCGGGTGGGTGTGTGCTGTTGGTGGTTTGACGGGGACCTCCTTTGGATAGCTTTGACTTTTTCTTCTTTGATCGTTGTTGTCCTGGTTGAAGCTGGCGTGGTTACCGGTGTGCGTAGGGCAATCTCCATTTCTTCCGCCGTGCATCAGACAGTTCGTGCGAACGGGCTAGAATCAAGATTTCATCTAGCGAGATCCCAGGTTGCCGGAGGGTGAGTTTCCTCAGTAGTTTGGATCGACACCCCACTATGATCTGATCTCTAATCTCTTCTCTTGGGTTGGTGAAGGGGCAGGTGCTGGCCAGCCGGCGCAGCCGTGCATAAAACATATCCACTGGTCTGATTCTGTTTGCCACGGCCTTTTAAATTGGTTGGGGATCGAAATGAGTGTTGAGCTCAGTGACCGCTGCGTCGTAGTCGTCATCAGGCCCGGTGTTGGAGAGTGTTTCGAAGAGGTCGTAGATCTCTGGTCCTCCGTACAGGATGAGGAGGGACCTATTGACCATCCCGTCGGTCTCTCGAGTGCCTTTGAAAAAGAGGTTAAGCCTCCCGAGCCAGGCCTTCCACCTAGGCGCCGCCGTCGCGGGATCCGCCGCTTCACTGAACAGGGGAAGGGGCGCCACGCCCGTGTGTGCTTGGCTGTGTGATGGCGGTGCTACTGCCGCGGCCTGATTCTGGCCTCCTCCTGCCTGGTCTGCCCCAGTCGCTGGGTTTGACATGTCTCAGCTCCTCCTGGTGATTTCCCCCTACCCGCCTGGATAAGGGATCCGGCTGCCTCCGGCCTACCACCTCCCACGTGAACGCGGACGCGCTCCTCAGTGCACTGGTGTGCGCATTCACCCTACTTGTGTAGACGGTAGGCACGGGGGGGGAGAAAGGGCTGCCCCAGCTGCGCACGCTCCTCAGGAAAGGTGTGTGGACCTTCAGTGACTGTGGGACGTGCGAGGGGCTGCTGCCGTGCGTGTTTCTCCACACCACGAGGTGCCTGTGTCCAGTGGAGCTTATGCGGCCCCTTGCATTTGACAATGCTTGCTGCTGTGTGTGGGGGGGTGTCCAGTAATCTCGATGTGGCCGTCGAAGGCGCTAAACGCTGGTTGCCGAGTGGGGGTGACGCAAACCCCTGGCGCCTGTATGGCCGCACTGTTCTGCAGTCGACGTGTCTTCCTTTTCGCCCCTCCCCCAAGGGCCAGGAATGTGCGGCTTGCCGTCACAGCCGCTAGAGGTGCATGCAGGGCCAGGTGGGCGGCAGGATGTTGCGCGGGTATGGGGAGGCCAGAGAAAACTCACCGCAGTGCAGGACACGCTCGGCGAGGTCCCGCCAGCTGAAGGTGCTCCCGGCGGGGAGACGCGTGGGCGGGCCTCGAGCCTGAGCGCGGGCGGGGAGAAGACTGTCGTCCGACTCCGGAGCGAAGCAGGTGGGCTCTGCGGCTCCGACGCTGCGTACCTGCTCTGCCTGACCGGCCTCGTCGCCAATGTGGTGGGACAGGACAGGACCTGTTACACGTGGTGTGGGCTGCTTAAGCACGACACAGGGACACCAGCTTGGGTCTATGCCGGAAGACCCCGAGCGGTCTTCCGCTCTGTTTATTTATACCCCGGAGCGAGCCCGCCCCGGGGGTGTGGGGATGCATGTGCAGATAGCAACAAAGTATGGATGAGCCCGGGTGGCTCTCTACACATGCGAGAGTGCACTCAGCAGGGGATTCAATCGCCGGTGTGGGCCAAAACCGCCAGGATTAGGTAGGATTAAGCAGGTCCGGAGCAGAGCTCGCTCTCTTTGCATCCGCCATGCCCGATATTTGTCCATGCCCCCACACACATTATTATGATTTGTTGGAAATATAATCACTTGCGATTTAAACTCATACACCTACTTTTAAAGCGTTTTAATTTTACTCAAGTTAGACCTGCATTATAGTATCTACAGTTTTTAAATATACCCACAGTCTGTTTTTTTCTTTTATGTTACTTCTCTGGGTTTTTAAAGCAAGCGTAATTTTAACTTGTGCTGATGCTGATCTTTGTGCTCTGTAATTTACTGTATTCGTCTTTTATGATTTTATTCTTAAAATCGAATGAAGAATATTGATGATGATGATGATGATGATGACTCCCCACTCAAATATTGCTATGAAACGGGTGTCATGCAAGAGCTTCAATTACGAGTAATTCAATGCATGCTATGGGCCTTATTAATTCTGAAATCAAATTAGGGCATAGGATGTTAGTAATGACTCAATGAGCTGTGTCTGCTAGGATAACAGAGGATCTTTATACTAATGGCAAAATAAACAACAATGGAGGAGTGATGGCTAAAATAACCGCAGTGAGATCAAATTCTAGAGAAGTCCAATCTGTGTGTGAGGCCTGAATAACTATGCAACATCAGTACTTTCAGCTCCCCTGGTACCATTTTGAGACGCCACCATTAAAAAAGGAAAAAGAAACAGTGAGTCTATCACAACATAATGAGTAGCTGTTTCTGTTAATGCTACTCAACCGAATGACTCCCAGGGGATGTCTCATGCCCGTTCAGAGGAAGTTGAGAAATTACTATCTATTTCAACTTCCTAAGCCAGTTGTGACAATTGTCTTTTAAAATTGGGATATGTAAAACAACATTTTGCTGATGCAACAGAGTTAAAAATCTAGGAGAGTGGTTTCCTAACCCTAGGAAAAGGTATAAAATGCTTGGGCAGGTGCACCAAGATACTAGACCAAGGTGCCTTACTTCAGCATACACCTGAGGCACTTGTAGTGTATACCTCACTTGACCAAGAAAGGGCAGGTAACTTACCCAAGAGCACTAACGTACAGCACAGCCTATTAGGGCACCAGGCTGCACCAAACCTTCCAATAAGATTGAAACATATGTTAAAGTGGTGAGAGCACCAGTTATTGTTAACTCTAGAGGGCCTCAGTTATGTCCCCTTTTATGGCATTGTATATCCTCTGCTTATGTAAGTAAGTATACAGAGGCTGAGAATACATTAGGGATTTCACCATACTCTCTTGTACACCATGCCATATTCACACGCTTCATCTACCTCACCAACCAACAACTTTTAAATTTATTTTAAAGTACGTGCAGAGTCTCTCCAGCAAATATTCTGAAACCTGGCAGGCCCTGAATAATAAAACTATACACTAAATTTTTTAAAGGATGAAGCATGCAGAGGTCTATCTAATGAGATTTTGACTATAAAAAGAGTTCAATGAGTAGGTAAAGCAAGGTGATTACATTGTAGTCAACTTTAGGAACCCTACTTTTGTGACATTTGTACTATCATTGTTAGATTGTCAAACATCACATATTGCTAATCCACCTGTCGCTCTCCCTGAGTTAGAAGGATGTTACTGTAAGTCATATGTGCTAAACCCAAAGAGTTGAAAACTATCCAAAACAAATGTTTCTTGGAGGCAATTAATACTAAACTAAAATATGTGGTTTAACCAGTCACGGTTGGACAGTTAATTTGTAACCCTGTCACATTCTAAGTTGCCAGTGTAGATAAAGTACATGACTGTACAACAGCACACACATTTGATGAATATGACAGAGAGTGTGTCTCCCCTCTCAGAGCACCCTCCCAGACAGTCATACAATAGAAGGATTGGGTGTGCTTAAATGGGCCTTCTGTTGGCAGTATGGGGTGCAGAGCAGTGCACAGCCCCACTTGCAACTAAATAGGGAGTGCTCTGCCTTCACACAAATGACCTAACACCTCCACATTTTCAGAGCAGCCAGTTGGAGCCAGTGCAGGGAAGTGAAGAAATTCCATGCATTTCACAGCCACTGTCTAGAAAATTCCCCAATGTTCTAGAGGAGGGCACCAGGATGTAACAACAAGCATTAGGAATGCATTAGGGCTCGGGTTTGTTTTAAGTTAGAGATAATGGCATTGTAAATGGCAATGTGTTTTAGGCACTCTGCACTACCACTCTGCACTCTGCACTACCAATCTGCACTCTGCACTCTCAATCTGCACTCTGCACTCTCAATCTGCACTCTGCACTACCAATCTGCACTCTGCACTACCAATCTGCACTCTGCACTACCACTCTGCACTCTGCACTACCACTCTGCACTACCACTCTGCACTCTGCACTACCACTCTGCACTACCACTCTGCACTACCACTCTGCACTACCACTCTGCACTCTGCACTACCACTCTGCACTCTGCACACTGCACTCTGCACTACCACTCTGCACTACCACTCTGCACTACCACTCTGCACTACCACTCTGCACTACCACTCTGCACTCTGCACTACCACTCTGCACTCTGCACTACCACTCTGCACTACCACTCTGCACTACCACTCTGCACTCTGCAATACCACTCTGCACTCTGCACTACCAATCTGCACTCTGCACTACCAATCTGCACTCTGCACTACCAAACTGCACTCTGCACTCTGCACTACCACTCTGCACTACCACTCGCACTCTCACTCTGCACTACCACTCTGCACTACCACTCTGCACTCTGCACTACCACTCTGCACTCTGCACTACCACTCTGCACTCTGTACTACCACTCTGCACTCTGCACTCTGCACTACCACTCTGCACTCTGCACTACCACTCTGCACTCTGCACTACCACTCTGCACTACCAATCTGCACTCTGCACTCTCAATCTGCACTACCACTACCACTCGCACTCTCAAACTGCACTCTCACTCTGCACTACCACTCTGCACTCTGCACTACCACTCTGCACTCTGCACTACCACTCTGCACTCTGCACTACCACTCTGCACTCTGCACTACCACTCTGCACTACCACTCTGCACTCTGCACTACCACTCTGCACTCTGCACTACCACTCTGCACTACCACTCTGCACTCTGCACTACCAATCTGCACTACCACTCTGCACTCTGCACTACCACTCTGCACTACCACTCTGCACTACCGCTCTGCACTACCACTCTGCACTCTGCACTACCACTCTGCACTCTGCACTACCAAACTGCACTCTGCACTACCAATCTGCACTCTGCACTACCAATCTGCACTCTGCACTACCAAACTGCACTCTGCACTCTGCACTACCACTCTGCACTCTGCACTACCACTCTGCACTACCACTCTGCACTCTGCACTACCAATCTGCACTACCACTCTGCACTCTGCACTACCACTCTGCACTACCACTCTGCACTACCACTCTGCACTCTGCACTATCACTCTGCACTCTGCACTACCAATCTGCACTCGCCACCAGACACGGCGGACTCGTGGAAAATTAATGAAGTGACCTAGAGGGTGAGGATGGGATACTCCGCTACCATCGAGTTCGTAGAAGAACAAGAGAACATACGAAAAACAAGCAGCACAAAAAGCATCACTTTCGCGATCGCAATTGTTTAAACAAGCAGCACAGAAAGCATCACTTTTGCGATCGCAATTGTTTAAACAAGCAGCACAGAAAGAGATCACTTTCGCGATCGCAATTGTTTAAAAAAACCAGATCTGATGCATGTGATTCTCTACATTGCTGGCCGGCTGTTCATGCGCGCACACAGAGCTGAAGGGAAAAAAAACACAGCAGTGCACACGCTCCCAGCACCATCTGCCTTCAATTACCGGCACCTCGGACAGCTGGTAATTGAGGATTTATGTATTCTTCTGCGCGTGTCCGAACACTTTATGCAGGAAGTGGACATTGACAAATTCCTAAGTCCTATGGCGTGCTGCCTTACTTAAACACAGCCTTGCCTGGACCAATTACCATGCACATGGCAAAATACCACACGCAAAAAACGCGCGCTTTCTGGAATGTGGCAGCCCGGACCCCTTTCAGAATTCTTTTTTTTTTCTAATACATAAGAGCTCGGAAACTCTGCCCCCACTTCGTGGTGACGTAGGCCCGAGCCCTAAAAAGTACACTTCTGGGCCTGTGGATACTCTGCCAGGAAAAAGGACTGCTGTGCTCCAGAAATGACAATAGAATCTGCTGAAATATTTGTAAATCATCTATACTGTAATTATCTGAATCTACGGTTCACAAATGTAGTTAGTACACAAAATGCGCCATTTCTAGATGTTGAGGTGTTCATAGAAACAGGGAGGATAGAAACTAGGTTATTCAGAAAAGCGACTGCCGGTAACACCATGCTGCACGCCTCCAGCTTCCACCCTGCACAAACCAAGAACAGCATCCCCTATGGTGAGATGCTTAGAGCGAATGGGAACTGCAGTACAAAAAATGAATTGTCCAAATGCCAAATGGAAATGAGTGAAAGATTCCATGAAAGAGGATATAATGAGGTTACTATCAAGGCAGCAAGAAACACAGCAAAAAAGAAAAAGTGTAAGGAACCTTTATGCGCTAAAAGAAGTACTAATAAAGAGAGAGTAGAACCCCAGATGCGTTTCCTGACCACCTACACTCATCAGAATAGGCAATTGCAAGATTTTCTAAATAAAAAATGGCATATTCTGAAAGCAGACCCAGTTATACGGCAACATCTTCCCAATTTCCCCCCCTGACGTTCCGCAGAGCACCTTTATTGAAAGATGCTGTGGTGAAATTGAGCCCTAAAAGTGATAGGACTCAAGGGTGGTTGAAACCATCCCCTGGGTTCAAAAGATGCAGTAAGTGTTGAGTTTGCAGCATTGGAAAAAACTAAACTAAATACTCTAATCCTTTTAGCAAGAAAGAGGTTAAGATTCTAAGCTCCTATAACTGCAAGACTGATTTCGCAATATATGTGCTGAGATGCACCTGTAGCCTCCAGTACATGGGTACTACACTACAGGTGCACAAGAGGATTTTTCATCACATGAGGGCGATATCTAATACGGCTAGATTGTATCCGGTAGCCCGACAATGTAAAATACCCACCAGCAGAGACTCCACCCAAATCACGTACTTTGTGATAGATGCGATTCCACCTAATGAAAGAGGAGGGGATAGGGTGAGAGCATTACGCACCTTGGAGACACACTATATTCTTTTGCATGACAGTAGATACCAAACAGTCTTAATCATGACGAAGAATTCCATTCGTACCTGTGATTTGCTGTGGTTAGTAATATTACAGAACAATCAAGGTATATGATTTTTCAGTATGAAGTAAGGAATATCTGAAGCTATGTGTATTATGCAAATGTCCTTAAAAATATTAAACAAGCCAATTTCCTTGTAGAGATGGCTAACACCATATAATAGAAGGGCACAAAAGGGCACTTGCCCTAGATTGTCAGAAGAAAGTTAGAACAGGTAGCTATAAAAATGTGTGTTGGAAATTCAGGCACTTGCCTAGTGTGTTACAGCATTGAAGTTATACTTGTCTACTACCATTTTTCTTCTTCCATAAAAAATAGTGCATGGGGGAGATAATTCTCTTTGTGGTAGAATGAGCAAAGGTTTTTACTGCATAAGCCAAATGAGAACACAGTGAGAATGAGTAACTGTAACAGAAGCTTGAAAAAGCGTGTATTGTGAATGTAGCAGTTTTACAGTTCTTTCAATTACCATTGTGCACATGCATGTGACAACCTAAAAAGTTTTACCAAGTCACCGAGATCTCTTTGCTTTTTAAGTGAATATGGACATGTAAAACAGCAGTGGAGCAATGTAAGTCTGTTTTCTAGGCCAGTCCTACACATGGTATGTCAAGGCCACTAAGAAATTACACCATAACAGCTTGTGAACTAGGCCACTGAGTCGGATGAAACGCATCATGGCTGACATACTCTTGGATTAAAGAAAGAAAAGACGATTGTAAATGTTGTTGGCTCTGTTTGTGGTTTCCGGAAAATCTTATCAAGTGTTCTTTAATATATATATATATATATATATATATATATATATATGTGAAAGGAAACCAGTTGTGTGCAAGCTTTGCCTTAAACAACAAAAATAACAAATGTGGATTTAAGCCGGCATTTCTCTTTGCACTACGGAGTCCGTGATGTGTATTCTCATGCAAGTACAGCAGAAGCCGAAATCAAATATGGCATCATGCCTATATTTTGAACTGTTTTGTAGTGTAGCTCCTATTTTCCCAATAGGCTCTGCGCATTGGAATAGTACCTACGGCAGTAAAGGCCTAGACCAGACGTTAACTAGGTCTACTACTGTCGATACTAGACTTAATTTTTGGGTTTGCCAGCTAAGCTCAGAGTTCGCTAGAAACTTTCTCGAATGTTCAAGGAAGGAATTAACTCCCCTGATTAGACAAGAAGGGATTTAGTTTCTGACAACCATAGAACATGACAACTTTGCTCTCCCCTAATCAAGAGTCAATCTCAAGAGTCGTGTGAGCACAAGGCAATTATTTTACTCAGTCAGTACGTGCATTCTTAGTCTCATCAGAATGTAGAGAAAAGGAAGAGACGGGCGTGTTCAATGAAAGGTGTTATTTATTGATCAGTCTCTTTTCTCGTACAAGAGAAATGGATCGATATTATTGCAATACTTATAGTTAAGTAAAGTGCATACATTAAAAGCAATAGTATAAAATAATACTGTGAAAACATTGATATGGTTTCTGAGCCATATGATGTTTTAAAATGATTAAAATATATTTACATACACATATACATTTGACTAAACGTGCTCAACTGGTGTTTCTAAATACGCCTACCCCGTGTACCTGACCTAAGTCTAATACGTGGGCGGGAATAGAAAGTTACAGTTTAAGTTAAGTTTGTTTTTGCCAAGTGAATAACTAAAGAATTCTCTAGGAGGGGTTATTCAGTTCTGTACCTGGAATTTAGGATGAATGAGGAATGGTATCTCTTTCTCTGCTCTCGATATTCCAGGCTGCCTGCGAGGGCTGCCCAGAAGCGCCGGTGCTGGGTCTCTCGGCTTGAGATAGCAGCGCGTCTCTCAGCGCGTCAGGAAGGCGGGGCTGCTGCCTGCGGGGTCTGCTTCTGCTCTCTGCTTCGGCAAGTATGGCTGCTCCGTCTTGTCACCACGCGTGTGTTTGCATAGGGCAAGGTCGGCAATATTTATACCTTAAAGGTGCCGGGATTGACGTAAGGATGGACATAGGTACGTCAATAAAGATGTCATACGACTTGCTCGTTAGCACATTCTTTACTAAAATTCTCTGTGAAATCAAAACAATGGCCGCACGGATTATCCAGGTTGTCATAGGTTTGATTTGTTATGAGAACGTCGTATGCCTTATCAGGGGCTGGAGGAATGTCGCTTGTCTAATTAGATCTCAAGCGTTATGACCTAATCAGATAACACGTTCCTGTGCCGTAGTGTGACTGCGTCAGATAACGGTATCTGCATCATGGGGGATTTCTTGCCTCATGGGCTGACTGTTAGTTGACTAGCTAGGTAGTTTAACCAGAATAGGGTCAGGAATAGGGGGATCGATTCAGAACCTATAGAAATACACGACACCCACTCCACGCTAACTATGGTCATATCTACTAATCTATGCATAGTATAACATAGTACAACATACTATAGAGTATAGTGTATACCTTACCACCCCAAAATACATAAATGCATTTTGAAATTTTCAAATATACTGAAAAATTGCAGTCATATATATTGTATGCACTTAAGCTATGAATTAAATGCAAAAGTAAACACGCATTGTTATGCATTATTGCTTGTCGGTATATGAGAAATACACATGAAATGGCTCTTAATATGGCTATACAGAAAAAAAGTCGAAACCATTTCATCTCATAAAATATAGTGTGAACATACCAGCGGGCAGCTAAAGTCTATATAAAGTCTATAAAGTATCTAAAAAAAATAGAAATCTTAGTTCTCTAGGAATAGTTTCTTACTTTAAGCAGAAGATCAGTGTCCCGGGAAAAAATATATAGAAAAATATTTTAGGGGCTTGCTGAAAAAAGTTGCTGTCCGTGAACTGGATTGTAATTGTTCATGTGACTTTATTGTTAAAGTTGAAGGCCGAATTCAGGGAACGCCGTGTGCGAGTTTACTCAAAAGTCTCTATTTCTGTTCCGGAGAGAACATCATATCATTCAGGCTTTCGAAAAAACTGTCAACAGCTTCATGGGAAAGTTCCTCTAAGTCGGAAATAGGGGTAACCATGCATTCGTGCGCATGATTGTCTCCATTGACATTCTGATTTGCATTGCTGACAGAAGGTCGTACCTGTTCGATGCTGCTTTCATCTTGAACTTCACTACTCTTCAATCGCAGTGGTGAAGATTCCAGGAATGCCGTCATCAGAATTGGCAGCCTTTGAGGACAGCACAGTGCGTGAACCTTGGTAGGAACCAGCAGTGTATCTGCATCCACCGGCGCATCCGATTGTAGCGTCAGACAGGTGTCTAACACGCATTCTTCTCCGCATAGCAGACACCTTAGTACAGGTAAAACACACCTTTGCCACATTGGTCGAAATGATAGAAACCAAGTCATGTTCAGGTCTCTAAGCCGGGAGAGTCCCAGGATTTTTGATATCCGGTCCCGGTATCCAATGGCTAGGATCGTTTCTTCCATTGTCGTCAGAGTTTGGTCTGTGACATGGGTTGCCATAACGAAAAATAAGGACTAGGAATAGGATTCCTGCAATTAGTCCCAGGATCAGGGGAAGTCCGCCAAAAATCGAATGGACGAAATCTGGAAAAATACCCAGTATGGCTTTGAATGGTGTTAATGCCATCGAAAATACTGTCTTAAATACCTTTGAGACCCCAGTGGCATCAGAAATATTTAAGATTTTGCTCAGGATTTCCGCGAAATGTACGGGGGAATTAGTTGATAATAATGTATGTATCTCTGCAGTCGTCCTTGCGACTTGTAGATCATACGTTTCTTTTGATGACGTGAGCCTTGTAGGCGTCTGAAGAAGCACTGTTTTCATTCTGCTTAAAGTGTCTATTCGAATAGAAGTAATTTTCAAACTGGGCCATGCCCTTGCCTCCCTGTCTGGAAAGGAGCTGGGGAACAAAGAACGTCCACAGCACTTGACCTTCGCTGTTGTAGTTACTAGATAAGGAGTCCCGGGCATAAGACTGCAACATCTGCGGTCTACAATAAGAATGTAACTCCCATTATAGAGTCTTTGAAAGAATGGTTCTATTTCAGTTGCAGGTGCGCCTTGCTGGTGACATGAAAGGTTGTATGAATTCCCTTCACAGGCTCCGTGCAAACTAATACCGTTACATAGAAGCGTGCCGCTTAGTGACATAGCACAATTGTTGCCACTAAGAAACACTTTCTGTCCTTTATTACTGACACATGCATCTGAATAGGGCAGGTTCCAAGTTGTTTTAAGGTACCCCTTTCCCAATTTCTCGTACATGCCAGCCTGTATATATTTTTGGCAGTATTGAAACCTGAAGGTTGAGATTGGAATATTTATGATTCCGTGGATTATCCATTCACTGACAGGTCGTTCTGACATTGTCATTGGTAATCTTTCTAGTTTTTCAATGCTCAAGATTGTATAATCAGCACCCTTCTGCGCCATACCGATTTGTCTATCAGTAAGGTTAAAGATTTGGAATAGTGACGTTGTGTTGATTAAACGCCAAGGCACGTAGCCTGAACGTAGATTTTGTAACGTCCAGCCAAGCTGTACAATAGAACGCAATTGTGACTGACCATGTTGTAATAACAGTAAGTCTTGCGATAATATATCGATTGCTGAAGACACAATGCTGTCCAATGAAAAAATTCTGGAGGACAGAGTCATTAACCCATTGTCCACTACAGAAAGTGATTTTTCCAAATTAATACGGTCAATTTCCCGTATTCTTTCTGCTGTCTCAATTTGAGTAACCTTCCAGGCCTCATTGTATGCTGCATATACAGAGGCTGCTATGAAACGCTTTTGACGCTGTTTGCGTGGTCCCAGTATGAAATCACGCAAGTCAGCACCATCAGTAAGTAAAGTTAGGTGTTGCTTAATTTCAGGCAGTGTGGAAGTTTGTAGCCATTGAAGGCATAATTTGCCCACACTGTAGGTTGTTAATATCCCTGGGTGATGTCTTTGGGGATATCTTGGGTCTGGCCTGGTCATTTTGAAACCCTGTGTTTTATTCAGGAATCTATCTTGACAGTTATTTGTATCTGTGGGCCAGATCAACCATTGTTTCCAATCAGGATGTGTTCTGTTTTGGTTAAGTATATGGTTTATGTCTATTTCTTCATCTGTATCAGAGTTATTGCTAAACATTGTTGGCTTTGGAATAGACAGGTTGTTTAAATCTTTGATTTTGGCTAAGCCAAGACAGGTGGTTTGTTGAACAGTGTCATTTAAAAATATCATTTGTTCTGGGATCATGCAGGCTCTAAACAAAGCTTCTATACCCTGTACTTGCCATTCTTTTGTACCCCAAACACTTTTCAAATCAACATTTTTGTCCCAATAATCGAATCCAAAAGTATTCATTTTTTCAAAGAATGAATCAGAATAAATCAATTTTGTGTTGGTTATCATGGTTTTGGTCCCTGTCTTGTTTGACAATTTGTAATAAAATGTTTCAGCATTACTAGTGTTAAAACCTGAAAAATATGAATATTTGCCATACACGGTTCTTGAGCTGCCTTTTGGAGGTGTAGCACAATGTTCCCATTGATTAAAATTTAAAACATTTCTAGGTTGTGCAGATTTATGCAAGAAATGGTTACCATAATGGTTATAGCAGTACATGCTGTCATAATTTGTAGAACCCTGCAAATAATCATGTTTTGTAAATTTAGCAGACATTACTAAGTCAGACATCATATTGTTAATACTTTCAAAGTCCCAATCATCAGCAAATGAGTTTGGTTTTGCAAAGTCACTCAAGGAGATCTTGATTTGGTGTGGATATTTCAGGATCTCGACCGGACCATAAATTTCATAGTCAGTGTTGTCCCAGGCTACCCCACCAGGTATTGGAATTGCTGTGAAGTTGGCTGAAGAAAGTTCTGAAGAAAGTTCTCGTTTCTCGACGTGTGAAGATGTGTGTGGTTTGAGGACCAAGTTGATGTTCTGACTTGCTGTGTCCATTTTAGCATATTTTCCCTCAATGAAGCGTCCCAAGGTAAATACCATGATGAGCCAAAGTATGAGGATAAATGCACCAAAACCCACCCAAAATTCAATCCATGGAGAAATCAGATATGTTTCTTTTAGTTGTTTCAAAAGTTCCTTTGCTTTGTCTTTAAAGGATTTTGGTGATGGCTGTGTCTTTTGTTCACTGAAGCCGTCGGAGGAATCATCGAAGTTGATGAAGTAACCAGATGCAGTTCTATCAATTGTTCCAATTGGTTCAGGATTTTTGTTTCTTGCATTTTCACTTGGTACTTCTGTATAGATTGGTGTGTCTCTGCTAAATGTCTTTATTTGGGTTTTCAGAGGTCTTAGTTCTATTGCATTGTTGCATAGTCCTTGTTGTTCTTCTGTAGGCGTTTCGAATGTGATGAGCCTCTTTGATAGGACCTCTGTACTGGTAGCAAACCTTGGTGTTCTGCTACTTATTGGGAGTCCACTTGGCCTACCGTTGGTTATCGGCCACATGTTGTGGTTTTACCAGGTCGATGGATACAACTCGGTTCTCCTTTTTTCCAGCAAGTGGCGGTAGTACAACTGATCTTGTCCCGTTGACAGACAATACAGGAACTGCTTTTCTGTAAGAAGGCCCAAATTCCTTCTTTACCGCGATCTTCTCCCTGACTAGATCCCCGACTTTTGGAATCCAGACAGGTCTTGCTGGGACAGGTGGTGAATCTTCAGTGGTCGTTGGCTGTTGTTTCAACGGTATGTTGCTCAGGTCTTTTCTTGTTTTGTTTAAGTCCTGCAAAATAGCCAAACGGTCTTTGACATCAAAGCTTTTTTCTATTACCACTGAAGTCTGACTATCAAGGTCAGAGATCAACATCCTAGTTCCGAATAATAATTCGTACGGACTGAATCCCTTCAGAGAATTTCTTGGCAAGTTATTTAGACTACGTTGGACACTTATTAGATGTTTGACCCACCCAGCTTCCGAACCTAATATCCTTTCTATTATAGATTGCTTTCTGTCTTGGTTTTTTCTTTACACCATCCCATACCCTCAGGAAGGAAGTGAGAAGATTCCCGCTGGGCTGTGCTCATTTGGCCATTCTTTCCCCCCCCCAGGCTGGATTGCCTGAGAAAAAGAAAAAAATGGTCGAACGTAGCATGCTCTTAGCGTATATGCCATTTAGACTCGCAAATCTTGTATAACAGTCCGGACGTCAGCCGAGTGCTGTGGATCTACATTATAAGTGGGAACTAGCCTGTATATGTTAATCGCAAGCCATTCTTTTTAGTGGTGATGTTATCTGCCGTGATTCGACGAGGTATTAAACTGCTTCTCTCCCCTCTGCGATCTCTGTTGCAGTTTGGGCAGTTTTTTACAAACATGGTGTAGTGCAGGCTCATGCCTGGCCACCAGTACCGTGATTGTAATTCTTCCAGAGAATCTTTTAATTTATGGTGTCTGAGACCCTCGCCCATGTGTGCGTCTGCGATTAACAAGTTTCTCCTGTCCATGTTTGGAATCACTCTATCCCCCACTCCAGGGATTCGAGCAAAAGGAATGGAGTTTGCATCTATGATGTATGTGTAATTGAGTGGATAGTTGATCGGTAACGCTGAGCAGTCGCCTTTTGATGACGTTTTCACCGCCAGCAATGTTTCGCCGTCAATGTATTTTAATGTACGCTTTTTCCGATCTACGGGAGCCGGTTTACTGGCTGCCGCTGCGGCTGTTTCAGCCAATGAATTCCCTACAACGTGAACGCCATCACGCTGGTGACTCAGTGAGTGTGTCACGTGAGTCTTTGGTAGTTCTTTTTTCAAAAGAGCTACCTGTTCCCAGAGCAGTCTCTGCTTTATTGGTGCATCCGTGTCATCTTTGTAACCGTTCTGAATCCAGGTCTGCAAATCCTTGTTATATGCTTTGACGCAGAAATATGAATCTGACACTATAAGCGTCGGGAATTCGCGATCCGCATTATCTAGCGCCATTTTCAAAGCTATTATTTCAGTTTGTAGTTCTGAATTAGTTTCTACTGAGTGTGATTTTGTTAATAGAGGTTTTAATATACCTCCGCGCCACACTTCTTTTGTGATCTCACATGTGGGATTGTATGCATGTTCTCCCCAAACGGAGGGTTGAGCATGTCCGTCTGTATAGATTACACAGGCGTAATGTCGTAGAGGCAGAATGTCGATTGGCAGAGGATACGTCTTTTCATATTTTAGATTTTTTAATTCTTCTAGTTCTGGATCAAAGAAGTAGTATACTTTGTCCGTTGTGATTGAATTTACCCATTGTAACCATTCTGGATCCAATGTTGTTGTTGGTAAATTACACGGTGTTGTTAATGCTTCAAATGCTGATTCAGCTGTTCTGACTGTGATATGTCTACCGTCAGCTATGTCTTTTTCTCTAGCTATTGCGGTTTGAACTGCTTGAACAATTTTCCCTTTGTTGCTGAATCTCTGTTCAGCTTTTGTGTACAAGTGTGATTTGAATGCAATTGGTACCTTATCTCCCTCATTAGAGGTTAGATATGTGAATCCGCATCTCCCTGGGATGACTCGGATCACAAGGTTGCGTGTATTATCGCGGGTTTCTAATTTTGTTTTAATTAGCATGTCTGTTTGTAAGGATCTCAAAATTTCTGTGTTTTTCTAATGGGGTGGTGTCAGGAAACACCGCCTCTATTTGGGTAATTTTCTGTGCCAACCAGAATGGTATCTGTTCCCGTTTAGCTGGAACTTTACCTAGGCAGGATTGGATGTTCTGTGGTGTAATTTTATTTGTGTTCCCCTGGTGAGGGGTCAGCTGTGGAAGTTTAATCGCTGGCTGAATTGTTGAAGTCCGCATTACATACTGAACTAATTGTCTGTGAATTTTTAGTAGTTGTTTTAGCTGTATTAACAGCTCTGCTGCAGGCATTCTTTCGATGTCTGGATATGGTGTGTATCCGGCTAGGACCGGCCACGTTGCTCCTGGTCTTCCTAAAGGACCGAGCCTTGTAATGTGATTATTATGTTTTAGGGCGCCATCAAATAAGAGCAAATGCTCTTGGAATTTGAGTGGTACTTCCACCTCCTCGAAAGGAGTGTACTCATTAGGAGGTTCCTCTACTTTGTAATAGTGGAAGTACTTTGTTATAGTATTAGCTGCTGGAAAATGTATCCATGTATAGTATACCTCTGTCTGCCGATATTCGTGTGCCTCGATTACGAATATGACTGTGCCACCTCTAGGTGTCAGTCCATTTTCTATAAGTTTTAAGGTTATAGATCTCCTTTTGGCGACCGGAATGAGTATTATATCCGCGTCTGCTGCTTGCATGGTAGCATCAGCATCTGCTATTTCAGTAGCTAATCTAGTAACCTCTCGTTCTTCATCGCTGTCCATTTTGCTGACAGGATGGTATTATGTTTATTTGCAGATCAGGTTTCTTTATGGAAACAGAGATTAGATGCACAATATTTTGGAACTGTTTTATCCTTCAACGTTGACTAGACCAAGAACCATACATAGGAGTTCCCTCCTGCGAGGTTTTGGAGGATATTATAACCTTTCACCCACTCCAGACGTCTTTGGAGTATTTGGGAAAAGGGGTCTGGGTGAGAAAGCACGACTGAGTTACTCTAAATGTCTTACGTTAGTTTTATCGCCCTTTCCAAACGCGTTGGGCGCCATGTAGTGTAGCTCCTATTTTCCCAATAGGCTCTGCGCATTGGAATAGTACCTACGGCAGTAAAGGCCTAGACCAGACGTTAACTAGGTCTACTACTGTCGATACTAGACTTAATTTTTGGGTTTGCCAGCTAAGCTCAGAGTTCGCTAGAAACTTTCTCGAATGTTCAAGGAAGGAATTAACTCCCCTGATTAGACAAGAAGGGATTTAGTTTCTGACAACCGTAGAACATGACAACTTTGCTCTCCCCTAATCAAGAGTCAATCTCAAGAGTCGTGTGAGCACAAGGCAATTATTTTACTCAGTCAGTACGTGCATTCTTAGTCTCATCAGAATGTAGAGAAAAGGAAGAGACGGGCGTGTTCAATAAAAGGTGTTATTTATTGATCAGTCTCTTTTCTCGTACAAGAGAAATGGATCGATATTATTGCAATACTTATAGTTAAGTAAAGTGCATACATTAAAAGCAATAGTATAAAATAATACTGTGAAAACATTAATATGGTTTCTGAGCCATATGATGTTTTAAAATGATTAAAATATATTTACATACACATATACATTTGACTAAACGTGCTCAACTGGTGTTTCTAAATACGCCTACCCCGTGTACCTGACCTAAGTCTAATACGTGGGCGGGAATAGAAAGTTACAGTTTAAGTTAAGTTTGTTTTTGCCAAGTGAATAACTAAAGAATTCTCTAGGAGGGGTTATTCAGTTCTGTACCTGGAATTTAGGATGAATGAGGAATGGTATCTCTTTCTCTGCTCTCGATATTCCAGGCTGCCTGCGAGGGCTGCCCAGAAGCGCCGGTGCTGGGTCTCTCGGCTTGAGATAGCAGCGCGTCTCTCAGCGCGTCAGGAAGGCGGGGCTGCTGCCTGCGGGGTCTGCTTCTGCTCTCTGCTTCGGCAAGTATGGCTGCTCCGTCTTGTCACCACGCGTGTGTTTGCATAGGGCAAGGTCGGCAATATTTATACCTTAAAGGTGCCGGGATTGACGTAAGGATGGACATAGGTACGTCAATAAAGATGTCATACGACTTGCTCGTTAGCACATTCTTTACTAAAATTCTCTGTGAAATCAAAACAATGGCCGCACGGATTATCCAGGTTGTCATAGGTTTGATTTGTTATGAGAACGTCGTATGCCTTATCAGGGGCTGGAGGAATGTCGCTTGTCTAATTAGATCTCAAGCGTTATGACCTAATCAGATAACACGTTCCTGTGCCGTAGTGTGACTGCGTCAGATAACGGTATCTGCATCATGGGGGATTTCTTGCCTCATGGGCTGACTGTTAGTTGACTAGCTAGGTAGTTTAACCAGAATAGGGTCAGGAATAGGGGGATCGATTCAGAACCTATAGAAATACACGACAGTTTGAACAGAACATTCTTTTTTACTTTTTTAATAATTGTGCTTCACTCATAGTGACTTTCAGACTCAAATCAAATCAACCTTTATTCGGAACATACAAAAAGTTCCATAAAAGCATACTATAATATAAGATAAAAATACATTTGTATACAGTTACTATAAAATGATCTTCTAACAACTTCTAATCTATTTCATAGTTCAAATTTTCCAAATATACAAGTTCCCTCCTTTGTTTAATGGCCGATAATACAAAGGAAATTACTGCATTACAAATCAGTACATTCTCCCAATTTTGAATATAATTAAAAGCAACTTTAAAAGAATACAGACTATTACTTCTAAAAATAGGTCGTAAAATAGCTTTTCTAATATGTTTATAAAAATTACAAAAGAGTAGAAAATGAAAGGTACTCTGTGGGGACTTCCCATCACACGGACATTTTGGCAATTTAGCGCACCACTTTCCCCTCTGGGGAAATGCAAAATAATAATGGAGCGTATTCAACCTTAATCTAGTTAAGTAAAATCTATGTTGGGTATCAGTTATAAAAATAAGATATGGCTGAATACCCCTTGAGATTGGCCCTTTGAGATACGTGGATATGCTTGATTTAGCGCACGAGGCAGCATCCCTTGCTGAGACCCAAGCACTAAGGAGCATCTTTTTTAATTTCATTTTACTATAAGTTTGAATATCATCAGGGGTCTTCAGATTCACAGCCAAGTTACATTCATTTAGAAGACTGCGTATATATTGTAACCGTGTTATCTTCATACAATGATCTTGGGTCAGGCAATCCAATATAATATCCCTCACGAAATGCGTCCAAATACGGTTCCACAAAGTTAGGGCGGTTATACTAATTGAATCGCATATATACGAAGTGTCAGTCTCCCTGTGTAGTATAGCAATGGCTGTGGATGCTGGATCGGCTAACAATATTCTTAAAAAATTATTTTCCAGGGTTTGTAGTGGGGAGGTGTCTGCCGAGCCCCAAAGGGCTCCCCCGTAACAACTCCTGGTAATGCACTTAGCCCCATATAATTTTAAAATTTCCCTGACAGTTTTTTACTGAAGATGGCCTCAACCGATTTCACAAATTTTAGTTTACATAAATATATATGTGCGTTCCACGTACCCTTACTATTAAAAAGGATACCTAGATACAAGAAAGAAGAAGTTCTCTCTATTCGTATGCCATCAATAAAATGTGATTTGTTCTTAATATTTCTTTTTACTCAAATTAATCTTTAGGTGCTTCTCCGTCATAAAGTTGGTGAAATTATCCATCAATAACTGTAGGCCGACGGTCGTCCCTGAAATAAGGACGCCATCATCGGCATACAGTAATAATGGGGTGACCCGCTCATCAACCCTAGGCGCATCAACACCCAAATTCTGTAATAGCGAGTCGACCCCGTTAATATAAAGGGAAAATAAAAGTGGCGCCAAAGTACAACCCTGTCTTATTCCGCGTGTGATGCTAAAGTGCTCTGTGCATTCCCCGTTTTCCCCAAAACGTATCCTCGAGATCAAACAAGCATAAATTTGCGCTAAAAAACTTGTAATATTCTGTGGGGCACCCATCCCTTCGAAGCGTCATAACTTTTAATGATTTATTAAGTCAAAAGCGCTTGAAAAATCGACAAAACAGAGATGAAGAGAACCTTCTCTTGCGAGTGTGTATTTTCCTATCAACATCTCAAGGTTCAGGCACTGCTCAATTGTTCCGATGCCCCTCCTGAAACCATACTGGGCTACCGTTAAGATGTTTCTTTTACCTAGTGTTCCAGTCTGGCTAGCATCATTCAGCCCTTTACCTTGGATGTCGAATCAAGGAGAGATATTGGGCGATAGCAGATCACGCTGCTTCTATTGCCCTTTTTAAATATAGGAACTATCACACTCTCCACCCAAGTTGCCGGTATCGCCTCATTAATTGTTGCATTAAAAATGTATGTAGAATGGGCACCCAAAAGTGCATGTTATGTTTAAAAACGTCCATTGGGACCCCATCTGGGCCTGCCGCTTTCCCACTGGTGCTATTTTTGAGGGCTGTTCTAATCTCCTCATGGCTAATACTATCTAATTTAATATTATTTAATGAGATGATACCATTAATCTCAATGGTAGTAATACGCGGTTTTGTCACGTTAAAAATAGCTCCAAAATGCGATAACACTCTTCCGGAGAAACTACTGCTTTGACTTTAACTGACTGGGCATCTTTAAAAAGTGGCTGATCCAGGGTTTTCCAAAAGAGTATAGAATCTTTGGTCTCAGCGGCTTTAATCAAGTTAGCCCACGCATTATCTCTAATCTCTGATTTTCTCTCATTTAGAGCTTGTTTATATAATTTCCGCAGGGTACTAATATCTTCCCTATTCCGGGGAATAACTTTTAATGCTGCCTTTAGGTCCCTATTTATCTAGAACACTGCTTCTTAAACCATCTTGGGCAAAGTGTCCTATTTGTCCTAGGCTTACGTTACAAATCTCCAGCGATTGCAGCCGAGATATTTAAAAAGGCCATAACTATATCAGTGCTGCTTGATGAGTTGTTTAGACAAGTTGCTATATGATGGCTGGTTTTTGTAACTATCCTTGCTGAGAAAACAGTAGGATCAACTCCCGCCCACTAGATTGAAATCCCATTTACACCCTGTGTCTTTACAACAACTGCATAAACCCATGGTTTAGCAATTTTAAAAAGTGGAGATTTTAATATTAATAGTAAGGGGTGATGGTCACTTAATAGGCTTGGCTGAACACCACATTTATATACCAGGGGCCTACAATTCCTAGAAGTTATAAAGTGGTCAATACATGAGGAAGACCTTGCTCCCTTGTATGTATAAGTATTACACCTTCTGTCTTGTGCGCCCTCTTGGGCGTCAGGCTCTATAATTTCCAAATTATACTTAAACATTAGATCATTTATAATTTCCCCATAATTATTATGTGGGAAATGTGAGGGGTTACCGCCTATTTCATCCTCATAACCACATTGGATCCCTGATATAAATTTACACTGTTCAATATTAAAATCACCTGCCCAAATTAAAAAGTAGTCGGTCCCTACGCTCTTAATAAATTTAGCCAGTTCTTCATCTAATGAAGAGATGATCTTATGTTTTGAACCATTAAAAACGTTATTATAAAAATTGATTACTATCATATCCTGTTTTCCTTTTACTGAAAAGAATATGAACTGGAAGTGTTGTGCTTTAATTTATGGGTTTTTTTTTTAATCGAGGGAGAAGATACCGATATTAATACTGCCAAACCTCCACTAGCTCTACCTGCCTTTGACGGAGTCACTCTAGTGGAAATTATCTTAAACCCATCAATGAAAAATTCTTCTATGAGCCATGTTTCCTGTATTAATACCAAGTCACAATTTTATATACTTTTTAGCCAAGTAGGGTCGCCCAGTTTACTCCTTACCCCTGCAACATTCCATGTCATTATTCGTAGTGTTTCCTGTGAAGTATCAGCCAGACTAATAGGTGGAGTAATTTATTTTCTGATGTTTTGATTCGCAGGTTCTGCGAGGGTTACATGGTCACAACTATGGCTATTTACATTTGCAACACCATCAGAGGATTGTACCTTGTCCATATAGACTGCTTCTTCCAAAGTACTAATGTGGGCTCTTACATCATGGTTGTCTTGTGCAGCAACTTTTGGGCATGCTATGTTTCATCCCAATCCCAGTCAGTCCACCTCACTGCACCTCCTGAGTAGTTCAAACCTATTTGGCATTGGTGGTATCGTATTATGGGTTTGGCTATTAGTACTAGCTTGGGGCGACCTAACGGTACATCCATTTTGGGTCTATAAAAATATCCCAGGGGTAATGCAGTAATACTTTCTTCATTACAGGTAAATTGCCGATCCTGATTAGCTAAAAACCTCTTCTAATAATAAGCCCATCACATACAGTCAACGAAAATTCTCCTCACAGGTTTTTACATAGTTGCCCACCCAACTAACTCTTCTTACCATGATGATTTCAAGAGTTAGGCACCTAATATTACAAGTCGTATTTACAGAAAAACAGTGACTCACCCTATTTTTCAAAGGGTTCCAATTTTCAATAGTATTGCCAGGCAATTTAGGTACGTTTTTTAAGATGATCACATATGGAGTAGCTTGAGGGGGTAAACTTAGGGTAACATCCCGTTGCCTCCCAAATTGTATTTGACCTCTATCCTTCCTACTACCATTTTATGGAGTTACCCCAGAGCTTTGTGTGGGTAGAACTTGTACTTCCTTCTCATATTTATCAATAGGTTGCAAGGAACTGACCCTTTCTCGGTATTCTCACTAATCATTTTGTTTGAACCAGCATTTGCATCACTACTATCATTTGATTTTTGTAATGTTTTTAATGTAGCCGCCTGTTGGATGGCAGTTACCAGTTCCAATAATTTAGTGATGTCCTTTTGCACCCCTTTTATTTCAGTCAAGACCCGCCTCTCGATGGTATCAATTTTCTCATGCCGTTTTTTGATAAGGGTGTCTATAGCATTTGTAACGCTCCGTGATCCCAACAGCTTAAGTCCTTGTCCATTGCCAGCTGATTTAGCAGGCTTCCCTTTTCTCTGTGGAGTTTTTATTGGGCTAGGTCTCCTTAATGCTGCACTTTGTTTGCATTGTTTTTCTGGTGGCGAGTCTGATTCTGGTGAATCTGATACATTTGTAATTTCCAGGGGGCTGCTAGACACACTGGGCCCTAGTATGATGAATTGTTCACCTTTGGATTTGTCAGCATTAGAGTTTTTAATTACAGTTCTTTTATTTAACTGTTCCTGGAGGGTGGTATCGGGACTGGAAGTATTACTTTGTCTATGAACTTCCACCACAGACTTAGCCCCCCTTTGAGCAGCGTCTAAAGCAGTCTTAGCTGCAGCCAGCTGCTCCTCCACCTGCACAATCTCATTATTTAGAATGTCCATATCACTTTTCAAGTAGTTGGTAATCGGTGCTGTGTTTGCCACAGTCTTTTTTTTCAGACTCAATTGTGCATAAATCATAAATTAAGAAGCCTAAGAGATGAGAAGTGGCTCTTTTATGTCTGTGCATTGAAAGACACCTGATGTGGGTATTTAAACGTAACTAAAATGGCATAAAGTCAGGTTGACAAAGGCTGCTCAGACGTCCGAAACGCATTCCTGTTGTAACACGCACTGCCCATAATTAAATGGTATTTTTAAAAGAATTGTGTGCAGGCTTTCTTTTGGAATCTGAGAAGAAGCAGTTATATATATATATATATATATATATATATATATATATATATATATATATATCTATATCTATATCTATATATATATATATATATATATATATAGATATAGATATATATATTACAGCTTCACAGATTCTCCTCGTTACAAGGAAAAAGGACAGCACTCGCGGGATACTTTAGCAAAGCAGTGTTCTTTATTCCACTGACAAGTCCTTTTTCCTTGTAACAAGGAGAATCTGTGAAGCTGTAATATTATGCGTCTGCACCAACGCGTGACGGCACCCGTCCAAAGAGTGACTCGCTACTTGGTGCTCTGGGAGCAGTAATATATATATATATATATATATATATATATATTCACTGAAAAAACCATAGGTTTCACACCAGTTATAGTTAGCTGGAAATTTTACTCGCATAAAACCAATGAAATTCCCACGTTATAGTTACTTGGACTCACTATAACTTGCACGTCTGCAATGCCCTGCTGATGACGTCACATATTACATCACTCATGACAGTATTTTAAAAAAAAAAATTGATTGGTTTGATAGAGATCGCAGGTCACCCGGTCAATAATTTCACCATACACGTACCAGGCCCATATACTAATTTCAATTTATCGCATACATTAATCGGGTGAACATACACTCTAATACCAGTAACCCTGAGTCCTTTCCTATTTATTTCTCGTGTACCCGACTTACCAATCCACCTTTACGGGTACCTATGACCACAATGGATCAGGGAGCTAGCTGTGAAAGAAAGGCAGACAACCAAAATACCAACATATACTCTTATACTTTCATTAAATGACCACAGACTACTGGAAAGTTTTAAAATGTTATCTAGAATTCAGATTCGGAAAGCATACAGTTTACCATCAAAAGGCAATCAATAATCAAAATGACGAAAAGCATATAACCATAGAGAAAATATATTAGGGCAACCATTTATGAGTCTAATAAAGGTGAGGATAAAAGGAATACACTAAACAGATTTCAGGAATGGAACTTAAGAAAGTATAACTAAAATTGGGCAAATTTATGCATGTACTAGAATATTACTATGGGGAAATACTCCAAGGTTTGGGTAATAATTTTGGAAATCCTATACATCTATAGGAGGGGAAAAATTGGAACACGCTATATTTCTAAAAACCTTACTTCGATCAATTAGAGAAGAGAAAATTATAAACCACATCTATATTTTCATAAACGGTATGAAGAATTGTACTTAAAGGAAGGGTAACATAGGAACATGCTAGAAAACAGCAATAACGTATGAGCTTTTATTCAGTAGCTTTGCGAAAGCATGGAAAATCAAATATGCGCAAAGGTGTGTCTTTATTAAAGCAAAAGACAGAAAATAGAAGGTGCAGTGTAGAGTTTCAGCACTATATATTTACCTAGAATGGTGTGAAGACCAACCCTGGCCACGGATCAGTCGAGGACAGGAAAAACCCCAAGGAAAGACAGTCATCAATGGGACAGCAGGTGCAGAATGTACACCCCAGGACAGGACAGGAAAACCAGATTAGGATCAGGACAGGACCACCAAGGCACGACCAGCACCCGCAGTTTGGAAGCAACGCCTGCGCTCCACCCTCTCTGCAGCTATCGGCCAGAACCCCGATGGGGTTATCGAACTCCCCAGCAAAGTGCTCCGCCAGCACTTAAGGTTTAGTAAAACCTCTTGAGTCTATGGATATTTCGGACAGAGTGCTCCGCAGCCCTCTGTATTCAGTCACCTATTGAGTGCGTTGGGTCAGTGACAGGTCAGCTATTCGGACAAGTCGGACAAAATCTCTAGCTCAGACTAGGCTAGTTATACTGTTTTCGGGTGAGTGTACCACCCCCCTAAATGTTGCAAGTGTCAGAATCCCCAATTTCGATTGGTCCTCAGGTAGGATAGGTCAACACACCAATCATCTTCAAATTCTACAAGCCTAAATTTGCATGCTCTGGGACCGCCTAGTGAATTTGGGGTTCTCATGAGACAATCTTCGGAATACAATGGAAAAATAACAAATGTTACAATTTCGGTACAGTCAACTCCATCCTGCTGGGTCGCAGGTCGTGTTCTCAGGAGCATCTTGACTGTGGCTGCCAGCTGGCTGAGTTCCACTGCTCAAGGTTGTCTTCTCTCTGCCATGGCGACATGCGCAGTAGGGACTTTCAAGATGGTTCGCGTCTCCCTCAGACCACCAATATCGCGGTACTTGAAAAGTAAGCGAAAACAAATTAAAACATAGAATATAAATGAATTCACTGTATACCATGAACATCTACTCTATACCCCTTACTGTATAATATACTATTGCGTGAATGATTAGTGCAAACAGACAACAACATAAAACCATCCGCGCAAGCTTCACCATGTGAGTACACAGACAGCCATTTTAGAAGCAAGTGCGCAAGCGCAAAGACTCCCACCAAAACTGCAAGTGCGTCACGTCACGTGAGTGTGACTAACGCATGCGCAGAAGAAAAACCCGCCAAGCAGCGGCCATTTTTAGGAACAAGGGTTATTGAGTTAGTAAACACATAGGCAAGCGTCACTAGGACACCCCAAATATCAAAAATAAAGGGAAATTAGTAAGACGGACAGGTTGGATTACATGATTAAATTATTTGAAGTTCTTGATTTCAAGCAAGTCGCGTAATATGCAAAATCTTGCTCCATCAATCCCCTCTTTGATGATATTTACTATCATCACAACCTAATGGAATCAGATGCCAACTTTTCAAACTTTGTGCATTTCAATCTCTTCTAACATTCGATTCAATTTCTCTTTCACATCTTTGTTAGGGTGAGAATTTTTCACCCTTTTGTAAATCTGATTATTCAGTTCCTCCAATTCAAGTTCATCCACATTCCGTTTCACACCTCTCCTATTTACAGTGTACTTCTTTGTGTGCTTGCGACATTTGCAACTGACAAATATGAGAAATATGACGGAACCTATCACTCCAATTGGCATCAGTACCTTAAACAATAAACCTTTACCTAAATTAGCAAACCAATGACCTACAGAAGATAGACCATCAGTAAGTCTCTTCCAGGCACTATCAACCTCCAGTGGTTTGAGTTCTTTTTCCAAATTTGTAATGTTCTTCACATATTTTTTAATTTGTACACTTTTGTCCGGTATGTAAGTGCAACAATGTTGCACTTTCAACATCCGGCAGACTCCGCCCTCTTTTGCTAATAGAGTGTCAAGGGCAAGTCGGTTCTGTAAAACCATAGATCTGATCGCAACCATTTCGGTATTGACCATCAGAAATCCACTAGCAGTGTCAGTAGCTAACCGATCCACTACTGTAGACAATTTGCAAATTCTGTGTGTGTTCAGAACCACTCCCACTCCAGGTATCAGTGCACTAAAAATACTACCCAATATTTCACCTACGCTTTCTCTTTTACTACGCACTAAGCCATTAGTGTGTTCACTGCTTCCAGCAATTTCATTCACATGGTATATTTTCGGGAAGACAATGCCAAAGTAGCAGCTTCCATACCAGTGATCCGGCAATTTGAAATAAGCCTTGTTTTCACATATATAATAAATTCCGGGAAACACAGGTTCTGACCCATTTTTGAAACCCCAACCTCCAATTACTTTGTAATTGTGTTCACATTGACTGGAACCAATGAAAATGTTATTATAATAACTAGTCTTTTCGCGGTGAAGACACAGTTTCCCTTTTCTCTCGGAATCCAGCAACAAAGCAGGACCACTCCCACCATTTGAGGTGCTTTCCATGTTTTCAGCCCATTTAGGAGTTTTCTGTCTTTTGTCATTTGCCTTTCTTTGGAAACTTTCCCTTCTTTTCTCTGCCATGTTTAAAAACATTTTCTCTTGTTCATGTAATGAACAGGTCAAGTTATCCCTGTGTGCTTCATTCAAGTCTATGGTACCTATAGTCAGAAAGTATTCTCCGATATAACGGGTAACGTCACTTTTTGTATGTACAGGATTCAGATTTCCACGTATAGGAAGTTCAGAAAATATCACGTCAGAGTTTGAGTAGTAGTACTGTAACGGTCCTCTTTTGTAAAATAAACTAGCTAAAATACTACAGGAAATTCCATAAGTCAAGGGCAGGTGATGATAAGTCATGCCTTCAGCTACAGAAGTAGGTAGCTTCATGCAGACATAGCAGTCTTCTATTTCCATAGTTTCTACGTAATGTACTAAAAAGTTAGCAAATACGTTTAGTTGAGTCTGGTTCTTGATTCCGTGATAGTGTAGTCCTTCCTCATCTGGTGCTTCTAAGTCTTGTTTTGTTTGTCTGAGGCTAAGTGTTTTCTCACGTCTTTCTACACTTCGTGTTGTCAGTTCTTCAGTGTCCATTGTCACAGTCTGTGTAGGGTCGATATTAGTGTTTTTGCTCACTATATAAGGAATAAAAACTGTTAGTCCTATCCATAATATTAATACTATAGCTACACTACATATACATACTTTGCAGCATGTCTTACAACAATTACGTCTAGGCCTTCCATTCACATTTGAATCAGACATTTCTGCTCAGAAGAAGTTTCTCAACCCCTCTTTGTAACTTTGCACAGGTAGCTTACACTGAGCAATTTCAGGTTGGTTCGTCTTCTTCGGCAGACTGATCAACTGTCTGTTCTTCGTCACTTTCGTCAGTTATATCAAGATCCTCAAATTCCTCCAATATCAAATAAGTCCATTCAGGATCCTGATATTTTTCGTTTAGTCTTTTTATTTGGTCACTTCTTCTTTTGGAGCTTTCTCCAGACTGTTCTGCTATACGAGAACTTCTTCTTCTTTCCTCAAGTTTTTCTTCTACGGTTTTTAGTCTCAGTCTCAGTCTCTTAATATATCTTGGTTCGATATGTTTCTTTTTCTTGAGTCTTTTAGCTGGCACTGTAATTTGGCTTTCTTCTAATGCTCTTTTATTTTCGTTTGTTTGTGGCACTTCTTCTTCTTCTTCTTCCCTTCCTGGCTGACTAGTCCCAGGTCTTTCTTCAGTTTCTTCTGCCTGGTCACTAAGCTGGCCTTCTTCAGGGGTATACTGGATTTGGCTTTTGGGTGTTTCTATTTCTGTGTCCTGAACACGTTCTTCTAATTCTATCTGGTCCTGTTCAAGCACTTTGAACCTTTGATTTTCTTCAGCTTGAACTTTCGCCCTAATTTCTGTCTGTCCCTTTTCAATCTCAGGGGTTTGTGGAGGTGTGTCAATCACTTGTTCTGTCCCTATCTGCTCTTCTTCTCCTTCAGATTTGACATGGATTTCGATAATCTGATTGTCTTCTCTTATTCCTGTCTCCTCCTCACTATTCCACTCTCTGTCTGCGTAGGTTTGACTTCTTGTTCTGATTGGGTCATAGGTAAGGTCGATTATGGGTATCCACCCATCTTGACTGGTGCTCGGTTGTTCTTCATCAGCTACTTCGGAACCTACGTCTGGAGACTCCTCAGCTGGGCAACCTTCAGCGTCAGTCTTCTTTTCATCTCTTAATACCTTCTTGGTATGGCTGGCATGGATCCACTTCGGGACGCCAGCACACTTCACCGCTGTCGTGGTCACCAGTATCACTTGGCGTTGTTGTCCCCACTTCGGTGCAAGGCAATCTGAACGAGTATGCTTCTTGATTACAACCCAGTCGCCTGGAACCAATTTATGGACTGGAGTTGTTGGATTGGCGACGGCGTCCTCCCCAATCTGGCGAGAGATAGAACGCACTTGGTCACCTAGTTGCTTGCAGTATTCAAGTACCAAATCATCAGAAATGCTTAACAGTTTGTATCCTGGTACCCATGCCTGTCTCATCACTCTTCCCATCAGGATTTCATGGGGGCTCAGGCCTGTTTTTCGGTCTGGAATACTTTGGATTCCCATCAGAACAAGAGGCAAAGCATCTATCCAGTTCATGCCAGTAGATTCACACATCTTTCCTAATCTTGATTTGATGGTGCCATGTATTTGTTCCACCACTCCAGAAGCCTCTGGACGATATGCACAGTGCAGCTTTTGTGTAATCTTGAATGCTTTACAGAGCTGATCGATTACCTCATTCTGGAAATGCCCACCTCTATCTGATTCAATTGTGACTGGAACCCCGTACCTAGGTATCAGCTCTCGTAGTAATAACTTGGCTACAGTCAATGCGTCATTCTTTTTGGCTGGGTAGGCTTCCACCCATTTTGAAAACAGGCAGACAATAACAAGGACGTATCTCATTCCTTTACAAAGGGGCAGCGTGATGAAGTCTACCTGTACCCTTACAAAGGGACCTCCCGATTTTCCAATCTTTCCCAATTCAACTACTGTTCTTTTCCCAGCGTTATGCTGCTGACACGTCAAACACCTCTGGCAGAGCGACTCTGCTACCTTCCTGAATTTCGGGTTGTACCATGTTTGTTGAAAAACACGAACCATGGCATTCCTACCAACATGTGTATTTCCATGTATCAGTCTGGCCATAGAAGCAAGCAGGCATTTAGGCAACACAGGCATACCATCAGGGCCCACAATGATACCATCCTCACTTCTTTGTCGACAACCAAGCTTTCTCCATTTTTCCTTTTCCTTTGCTGGCGCAGCATGTTGCCAGTCTCTCAATTCTTCCCATGTAGGCACATCCTCAAACACCATAAGTTGGCAGCTGTTTCCATATCCCCCCAATTTGATGTTTACAGACATTCGATATCTGGCACAATGTTGGGCCACTTCATCAGTATATCTATTTCCCACTGTCACATGATCAGTGCCAGATTTGTGAGCAGCGCATTTGACCACTGCCAATTCTTTTGGTAACTGGATTGCATCCAGTAGTTCTTGTACAACTTTCCCATTTCTGATAGGAGTACCTGAAGAAGTCAGGAACTCTCTCTGTAGCCACAATTGACCGAAGTCATGCACAACCCCAAAACAGTATTGACTGTCAGTATATACTGTTATTCTTTTGTTCTTCCCAATTTTACATGCCCTTGTCAATGCAACCAATTCGGCTACTTGTGCAGACTTCACTCCAAATAAACAAGATGCTTCTACAGTGCCTTTTACCATGACTACAGCATAAGCAGCACTCAGGCCTACAAGTTCGTGTCTCAGACATGAGCCATCCACAAACAACTCGCTATCTTCTACGGGCAGGGGTACTTCCTTGATGTCTGGGCGTTGTTTAGTACTGAACTCTGTTAGGTCAATGCAATCATGCTCGACCTCTCCCTTTGCTTCTGCAATCAGCGACTCAGGCAACAAGGTTGCTGGATTCAATATGTTACACCGAGTAATGACTACATTTGCAGCACCTACAAGAATCCTCTCGTACTTAGTCAGCTGACTAGGTGTGAGATTCTGGGTCTTTGTTCTGGTCAGTAGGATTACAACTGCATGTGGAACATACACAGTTACAGGATGTCCCATAACAATGGACTCGCTTTGCTCAAGACTTGTGCAAGTTGCAGCTACAGCTTTCAGACATCCAGGTAATCCAGCAGCCACTGGATCCAAAGTGGCAGAAAAATATGCCACTGGACGTCTGGTCAAACCATGGGCTTGGGTTAGGACTGACAACGCACAATTGTCTCGTGTATCACAAAACAATGAAAATTCCTTAGAATAATCAGGCATGCCTAAAGCAGGGGCTGTACACAGACATTCTCGTAACTTAGTAAATGATGTCAAGCTTTCATCATCCCATTCCACGGGGTCCTTTGCTCCTTTTTTGGTCATTTTTATCAAAGGCTTTGCCAGGACTGCAAATCCCACAATCCATTGCCTGCAGTAACCTACAACTCCAAGGAACATTCTAACTTCTTTCTGAGTTCGGGGTAACTGCATGTGTCGGATTATTCTGACTCTCTCTGAGGTGACTTTCCTGATGCCTTTTTCTATCTGGTGCCCCAGATATTTTACTGACTTTGTACAGAACTGCAATTTATCAGGAGATACTTTATGTCCTCTTTCACCTAGGTGATTCAGTAAGGCAATGGTGTCATCAACACAGTCTTTCTGGCTTTTAGACGCCACCAAGAGGTCGTCTATGTATTGCACCAAAACAGATTTTCCCGGTAAAACTAGGGATTCAAGGCACTTTTTCAAAATCTGATTAAAGATCGAGGGGCTTTCTGTTTACCCTTGAGGGACACGATTCCAAATGAACACGTGACTGTCAAAAGCAAATGAGAAAAGAAATTTGCTGTCTGGATGCAATAGGATCGAAAAGAAAGCGTGACACAAGTCAATCACAGTGAACCACTCAGCATCCCAGGGGATCTGATACAGAATCACTGCTGGGTTTGGAACAATAGGACAGCAAGGAACGACAATTTTGTTTACCTTTCTCAGGTCTTGCACTACCCTGTACTTGCCACTAGGTTTCTTGATTCCAATTATGGGTGAGTTACATGGGCTAATCATCACTTCTTGTATGATGTTTGCTTCTAGCAATCTTTTTATTTCAATAGCACCTCCTGCTCTCACTTCTGCACTCATTTTGTATGGCTTGGTATTGGGGTAAACTGCATTTTCTTTCATGGTTTTTTTGATTGGGTCTACATTTGCCATTAAACCTACGTCCTTTCCAGTAAAGTCCCATACTTCTGGGTTCACTGTCTTTTGGAGTTCTTCGGGTAAGTCTTGTATAGTCATTTGTTTAATTTCTGAGTCTGGTCTGATTAACATTAATTTGTATATGCCATCCTCGTCTGGGGTTTGAATTTCGACGCCCTTTGGTGTGCAAAAGGTGGTACAGTTCATTTTGCACAACAAATCACGTCTCAGTAAGTTTACTGGACTGGTATCACAAACTAAAAATCTATGCATTTCTTTGAAATTCCCTATAGTGATCTCCATGGGCTCAGTAACTGGGGTACTAATCAACTGATTAGACACACCCACTACTTGGATTGCTTCTCCCGAGAGGGGTAGGTTTGGAACGTCCGCTGTTCTCACAGTAGAACGGGTAGCACCAGTGTCCAACAGAAAAGTGACATAATTTCCGTCAACCTTTCCTTCAATGTATGGCCCCGACTGGTCTACCGGCAAGGAGGCGCCAAGTACACAATCCTCGTCCTCCCCTCTCTGGCCCCGTCAGTATTGATCGTCACAGAAAAAAGTGTCATTCAACAAAAATTGCGAAGTTGCTGCATTTCTATCCTCATTGCCTCCCCAGATTTCTATATCATCACCCTGTGTTGTTTTCCCTTTATAATTCGGTTTAGGTGCTCGGGGCAATTGACTTGCCTTTACCTGATACTGGGTCTTTCTTGGTTTCTCATTCTGCGTCTGTGGAGTTAAATCAGTAGTTTGGGTATTATCATGCTGTAAATATGGACATTCGTCTCTCCAGTGCCCGATTTCTCCGCTCTGGTGACAGGGAAATTTCTTTTTAGCTTCTTCTCTGCTCATTTTCCCTCTGGGCTTCCCTAAACTCCCTGAGCCTTGATTTTGGGAATTTTTATTCATTTTATTCAATTGTTTTTCCTGTTGTTCTGCCAACTTTACCTGTGCCCACATAACTTTCTCTTTCAGAGCCTTTCGCTTATCTGCCATTTTATCCTCACAGTACTTTGCATATCGTAAAACCTCATCCATCTTCTTAGACTGCCAACAAATTTTATTGTCTTTGATCCACTGGCAAATTTCAGGTCTGAAACCATTTATAAACCTGTAAATGAAGTGGGTCATATCCTTCATCTCGATGTTATCTATACCACTGTATGTTTTAAACACCTGTAACAGTCTTTCATAAAAAGAGTGCACAGTCTCGTCCCTTTCCTGCGTGGTTCTGTCTATCTTGGTCCAATCAGTTTCCTTTGCAGGCACCTTTTTCTTTAGGTGCAACATGACCTGGTCATATTTCCTCATCACCTCATCCGAGGGAGCACCAGTAACAGGGTCCCTGGAGTATTCTTTATTAGGCCAATCAACGGCAACCTTGCATTCGGTCCATAAATCCACAGGAACCACTATGTCGAAAAACCCATCCAGGTCTTTCCACAGGCACTTTTGCACCTTTACAAACCTTTCCACCTGCCTGTACCAGTCCACAGGCTTTTCTCGTAATTTGGGAAAGTCATTGGTAAAGGACACAATATCCTGTCTGGACCATGGAACGTGCACGTACTTCCCACCTGGCACTTCACGCATAGGGTATAACTGCTCTGGCTTGTCAGCTTCTTTTAGAACGAACTCGGAAGACGTCTGTTTGGATCTAGCCTCATCCTTTTTCTTCGCCCATCTGGCTTTCCATTTTTCTACATCTCCCCATTTTTGCAACACAGTCAATAATTCTTTGACCTGCGCCTTCTTCCCTGACACATTCATATTTTCCAGATCTTTGTCTGAAAAATCAGCCCTATAGGGTTTTTGTAATGGCTTTGATTTGGAAATATCTATTCCCATACTAGCTGCAGTGTCTGTTAATTTCTCATGGAGCACTCTGGTATTCCGGGTAAAACTCTTGCCGATAAACAGCAGCTCTTCTTCAGAATAGGTATTTAATCTGTCTAAACCTACATTTCCTGCCATCAGTTCTTCCATTTCTATTCTCAGTTTGTAGATGTCTAAAGGTTTCGACTGAGGAGTCTGTCTTTCTAATTCTCGACTCCATCGTTCAATCTCTTCAGGAGTCACTAATGTGACACTCTTAGTACCCGAAGTCGATTCCATTTGAATCGCTCTGGTATTGAAAGGATTATGTCTTTTCTGCATTCTTTTCCCTGCATCCCGGTTGGGCAAATCCATTAATGAAACCTCAGACTCACATTCACTTGTCTGATCATCTACAATTAAGGGCTCTCTTCGGGGCTGTACTATATTCGGGGTAATAATTGGGGCTTGTGGACTCCCTTGTCTATCCCCGTATAACGGAACAACTGGTCCAATAGTTACGGGAATAGTCAAGGCTTCGGGGCTTGTATTTAACTGGGAGAGTTTCTGAATTATTTCGGTTCTCTGTTTGGCTAGAGCCTCTCGCTCTTTTTCCTGCAGCATTCTTTCCAAGCTTATTTCAGGTACTATTTGCGGAGTCAATGTTGGGGCTGTTGGATGCGTCATACTAGGTCCTTCACCATAATTAGGTTTTGGGAAACAGCTTCCTGTGTTTAAGGCTCTCGGTCCTTCCTCATAAGGAGGTCTTGACCCAAAGTCTCTTTCGCCTGAATATCTTGATTCTCCACTAAATGGAGGTCTTAGACAGGTGTCTCTGGCTCCCATAAGTCCTAAGCCCTCCCTATAGGAAGGTATTTGACAGCTATCTCCTGGGTTTCCAGATCCACTCCCTTCCTGACACGGGGGACGTTGGGAGGTATCCCCTACACTAGAGGACCTGGGTCCTTCATTATAAGGAGGCGGACTTTTCATAAACATGTCATCTAATAATTCATCATCCGACTCCCCAAGGGGCACCCAATGTTTGCATTTTTCTGTCTTTTTCTCTCCCGAAGGACCACCCATTGGCATCATTGGAAACAGTCCTTTCACAATCATATTCTGCCTCCACTGTTTCATCTTTTTATCACGGGTCTCTTGTTTCAATTTCGGATACCATTTGGTTAACCCTTTATCCATTCGGGGCTTGTCTCTCTCAAAAGCCTCGATCTCCCATTCCTCTAATGCTTCGTACTGCGTTAATCTAGGTCTGGGATGTAAATCATTCATTCGGGTTCTCAAATTAAATAAAATCCTGCCATTAAATGTACCTTCTAACGGAAAAGCCAAAATTCCGTCATCTTTTGTGTATTCCGCCCAATTTTCCAACCATACACACGAATGGTACCCTTTATCAAACATCATGAATGATGCGGGAGTATTAGGTGGCGGAATGACAACACCTTCTCTGGTTTTAATAGGTTTGTCCTTTTTAAAATAATTCTTCACTTTGTTTACAAGGGACAATTTTCTCTTATTTCCGTACATAATGTCGGTTTTATGACCTTTCCACTGATCGTTCTCAAACCCTAACAGTCTTGGATCAGGTCTAGTCGCAGGTCCATACGAATGCCACATACGATTTCTTATGAGAAACTTTGTTTACTAAATCACTCCCAATCCAAATGCTCCTTTTATTTTCGTGCAACCAATAGAATGCACGAGTTCAAAAAAATTCCGACCAATGGGTGCGCGGCCTTTCGCGAGACAGGTTCTCACGCTTCGGCACTCACCCCTCCTTTACAATTTCAGCTCCGCTACACACCGCTGTTTCGACCAATACCAGCGCAGCACAGAGTGACGTCAGAGCAGCTCTGCAACTGACTCCCTCCCTCACAAGGTAACGGAAACTTAATTTCTCTCTTAAAGTGCAAGTGCTTTTGTTATTAAACAACGATTACACATTCGCCACTGTACTCAAGTGTCTAGAAAGAAAGATACGTTTTACTGCAAGTAAACCTCTTCTGTCTACTTTTCACACACTACGGATAGATCTCTTCCGCCTACCCTTCACTCAAGCATTAGGGAACCTGCTACTTCTTTGACTCATCCACTTCTTTTCGGGATATATACTAAGTCTAAAGTTTCACTAGCGAACCCCTTTGCTGTCACTCAAGCTTCGACGAACCTGCTACTCTTCCCGATATGACCCTTACTAGGTTATATCACAATAGAAGTTTTGCCAGCGAACTCGTTGCTATCATTTATTCAATCATATGTTCAGAAAACCCTAATTAGTGCTTCCAGTTCTGCCTAACCTGCACTAACTTTCCTCGAGCCACTGACCTCACCACGGCGTGGATTCTCTTTCCACCCGCTATTCAATTCCCCGGGGATTCCAGACAAACACTAAACAATTACTAACGAGTGGGTTAATACATGAATCAATATAACAATAAGAAAAACAATTTAAAACATTTCATAATTTCCAAAGCAAAACATTTCACGTGATTGATCAGTTCACAAAAAATGTTCAACGTTTTAGCAGCAATAATTTCTCGTTTTTAGCAGCATCCGACCTACCTGCTTATCTCAACTAGTCCTACCTAACTTTAACTAGTCCCTAACCATAGCTCTGCTACCAGAAAATTACTGATAGAGATCGCAGGTCACCCGGTCAATAATTTCACCATACACGTACCAGGCCCATATACTAATTTCAATTTATCGCATACATTAATTGGGTGACCATACACTCTACTACCAGTAACCCTGAGTCCTTTCCTATTTATTTCTCGTGTACCCGACTTACCAATCCACCTTTACGGGTACCTATGACCACAATGGATCAGGGAGCTAGCTGTGAAAGAAAGGCAGACAACCAAAATACCAACATATACTCTTATACTTTCATTAAATGACCACAGACTACTGGAAAGTTTTAAAATTTTATCTAGAATTCAGATTCGGAAAGCATACAGTTCACCATCAAAAGGCAATCAATAATCAAAATGACGAAAAGCACATAACCATAGAGAAAATATATTAGGGCAACCATTTATGAGTCTAATAAAGGTGAGGATAAAAGGAATATACTAAACAGATTTCAGGAATGGAACTTAAGAAAGTATAACTAAAATTGGGCAAATTTATGCATGTACTAGAATATTACTATGGGGAAATACTCCAAGGTTTGGGTAATAATTTTGGAAATCCTATACATCTATAGGAGGGGAAAAATTGGAACACGCTATCTTTCTAAAAAACCTTACTTCGATCAATTAGAGAAGAGATAATTATAAACCACATCTATATTTTCATAAACGGTATGAAGAATTGTACTTAAAGGAAGGGTAACATAGGAACATGCTAGAAAACAGCAATAACGTATGAGCTTTTATTCAGTAGCTTTGCGAAAGCATGGAAAATCAAATATGCGCAAAGGTGTGTCTTTATTAAAGCAAAAGACAGAAAATAGAAGGTGCAGTGTAGAGTTTCAGCACTATATATTTACCTAGAATGGTGGGAAGACCAACCCTGGCCACGGATCAGTCGAGGACAGGAAAAACCCCAAGGAAAGACAGTCATCAATGGGACAGCAGGTGCAGAATGGACACCCCAGGACAGGACAGGAAAACCAGATTAGGATCAGGACAGGACCACCAAGGTACGACCAGCACCCGCAGTTTGGAAGCAACGCCTGCGCTCCACCCTCTCTGCAGCTATCGGCCAGAACCCCGATTGGGTTATCGAACTCCCCAGCAAAGTGCTCCGCCAGCACTTATGGTTTAGTAAAACCTCTTGAGTCTATGGATATTTCGGACAGAGTGCTCCGCAGCCCTCTGTATTCAGTCACCTATTGAGTACGTTGGGTCAGTGACAGGTCAGCTATTCGGACAAGTCGGACAAAATCTCTAGCTCAGACTAGGCTAGTTATACTGTTTTCGGGTCAGTGCACCACCCCCCAAATGTTGCAAGTGTCAGAATCCCCAATTTCGATTGGTCCTCAGGTAGGATAGGTCAACACACCAATTATCTTCGAATTCTACAAGCCTAAATTAGCATGCTCTGGGACCGCCTAGTGAATTTGGGGTTCTCATGAGACAATCTTCGGAATACAATGGAAAAATTACAAATGTTACAATTTCGGTACAGTCAACTCCATCCTGCTGGGTCGCAGGTCGTGTTCTCAGGAGCATCTTGACTGTGGCTGCCAGCTGGCTGAGTTCCACTGCTCAAGGTTGCCTTCTCTCTGCCATGGCGACATGCGCAGTAGGGACTTTCAAGATGGTTCGCGTCTCCCTCAGACCCCCAATATCGCGGTACATGAAAAGTAAGCGAAAACAAATTAAAACATAGAATATAAATGAATTCACTGTATACCATGAACATCTACTCTATACCCCTTACTGTATAATATACTATTGCGTGAATGATTAGTGCAAACAGACAACAACATAAAACCATCCACGCAAGCTTCACCGTGTGAGTACACAGACAGCCATTTTAGAAGCAAGTGCGCAAGCGCAAAGACTCCCACCAAAACTGCAAGTGCGTCACGTCACGTGAGTGTGACTAACGCATGCGCAGAAGAAAAACCCGCCAAGCAGCGGCCTTTTTTAGGAACAAGGGTTATTGAGTTAGTAAACACATAGGCAAGCGTCACTAGGACACACCAAATATCAAAAATAAAGGGAAATTAGTAAGACGGACAGGTTGGATTACATGATTAAATTATTTGAGGTTCTTGAATTCAAGCAAGTCGCGTAATATGCGAAATCTTGCTCCATCAGGTTAACTGGCTTATTAAGTGTATCTTAGTGAATACATATATTAGCGAGTAATGTTTAAATATTTAAATATATGCATGAGTGATGTAATATGTGACGTCATCAGCAGTGCATTGCAGACGTGCAAGTTATAGTGAGTCCAACTAACTATAACGTGGGAATTTCAATGGTTTTATGCGAGTAAAATTTCCAGCTAACTATAACTGGTGTGAAACCTATGGGTTTTTCAGTGAATTTCAAAGGTTTTTTAAATGCTAATTCATAACTATAACTGGTGTGTAACCTGTGGTGTTTTCAGTGAATATATATATATATATATATACAATTTCTATGGCAAAATGAAACCCCTCATTTTGTTCCTTTTCAAATTAAATGTATTAAGTGTTACCACTTTATTCCAATCAAGATGACTTCAGGTGTGCCATACTTTTGTCATAAGTAAGACTGTTAGCGTTCTAGTTGTTCTTTAGAACACTCTGGGACATTCTTTCATTGGGCTATAGTTGGGCTACATCTGGCTGATATTTGGGCTACATTTGGGCTCTTTTGTCTCTGGTGGCCATCTTGGGAGACTGCATATCAGAATTTTTTTAATGCAATATAAGAGGATTTGAGAAGTCACTCAAAATGTGCCCTAATTTTTCTTTCTTCAGCACTAATCATAATTTCTATGGCAAAATGAACCCCCTCATTTTGTTCCTTTGCAAATTAAATGTTTTAAGTGTTAACACTTTATTCCAATCAAGATGACTTCAGGTGTGCCATACTTTTGTCATAAGTAAGACTGTTAGCGCTCTAGTTGTTCTTTACAACACTCTGGGACATTCTGTCATTGGGCTATAGTTGGGCTACATCTGGCTGATATTTGTGCTACATTTGGGCTCTTTTGTCTCTGGTGGCCATCTTGGGAGACTGCATATCAGAATTTTTTTTAATGAAATATGAGGATTTGAGAAGTCACTCAAAATGTGCTCTAATTTTTCTTTCTTCAGCACTAATCATAATTTCTATGGCAAAATGAACCCCCTCATTTTGTTCCTTTGCAAATTAAATGTTTTAAGTGTTAACACTTTATTCCAATCAAGATGACTTCAGGTGTGCCATACGTTTGTCATAAGTAAGACTGTTAGCGCTCTAGTTGTTCTTTAGAACACTCTGGGACATTCTGTCATTGGGCTATAGTTGGGCTACATCTGGCTGATATTTGGGCTACATTTGTTTTTTTTTGTCTCTGGTGGCCATCTTTGGGCTACATTGGGCTACATTGGGCTACATTGGGCTACATTGGGCTCTAACATATATATAGCCCAATGTAGCCCAATATATATTTTTTCAAAGTTAATTTTCGTAAAAACCACTGGAGCATATATCTTGAGACATAGCAAAGGCACATCGGGGTACCAGTCCCTACAATTTTGCCAAGTTTGGTGGAAATCCATTCAGCCGTTCGGGCTAAAAGTGAGTCCAACCGCCCTATGGAAATTAACATGGGGAAAACACGTTTTGAGACCCGCCTTTTATCTCGGCCCCCGCTTGATGGATCCCCCCGAAACTTTCAGGGAAGGAGCGGAGCGCAGCGAGGCAAGGTTAAGGAAAATTACAGGCAGATCCCTCATTCGGCGCCAAAGTTATTCCCAATAGAATGTTGCAGACTTCCTATGGAAAACGATCCTAACTATAACTACCTACTGGCGACCGCCAGTAGGTAATATGTATATATATATATATATATATATATATATATATATATATATATATATATACATATATATATATATATATATATATATATATATATATATATATATATATAAATATATATAGATATATATGTATTTTTTTCTCCTCTGTGCTCCGGTAACGGCCACCGCTTCTCCTAAGCAGAGGGTGGATCGTCAAACGCGGACCACCACAGCAAGGTCCGATAATATTTACAGATACCTCGAACCCAAGGAATGACAACGCTGTGTTCTGGCTAAATTTCATTTATTTAGTCAACTAGTAGAACGAGTTGTAAATGTCCAAACAGTTCTGGATGTCCGATCCGTATGCATATACATTTTATCTGCATTTAGGCAGAAAAGGACTTTGGAGCAGATTTACGAGCCCCTTGCGACACTTTTACGCCGCCGTTGCGTCACTTTTGTGATGCAGCGGCGGCGTAAACAATGCGCCATGTTGCGACTTATTTACAACGTGACGCATCTAGGCAGATGCGTCATGTTGTAAAGCCCTGCGCCACATGAAACCTGCGTCAGGTTTCATGTGGGCGTTCTGTCACAAGGTGGGCGTTCCCACGTAGGAAAGCCCCGTAAAACTGACGCAGTGAAATCTACAAGATTTCAATGAGTCAGTTTTACGACGCTGCTGCGTCAAATCCTTATGCCTGCTTGAAGCAGGCGTAAGGAGTGATGCACCACGTTATGTATGGGTGGCCCCTGTGCATTGCAGGAGTTGCGTCACGCTTGCGACACAACTCCAGCAATGCGCCGCCCATACGCCACAAGATGCGTCATGCATCTGCCCTTCCTTGCACCATGGTGCGCCGCATTGTAAATGCGGCGCGTCTGTGGTGGCGCAAGGAGGGAATTGCGTGACGCATCAGTTCTGGTGCATCCCTGCTGATTTGCAGAGATGCACCAGAACTTGTAAATATGCCCCTTTGTGTATTATACAGGCCAGCGTGGGCTAATGACTAGGGGTGGGCGTCAAATTCCGTTCCGCTCGCGGAAATTGCTATAATTTGACATTTTCGTGTCCGTGGAGAGTGCGAAAATGTCTAAATGTCCGTGAACCGCAGCGTAGCGGAGATTTTTTTCATGCTCGCGCTTTGAAAATACATTCTCGCGTGTGCGATCGCCTTACCGGGATCCCCGCGTTCGCCAACGAGTTTTCCGATCCGTTCACGTGCTCCACGAGATGTTGGTAGCCGTTTGCGCTATCTCGCGCCCACGATCACGTCATTCATCTCACGATCAGGCACCGCAAAAGTATGAGATCTCGAACACGTCATTCTCCACCGCGAGTGAGGACGCGAACACATCATATCTAATGTGACAGAGAGTGTGAGAACACAAACACGTCATTCTGGACGTGCCATCAACATCCGGTGGAAGTGTGGTGAAGCTCGAGAACTCGAACACGTAACATTTTCAATTTGGAGAAGAATATAATCTCTAGCAGCATAAAACCTTCTGTAAATGATGATTTGGATGAAAAAAAACTCCTCAGATTGACATTTGGCTGTCCTTTTTTGTGCAAGGAGTCCTTTTTTAAAATGGGGGAGAGGGAGGAAGTGCCACAGAATCTCCAACTTCCTGTTCCTGTCCAGCAGGCTCCTCCCAGTGCTTTGTCCATCTCCTGCTCATTCTGCCTTTGGATTATGACTGGAAGGATCACTCTCTGTGTCTGCTGCATCATCATTGGATTTGAGGACTTTTGAATTTGATATTTTACAACTAAGTTGGTGTTGTGTCTGTTTGATTGGAGGCATTGCATTTATTGCAACTACAATTTAATTTTGGTACTTATCATTCCTTTCTATTTTAAATAGTTGTTGGTATTAGTAGTCACAAGGCCCAGAGCTAGTCATGGGTGGGTGCATGATGGAGCAACTGTTCCTTTGGGGTGTTTTGAATGTATTTCATTTTCAAGCATCATTTAGGGCATGGATGGCATTGGATTGAGTTTGGAAATATGTTTTTGGGGGGAGGGGTGCTGTTGTTGGGTGTCTTAAAGAAATGCCTTTGTCTGGTGTGTTGGTTTGTAATGCATGCACCTTGCAGACCTTTTTTTTGGCCTGTGTATTTTCATTTTTGCATTTCATTGCATTAAAAAGGCAAAGCAGTGTTTTTTAGCATGCATACTTTGCCTGGCTTTTATAGGCCTTTTGTCAATTCATTGTGTTTCCCAGGCCTCCTGCTTGTTGCTTGTGATTTATGAGTGTTCATGTGGCTGGTTGCCTTTTATGGTGCGAGTTATTAGTGTGCTGCTTTTGCCATATAGACCTGCATGCTATTCCTTTGTGGCCTAGGCTTCTTGTTGTGGATATGCCTGGCCATGAGGTTGGTGGCCATTTTGAAGGATGGCAGTGTGCTTTTTGCAATAGGCCTGCATTGTCTGTCTTCTGTTTCTTGTAGTTTGGTGGGCCTGGCCATGTGACTGGTGGCCATTTTGAAGCCTAGGCCTGCACGCTTGTCTAGCCTTGTCTGCCAGCAGGCCTGCTTTCATCCAGTAGGCTCTGAGCAGGTAGCCGCAGGTGCATTAAACAAGTGTTTCTGTGTGGTCTGTTGAATTTAAACATCATTTAGGGCGTGCATGTCATTGGATTGAGTTGGGAAATGTGTTTTGGGGGGGGAGGGGTTCTGTTGGCTGTCTTAAAGAAATGCCTTTGTTGTGTGTGTCTGGTGTGTTGGTGTGCAATTTATCCACCCTGCAGACCTTTTTTTTTGGTCTGTGTATTTTCATTTTTGCATTTCATTGCATTAAAAAGGCAAAGCAGTGTGCTTTAGCATGCATCCTATGCCTGGCTTTTATAGGCCTTTTATCAGTTCATGGTGTTTCCCAGGCCTCCTGCTTGTTGCTTGTGATTTGTGAGTGTCCATGTGGCTTGTGGACTTTTGTGGTGGGAGTTATTAGTGTGCTGCTTTTGCCATATCGGCCTGCATGCTATTCCTTTGTGGCCTAGGGTCTTGTTGTGGGTAGGCCTGGCCATGAGGCTGGTGGCCATTTTGAAGGCTGGCTGTGTGCTTTTTGTGATAGGCCTGCATTGTCTGTCTTCTGTTTCTTGTAGTTGGGTGGGCCTGGCCATGTGGCTCGTGGTCATTTTGAAGCTTAGGCCTGCAAGCTTGTCTGGCCTTGTCTGCCAACAGGCCTGCTTTCATCCAGTAGGCTCTGAGCAGTTAGCCACAGGTGCATTAAACAAGTGTTTCTGCATGGTCTGTTGAATTTAAACATAATTAGGCTGTCCTGTTTTCAGTTTCTATTTTTGCTAAATTCTGGTGTTTTTTTTTCAGTGATTTCAATATCTTAAAAAACAGTTGTTATCAGTGGTTACACATTTTCACGCCACTAAAAACAACAGAAAAGGTGTTTTTCCGGTGTATATGGAACGTTTTGCTTTTATCATTGCTTGCTTTCTGAACTGAAAGAACATGGTATATAGACAGTGTACGTATAGTGTATATGAGGTCCAAAGAGATTTTTGCAAATTAATCTTATTGTAGTACACCATACAATACTTCTTCAGTGAGTCTTTGGTCAAGTGCGCTTGTGCTTTCCTTCCCATGTAAACTTCTGTGAAAAGGCCCTCTCAGCATTCATAATCCGTTGGGCTGAGAACCGTCAGCTAAGGGACACAGTTGGGATGACTCTTTCTTTGATGCCACGTAAAGCACGAAATGATAAATATTTGCGTTTTAGTTCCTGGGCATAAGAAAACAGTGCACCAGAATGGACTAAAAAGTCAATAGCATCCCTCATTAACTCTGAAGATTGTAAAGATGCTTTCAGCATACCATCTAACAAGTGGCAAGGATCTCCTACAGGGAATCACTTCAGCTCGGGTATCAATTTTGACAGGTCATCACACAAATGTTTTATATACGTAGCTGAATCACTACAAATACAAACAATATCACTCCAATCTTTGTTGAACTTGGAAAGAACCTTTTTTGCAGAGCATAACAAGTGACACAGATGCTTGGTGATATATATACTTGTCACTATACCTTGTATTTAATGTTCAAAGCCTGAGGTGTTGGCAATTCACCTGCTATCAATACTGACCCACTAGAAACTATGGTCTGATGTATTAAGGGTTTTTACCCATTCTCTGTGGGTAAATTTGATGACACATATTAGGAAAGATTTTTATGAAACTAGACATTTTACCTATCAGTGAAAGAATCAAAGGCAGCCAAAATATCAAATGTGAGTTTGATATGTCCTGATTCTTTACAGTTTATAAAATAATTAAACTAAACCTAAAACGTGAAACTAAATCCTGCATCTTTAGACCAAAGGCCATAAAACTGAAAAAAGTAAAAGGAAGAAGAAACAACATTTTAGTGGCATCCCTAAAGAACACAACTCAAGCAGAATAATGTTAGCCAGTCTTTCCTACTGCTAGCTTGTATAACAAAGTTACATTTTATTGACCCCTTCAGTAAGAACAAAATTACTCTTTCACTTTCTTTTTCCTTTCTTTGAATGGCACTTAGTTTGTGGTTGTGCAGGGTTTTTTTCAGTGTTTATATGTTTTCACCGGTGAGGGCTATTTTTCTTTCAGTGGGGTTTTATCAGTTTTTATAGGTTTAAACCTAAAACCCCACAGCCTAAACATAATTTAGGGTATGGATGGCATTGGATTGAGATGGGAAATGTGTTTTTGGGGAGGGGTTTCTGTTGTTGGGTGTCTTAAAGAAATGCCTTTGTTGTGTGTGTCTGGTGTGTTGGTGTGAAAGACCAATTGGAAGTGACTCCGCACTCAAATGTATTCCGTACTGTAATCAGTTTATATAACGTTTCAAAAGTGTGGTTGGTGCTACATGTGAATCCCCTACTGAGCCTCAGGGGTAAATAATGATACTGATGCGCGTTTCTTGAACCCCAAGATTCACAATCACATAAGCACTCCTATTCCTATAATTGGTTGATAAAATGTTTTTTTAAATCCTGTTTCTGAATAAAGTTTTGAACAAAGTTTTTGAACAAAGGTTTAGACCCTCCTCCGAGTGGTAAATTCATTTATTTTTCATGAAATTTTTGTTCGTACTCCAATGATTCATCGTAATTCATCATGATATTGCTGTAAATACATCAACTTTTCAAAATGCCCGATGCATTTCGAGCTAACTGCTCTTCCTCAGGGGACTTTTTGTCTGAAAAAATATGTCACATTACTTATGGTATGTAAAATAAAGTCAAAAAAACCTATGTTGCATTATCTCGTTTTTACATTGTCACATTGTCACGTTCCCATAATGTATATGTCATGCATGTATCCTGTACACTGTGTATCACCTTATAACCCATCAAACATTTGATTGCCACGTGTTTGGACCTCTTATTCAAGAGGAATAAGTGATACGGGTTGGCTGGTTCACTAACCTGAACACTTTCTGCTAAGTTCGTGTATCTGTAAAAAAAACAAGAAGTATCTCCATGTTATACTATCCTGTTATTGTAACTAGGTTGTTATGGGCTCGAAAAGCGCATATAAGATGCTTTCTGCTTTCTAATTTCTCTTACCGGTTATGTGTTCATTTCTCCCGTCTCGATCTACTCGCTGCGGCGTGCGACGCTCTATCTGTCAGCGTCTCTGTATACTATTATGGGCCGATCACGTGGTATGCTCGCTGCGTGGTTACGCTGCGGGTTGCAGCGCTCTTTCTATGACTCGATGTGTCAGAGTGTTTTGTCACGTGATGCTCTACCTTCATCGTAATAGAAGAATGGACTATGTGCGATATGCTAATTTTATGTACAAATATGTACGTGATCATTTTAGCTAGTGGTGTGTGAGTTTAAAATGAATTACACGAGTGTATTGAGAACGTGACACGTCACCAAGTACTGATCTTCATTGAATAATGAACATATTATAATTCTAATATTGTGCAACTGCACACGTCAAATTAGATCATGCCAAAGTCACAGGTGAATGTAAAACAATTACAAACACAATTACAACCAATGATGTCACAAGCATGAATGTCACAAAAAGCAGCCCAGTTCCATCCGTTCATTTAACCCTTTCGGGTGAAGTGTGCATAAAAAGTTCATCCAAAATGTTTCTCTCCTCAGTAAATGAGTATGGTTGTCTCTTCCAGGCAAAATCGCCACTGTTTCAAGTATGCAAAATTTCAATTGCGAAGGATTGTGCTTCGCTTCATTGAAATGTGTTGCCACCGTAGATTTAATATTTTTTAACCTGATGTTGCTTTTGTGTTCAACCAGTCTGGTCTTCATTTTTCTCTGGGTTTTGCCGACATACGATAATCCACATGGACATCTTAACATGTATATGACGTTACTACTGTCACATGTTCCTGACACTTTTAATTTCACTGGTGTTCCTTTGGTGGAATGATTAATAACATTCCCTTTGATGATTGCTGAACAGTTCCCACAGTTGTGGCAAGGTATAGTTCCTTTATATGTCTCGATCTCTTTGTGTTCCGATTTTTTAATTAACTCTTTGAGATTTTTTGTCCTCTCATATGCAAAAATTGGTGCCTTTGCAAATGTACCTTTAAAATCTTCTTCGAGTGCCAGCAGTGGCCAATGTTTTGTTATCGCTTTTTTGATGGAGAAACTTCTAGTTGAAAATTTTGACACAAATACAGTTCTTTGCTCCTCTGATTTTACATTTGTGGATAGTAAGTGTTGTCTTTGTAGTTTGTCTGCTCTTTCCGCAGCGGCCTCTAATATGGATTCCGGATATCCTCTGTTTTTGAATTTAAGAAGTGTTTCTTTTTTGTGTTTACTGTACAGTTCTTCAGTTGATGCTATTCTTTTTATCCTGACAAGTTGTGAAAACGGTAAATGTTTTTTTCAAGATGTTTGGTGGAAGCTTTTGTATTGCAACAAATTATTTCTATCTGTGGTCTTTGTGAAAACACTGGTAATTAACTCTCCTTCATGATTGGATATTGCAACATCCAAGAACGATATCTTGTCTTTCCTGATGGTGAATGTGAACTGAATTCTTTCATTGATGTCATTGAGTTGCTGCAACGCTTTCTCTAAGGAATGTGTTGTTCCCTTCCATAGCACAAATATGTTGTCTATATACCGTTTATAGAGGATCAAGTTGTTTTGCCATACCTGTTGATTCAGTATGTGATCTAATTCGAATCTGTACATGAATGTATTGGCGTACGTGGGCGCCACACAATTGCCCATTGAAGTTCCAGAGGATTGGACAAAAAAATTGTCTTTCCACACAAAATAACTGTGAAATAAAGTAAAGTGGCTAAGCCCCATTATGAATACTTTTAGGTCCTCACTTTTGTCTTCATTCACCAAAAAACTTTCAACAGCGGTCATACCCAAGTTGTGCGGTATAGAAGTATATAAGGACTTTACGTCCACTGTTGCCATAATCATATCTTTTGTGAAATTGATTTTGTGTTCCTCCAGAATGCTTAAGAAATGGGTAGTGTCTTTTATATATGTGGACGATTTTTGTACAATGTTCTGCAAATGTTTATCAATAAATTTTCCAATTGGTTCATGTATAGAACCCACGGTGGACACAATTGGGCGTAGAGGCGGTTTTGTGGCATGTTTGTGGATTTTTGGTGTCATGTAAATATATGGCGTTGAAGGATTTGTTTTTAAGAGGTATTATTTCTCTTTCTGACCAATCACTCCTTTTTTCACTGCGTTTTCAATGATGTTAGTTAGGATTTTTTTGAATTCTTGAATGGGATCCTTTTGCATATTCATGTAAGTCTCTTGGTCTTGTACATGCAGGTCTACTTGCTGTTCGTAGTATTTAGTATCCATTATGATGAGTGCCCCACCTTTATCGGCTTGTCGAATTGTTATTTGTTGGTTGTTTGCAAGATTTTCAAGAATTTGTCTATCTTTTTGAGTAAGGTTAGTCTGTTTCGATCTGTTTTTTTTTAATATGTCTTCAATGTCTTTTGTTACTACTTTCTCATAAGCGTCTAACACTTTATGACTCACCGGGGGGATGAATTTGCTCTTAGATCTTAAGCCCATTAGTACGTTTTCCTTTTGTTGCGTAGGTATTGGTGTCTCTATGACATTTGAAAAAAAGTGACATAATCTGAGTGATCTTAGAAATTTGTACAAACATACTTTTGTTTCCAATAGGTTAGAGTGGTATGTAGGGACGTATGATGAACCTTTTTGTAATGTTTGTATTTCGTTGGTAGTCATTTTGTACTTTGATATATTGATTTCTAAGGTTTCTGACTCCTGGTGTTTTGAGCCACTGTTTCTGTTGATGTAAGTTTTTTTCCCCCGCCGGGTTCTACTTGCAGTCCTGTGCCTCTCCCTAAAAAAGGCACTGGATCAGATGTAGGAAGATTAATGGATGTACCAGATGTAGTTGGTGTAGCCTGTGTTGTGACATTTGTCTGTTTACTTGCTGGAGCTGTTCGTGCTCTTCTGTTGTCAAAGGGTGCACGTCTTTGTTGAGAGTCGCCAGATGATGTTTCATCTGAAGATTTATCATTGTCTGGTCTTTGTTGTCTCCTTCGGGCATAAATGTCTGCCCATGTATAAACCTCTCCTAGAGGGTAATCAGTAGTATCCCTTTTGAATTTCCTGAGCTTGCGGTCCTTTATTTCTCTTGTATATTCTTCCACTTTTTAGTTTGTTTCTACTAGTATCTGATCCCATTCATCCTTTGTCACCATTTTATTCAAGTCGTCTTTTAGGAGGTTTATCTCTTTCGTTAGATCATCTAACACTTTAGCCAATTCCTCTACAATTAGCAATATGAGGTCCAACGAACATTTGTTTAATATTGCAAACCATCTCTCAGTGAATCCAGCATTGTTTTTGCATAGGGTTGATTTCAGTGATATCCTAAGTCCACGTGGGATTCGTTGCGTTTTGTGGTATTTTATTAATGTGCTCGCATGTAATTTCTGGTTAATGATCTTTTTTGACATGTGCAACAATTGTTTTATGTTAGCTTCCTTTGATCCGGTGCTTGGACATATTTCATCAGCTTCCTCTATTAGTGAATATATTCTGTTGATGTCATCTTCATTAAACGCTAAAGTTTCAGCTCTTTGTACAGTGGTGTGTGCTATTTCGTCAAATTGCATTTTGGTGGTGCGTAGAGTCTTTGTGCTCAGATATGATAATGTGAAAGACCAATTGGAAGTGACTCCGCACTCAAATGTATTCCGTACTGTAATCAGTTTATATAACGCAACATCAGGTTAAAAAATATGAAATCTACGGTGGCAACACATTTCAATGAAGCAAAGCACAATCCTTCGCAATTGAAATTTTGCATACTTGAAACAGTGGCGATTTTGCCTGGAAGAGACAACCATACTCATTTACTGAGGAGAGAAACATTTTCGATGAACTTTTTATGCACACTTCACCCGAAAGGGTTAAATGAACGGATGGAACTGAGCTGCTTTTTGTGACATTCATGCTTGTGACATCATTGGTTGTAATTGTGTTTGTAATTGTTTTACATTCACCTGTGACTTTGGCATGATCTAATTTGACGTGTGCAGGTGCACAACATTAGAATTATAATATGTTCATTATTCAATGAAGATCAGTACTTGGTGACGTGTCACGTTCTCAATACACTCGTGTAATTCATTTTAAACTCACACACCACTAGCTAAAATGATCACGTACATATTTGTACATAAAATTAGCATATCGCACATAGTCCATTCTTCTATTACGATGAAGGTAGAGCATCACGTGACAAAACACTCTGACACATCGAGTCATAGAAAGAGCGCTGCACGCCGCAGCGTAACCACGCAGCGAGCATACCACGTGATCGGCCCATAATAGTATACAGAGACGCTGACAGATAGAGCGTCGCACGCCGCAGCGAGTAGATCGAGACGGGAGAAATGAACACATAACCAGTAAGAGAAATTAGAAAGCAGAAAGCTTCTTATATGCGCTTTTCGAGCCCATAACAACCTAGTTACAATAACAGGATAGTATAACATGGAGATACTTCTTGTTTTTTTTACAGATACACGAACTTAGCAGAAAGTGTTCAGGTTAGTGAACCAGCCAACCCGTATCACTTATTCCTCTTGAATAAGAGGTCCAAACACGTGGCAATCAAATGTTTGATGGGTTATAAGGTGATACACAGTGTACAGAATACATGCATGACATATACATTATGGGAACGTGACAATGTGACAATGTAAAAACGAGATAATGCAACATAGGTTTTTTTTACTTTATTTTACATACCATAAGTAATGTGACATATTTTTTCAGACAAAAAGTTCCCTGAGGAAGAGCTGTTAGCTCGAAATGCATCGGGCATTTTGAAAAGTTGATGTATTTACAGCAATATCATGATGAATTACGATGAATCATTGGAGTACGAACAAAAATTTCATGAAAAATAAATGAATTTACCACTCGGAGGAGGGTCTAAACCTTTGTTCAAAAACTTTGTTCAAAACTTTATTCAGAAAAAGGATTTAAAAAAACTTTTTATCAACCAATTATAGGAATACGAGTGCTTATGTGATTGTGAATCTTGGTGTGTTGGTGTGCAATGCATGCACCCTGCAGACCTTTTTTTGGCCTGTGTATTTTCGTTTTTGCATTTTATTGCATTAAAAAGGCAAAGCAGTGTGCTTTAGCATGCATCCTTTGCCTGGCTTTTATAGGCCTTTTATCAGTTCATGGTGTTTCCCAGGCCTCCTGCTTGTTGCTTGTGATTTGTGAGTGTCCATGTGGCGTGGTGGCCTTTTGTGGTGGGAGTTATTAGTGTGCTTCTTTTGCCATATAGGCCTGCATGGTTTTCCAATTGGCTTACTGCTTCCATCCATCCATTACCTTTGCCAGCAGCAGCTCCATGAATGATGTGATGCTCAAATAATTTAATGCCAAACAGGCTCCACCCCACTTCCATTACATTTATATTTTGGTGGTTCTTATTCTCTTTCCTATCCTTCCTGGGAGTGTAGTGTGTACATAGTAGTATACCATAGCCCTTGTTGACAAAGTCTCAGAAATGGCTAGACTATATCTTTTGTATGTTTGTTTGTACTAGTACAGTAGTAATTGAACCACAACAACAAATGCAATATTTCACTGATGTTCTTCTCCTGACTTATTTGCTTTTAGGTGCACAAAAAGCAAGAGGAGGAGGTGTCATCATCATCATCATCATCATCACCCATTGTACTGCCAGACAGAAGTCCTGCTGTGCATCACGTCCACGTGTGACCACAACTTGTGTACCTGCGTCCTGCCTGACATCTGAAGAAGATGGCCCCAAAGAATGGTACCAGGTGCAATACCAAGAAAGGTGCTGGTGAGGACCAAAGAAATTACACATGCAGCAGCGTTGTCCGGGATCCAAGCTTCGAGCAGCACCTCCGGATCAGCGGTCCAACCCCACCAACTTAGGCCCAAACCCTTGAGTGTCGCAGAGGTAGCCTGTCTACTAACGAGCAGCGATGTTGAAATGTCAATATTGCAAAGTAGTATACAATCAACGCAGGTGGAAACTCAGCAGATAAGTGTGCAGCAGCAGCCACAAGAACAACAGCAGTAGCCGCAAGAACAGCAACAGCCGCAAGAACAGCAGCAGCCGCAAGAACAGCCCACAATAGTAGTTGTTGCTCCTGAAGTAGGGGCATTTCAGGAAATCGAGCTTCCTGCAGACAAAGTGGAGCAAACCACTGTTTCGGAAGATCTATTGTCTTCCAGACCATCAGCAAGGAAAAGGAGGCTTAGTCCATCATCTTCTTCTTCAAGCCCTGCTTCTGATGATCGTGATGCCACTTGGAAGCCACCAGCTCAGTCTGAGAGTGATGCACGCCACAAGACAATGCTAGTGAAAAGGAAGGTTCCAGAAAGACTTGGGGCCATATTATCAAGAAAGAAACTTGATATGGCAACTGGAGGTCGTGGTGGTGTAACCTGTGTTGTTGGTATCCGTGCTACATCCCGCTCAGCAGCAGTCTTTTTGGATAGGGTGATAATGTTGGTCTCTATCCCATTTGGGGTGGGAGTGATTGAGCACCTTGAGACCCTCCGGGTAAGTAGTGCGCTATATAAATGTCCATGATTGATTGATTGATTGATAGTGATGTGCCTGATGACTGGCTCGTCATTTTCAACATCATCCCCCTCTTGTACATCTTCCTCCTTAACTCTAAGGGCCATATTATCAAGAAAGGGCGATACATTATCGCTGCTTTTATCAGCAGGAAACACTGCCGCTAAAGCGGCGATAATGGGCTTGATGATATGCCCTTGTGAACTCCCATAGAAGCCCAGGATTTTCAAAGGCCCGGCAGGTACCTACATCAAGCTTAACCAACCCAGTAGGTAGTGGTAGAAGTCACAGTGTAGCTGCACAGAGTCACATTTGAAGCTCACCCTCCTGTTCATCTGGTATTGAAAGTGGCACATCCAGCAGCGCCAGAAAGTTCTCCTCCCCAGTTTGGGACTTCTTTTTGGTTAGCACTAAGGAGGAGAACCTTGCTATGTGCTCAATTTGACGACAAGGTGTTCGGTGGGGTAAGCTTGGTACAAACTATGGTACCGGAGGCCAAACAAGTCATCTCAAAATACACCACACTATTGTGTGGGAGGATCACCTACTTCACTTACAACAAAGTAAAAAAACTCAACCCATTGATGTTGGGCATGAAGAATCAGGGGACAATATTATTGCGGAGGAAAGTGAAGAAGAGAGAATCTTTTCTAGCCCTGTCCCCAGTAGTGTAGTGGTTCCGCCCACATCCTCCTCAGCAACATCTCAGTGGCACCGCAGTAAGAGCCATACTCAGAGTCAGTCTGAGACACCAAGGCGACCGAGTACTGCAATGAAACAAGTGCGTTGTTGAGCCTAAGTGGGTTAATGAAAACAACAGCACCACAAAGGAAAGTAATCCAGCCTACCATTGAGAGCATGCTTATGTTGGAGGGGCAGTTCCAACGCAACCACCCAACGGCACTGTTGTGCAATGCGAAGCTGGCTAAAATGTTAGCGCAGGACCTCCTTTTTTAGGTCTCGGCTAGGCAGCACATACGCTGTGTCTTCGAGAGATGCTGTTTACACTATAGTGGGGGAAGCTCCGTCCACTTTCCGGCCATATGTTTGATTGGCTGCAATCAGAAATTCTGCATTATGATTGGTTTTTGGTTTGTTAGTCCCGCCTCCTGACGGCCATGTCGTCATGTTTATTCTTCCGAGGCTATCAGCCACTTTACCTAAAAAAACGTTTTCTTCCCCTGCCTCTCCCCAATCCCTCCTGCAGTCCCTAACTTCTTGGACCACAACTAGCCCCCTCCCCCTCCTGCTCGTGCCTTCTTTGATGTTCGCAGTTCCGTTGAAAATGCAATAGGTCCCCCATAAATACGAGTCCTATTGCATTTTCAATGCTTGTTTGTCCTGTGATTGGTGGATAAATGTGCACTATATTTTGCCTGACCTGTCCTAATAACATGCGCAATATGAACGTCTCTCTTATGCATGTGTGTGGAAGCTCTGTCGCCATTGTCTGTCACCCCAACGGTGCTGCAGGTCTGTTAGAACGGAGTGAGATTTAATCTGCAGCAGCTCTTCAGCCACGCCCTGCCCGCACCAGGTTACAGACGACTTTCGCTGGAGGCGACATTATATCACACAACGCCAATATGGGGAAGAGGGAGGTTGGGACGAGGGAGTTGCGCCAGCCATGTTAGAAGTATCGATAGCGCTGGCGATAGTGGCACATCACTCCTGGACGGTCGTGCAGACACTTTCACTTTTGTGCAAATCACAGGGCAGATGCGGTCTTGCTAACGGCTCTGCCTGGCCTCCTCGCGAGGGCGTCTAAGCACTTTCACTCCCAAGTGAAGCTTTCATTTGTTTTACTAAACACACTTCTCATTCTGCAGTCAGTCATGGAACAGGACATGGGGCTGCCATCATGCGATGTGTACGTCACCATCAAGTGATGCAAAGAGGTGTCTGATTTAGAAGCAGCGGCAAGAACACTCTGGGGTTTGGAGCTGTAGTTATCGTCGGGGAAGACAAATTAGATCGGATAAAAATGTGTGTGGGATTTGTAAATATGCTGAAAGGATGCGAATGACGGGGGACATGCTACAGCGGTGAACAATATGACTCTGTCTTTTGCTTCTGACCAATAACGTTGACTTTCGTGTGCTGTGCATAAGACTGTTGATATTATAGGATTGCACTGGGGTAGAGGGTTTCATCTCCTGGGCTGAGATGAAGAATTTTATCTCCTGAGCAATTACCCGCTTCTCATTGATGTCAGCAGCGAGCCTTTGACGCGCTGAGATCATTACAATGCTCTTTTTTGCGACCCTGAACAAGATACTTCCCAAAACTGGAAAATCAGCTCACAGATCAGTTCAGGATAGTTTTTGAGGCATGCTCACTTTTGGAAGGCAGAAAGGCAATTAGTCAAAGATCACACATCGCCAATTTCTACTTAATGAAAGCAGGCATGTTTTCATGTCCATAGCAAACTCCAATCAATGTCTTTAGCCCCTCGCTGACATTGCTTGTGTATGCTGCGACATTCGCTCTGTTTCCCATGTCACAAGCAACCTCGAGTTTCACTGTGGCTATGAAACCTGCTGGCACCCCCACCTCCATGAAGCTAAACTCAGCTGGTAAACACATCAACAAGCCTTTATCAATTAGCTGATTTTTTCTTGTAAATGCCCATCCTGGGGCTTATTACGGAAGCTTTCCACCAGGGCAAATATGTTTTGCTGCTTATGCAGCATAAACCTACCCGATGGCAAGGTTGCTCAGTGAGTTAATACTTCTGAAAACCCGGACATCGCAGCCATGTCAGTAAAATGTTTATTATTAAATGCTATTTTCAGCACTTTGGAATCATTACCATCTGCAATCAGGAACAGACTGCTCGGTTCAATAGCTCCCAAATGTGAACAAACGCTTCTCTCCAAAGCTATTAAAGTGGGCATAGTATTCTTGAAGCACACTTAGTAAAGTGCAAGGTCGGGGAATAACTTATCTCTTCCACTATCTTTTATGAAACTCGTCATAGCATGTCCTTTATTGCACCTTGACTGATTGTATAAACTGTTGTTGCAAATCCATCTCGGATTAAATTTAGTCAACAGCAACCATGTTTTCATTCATGATTTGTATTATGCTATATTATACAATGGTGAGCAAAATAACGATGGATTAAACCCAGATCTGTGACTGGGGGTGAATGTTTTGCCATTGTGCAACATTCCGTCCATCATCTTGTGTGTTTTGCTGTTCACCCTATGTGGGAAGGGTATGCCCAGATGTGGGTCCTCTGCTCACTAAGCCACTGGAGTAAAGCTATCTGGCTGAAGACGGCTGTTAGCCTGAAACCGGTAATAGGATGCTTGATTCCGGTCCAGGGAAGACATGGCTTGGCAGTTCGGGCTGGACTGTTCCCATGAGGCACAGGGTCAAGACTGATTTGCATATGGCCATGTCTGAACTGGGGTGGCTTGGTGAGCAAAATAACGATGGATTAAACCCAGATCTGTGACTGGGGGTGAATGTTTTGCCATTGTGAAACATTCCGTCCATCATCTTGTGTGTTTTGCTGATATTATACGATAAAGCATGCACTAGTGTAAAAATACATGAAAATTGCACAAGCTGGGTCTACAGTTTCATATGCAAAACTCTTCAATATGTGGGGAAAAATTGTCACAAAGCCCAAATTATTAAAGCACTGCCAGTTGTTTATTTAAAACAATATATCGAACATTCTGTATATTTACTATCATATTTTCATAATACACTAATATGCCGAGACCAATTGGCATGGCCAATGGTTCTTCATTTGTGGAAGTGGTGGGTTTCCTTGAATTTGTGTCAGCCATCTACCCTAAATGGAAGGTTCCCAGCCGGTCCTATTACGCAAGAATTGCTGTTCCGGCACTACATCATGATGTGCTGGAATTGGTTGGACAAGCTTTGCAGCAGAGTGCTATTCACAATATCCACCTGACAACAGACATGTGGACCAGTTGCCAAGCCACAGATTACATGTGCATCACTGCGCACTGGGTCTCTTTTGTGGGGGTTAGAGATAAGCTATCTGAAGGAGGTGCTGTTGACACAGCTGAGATTTTTAAAGCTACTCGGAAACATGCAACTGTAGCCATGTTCGCCATGGAGAAATCTCATACTGCTGTAAACATTTTGGAAGAGTTTCGCAGCAAGGTTTTTGAATGGCTGCGCCCAAGAGGGCTTAGTATTGGTTTTGTTTCCACAGATAATGGCAGTAATGTACTTAAGGCCATGGAGCTTGGTTCCTATTTCCGGGTTCCGTGTTTGGCGCACTGCATAAACATTATAGTGCAAGACTTTCTGAAAAAAGAACACATAGTCACCAACTTACTGACTACCTGCCGAAGAATATGCACTAATTTCAGCCATTCTTTTAAAGCTCAGAAGCAGCTGAGGATCATTCAACGTGACTATAGAATGCCAGTCAAAGCACTCATCCAGGAGGTGGCAAAACATTGGAACTCAACTTATTACATGCTTGATCGTCTGTTTGAGCAGTACAGGCCACTCAATGAATTTGTCATGCGACGAGGGGATGCTACTGTGAAAGGCATGACCCTTCAGATGGACCAATAGTGCCTAGTAAATGCCTGACTGAGATGCTTCGCCCTTTTGAGATCTTCACACGTGAAGTCAGCAAGGAGGACTGTACTATGGGCCAAGCTATCCCATTATTGCAAATGCTAGAGCATCAGCTGAAGGCGGTGTCTGGATCATACAAAGGTGTAGAGGGAAAAAAAGAAGCCTATGAGTTGGTGGAGAGCTTAGTCCGTCGCTTAGCTGACAATACAAGGGTGCAAAATAAGATTTTGTCACAAGAACATTATGTTTCTGCCACAATTTTGGATCCACTGCAAAATTGGCACTGAAGACATTAATTCCTTTTTTAAAGATGGATGTTGCCCGCTACAAAACTTGGATAGCTGAGGCAGCGAGTAAGTTGGAAAATGAACGGCTGCTAATTAAAAGCCCCCTAGATCAACCCACAACAAGAACTGCAGCAAGGCATCCGGCATCAAGTGCAACTTCGGAGGATGATGGAAGTGCGTTTGGCTCAGACCACTCACAATCACTATCGACAACAGCAATAACTGGATCATTAGGCCCAGTAGCATCCTTACAGGATTGGTATTTACATTTAGGCATTGGTAAACACAGTGCTGATGCACAGAGAAAAGAGCCCGAAAAAAGTATAGCACCCCTGAACATTGAGCGGATGGTCCAGGCCTAACTGGACGACCCAACAGAGATGTACATTGATCAAAACCCATTGTGGTATTGGTATGGGAAAAGGGCCCAATGGCCACTGCTCAGCAGGCTGGCGATAAGCTATCTGGCTTGCCCTGACGCAAGTGCCTCTTCCGAACGTGTTTTCAGTGCTACTGGTTCCATTGTAACAGTGAGAAGGACCAGTCTCTCGCCCAAAAACGTGGAGAGGTTAACAATGATCAAAATGAATCAGCACTTCATACCACCGAATTACACAATACATGAATCAAGGGAGGAAGATGAGGACAGCGGCCCAGGTGACGGAAGTAGTGTGTTACATGATGATTAAGTACTTCTGGTTGAACCCCCAGAGTTTGAGGATGAGCTATACTTCCCTGACAATTAGAATGCACTTACTGTCTTCCTCCCTTATTTTCCTTTATTTGTGTGTCTGTCTTTACGGTTACAAACTTTTAATCAACAACAAATCCATCACCAACGTCTTCTACTCTTTTTATTTCAATTTACGAGTTTCAGCTGTCTGCATTTCACAGTACAGTCCTCCGAATCCTGCTCCTCTGCTCCATCCTCCTGAATGTCCCTAAATCCATTGCCCTCAAGACAGATGATGATTGGATGATGCAAAATAGAAGAAAATATAAATTCTTTCCTAGTCCCTCCAAAAGAAGTGGAACATGATGATGACTACTATAGCTATCCTCCTTTCTGAGCCGAGAGAAACTGCCCATTAACTGAAAATGAGATGGAACAGGTAATGAATGATGCCATGCATTGGACTCAAACTGAGTGATTTTGTGGTTGTTTTTTGTGCATGAAGTTATTTCATTGTGCACTATTTGTAATAATCATCATTCTACACACTAAAAGTAACTCAAGGCAATTTTCCCCTTCTTGCAACTATTTTTAATAAGAAATGTGTACTTCTACTGCAGCCTGATACATTGCTTTTAAATACAGGAAGGGGACTCAGTCTGTACCTTGCACACTGAGTAGGACAGCAGCACCATGATGATGATGGCGAGAGAGACGGCCCCTTAACATAAGATGAGAAGGAACAGGTAATGAAAATGAATGGCATGCATTGGACACCTGATTCTGAGTGATTGGTGTTTTGTTGTTTGTTGTGCATGAAGTGAAGTCAAAGTGTACTAGTTTTACTGTACACACTAAAGAGTGACTCAAGTCAATAATATTTCTATTCTTGTTGTTTAATAACAAAATTGTACTTCTACTGCAGGCCGATCTTCACAGTCACTCAGTACAAGTATCAGAGATGATTGATGGAATAATAAGTCAGGATGTTTCATGAGTGGCATAAAAGGTAAACAAGTCAACAACAACCACAGCAGACCTAAATGTCTGTGTAGAAGTGGAGTCGGGTGTAGCGGTGGTATGACTGCAGTGCATTGATTTAGTCACTTAAATTGTAAAATGCTATGTTGCTAGATATGTGCTTTGTCCAACTCTTTCAAAAAATGTACACTAAACGGAGGATGTGCTAAGCGACGTGCCGTCACTTTGGGCCTGCTCTGTCCTGTTGTTGTTGTAGGTCAATGCTGGAAACAGACTAGAGTAGAGATGATGCATACATGCCGCCTCGGCAAGTGTTTTTGTTGCACTACACCATTACTTGTGCATTTTTTTCAACTTTGTTTCTCAATATCCCTTGTGTTTTTCCATCTACAATTACAGGCCGGACCTTACCGTGTGCTATACTTGGGAAAACAATGCACACTTACCATACCAATGAATCTACATCTGCCAGGCAGGCAGTGGCGACACCCAAGATTGATGGACGAGAGGACCAAGAGGAATGACGAGATGCAAATCCACATTTTTGACCAGGATAACACAGTAACAGTATCAACTTTCATCATCATTTAAATAATTTGATTCATTTTTTTGTCTACAATCTTTACAACAGTGTGTTCTTGTTGTTGTTATTATTATCATTAGGTTTGCTCTCTGTTTATGATTCATCCCTACCGATATTTAAACATTTTCTTTGCTATGTGTAAAAGTAAGCCTGAAACAACTGAACACAAACTGTATGTAATCCAGGTCTCCTTATCAATCATCATCATGCATGCATTTCCTTTTTTCCCTTAACATATTGATATGGATATGGTAGTCTACAGAGTTTGTTGTTTGTTGATTGTCCATGTGTACTGTTTTTCATTTTCAAACCTTTCCCCAAACCCACCTTCCCATCCATTCAACAAACCCTAACCCTCTTTACCCGGGCTGTGTGACTTATTGAGGTGTGACTAAATTAAATGTACACCAATAATTTATCACACGCTTGTTGGGACGGAAGTGGCAAAAACAACAGTACTTCAATTTCAAGGCAGAGCGAGGATCTTCTTCTGCTTGCCCACACATGAGCAGTATATTTTAGAGGTGATTTTTATTTACCAAAGGAACATATACATCTGCATTAATTGCCGGCATTGATTGGATTTGTTGTCATCCTCCTACACAGCACTAACTGTTACGCTTGTGTCAAGTGTACTGTAGGCCTAGTCAAGTGACTCGACACAGCTATAGTTTGTAACTCTGTGTAGTAGGCTATCCCCACCACCACTATGTTTTGTTGTAAAGTATTTTTGCATATTATTGTTTCGCTGTAAGTTCTGTACTGTACTTCATTCTACTACTCCTCAATCAGTCTCTCTCAGGCGACTGACTGTCTCATTTTCATTTTTTGCAAATGATGCTGCCAGTGTCTACTACTACTACCACTACAACCATGGCATGTTAGGAAAGGAAATCATCATCACCATGCAGCCATCACTGTGCGCAAGTTAAACATCAAGCAAAGGTAAGAGAAGTTTGGGGGAGGCATAATTAATAATGGACATGTTTTCAATCAATTCACACACCATTTTGAGTCCAGTTAAAGAATCCATAGACTAGAAGAGACTGACAGTACTAGTAGGACAACTCAATCAGTGAGGGGTGCCGCATCTATCTGTTTGTGTCTTACAAAGTCAGTCAATTATTTAAATCAAACACTGGCTATGGGCGGCCCTGCACCAGCAAGGAAACAGTGTGATGTAAAACAGTAACCCCACCCACAAAACATTAACAACACTGCATATAAAGTAGAAATATTGCTTTAATAACCCTAACAAAAATAAACTATGTAAAAAAAACACAAAACCTGACCCACCCCTCTCCCTAACCCCAACCAATGTATGTAAAGAAAAAGTCCAACCTAATGTCCAATTGTCCAAAAAAAACAACACACAATTCCCACCCACCAAAACAATAAATAAAAAAGGGGCAATGAACCGGGTCTCTTCTTTATGTTCGGCTGGATTGTCTTTGGAGGACACGCACTGCCTCCTCAAGAAGGGCGGTACAAAAGGGGGTGGTGATGGACGGAGCATCCGAACCAATAAAACACTCACACCCAGTCAAAAGATCTGGGTTTGATCCATCACCATTCTTTAGCCCACTCTGCCACCCCAGTTCAGACATGGCTATATGCAAATCATTCTGACCCTCTGCCTCATGGGAACAGTCCAGCCCGAACTGCCAAACCATGCCTTCCCTGGACCGGAAACAAGCTTCCGAGGACAGGTTTCTGGCATTACAGCTGTCTTCACCCCGGCTTGCTTGAATCCAGTGGCAAAGTGAGCAAGGGACTCACGTCTGAGGATACCCTGCCACACTTATGGCGGCCAAAGCGGTACAAAAGGGGGTGGTGATGGACGGAGCATCCGAACCAATCAAACACTCACACCCAGTCAAAAGATCTGGGTTTGATCCATCACCGTTCTTTAGCCCACTCTGCCACCCCAGTTCAGACATGGCTATATGAAAATCAGTCTGACCCTGTGCCTCATGGGAACTGTCCAGCCTGAACTGCCAAGCCATGCCTTCCCTGGCCCGGAAACAAGCTACCGAGGACCGGTTTCTGGCATTACAGCCGTCTTCAGCCCGGCTTGCTTGAATCCAGTGGCAAAGTGAGCAAGCGACTCACGTCTGAGCATACCCTGCCACACTTATGGCGGCCAAAGCGGTACAAAAGGGGGTGGTGATGGACGGAGCATCCGAACCAATAGAACACTCACACCCAGTCAAAAGATCTGGGTTTGATCCATCACCGTTCTTTAGCCCACTCTGCCACCCCAGTTCAGACATGGCTATATGCAAATCAGTCTGACCCTGTGCCTCATGGGAACTGTCCAGCCCGAACTGCCAAGCCATGCCTTCCCTGGCCCAGAAACAAGCTTCCGAGGACTGGTTTCTGGCATTACATACGTCTTCACCCCGGCATGCTTGAATCCAGTGGCAAAGTGAGCAAGGGACTCACGTCTGAGCATACCCTGCCACACTTATGGCGGCCAAAGCGGTACAAAAGGGGGTGGTGATGGACGGAGCATCCGAACCAATCAAACACTCACACCCAGTCAAAAGATCTGGGTTTGATCCATCACCGTTCTTTAGCCCACTCTGCCACCCCAGTTCAGACATGGCTATATGAAAATCAGTCTGACCCTGTGCCTCATAGGAACAGTCCAGCCCGAACTGCCAAGCCATGCCTTCCCTGGCCCGGAAACAAGCTTCCGAGGACCGGTTTCTGGCATTACAGCCGTCTTCAGCCCGGCTTGCTTGAATCCAGTGGCAAAGTGAGCAAGGGACTCACGTCTGAGCATACCCTGCCACACTTATGGCGGCCAAAGCGGTACAAAAGGGGGTGGTGATGGACGGGAAATCCGATCCAATCAAACACTCACACCCAGTCAAAAGATCTGGGTTTGATCCATCACCGTTCTTTAGCCCACTCTGCCACCCCAGTTCAGACATGGCTATATGCAAATCAGTCTGACCCTGTGCCTCATGGGAACAGTCCAGCCTGAACTGCCAAGCCATGCCTTCCCTGGACCGGAAACAAGCTTCCGAGGACCGGTTTCTGGCATTACAGCCGTCTTCAGCCGGCTTTCTTGAATCCAGTGGCAAAGTGAGCAAGGGACTCACGTCTGAGCATACCCTGCCACACTTATGGCGGCCAAAGCGGTACAAAAGGGGGTGGTGATGGACGGAGCATCCGTACCAATCAAACACTCACACCCAGTCAAAAGATCTGGGTTTGATCCATCACCGTTCTTTAGCCCACTCTGCCACCCCAGTTCAGACATGGCTATATGCAAATCAGTCTGACCCTGTGCCTCATGGGAACAGTCCAACCCGAACTGCCAAGCCATGCCTTCCCTGGACCGGAAACAAGCTTCCGAGGACCGGTTTCTGGCATTACAGCCGTCTTCAGCCCGGCTTGCTTGAATCCAGTGGCAAAGTGAGCAAGGGACTCACGTCTGAGCATACCCTGCCACACTTATGGCGGCCAAAGCGGTACAAAAGGGGGTGGTGATGGACGGAGCATCCGAACCAATCAAACACTCACACCCAGTCAAAAGATCTGGGTTTGATCCATCACCGTTCTTTAGCCCACTCTGCCACCCCAGTTCAGACATGGCTATATGCAAATCAGTCTGACCCTGTACCTCATGGGAACTGTCCAGCCCGAACTGCCAAGCCATGCCTTCCCTGGCCCGGAAACAAGCTTCCGAGGACCGGTTTCTGGTATTACAGCCGTCTTCAGCCCGGCTTGCTTGAATCCAGTGGCAAAGTGAGCAAGCGACTCACGTCTGAGCATACCCTGCCACACTTATGGCGGCCAAAGCGATACAAAAGGGGGTGGTGATGGACGGAGCATCCGAACCAATAGAACACTCACACCCAGTCAAAAGATCTGGGTTTGATCCATCACTCTTCTTTAGCCCACTCTGCCACCCCAGTTCAGACATGGCTATATGCAAATCAGTCTGACCCTGTGCCTCATGGGAACTGTCCAGCCCGAACTGCCAAGCCATGCCTTCCCTGGCCCAGAAACAAGCTTCCGAGGACCGGTTTCTGGCATTACATACGTCTTCACCCTGGCTTGCTTGAATCCAGTGGCAAAGTGAGCAAGGGACTCACGTCTGAGCATACCCTGCCACACTTATGGCGGCCAAAGCGGTACAAAAGGGGGTGGTGATGGACGGAGCATCCCAACCAATCAAACACTCACACCCAGTCAAAAGATCTGGGTTTGATCCATCACCGTTCTTTAGCCCACTCTGCCACCCCAGTTCAGACATGGCTATATGAAAATCAGTCTGACCCTGTGCCTCATGGGAACAGTCCAGCCCGAACTGCCAAGCCATGCCTTCCCTGGCCCGGAAACAAGCTTCCGAGGACCGGTTTCTGGCATTACAGCCGTCTTCAGCCCGGCTTGCTTGAATCCAGTGGCAAAGTGAGCAAGGGACTCACGTCTGAGCATAACCTGCCACACTTATAGCGGCCAAAGCGGTACAAAAGGGGGTGGTGATGGATGGGGCATCCGATCCAATCAAACACTCACACCCAGTCAAAAGATCTGGGTTTGATCCATCACCGTTCTTTAGCCCACTCTGCCACCCCAGTTCAGACATGGCTATATGCAAATCCGTCTGACCCTGTGCCTCATGGGAACAGTCCAGCCCGAACTGCCAAGCCATGCCTTCCCTGGACCGGAAACAAGCTTCCGAGGACCGGTTTCTGGCTTTACAGCCGTCTTCAGCCCGGCTTGCTTGAATCCAGTGGCAAAGTGAGCAAGGGACTCACGTCTGAGCATACCCTGCCACACTTATGGCGGCCAATGTGGTACAAAAGGGGGTGGTGATGGACGGAGCATCCGAACCAATCAAACACTCACACCCAGTCAAAAGAACTGGGTTTGATCCATCACCGTTCTTTAACCCACTCTGCCACCCCAGTTCAGACATAGCTATATGCAAATCAGTCTGACCCTGTGCCTCATGGGAACAGTCCAGCCCGAACTGCCAAGCCATGCCTTCCCTGGACCGGAAAAGAGCTTCCGAGGACCGGTTTCTGGCATTACAGCCGTCTTCAGCACAGCTTGCTTGAATCCAGTGGCAAAGTGAGCAAGGGACTCACGTCTGAGCATACCCTGCCACACATATGGCGGCCAAAGCGGTACAAAAGGGGTTGGTGATGGACGGAGCATCCGAACCAATCAAACACTCACACCCAGTCAAAAGATCTGGGTTTCATCCCTCACCGTTCTTTAGCCCACTCTGCCACCCCAGTTCAGACATGGCTATATGCAAATCAGTCTGACCGTGTGCCTCATGTGAACAGTCAAGCCCGAACTGCCAAGCCATGCCTTCCCTGGACCGGAAACAAGCTTCCGAGGACCGGTTTCTGGCATTACAGCCATCTTCAGCCCGGCTTGCTTGAATCCATTGGCAAAGTGAGCAAGGGACTCACGTCTGAGCATACCCTGCCACACTTATGGCGGCCAAAGCGGTACAAAAGGGGGTGGTGATGGACGGAGCATCCGAACCAATCAAACACTCACACCCAGTCAAAAGATCTGGGTTTGATCCATCACCATTCTTTAGCCCACTCTGCCACCCCAGTTCAGACATGGCTATATGTAAATCAGTCTGACCCTGTGCCTCATGGGAACAGTCCAGCCTGAACTGCCAAGCCATGCCTTCCCTGGACCGGAAACAAGCTTCCGAGGACCGGTTTCTGGCATTACAGCCGTCTTCAGCCCGGCTTGCTTGAATCCAGTGGCAAAGTGAGCAAGGGACTCACGTCTGAGCATACCCTGCCACACTTATGGCGGCCAAAGCGGTACAAAAGGGGGTGGTGATGGACGGAGCATCCGAACCAATCAAAAACTCACACCCAGTCAAAAGATCTGGGTTTGATCCATCACCGTTCTTTAGCCCACTCTGCCACCCCAGTTCAGACATGGCTATATGCAAATCAGTCTGACCCTGTGCCTCATGGGAACAGTCCAGCCCGAACTTCCAAGCAATGCCTTCCCTGGACCGGAACCAAGCTTCCGAGGACCAGTTTCTGGCATTACAGCCGTCTTCAGCCCGGCTTGCTTGAATCCAGTGGCAAAGTGAGCAAGGGACTCACGTCTGAGCATACCCTGCCACACTTATGGCGGCCAAAGCGGTACAAAAGGGGGTGGTGATGGACGGAGCATCCGAACCAATCAAAAACTCACACCCAGTCAAAAGATCTGGGTTTGATCCATCACCGTTCTTTAGCCCACTCTGCCACCCCAGTTCAGACATGGCTATATGCAAATCAGTCTGACCCTGTGCCTCATGGGAACAGTCCAGCCCGAACTGCCAAGCCATGCCTTCCCTGGACCGGAAACAAGCTTCCGAGGACCGGTTTCTGGCATTACAGCCGTCTTCAGCCCGGCTTGCTTGAATCCAGTGGCAAAGTGAGCAAGGGACTCACGTCTGAGCATATCCTGCCACACTTATGGCGGCCAAAGCGGTACAAAAGGGGGTGGTGATGGACGGAGCATCCGAACCAATCAAACACTCACACCCAGTCAAAAGATCTGGGTTTCATCCATCACCGTTCTTTATCCCACTCTGCCACCCCAGTTCAGACATGGCTATATGTAAATCAGTCTGACCCTGTGCCTCATGGGAACAGTCCAGCCCGAACTGCCAAGCCATGCCTTCCCTGGACCGGAAACAAGCTTCCGAGGACCGGTTTCTGGCATTACAGCCGTCTTCAGCCCGGCTTGCTTGAATCCAGTGGCAAAGTGAGCAAGGGACTCACGTCTGAGCATACCCTGCCACACTTATGGCGGCCAATGCGGTACAAAAGGGAGTGGTGATGGACGGAGCATCCGAACCAAACAAACACTCACACCCAGTCAAAAGATCTGGGTTTGATCCATCACCGTTCTTTAGCCCACTCTGCCACCCCAGTTCAGACATGGCTATATGCAAATCAGTCTGACCCTGTGCCTCATGGGAACAGTCCAGCCCAAACTGCCAAGCCATGCCTTCCCTGGACCGGAAAAGAGCTTCCGAGGACTGGTTTCTGGCATTACAGCCGTCTTCAGCCCGGCTTGCTTGAATCCAGTGGCAAAGTGAGCAAGGGACTCACGTCTGAGCATACCCTGCCACACTTATGGCGGCCAAAGCGGTACAAAAGGGGGTGGTGATGGACGGAGCATCCAAACCAATCAAACACTCAAACCAAGTCAAAAGATCTGGGTTTGATCCATCACCGTTCTTTAGCCCACTCTGCCACCCCAGTTCAGACATGGCTATATGCAAATCAGTCTGACCCTGTGCCTCATGGGAACAGTCCAGCCCAAACTGCCAAGCCATGCCTTCCCTGGACCGGAAACAAGCTTCCGAGACCGGTTTCTGGCATTACAGCCGTCTTCAGCCCGGCTTGCTTGAATCCAGTGGCAAAGTGAGCAAGGGACTCACGTCTGAGCATACCCTGCCACACTTATAGCGGCCAAAGCGGTACAAAAGGGGGTGGTGATGGACGGGGCATCCGATCCAATCAAACACTCACACCCAGTCAAAAGATCTGGGTTTGATCCATCACCGTTCTTTAGCCCACTCTGCCACCCCAGTTCAGACATGGCTATATGCAAATCCGTCTGACCCTGTGCCTCATGGGAACAGTCCAGCCCGAACTGCCAAGCCATGCCTTCCCTGGACCGGAAACAAGCTTCCGAGGACCGGTTTCTGGCTTTACAGCCGTCTTCAGCCCGGCTTGCTTGAATCCAGTGGCAAAGTGAGCAAGGGACTCACGTCTGAGCATACCCTGCCACACTTATGGCGGCCAATGCGGTACAAAAGGGGGTGGTGATGGACGGAGCATCCGAACCAATCAAACACTCACACCCAGTCAAAAGATCTGGGTTTGATCCATCACCGTTCTTTAACCCACTCTGCCACCCCAGTTCAGACATGGCTATATGCAAATCAGTCTGACCCTGTGCCTCATGGGAACAGTCCAGCCCGAACTGCCAAGCCATGCCTTCCCTGGACCGGAAACAAGCTTCCGAGGACCGGTTTCTGGCATTACAGCCATCTTCAGCCCGGCTTGCTTGAATCCATTGGCAAAGTGAGCAAGGGACTCACGTCTGAGCATACCCTGCCACACTTATGGCGGCCAAAGCGGTACAAAAGGGGGTGGTGATGGACGGAGCATCCGAACCAATCAAACACTCACACCCAGTCAAAAGATCTGGGTTTGATCCATCACCATTCTTTAGCCCACTCTGCCACCCCAGTTCAGACATGGCTATATGTAAATCAGTCTGACCCTGTGCCTCATGGGAACAGTCCAGCCTGAACTGCCAAGCCATGCCTTCCCTGGACCGGAAACAAGCTTCCGAGGACCGGTTTCTGGCATTACAGCCGTCTTCAGCCCGGCTTGCTTGAATCCAGTGGCAAAGTGAGCAAGGGACTCACGTCTGAGCATACCCTGCCACACTTATGGCGGCCAAAGCGGTACAAAAGGGGGTGGTGATAGACGGAGCATCCGAACCAATCAAAAACTCACACCAAGTCAAAAGATCTGGGTTTGATCCATCACCGTTCTTTAGCCCACTCTGCCACCCCAGTTCAGACATGGCTATATGCAAATCAGTCTGACCCTGTGCCTCATGGGAACAGTCCAGCCCGAACTGCCAAGCCATGCCTTCCCTGGACCGGAAACAAACTTCCGAGGACCGGTTTCTGGCATTACAGCCGTCTTCAGCCCGGCTTGCTTGAATCCAGTGGCAAAGTGAGCAAGGGACTCACGTCTGAGCATACCCTGCCACACTTATGGCGGCCAAAGCGGTACAAAAGGGGGTGGTGATGGACGGAGCATCCGAACCAATCAAACACTCACACCCAGTCAAAAGATCTGGGTTTGATCCATCACCGTTCTTTAGCCCACTCTGCCACCCCAGTTCAGACATGGCTATATGTAAATCAGTCTGACCCTGTGCCTCATGGGAACAGTCCAGCCCGAACTTCCAAGCAATGCCTTCCCTGGACCGGAAACAAGCTTCCGAGGACCAGTTTCTGGCATTACAGCCGTCTTCAGCCCGGCTTGCTTGAATCCAGTGGCAAAGTGAGCAAGGGACTCACGTCTGAGCATACCCTGCCACACTTATGGCGGCCAAAGCGGTACAAAAGGGGGTGGTGATGGACGGAGCATCCGACCCAATCAAAAACTCACACCCAGTCAAAAGATCAATCAATCAATCAATCAGGTCATTTATAGAGCGCACTACTCACCCGTAGGGTCTCAAGGCGCTGGGTTGGGGGGGGGGGTGCCGTTACTGCTCGAACAGCCAGGTCTTGAGCTTCTTCCTGAAGGAGAGGTGGTCTTGGGTCAGGCGCAGGTCGGTTGGGAGTGAGTTCCAGGTCTTGGCGGCCAGGTAGGAGAAGGACCTTCCTCCTGTTGTCGCTCTTCGGATGCGGGGGACGGCGGCGAGGGCGTGGCTGGTTGATCTGAGGAGGCGCTTGGGAGTGTAGAAGTTGATCCGGTTGTTGAGGTAGCTCGGGCCTTGGTCGTGTAGGGCTTTGTGCGCGTGGGTGAGGAGACGGAAGGTGATTCTCTTGTTGACCGGGAGCCAATGCAGATCTCTCAGGTGTCCGGAGATGTGGCTGCGTCGGGGGATGTCGAGGATGAGTCTGGCCGAGGCGTTCTGGATCCGCTGGAGTCTCTTCTGGAGCTTGGCGGTGGTTCCAGACTAGAGGGCGTTGCCGTAGTCCAGTCGGCTGGTGACGAGGGCCTGGGTGACCGTCTTCCTCGTCTCGGTGGGGATCCACCGGAAGATCTTACGTAGCATGCGCAGGATGTTGAAGCAAGACGAGGAGACGGCGTTTACTTGTCTGGTCATGGAGAGGGAGGAGTCCAGGATGAAGCCCAGGTTGCGTGCGTGGTCCGTGGGTTTGGGTGCGGTGCCCAGGGCGGGGGGCCACCAGGAGTCGTCCCAGGCGGAGGGCGAAGAGCCCAGGATGAGGACCTCCGTCTTGTCCGAGTTCAGTTTCAGGCGGCTGGTCGTCATCCATTCGGCTACCTCTCTCATCCCTTCGTGCAGGTTGGCTCTGGCGGTGGCGGGGTCGTTGGTCAGGGAGAGGATCAGCTGGGTGTCGTCGGCGTAGGAGATTATGTTGAGGTTGTGTTGGCGTGCGATGGCCGCGAGGGGGCTCATGTAGACGTTGAAGAGGGTGGGGCTCAGTGAGGATCCTTGAGGGACGCCGCAGATGACTTTGGTGGCCTCTGACTTGTACGGTGGTAGGCGGACTCTCTGTGTTCTTCCGTCGAGGAAGGAGGTGATCCATTCCAGTGCCTTGTCCTGGATTCCGATGTTGCCGAGGCGCTGTACTAGGGTGCGGTGGCAGACAGTGTCGAAAGCCGCGGAGAGGTCCAGGAGGATGAGGGCCGCTGTTTCTCCGTTGTCCATCAGAGTTCGTATGTCATCGGTGGCAGCGATGAGGGCGGTCTCGGTGCTGTGGTTCGCTCGGAAGCCAGACTGTGAGGGGTCGAGGGATCCATTCGTTTCGAGGAAGGCGGCCAGCTGTTTGTTGACGGTCTTCTCGATGACTTTGGCCGGGAACGGGAGGAGCGAGATGGGACGGTAGTTCTTGAGGTCGGTGGGGTCTGCTGTGGGTTTCTTGAGAAGAGCGCTGAGTTCGGCGTGCTTCCAGCTCTCAGGGAAGGTGGCGGTGTCGAAGGAGGTGTTGATGATGTCCCGCAGGTGGGGTGCGATGACAGCGTCCGCCTTGTTGAAGACGTGGTGAGGGCAGGGGTCAGTCGGAGATCCGGAATGGATGGAGTTCATTGTGCGGATGGTGTCTTCGGTGCTGATCGGAGTCCAGGTGCGGAGGGTGGTGGTGGGTGGCGTTGTTGCAGTTGTGGCTTGCGTTGGTTGGTTGCTGAAGCTGTTGTGTATGTCCGCGATCTTGTTGTGGAAGTAGGACGCGAGGGAGTTGCAGAGGTCTTGCGACGGGGTGATGTCATTGTTTCCGGCGTTGGGGTTGGAGAGCTCTTTCACGATGTTGAAGAGTTCCTTGCAGTTGTGTGCGTTGTTGTCCAGCCGGTCCTTGTATGTATTTTTCTTGGTGGCGCGGATCAGTTGGTGGTGTTTCCGGGTGGCGAGCTTGAGGGTGGTCATGTTGTCCGTAGTTGGTTCCCTTCTCCAGACTTTCTCGAGGGCTCGACAGTTCTTCTTGGAGCTCTTGAGTTCGTCGGTGAACCATGGTGTTTTTCTGCTGCAGGGTCTGCTGGGCGGGGTTCTCAGAGGGGCGAGTTCGTCCGCGCCGTTGTTGATCCACTTCGTGAGGTTGTCGGCGGCCTGGCTGGGGTTCGCTGAGCTGGCGGGGGGGTGCTGGTTCAGGGAAGCGGGGAGCTGGTCGGCTGTGATCTTGTTCCAGCTTCTTCGGGCAACCTGTTGCTGGTGGTGGTGGATTGTCGTTCTTTTGAAGCTGAAGTGGACGCAGCTGTGGTCCGTCCAGTGGAGTCCTGTTGCGTGGCTGAAGGTGACGTCTTTGCTGGATGAGAAGACTGCGTCGAGTGTGTGTCCGGCGAGGTGGGTGGGGGTGGTCACCAGTTGCTTGAGTCCGAGGTTGGCGAGGTTGTCGAGCAGGCTGATGGTGTTGCGGTCGCTGTTGTTCTCCAGGTGGAAGTTGAGGTCCCCCAGGAGGATGTAGTCGGCGGAGGGGAGGGCATGCGGGCTGACGAAGTCGGTGATGTCCTCGCTGAATCGTGTGCGTGGACCCGGGGGTCGGTAGATCAGGGTGCCTCTGAGGGTGGTCTTCGGGTTGGTGTGGATCTGGAAGTGCAGGTGTTCAGCGGTGGTTAGGGTGTCGTCGGTGTTGGTCGTGATGCGGATGGTGTCTCTGTGGATGATGGCGATGCCTCCTCCCGTCAGGTTGGCGGTGCGGTCCCTCCGGATGATCTTGTAGCCCTCCGGGATGGCGATGGCGATGTCTGGGGCTGAGGAGGCGTTCATCCAGGTCTCGGTGAGGAAGGCAACGTCAGGGGCGGTGGTGTCGAGGAGGTTCCAGAGTTCTACGGCGTGTCTGTGGACGGAGCGGGTGTTGAGCAGGATGCACTTGAGGTGGGTGCTGCTGATGTTCGGCTTGGCGAGTGCTGGTGCAGGATGAGTCCGGATGCAGGTGAATTTGCAGGCGTGGCAGCTGAAGGGTCCGTGGGTGTGCTTCGGGGCGGCTCGGTGACATCCTGGGATGCGGCCGGTGTTGAGTGCGATGAGATCGGCGGCGTTGTAGGTTCGTCGGGTCGGCTTCCGTCGGTGGGGGCCAGGGGTCCTGGCGCTGGTCGCGATCCGGTCGCGGACGGGCGCAGACGGGCTTACCTTTGGCGCGCCTTCGGCGCACAATCGGCGCGCCCGCTGCGCGTCAACGCTGCGCGTTCGCACGGTCGCCATTTAAGGCGAAGTGCGCGGGTGGGCGGAGCAGCTGGGAGGCGGGAGCGGGGAGGGAACAGAAGAAAAAAGGGGCGGGGTCGGCGGTGGTGGCGGGAAGCGGGGGGCGGCGAGGAAGGCGGGAAACACGAAGGAGACGGGCAGAAACTACGAAATACAAGCACAAATGATGGTCAAAACAACACTTAACACGGGCAAAAACTACGAAGGAAAAACAAGCACAAATGATGGTCAAAAAAACCACTTAACACGGGCAAAAACTACGAAGGAAAAACAAGCACAAATGATTTTAAAAACAGAACAGAGCAATGATAGCAGGGTCAGCCGGCAGCGCGGCAGGCAGCGAGGCAGAGGGCACAGCAGGGGGGCGCACGCAGCAGCTGGTGGCCGTGCGGCGCGGGGGTGTCCCACAAGTGGGTCACACTCACCTGTGTCGCACGGTCGCCTTTTAAGGCCAAGTGCGCGGGTGGGCGGAGCAGCTGGGAGGCGGGAGCGGGGAGGGAACAGAAGAAAAAAGGGGCGGGGTCGGCGGTGGTGGCGAGAAGCGGGGGGCGGCGAGGAAGGCGGGAAACACGAAGGAGACGGGCAGAAACTACGAAATACAAGCACAAATGATGGTCAAAACAACACTTAACACAGGCAAAAACTACGAAGGAAAAACAAGCACAAATGATGGTAAAAAAAAACACTTAACACGGGCAAAAACTACGAAGGAAAAACAAGCACAAATGATTTTAAAAACAGAACAGAGCAATGATAGCAGGGTCAGCCGGCAGCGCGGCAGGCAGCGAGGCAGAGGGCACAGCAGGGGGGCGCACGCAGCAGCTGGTGGCCGTGCGGCGCGGGGGTGTCCCACAAAAGATCTGGGTTTGATCCATCACCGTTCTTTAGCCCACTCTGCCACCCCAGTTCAGACATGGCTATATGCAAATCAGTCTGACCCTGTGCCTCATGGGAACAGTCCAGCCCGAACTGCCAAGCCATGCCTTCCCTGGACCGGAAACAAGCTTCCGAGGACCGGTTTCTGGCATTACAGCCGTCTTCAGCCCGGCTTGCTTGAATCCAGTGGCAAAGTGAGCAAGGGACTCACGTCTGAGCATACCCTGCCACACTTATGGCGGCCAAAGCGGTACAAAAGGGGGTGGTGATGGACGGAGCATCCGAACCAATCAAACACTCACACCCAGTCAAAAGATCTGGGTTTGATCCATCACCGTTCTTTATCCCACTCTGCCACCCCAGTTCAGACATGGCTATATGTAAATCAATCTGACCCTGTGCCTCATGGGAACAGTCCAGCCCGAACTGCCAAGCCATGCCTTCCCTGGACCGGAAACAAGCTTCCGAGGACCGGTTTCTGGCATTACAGCCGTCTTCAGCCCGGCTTGCTTGAATCCAGTGGCAAAGTGAGCAAGGGACTCACGTCTGAGCATACCCTGCCACACTTATGGCGGCCAATGCGGTACAAAAGGGGGTGGTGATGGACAGAGCATCCGAACCAAACAAACACTCACACCCAGTCAAAAGATCTGGGTTTGATCCATCACCGTTCTTTAGCCCACTCTGCCACGCCAGTTCAGACATGGCTATATGCAAATCAGTCTGACCCTGTGCCTCATGGGAACAGTCCAGCCCGAACTGCCAAGCCATGCCTTCCCTGGACCGGAAAAGAGCTTCCGAGGACTGGTTTCTGGCATTACAGCCGTCTTCAGCCCGGCTTGCTTGAATCCAGTGGCAAAGTGAGCAAGGGACTCACGTCTGAGCATACCCTGCCACACTTATGGCGGCCAAAGTGGTACAAAAGGGGGTGGTGATGGACGGAGCATCCAAACCAATCAAAAACTCAAACCCAGTCAAAAGATCTGGGTTTGATCCATCACCGTTCTTTAGCCCACTCTGCCACCCCAGTTCAGACATGGCTATATGCAAATCAGTCTGACCCTGTGCCTCATGGGAACAGTCCAGCCCAAACTGCCAAGCCATGCCTTCCCTGGACCGGAAACAAGCTTCCGAGACCGGTTTCTGGCATTACAGCCGTCTTCAGCCCGGCTTGCTTGAATCCAGTGGCAAAGTGAGCAAGGGACTCACGTCTGAGCATACCCTGCCACACTTATGGCGGCCAAAGCGGTACAAAAGGGGGTGGTGATGGACGGAGCATCTGAACCAATCAAACACGCACACCCAGTCAAAGAATCTGGGTTTGATTCATCACCATTCTTTAGCCCACTCTGCCACCCCAGTTCATACATGGCTATATGTAAATCAGTCTGACCCTGTGCCTCGTGGGAACAGTCCAGCCCAAACTGCCAAGCCATGCCTTCCCTGGACCGGAAACAAGCTTCCGAGGACCGGTTTCTGGCATTACAGCCGTCTTCAGCCCGGCTTGCTTGAATCCAGTGGCAAAGTGAGGAAGGGACTCACGTCTGAGCATACCCTGCCACACTTATGGCGGCCAAAGCGGTACAAAAGGGGGTGGTGATGGACGGAGCATCCGAACCAATCAAACACTCACACCCAGTCAAAAGATCTGGGTTTGATCCATCACCGTTCTTTAGCCCACTCTGCCACCCCAGTTCAGACATGGCTATATGAAAATCAGTCTGACCCTGTGCCTCATGGGAACAGTCCAGCCCGAACTGCCAAGCCATGCCTTCCATGGACCGGAAATAAGCTTCCGAGGACCGGTTTCTGGCATTACAGCCGTCTTCAGCCCGGCTTGCTTGAATCCAATGGCAAAGTGAGCAAGGGACTCACGTCTGAGCATACCCTGCCACACTTATGGCGGCCAATGCGGTACAAAAGGGGGTGGTGATGGACGGAGCATCCGAACCAAACAAACACTCACACCCAGTCAAAAGATCTGGGTTTGATCCATCACCGTTCTTTAGCCCACTCTGCCACCCCAGTTCAGACATGGCTATATGCAAATCAGTCTGACCCTGTGCCTCATGGGAACAGTCCAGCCTGAACTGCCAAGCCATGCCTTCCCTGGACCGGAAAAGAGCTTCCGAGGACTGGTTTCTGGCATTACAGCCGTCTTCAGCCCGGCTTGCTTGAATCCAGTGGCAAAGTGAGCAAGGGACTCACGTCTGAGCATACCCTGCCACACTTATGGCGGCCAAAGCGGTACAAAAGGGGGTGGTGATGGACGGAGCATCCGAACCAATCAAACACTCAAACCCAGTCAAAAGATCTGGGTTTGATCCATCACCGTTCTTTAGCCCACTCTGCCACCCCAGTTCAGACATGGCTATATGCAAATCAGTCTGACCCAGTGCCTCATGGGAACAGTCCAGCCCAAACTGCCAAGCCATGCCTTCCCTGGACCGGAAACAAGCTTCCGAGGACCAGTTTCTGGCATTACAGCCGTCTTCAGCCCGGCTTGCTTGAATCCAGTGGCAAAGTGAGCAAGGGACTCACGTCTGAGCATACCCTGCCACACTTATGGCGGCCAAAGCGGTACAAAAGGGGGTGGTGATGGACGGAGCATCCGAACCAATCAAACACTCACACCCAGTCAAAAGATCTGGGTTTGATCCATCACCGTTCTTTAGCCCACTCTGCCACCCCAGTTCAGACATGGCTATTTGCAAATCAGTCTGACCCTGTACCTCATGGGAACTGTCCAGCCCGAACTGCCAAGCCATGCCTTCCCTGGCCCGGAAACAAGCTTCCGAGGACCGGTTTCTGGCATTACAGCCGTCTTCAGCCCGGCTTGCTTGAATCCAGTGGCAAAGTGAGCAAGGGACTCATGTCTGAGCATACCCTGCCACACTTATGGCGGCCAAAGCGGTACAAAAGGGGGTGGTGATGGACGGGGCATCCGATCCAATCAAACACTCACACCCAGTCAAAAGATCTGGGTTTGATCCATCACCGTTCTTTAGCCCACTCTGCCACCCCAGTTCAGACATGGCTATATGCAAATCCGTCTGACCCTGTGCCTCATGGGAACAGTCCAGCCCGAACTGCCAAGCCATGCCTTCCCTGGACCGGAAACAAGCTTCCGAGGACCGGTTTCTGGCTTTACAGCCGTCTTCAGCCCGGCTTGCTTGAATCCAGTGGCAAAGTGAGCAAGGGGCTCACGTCTGAGCATACCCTGCCACACTTATGGCGGCCAAAGCGGTACAAAAGGGGGTGGTGATGGACGGAGCATCTGAACCAATCAAACACTCACACCCAGTCAAAAGATCTGGGTTTGATTCATCACCATTCTTTAGCCCACTCTGCCACCCCAGTTCATACATGGCTATATGTAAATCAGTCTGACCCTGTGCCTCGTGGGAACAGTCCAGCCCAAACTGCCAAGCCATGCCTTCCCTGGACCGGAAACAAGCTTCCGAGGACCGGTTTCTGGCATTACAGCCGTCTTCAGCCCGGCTTGCTTGAATCCAGTGGCAAAGTGAGGAAGGAACTCACGTCTGAGCATACCCTGCCACACTTATGGCGGCCAAAGCGGTACAAAAGGGGGTGGTGATGGACGGAGCATCCGAACCAATCAAACACTCACACCCAGTCAGAAGATCTGGGTTTGATCCATCACCGTTCTTTAGCCCACTCTGCCACCCCAGTTCAGACATGGCTATATGTATATCAGTCTGACCCTGTGCCTCATGGGAACAGTCCAGCCCGAACTGCCAAGCCATGCCTTCCCTGGACCGGAAACAAGCTTCCGAGGACCGGTTTCTGGCATTACAGCCGTCTTCAGCCCGGTTTGCTTGAATCCAGTGGCAAAGTGAGCAAGGGACTCACGTCTGAGCATACCCTGCCACACTTATGGCGGCCAAAGCGGTACAAAAGGGGGTGGTGATGGACGGAGCATCCGAACCAATCAAACACTCACACCCAGTCAGAAGATCTGGGTTTGATCCATCACCGTTCTTTAGCCCACTCTGCCACCCCAGTTCAGACATGGCTATAGGTAAATCAGTCTGACCCTGTGCCTCATGGGAACAGTCCAGCCCGAACTGCCAAGCCATGCCTTCCCTGGACCGGAAACAAGCTTCCGAGGACCGGTTTCTGGCATTACAGCCGTCTTCAGCCCGGTTTGCTTGAATCCAGTGGCAAAGTGAGCAAGGGACTCACGTCTGAGCATACCCTGCCACACTTATGGCGGCCAAAGCGGTACAAAAGGGGGTGGTGATGGACGGAGCATCCGAACCAATCAAAAACTCACACCCAGTCAAAAGATCTGGGTTTGATCCATCACCGTTCTTTAGCCCACTCTGCCACCCCAGTTCAGACATGGCTATATGCAAATCAGTCTGACCCTGTGCCTCATGGGAACAGTCCAGCCCGAACTGCCAAGCCATGCCTTCCCTGGACCGGAAACAAGCTTCCGAGGACCGGTTTCTGGCATTACAGCCGTCTTCAGCCCGGCTTGCTTGAATCCAATGGCAAAGTGAGCAAGGGACTCACGTCTGAGCATACCCTGCCACACTTATGGCGGCCAATGCGGTACAAAAGGGGGTGGTGATGGACGGAGCATCCGAACCAAACAAACACTCACACCCAGTCAAAAGATCTGGGTTTGATCCATCACCGTTCTTTAGCCCACTCTGCCACCCCAGTTCAGACATGGCTATATGCAAATCAGTCTGACCCTGTGCCTCATGGGAACAGTCCAGCCTGAACTGCCAAGCCATGCCTTCCCTGGACCGGAAAAGAGCTTCCGAGGACTGGTTTCTGGCATTACAGCCGTCTTCAGCCCGGCTTGCTTGAATCCAGTGGCAAAGTGAGCAAGGGACTCACGTCTGAGCATACCCTGCCACACTTATGGCGGCCAAAGCGGTACAAAAGGGGGTGGTGATGGACGGAGCATCCGAACCAATCAAACACTCAAACCCAGTCAAAAGATCTGGGTTTGATCCATCACCGTTCTTTAGCCCACTCTGCCACCCCAGTTCAGACATGGCTATATGCAAATCAGTCTGACCCTGTGCCTCATGGGAACAGTCCAGCCCAAACTGCCAAGCCATGCCTTCCCTGGACCGGAAACAAGCTTCCGAGGACCGGTTTCTGGCATTACAGCCGTCTTCAGCCCGGCTTGCTTGAATCCAGTGGCAAAGTGAGCAAAGGACTCACGTCTGAGCATACCCTGCCACACTTATGGCGGCCAAAGCGGTACAAAAGGGGGTGGTGATGGACGGAGCATCCGAACCAATCAAACACTCACACCCAGTCAAAAGATCTGGGTTTGATCCATCACCGTTCTTTAGCCCACTCTGCCACCCCAGTTCAGACATGGCTATATGCAAATCAGTCTGACCCTGTACCTCATGGGAACTGTCCAGCCCGAACTGCCAAGCCATGCCTTCCCTGGCCCGGAAACAAGCTTCCGAGGACCGGTTTCTGGCATTACAGCCGTCTTCAGCCCGGCTTGCTTGAATCCAGTGGCAAAGTGAGCAAGGGACTCATGTCTGAGCATACCCTGCCACACTTATGGCGGCCAAAGCGGTACAAAAGGGGGTGGTGATGGACGGGGCATCCGATCCAATCAAACACTCACACCCAGTCAAAAGATCTGGGTTTGATCCATCACCGTTCTTTAGCCCACTCTGCCACCCCAGTTCAGACATGGCTATATGCAAATCCGTCTGACCCTGTGCCTCATGGGAACAGTCCAGCCCGAACTGCCAAGCCATGCCTTCCCTGGACCGGAAACAAGCTTCCGAGGACCGGTTTCTGGCTTTACAGCCGTCTTCAGCCCGGCTTGCTTGAATCCAGTGGCAAAGTGAGCAAGGGGCTCACGTCTGAGCATACCCTGCCACACTTATGGCGGCCAAAGCGGTACAAAAGGGGGTGGTGATGGACGGAGCATCTGAACCAATCAAACACTCACACCCAGTCAAAAGATCTGGGTTTGATTCATCACCATTCTTTAGCCCACTCTGCCACCCCAGTTCATACATGGCTATATGTAAATCAGTCTGACCCTGTGCCTCGTGGGAACAGTCCAGCCCAAACTGCCAAGCCATGCCTTCCCTGGACCGGAAACAAGCTTCCGAGGACCGGTTTCTGGCATTACAGCCGTCTTCAGCCCGGCTTGCTTGAATCCAGTGGCAAAGTGAGGAAGGGACTCACGTCTGAGCATACCCTGCCACACTTATGGCGGCCAAAGCGGTACAAAAGGGGGTGGTGATGGACGGAGCATCCGAACCAATCAAACACTCACACCCAGTCAGAAGATCTGGGTTTGATCCATCACCGTTCTTTAGCCCACTCTGCCACCCCAGTTCAGACATGGCTATATGTAAATCAGTCTGACCCTGTGCCTCATGGGAACAGTCCAGCCCGAACTGCCAAGCCATGCCTTCCCTGGACCGGAAACAAGCTTCCGAGGACCGGTTTCTGGCATTACAGCCGTCTTCAGCCCGGTTTGCTTGAATCCAGTGGCAAAGTGAGCAAGGGACTCACGTCTGAGCATACCCTGCCACACTTATGGCTGCCAAAGCGGTACTAAAGGGGGTGGTGATGGACGGAGCATCCGAACCAATCAAAAACTCACACCCAGTCAAAAGATCTGGGTTTGATCCATCACCGTTCTTTAGCCCACTCTGCCACCCCAGTTCAGACATGGCTATATGCAAATCAGTCTGACCCTGTGCCTCATGGGAACAGTCCAGCCCGAACTGCCAAGCCATGCCTTCCCTGGACCGGAAACAAGCTTCCGAGACCGGGTTTCTGGCATTACAGCCGTCTTCAGCCCGGCTTGCTTGAATCCAGTGGCAAAGTGAGCAAGGGACTCACGTCTGAGCATACCCTGCCACGCTTATGGCGGCCAATGCGGTACAAAAGGGGGTGGTGATGGACGGAGCATCCGAACCAAACAAACACTCACACCCAGTCAAAAGATCTGGGTTTGATCCATCACCGTTCTTTAGCCCACTCTGCCACCCCAGTTCAGACATGGCTATATGCAAATCAGTCTGACCCTGTGCCTCATGGGAACAGTCCAGCCTGAACTGCCAAGCCATGCCTTCCCTGGACCGGAAAAGAGCTTCCGAGGACTGGTTTCTGGCATTACAGCCGTCTTCAGCCCGGCTTGCTTGAATCCAGTGGCAAAGTGAGCAAGGGACTCACGTCTGAGCATACCCTGCCACACTTATGGCGGCCAAAGCGGTACAAAAGGGGGTGGTGATGGACGGAGCATCCGAACCAATCAAACACTCAAACCCAGTCAAAAGATCTGGGTTTGATCCATCACCGTTCTTTAGCCCACTCTGCCACCCCAGTTCAGACATGGCTATATGCAAATCAGTCTGACCCTGTGCCTCATGGGAACAGTCCAGCCCAAACTGCCAAGCCATGCCTTCCCTGGACCGGAAACAAGCTTCCGAGGACCGGTTTCTGGCATTACAGCCGTCTTCAGCCCGGCTTGCTTGAATCCAGTGGCAAAGTGAGCAAGGGACTCACGTCTGAGCATACCCTGCCACACTTATGGCGGCCAAAGCGGTACAAAAGGGGGTGGTGATGGACGGAGCATCCGAACCAATCAAACACTCACACCCAGTCAAAAGATCTGGGTTTGATCCATCACCGTTCTTTAGCCCACTCTGCCACCCCAGTTCAGACATGGCTATATGCAAATCAGTCTGACCCTGTACCTCATGGGAACTGTCCAGCCCGAACTGCCAAGCCATGCCTTCCCTGGCCCGGAAACAAGCTTCCGAGGACCGGTTTCTGGCATTACAGCCGCCTTCAGCCCGGCTTGCTTGAATCCAGTGGCAAAGTGAGCAAGGGACTCACGTCTGAGCATACCCTGCCACACTTATGGCGGCCAAAGCGGTACAAAAGGGGGTGGTGATGGACGGGGCATCCGATCCAATCAAACACTCACACCCAGTCAAAAGATCTGGGTTTGATCCATCACCGTTCTTTAGCCCACTCTGCCACCCCAGTTCAGACATGGCTATATGCAAATCCGTCTGACCCTGTGCCTCATGGGAACAGTCCAGCCCGAACTGCCAAGCCATGCCTTCCCTGGACCGGAAACAAGCTTCCGAGGACCGGTTTCTGGCTTTACAGCCGTCTTCAGCCCGGCTTGCTTGAATCCAGTGGCAAAGTGAGCAAGGGACTCACGTCTGAGCATACCCTGCCACACTTATGGTGGCCAAAGCGGTACAAAAGGGGGTTGTGATGGACGGAGCATCCGAACCAATCAAAAATTCACACCCAGTCAAAAGATCTGGGTTTGATCCATCACCGTTTTTTAGCCCACTCTGCCACCCCAGTTCAGACATGGCTATATGCAAATCAGTCTGACCCTGTGCCTCATGGGAACAGTCCAGCCCGAACTGCCAAGCCATGCCTTCCCTGGACCGGAAATAAGGCTTCCGAGGACCGGTTTCTGGCATTACAGCCGTCTTCAGCCCGGCTTGCTTGAATCCAGTGGCAAAGTGAGCAAGGGACTCACGTCTGAGCATACCCTGCCACACTTATGGCGGCCAATGCGATACAAAAGGGGGTGGTGATGGACGGAGCATCCGAACCAATCAAACACTCACACCCAGTCAAAAGATCTGGGTTTGATCCATCACCGTTCTTTAACCCACTCTGCCACCCCAGTTCAGACATGGCTATATGCAAATCGGTCTGACCCTGTGCCTCATGGGAACAGTCCAGCCCGAACTGCCAAGCCATGCCTTCCCTGGACCGGAAAAGAGCTTCAGAGGACCGGTTTCTGGCATTACAGCCATCTTCAGCCCAGCTTGCTTAAATCCAGTGGCAAAGTGAGCAAGGGACTCACGTCTGAGCATACCCTGCCACACTTATGGCGGCCAAAGCGGTACAAAAGGGGGTGGTGATGGACGGAGCATCCGAACCAATCAAACACTCACACCCAGTCAAAAGATCTGGGTTTAATCCCTCACCGTTCTTTAGCTCACTCTGCCACCCCAGTTCAGACATGGCTATATGCAAATCAGTCTGACCGTGTGCCTCATGTGAACAGTCAAGCCCGAACTGCCAAGCCATGCCTTCCCTGGACCGGAAACAAGCTTCCGAGGACCGGTTTCTGGCATTACAGCCATCTTCAGCCCGGCTTGCTTGAATCCATTGGCAAAGTGAGCAAGGGACTCACGTCTGAGCATACCCTGCCACACTTATGGCGGCCAAAGCGGTACAAAAGGGGGTGGTGATGGACGGAGCATCCGAACCAATCAAACACTCACACCCAGTCAAAAGATCTGGGTTTGATCCATCACCATTCTTTAGCCCACTCTGCCACCCCAGTTCAGACATGGCTATATGTAAATCAGTCTGACCCTGTGCCTCATGGGAACAGTCCAGCCTGAACTGCCAAGCCATGCCTTCCCTGGACCGGAAACAAGCTTCCGAGGACCGGTTTCTGGCATTACAGCCGTCTTCAGCCCGGCTTGCTTGAATCCAGTGGCAAAGTGAGCAAGGGACTCACGTCTGAGCATACCCTGCCACACTTATGGCGGCCAAAGCGGTACAAAAGGGGGTGGTGATGGACGGAGCATCCGAACCAATCAAAAACTCACACCAAGTCAAAAGATCTGGGTTTGATCCATCACCGTTCTTTAGCCCACTCTGCCACCCCAGTTCAGACATGGCTATATGCAAATCAGTCTGACCCTGTGCCTCATGGGAACAGTCCAGCCCGAACTGCCAAGCCATGCCTTCCCTGGACCGGAAACAAACTTCCGAGGACCGGTTTCTGGCATTACAGCCGTCTTCAGCCCGGCTTGCTTGAATCCAGTGGCAAAGTGAGCAAGGGACTCACGTCTGAGCATACCCTACCACACTTATGGCGGCCAAAGCGGTACAAAAGGGGGTGGTGATGGACAAAGCATCCGAACCAATCAAACACTCACACCCAGTCAAAAGATCTGGGTTTGATCCATCACCGTTCTTTAGCCCACTCTGCCACCCCAGTTCAGACATGGCTATATGTAAATCAGTCTGACCCTGTGCCTCATGGGAACAGTCCAGCCTGAACTGCCAAGCCATGCCTTCCCTGGACCGGAAACAAGCTTCCAAGGACCGGTTTCTGGCATTACAGCCGTCTTCAGCCCGGCTTGCTTGAATCCAGTGGCAAAGTGAGCAAGGGACTCACGTCTGAGCATACCCTGCCACACTTATGGCGGCCAAAGCGGTACAAAAGGAGGTGGTGATGGACGGAGCATCCGAACCAATCAAAAACTCACACCCAGTCAAAAGATCTGGGTTTGATCCATCACGGTTCTTTAGCCCACTCTGCCACCCCAGTTCAGACATGGCTATATGCAAATCAGTCTGACCCTGTGCCTCATGGGAACAGTCCAGCCCGAACTGCCAAGCCATGCCTTCCCTGGACCGGAAACAAGCTTCCGAGGACCGGTTTCTGGCATTACAGCCGTCTTCAGCCCGGCTTGCTTGAATCCAGTGGCAAAGTGAGCAAGGGACTCACGTCTGAGCATACCCTGCCACACTTATGGCGGCCAAAGCGGTACAAAAGGGGGTGGTGATGGACGGAGCATCCAAACCAATCAAACACTCACACCCAGTCAAAAGATCTGGGTTTGATCCATCACCGTTCTTTATCCCACTCTGCCACCCCAGTTCAGACATGGCTATATGTAAATCAGTCTGACCCTGTGCCTCATGGGAACAGTCCAGCCCGAACTGCCAAGCCATGCCTTCCCTGGACCGGAAACAAGCTTCCGAGGACCGGTTTCTGGCATTACAGCCGTCTTCAGCCCGGCTTGCTTGAATCCAGTGGCAAAGTGAGCAAGGGACTTACGTCTGAGCATACCCTGCCACACTTATGGCGGCCAATGCGGTACAAAAGGGGGTGGTGATGGACGGAGCATCCGAACCAAACAAACACTCACACCCAGTCAAAAGATCTGGGTTTGATCCATCACCGTTCTTTAGCCCACTCTGCCACCCCAGTTCAGACATGGCTATATGCAAATCAGTCTGACCCTGTGCCTCATGGGAACAGTCCAGCCCGAACTGCCAAGCCATGCCTTCCCTGGACCGGAAAAGAGCTTCCGAGGACTGGTTTCTGGCATTACAGCCGTCTTCAGCCCGGCTTGCTTGAATCCAGTGGCAAAGTGAGCAAGGGACTCACGTCTGAGCATACCCTCACACACTTATGGCGGCCAAAGCGGTACAAAAGGGGGTGGTGATGGACGGAGCATCCGAACCAATCAAACACTCAAACCCAGTCAAAAGATCTGGGTTTGATCCATCACCGTTCTTTAGCCCACTCTGCCACGCCAGTTCAGACATGGCTATATGCAAATCAGTCTGACCCTGTGCCTCATGGGAACAGTCCAGCCCGAACTGCCAAGCCATGCCTTCCCTGGACCGGAAAAGAGCTTCCGAGGACTGGTTTCTGGCATTACAGCCGTCTTCAGCCCGGCTTGCTTGAATCCAGTGGCAAAGTGAGCAAGGGACTCACGTCTGAGCATACCCTGCCACACTTATGGCGGCCAAAGTGGTACAAAAGGGGGTGGTGATGGACGGAGCATCCAAACCAATCAAAAACTCAAACCCAGTCAAAAGATCTGGGTTTGATCCATCACCGTTCTTTAGCCCACTCTGCCACCCCAGTTCAGACATGGCTATATGCAAATCAGTCTGACCCTGTGCCTCATGGGAACAGTCCAGCCCAAACTGCCAAGCCATGCCTTCCCTGGACCGGAAACAAGCTTCCGAGACCGGTTTCTGGCATTACAGCCGTCTTCAGCCCGGCTTGCTTGAATCCAGTGGCAAAGTGAGCAAGGGACTCACGTCTGAGCATACCCTGCCACACTTATGGCGGCCAAAGCGGTACAAAAGGGGGTGGTGATGGACGGAGCATCTGAACCAATCAAACACGCACACCCAGTCAAAGAATCTGGGTTTGATTCATCACCATTCTTTAGCCCACTCTGCCACCCCAGTTCATACATGGCTATATGTAAATCAGTCTGACCCTGTGCCTCGTGGGAACAGTCCAGCCCAAACTGCCAAGCCATGCCTTCCCTGGACCGGAAACAAGCTTCCGAGGACCGGTTTCTGGCATTACAGCCGTCTTCAGCCCGGCTTGCTTGAATCCAGTGGCAAAGTGAGGAAGGGACTCACGTCTGAGCATACCCTGCCACACTTATGGCGGCCAAAGCGGTACAAAAGGGGGTGGTGATGGACGGAGCATCCGAACCAATCAAACACTCACACCCAGTCAGAAGATCTGGGTTTGATCCATCACCGTTCTTTAGCCCACTCTGCCACCCCAGTTCAGACATGGCTATAGGTAAATCAGTCTGACCCTGTGCCTCATGGGAACAGTCCAGCCCGAACTGCCAAGCCATGCCTTCCCTGGACCGGAAACAAGCTTCCGAGGACCGGTTTATGGCATTACAGCCGTCTTCAGCCCGGTTTGCTTGAATCCAGTGGCAAAGTGAGCAAGGGACTCACGTCTGAGCATACCCTGCCACACTTATGGCGGCCAAAGCGGTACAAAAGGGGGTGGTGATGGACGGAGCATCCGAACCAATCAAAAACTCACACCCAGTCAAAAGATCTGGGTTTGATCCATCACCGTTCTTTAGCCCACTCTGCCACCCCAGTTCAGACATGGCTATATGCAAATCAGTCTGACCCTGTGCCTCATGGGAACAGTCCAGCCCGAACTGCCAAGCCATGCCTTCCCTGGACCGGAAACAAGCTTCCGAGGACCGGTTTCTGGCATTACAGCCGTCTTCAGCCTGGCTTGCTTGAATCCAATGGCAAAGTGAGCAAGGGACTCACGTCTGAGCATACCCTGCCACACTTATGGCGGCCAATGCGGTACAAAAGGGGGTGGTGATGGACGGAGCATCCGAACCAAACAAACACTCACACCCAGTCAAAAGATCTGGGTTTGATCCATCACCGTTCTTTAGCCCACTCTGCCACCCCAGTTCAGACATGGCTATATGCAAATCAGTCTGACCCTGTGCCTCATGGGAACAGTCCAGCCTGAACTGCCAAGCCATGCCTTCCCTGGACCGGAAAAGAGCGTCCGAGGACTGGTTTCTGGCATTACAGCCGTCTTCAGCCCGGCTTGCTTGAATCCAGTGGCAAAGTGAGCAAGGGACTCACGTCTGAGCATACCCTGCCACACTTATGGCGGCCAAAGCGGTACAAAAGGGGGTGGTGATGGACGGAGCATCCGAACCAATCAAACACTCAAACCCAGTCAAAAGATCTGGGTTTGATCCATCACCGTTCTTTAGCCCACTCTGCCACCCCAGTTCAGACATGGCTATATGCAAATCAGTCTGACCCTGTGCCTCATGGGAACAGTCCAGCCCAAACTGCCAAGCCATGCCTTCCCTGGACCGGAAACAAGCTTCCGAGGACCGGTTTCTGGCATTACAGCCGTCTTCAGCCCAGCTTGCTTGAATCCAGTGGCAAAGTGAGCAAGGGACTCACGTCTGAGCATACCCTGCCACACTTATGGCGGCCAAAGCGGTGCAAAAGGGGGTGGTGATGGACGGAGCATCCGAACCAATCAAACACTCACACCCAGTCAAAAGATCTGGGTTTGATCCATCACCGTTCTTTAGCCCACTCTGCCACCCCAGTTCAGACATGGCTATATGCAAATCAGTCTGACCCTGTACCTCATGGGAACTGTCCAGCCCGAACTGCCAAGCCATGCCTTCCCTGGCCCGGAAACAAGCTTCCGAGGACCGGTTTCTGGCATTACAGCCGTCTTCAGCCCGGCTTGCTTGAATCCAGTGGCAAAGTGAGCAAGGGACTCATGTCTGAGCATACCCTGCCACACTTATGGCGGCCAAAGCGGTACAAAAGGGGGTGGTGATGGACGGGGCATCCGATCCAATCAAACACTCACACCCAGTCAAAAGATCTGGGTTTGATCCATCACCGTTCTTTAGCCCACTCTGCCACCCCAGTTCAGACATGGCTATATGCAAATCCGTCTGACCCTGTGCCTCATGGGAACAGTCCAGCCCGAACTGCCAAGCCATGCCTTCCCTGGACCGGAAACAAGCTTCCGAGGACCGGTTTCTGGCTTTACAGCCGTCTTCAGCCCGGCTTGCTTGAATCCAGTGGCAAAGTGAGCAAGGGGCTCACGTCTGAGCATACCCTGCCACACTTATGGCGGCCAAAGCGGTACAAAAGGGGGTGGTGATGGACGGAGCATCTGAACCAATCAAACACTCACACCCAGTCAAAAGATCTGGGTTTGATTCATCACCATTCTTTAGCCCACTCTGCCACCCCAGTTAATACATGGCTATATGTAAATCAGTCTGACCCTGTGCCTCGTGGGAACAGTCCAGCCCAAACTGCCAAGCCATGCCTTCCCTGGACCGGAAACAAGCTTCCGAGGACCGGTTTCTGGCATTACAGCCGTCTTCAGCCCGGCTTGCTTGAATCCAGTGGCAAAGTGAGGAAGGGACTCACGTCTGAGCATACCCTGCCACACTTATGTCGGCCAAAGCGGTACAAAAGGGGGTGGTGATGGACGGAGCATCCGAACCAATCAAACACTCACACCCAGTCAGAAGATCTGGGTTTGATCCATCACCGTTCTTTAGCCCACTCTGCCACCCCAGTTCAGACATGGCTATATGTAAATCAGTCTGACCCTGTGCCTCATGGGAACAGTCCAGCCCGAACTGCCAAGCCATGCCTTCCCTGGACCGGAAACAAGCTTCCGAGGACCGGTTTCTGGCATTACAGCCGTCTTCAGCCCGGTTTGCTTGAATCCAGTGGCAAAGTGAGCAAGGGACTCACGTCTGAGCATACCCTGCCACACTTATGGCTGCCAAAGCGGTACTAAAGGGGGTGGTGATGGACGGAGCATCCGAACCAATCAAAAACTCACACCCAGTCAAAAGATCTGGGTTTGATCCATCACCGTTCTTTAGCCCACTCTGCCACCCCAGTTCAGACATGGCTATATGCAAATCAGTCTGACCCTGTGCCTCATGGGAACAGTCCAGCCCGAACTGCCAAGCCATGCCTTCCCTGGACCGGAAACAAGCTTCAGAGACCGGGTTTCTGGCATTACAGCCGTCTTCAGCCCGGCTTGCTTGAATCCAGTGGCAAAGTGAGCAAGGGACTCACGTATGAGCATACCCTGCCACGCTTATGGCGGCCAATGCGGTACAAAAGGGGGTGGTGATGGACGGAGCATCCGAACCAAACAAACACTCACACCCAGTCAAAAGATCTGGGTTTGATCCATCACCGTTCTTTAGCCCACTCTGCCACCCCAGTTCAGACATGGCTATATGCAAATCAGTCTGACCCTGTGCCTCATGGGAACAGTCCAGCCTGAACTGCCAAGCCATGCCTTCCCTGGACCGGAAAAGAGCTTCCGAGGACTGGTTTCTGGCATTACAGCCGTCTTCAGCCCGGCTTGCTTGAATCCAGTGGCAAAGTGAGCAAGGGACTCACGTCTGAGCATACCCTGCCACACTTATGGCGGCCAAAGCGGTACAAAAGGGGGTGGTGATGGACGGAGCATCCGAACCAATCAAACACTCAAACCCAGTCAAAAGATCTGGGTTTGATCCATCACTGTTCTTTAGCCCACTCTGCCACCCCAGTTCAGACATGGCTATATGCAAATCAGTCTGACCCTGTGCCTCATGGGAACAGTCCAGCCCAAACTGCCAAGCCATGCCTTCCCTGGACCGGAAACAAGCTTCCGAGGACCGGTTTCTGGCATTACAGCCGTCTTCAGCCCGGCTTGCTTGAATCCAGTGGCAAAGTGAGCAAGGGACTCACGTCTGAGCATACCCTGCCACACTTATGGCGGCCAAAGCGGTACAAAAGGGGGTGGTGATGGACGGAGCATCCGAACCAATCAAACACTCACACCAGTCAAAAGATCTGGGTTTGATCCATCACCGTTCTTTAGCCCACTCTGCCACCCCAGTTCAGACATGGCTATATGCAAATCAGTCTGACCCTGTACCTCATGGGAACTGTCCAGCCCGAACTGCCAAGCCATGCCTTCCCTGGCCCGGAAACAAGCTTCCGAGGACCGGTTTCTGGCATTACAGCCGTCTTCAGCCCGGCTTGCTTGAATCCAGTGGCAAAGTGAGCAAGGGACTCACGTCTGAGCATACCCTGCCACACTTATGGCGGCCAAAGCGGTACAAAAGGGGGTGGTGATGGACGGGGCATCCGATCCAATCAAACACTCACACCCAGTCAAAAGATCTGGGTTTGATCCATCACCGTTCTTTAGCCCACTCTGCCACCCCAGTTCAGACATGGCTATATGCAAATCCGTCTGACCCTGTGCCTCATGGGAACAGTCCAGCCCGAACTGCCAAGCCATGCCTTCCCTGGACCGGAAACAAGCTTCCGAGGACCGGTTTCTGGCTTTACAGCCGTCTTCAGCCCGGCTTGCTTGAATCCAGTGGCAAAGTGAGCAAGGGACTCACGTCTGAGCATACCCTGCCACACTTATGGTGGCCAAAGCGGTACAAAAGGGGGTTGTGATGGACGGAGCATCCGAACCAATCAAAAATTCACACCCAGTCAAAAGATCTGGGTTTGATCCATCACCGTTTTTTAGCCCACTCTGCCACCCCAGTTCAGACATGGCTATATGCAAATCAGTCTGACCCTGTGCCTCATGGGAACAGTCCAGCCCGAACTGCCAAGCCATGCCTTCCCTGGACCGTAAATAAGGCTTCCGAGGACCGGTTTCTGGCATTACAGCCGTCTTCAGCCCGGCTTGCTTGAATCCAGTGGCAAAGTGAGCAAGGGACTCACGTCTGAGCATACCCTGCCACACTTATGGCGGCCAATGCGATACAAAAGGGGGTGGTGATGGACGGAGCATCCGAACCAATCAAACACTCACACCCAGTCAAAAGATCTGGGTTTGATCCATCACCGTTCTTTAACCCACTCTGCCACCCCAGTTCAGACATGGCTATATGCAAATCTGTCTGACCCTGTGCCTCATGGGAACAGTCCAGCCCGAACTGCCAAGCCATGCCTTCCCTGGACCGGAAAAGAGCTTCAGAGGACCGGTTTCTGGCATTACAGCCATCTTCAGCCCAGCTTGCTTAAATCCAGTGGCAAAGTGAGCAAGGGACTCACGTCTGAGCATACCCTGCCACACTTATGGCGGCCAAAGCGGTACAAAAGGGGGTGGTGATGGACGGAGCATCCGAACCAATCAAACACTCACACCCAGTCAAAAGATCTGGGTTTGATCCCTCACCGTTCTTTAGCTCACTCTGCCACCCCAGTTCAGACATGGCTATATGCAAATCAGTCTGACCGTGTGCCTCATGTGAACAGTCAAGCCCGAACTGCCAAGCCATGCCTTCCCTGGACCGGAAACAAGCTTCCGAGGACCGGTTTCTGGCATTACAGCCATCTTCAGCCCGGCTTGCTTGAATCCATTGGCAAAGTGAGCAAGGGACTCACGTCTGAGCATACCCTGCCACACTTATGGCGGCCAAAGCGGTACAAAAGGGGGTGGTGATGGACGGAGCATTCGAACCAATCAAACACTCACACCCAGTCAAAAGATCTGGGTTTGATCCATCACCATTCTTTAGCCCACTCTGCCACCCCAGTTCTGACATGGCTATATGTAAATCAGTCGGACCCTGTGCCTCATGGGAACAGTCCAGCCTGAACTGCCAAGCCATGCCTTCCCTGGACCGGAAACAAGCTTCCGAGGACCGGTTTCTGGCATTACAGCCGTCTTCAGCCCGGCTTGCTTGAATCCAGTGGCAAAGTGAGCAAGGGACTCACGTCTGAGCATACCCTGCCACACTTATGGCGGCCAAAGCGGTACAAAAGGGGGTGGTGATGGACGGAGCATCCGAACCAATCAAAAACTCACACCAAGTCAAAAGATCTGGGTTTGATCCATCACCGTTCTTTAGCCCACTCTGCCACCCCAGTTCAGACATGGCTATATGCAAATCAGTCTGACCCTGTGCCTCATGGGAACAGTCCAGCCCGAACTGCCAAGCCATGCCTTCCCTGGACCGGAAACAAACTTCCGAGGACCGGTTTCTGGCATTACAGCCGTCTTCAGCCCGGCTTGCTTGAATCCAGTGGCAAAGTGAGCAAGGGACTCACGTCTGAGCATACCCTACCACACTTATGGCGGCCAAAGCGGTACAAAAGGGGGTGGTGATGGACGGAGCATCCGAACCAATCAAACACTCACACCCAGTCAAAAGATCTGGGTTTGATCCATCACCGTTCTTTAGCCCACTCTGCCACCCCAGTTCAGACATGGCTATATGTAAATCAGTCTGACCCTGTGCCTCATGGGAACAGTCCAGCCCGAACTGCCAAGCCATGCCTTCCCTGGACCGGAAACAAGCTTCCAAGGACCGGTTTCTGGCATTACAGCCGTCTTCAGCCCGGCTTGCTTGAATCCAGTGGCAAAGTGAGCAAGGGACTCACGTCTGAGCATACCCTGCCACACTTATGGCGGCCAAAGCGGTACAAAAGGAGGTGGTGATGGACGGAGCATCCGAACCAATCAAAAACTCACACCCAGTCAAAAGATCTGGGTTTGATCCATCACGGTTCTTTAGCCCACTCTGCCACCCCAGTTCAGACTTGGCTATATGCAAATCAGTCTGACCCTGTGCCTCATGGGAACAGTCCAGCCCGAACTGCCAAGCCATGCCTTCCCTGGACCGGAAACAAGCTTCCGAGGACCGGTTTCTGGCATTACAGCCGTCTTCAGCCCGGCTTGCTTGAATCCAGTGGCAAAGTGAGCAAGGGACTCACGTCTGAGCATACCCTGCCACACTTATGGCGGCCAAAGCGGTACAAAAGGGGGTGGTGATGGACGGAGCATCCGAACCAATCAAACACTCACACCCAGTCAAAAGATCTGGGTTTGATCCATCACCGTTCTTTATCCCACTCTGCCACCCCAGTTCAGACATGGCTATATGTAAATCAGTCTGACCCTGTGCCTCATGGGAACAGTCCAGCCCGAACTGCCAAGCCATGCCTTCCCTGGACCGGAAACAAGCTTCCGAGGACCGGTTTCTGGCATTACAGCCGTCTTCAGCCCGGCTTGCTTGAATCCAGTGGCAAAGTGAGCAAGGGACTTACGTCTGAGCATACCCTGCCACACTTATGGCGGCCAATGCGGTACAAAAGGGGGTGGTGATGGACGGAGCATCCGAACCAAACAAACACTCAGACCCAGTCAAAAGATCTGGGTTTGATCCATCACCGTTCTTTAGCCCACTCTGCCACCCCAGTTCAGACATGGCTATATGCAAATCAGTCTGACCCTGTGCCTCATGGGAACAGTCCAGCCCGAACTGCCAAGCCATGCCTTCCCTGGACCGGAAAAGAGCTTCCGAGGACTGGTTTCTGGCATTACAGCCATCTTCAGCCCGACTTGCTTGAATCCAGTGGCAAAGTGAGCAAGGGACTCACGTCTGAGCATACCCTCACACACTTATGGCGGCCAAAGCGGTACAAAAGGGGGTGGTGATGGACGGAGCATCCGAACCAATCAAACACTCAAACCCAGTCAAAAGATCTGGGTTTGATCCATCACCGTTCTTTAGCCCACTCTGCCACCCCAGTTCAGACATGGCTATATGCAAATCAGTCCGACCCTGTGCCTCATGGGAACAGTCCAGCCCAAACTGCCAAGCCATGCCTTCCCTGGACCGGAAACAAGCTTCCGAGGACCGGTTTCTGGCATTACAGCCGTCTTCAGCCCGGCTTGCTTGAATCCAGTGGCAAAGTGAGCAAGGGACTCACGTCTGAGCATACCCTGCCACACTTATGGCGGCCAAAGCGGTACAAAAGGGGGTGGTGATGGACGGAGCATCCGAACCAATCAAACACTCACACCCAGTCAGAAGATCTGGGTTTGATCCATCACCGTTCTTTAGCCCACTCTGCCACCCCAGTTCAGACATGGCTATATGTAAATCAGTCTGACCCTGTGCCTCATGGGAACAGTCCAGCCCGAACTGCCAAGCCATGCCTTCCCTGGACCGGAAACAAGCTTCCGAGGACCGGTTTCTGGCATTACAGCCGTCTTCAGCCCGGCTTGCTTGAATCCAGTGGCAAAGTGATCAAGGGACTCACGTCTGAGCATACCCTGCCACACTTATGGCGGCCAAAGCGGTACAAAAGGGGGTGGTGATGGACGGAGCATCCGAACCAATCAAAAACTCACACCCAGTCAAAAGATCTGGGTTTGATCCATCACCGTTCTTTAGCCCACTCTGCCACCCCAGTTCAGACATGGCTATATGCAAATCAGTCTGACTCTGTGCCTCATGGGAACAGTCCAGCCCGAACTGCCAAGCCATGGCTTCCCTGGACCGGAAACAAGCTTCCGAGGACCGGTTTCTGGCATTACAGCCGTCTTCAGCCCGGCTTGCTTGAATCCAGTGGCAAAGTGAGCAAGGGACTCACGTCTGAGCATACCCTGCCACACTTATGGCGGCCAAAGCGGTACAAAAGGGGGTGGTGATGGACGGAGCATCCGAACCAATCAAACACTCACACCCAGTCAAAAGATCTGGGTTTGATCCATCACCGTTCTTTATCCCACTCTGCCACCCCAGTTCAGACATGGCTATATGTAAATCAGTCTGACCCTGTGCCTCATGGGAACAGTCCAGCCCGAACTGCCAAGCCATGCCTTCCCTGGACCGGAAACAAGCTTCCGAGGACCAGTTTCTGGCATTACAGCCGTCTTCAGCCCGGCTTGCTTGAATCCAGTGGCAAAGTGAGCAAGGGACTCACGTCTGAGCATACCCTGCCACACTTATGGCGGCCAATGCGGTACAAAAGGGGGTGGTGATGGAAGGAGCATCCGAACCAAACAAACACTCACACCCAGTCAAAAGATCTGGGTTTGATCCATCACCGTTCTTTAGCCCACTCTGCCACCCCAGTTCAGACATGGCTATATGCAAATCAGTCTGACCCTGTGACTCATGGGAACAGTCCAGCCCGAACTGCCAAGCCATGCCTTCCCTGGACCGGAAAAGAGCTTCCGAGGACTGGTTTCTGGCATTACAGCCGTCTTCAGCCCGGCTTGCTTGAATCCAGTGGCAAAGTGAGCAAGGGACTCACGTCTGAGCATACCCTGCCACACTTATGGCGGCCAAAGCGGTACAAAAGTGGGTGGTGATGGACGGAGCATCCGAACCAATCAAACACTCACACCCAGTCAAAAGATCTGGGTTTGATCCATCACCGTTCTTTAGCCCACTCTGCCACCCCAGTTCAGACATGGCTATATGTAAATCAGTCTGACCCTGTGCCTCATGGGAACAGTCCAGCCCGAACTGCCAAGCCATGCCTTCCCTGGACCGGAAACAAGCTTCCAAGGACCGGTTTCTGGCATTACAGCCGTCTTCAGCCCGGCTTGCTTGAATCCAGTGGCAAAGTGAGCAAGGGACTCACGTCTGAGCATACCCTGCCACACTTATGGCGGCCAAAGCGGTACAAAAGGAGGTGGTGATGGACGGAGCATCCGAACCAATCAAAAACTCACACCCAGTCAAAAGATCTGGGTTTGATCCATCACGGTTCTTTAGCCCACTCTGCCACCCCAGTTCAGACTTGGCTATATGCAAATCAGTCTGACCCTGTGCCTCATGGGAACAGTCCAGCCCGAACTGCCAAGCCATGCCTTCCCTGGACCGGAAACAAGCTTCCGAGGACCGGTTTCTGGCATTACAGCCGTCTTCAGCCCGGCTTGCTTGAATCCAGTGGCAAAGTGAGCAAGGGACTCACGTCTGAGCATACCCTGCCACACTTATGGCGGCCAAAGCGGTACAAAAGGGGGTGGTGATGGACGGAGCATCCGAACCAATCAAACACTCACACCCAGTCAAAAGATCTGGGTTTGATCCATCACCGTTCTTTATCCCACTCTGCCACCCCAGTTCAGACATGGCTATATGTAAATCAGTCTGACCCTGTGCCTCATGGGAACAGTCCAGCCCGAACTGCCAAGCCATGCCTTCCCTGGACCGGAAACAAGCTTCCGAGGACCGGTTTCTGGCATTACAGCCGTCTTCAGCCCGGCTTGCTTGAATCCAGTGGCAAAGTGAGCAAGGGACTTACGTCTGAGCATACCCTGCCACACTTATGGCGGCCAATGCGGTACAAAAGGGGGTGGTGATGGACGGAGCATCCGAACCAAACAAACACTCAGACCCAGTCAAAAGATCTGGGTTTGATCCATCACCGTTCTTTAGCCCACTCTGCCACCCCAGTTCAGACATGGCTATATGCAAATCAGTCTGACCCTGTGCCTCATGGGAACAGTCCAGCCCGAACTGCCAAGCCATGCCTTCCCTGGACCGGAAAAGAGCTTCCGAGGACTGGTTTCTGGCATTACAGCCATCTTCAGCCCGACTTGCTTGAATCCAGTGGCAAAGTGAGCAAGGGACTCACGTCTGAGCATACCCTCACACACTTATGGCGGCCAAAGCGGTACAAAAGGGGGTGGTGATGGACGGAGCATCCGAACCAATCAAACACTCAAACCCAGTCAAAAGATCTGGGTTTGATCCATCACCGTTCTTTAGCCCACTCTGCCACCCCAGTTCAGACATGGCTATATGCAAATCAGTCCGACCCTGTGCCTCATGGGAACAGTCCAGCCCAAACTGCCAAGCCATGCCTTCCCTGGACCGGAAACAAGCTTCCGAGGACCGGTTTCTGGCATTACAGCCGTCTTCAGCCCGGCTTGCTTGAATCCAGTGGCAAAGTGAGCAAGGGACTCACGTCTGAGCATACCCTGCCACACTTATGGCGGCCAAAGCGGTACAAAAGGGGGTGGTGATGGACGGAGCATCCGAACCAATCAAACACTCACACCCAGTCAGAAGATCTGGGTTTGATCCATCACCGTTCTTTAGCCCACTCTGCCACCCCAGTTCAGACATGGCTATATGTAAATCAGTCTGACCCTGTGCCTCATGGGAACAGTCCAGCCCGAACTGCCAAGCCATGCCTTCCCTGGACCGGAAACAAGCTTCCGAGGACCGGTTTCTGGCATTACAGCCGTCTTCAGCCCGGCTTGCTTGAATCCAGTGGCAAAGTGATCAAGGGACTCACGTCTGAGCATACCCTGCCACACTTATGGCGGCCAAAGCGGTACAAAAGGGGGTGGTGATGGACGGAGCATCCGAACCAATCAAAAACTCACACCCAGTCAAAAGATCTGGGTTTGATCCATCACCGTTCTTTAGCCCACTCTGCCACCCCAGTTCAGACATGGCTATATGCAAATCAGTCTGACTCTGTGCCTCATGGGAACAGTCCAGCCCGAACTGCCAAGCCATGGCTTCCCTGGACCGGAAACAAGCTTCCGAGGACCGGTTTCTGGCATTACAGCCGTCTTCAGCCCGGCTTGCTTGAATCCAGTGGCAAAGTGAGCAAGGGACTCACGTCTGAGCATACCCTGCCACACTTATGGCGGCCAAAGCGGTACAAAAGGGGGTGGTGATGGACGGAGCATCCGAACCAATCAAACACTCACACCCAGTCAAAAGATCTGGGTTTGATCCATCACCGTTCTTTATCCCACTCTGCCACCCCAGTTCAGACATGGCTATATGTAAATCAGTCTGACCCTGTGCCTCATGGGAACAGTCCAGCCCGAACTGCCAAGCCATGCCTTCCCTGGACCGGAAACAAGCTTCCGAGGACCAGTTTCTGGCATTACAGCCGTCTTCAGCCCGGCTTGCTTGAATCCAGTGGCAAAGTGAGCAAGGGACTCACGTCTGAGCATACCCTGCCACACTTATGGCGGCCAATGCGGTACAAAAGGGGGTGGTGATGGAAGGAGCATCCGAACCAAACAAACACTCACACCCAGTCAAAAGATCTGGGTTTGATCCATCACCGTTCTTTAGCCCACTCTGCCACCCCAGTTCAGACATGGCTATATGCAAATCAGTCTGACCCTGTGACTCATGGGAACAGTCCAGCCCGAACTGCCAAGCCATGCCTTCCCTGGACCGGAAAAGAGCTTCCGAGGACTGGTTTCTGGCATTACAGCCGTCTTCAGCCCGGCTTGCTTGAATCCAGTGGCAAAGTGAGCAAGGGACTCACGTCTGAGCATACCCTGCCACACTTATGGCGGCCAAAGCGGTACAAAAGTGGGTGGTGATGGACGGAGCATCCGAACCAATCAAACACTCACACCCAGTCAAAAGATCTGGGTTTGATCCATCACCGTTCTTTAGCCCACTCTGCCACCCCAGTTCAGACATGGCTATATGTAAATCAGTCTGACCCTGTGCCTCATGGGAACAGTCCAGCCCGAACTGCCAAGCCATGCCTTCCCTGGACCGGAAACAAGCTTCCAAGGACCGGTTTCTGGCATTACAGCCGTCTTCAGCCCGGCTTGCTTGAATCCAGTGGCAAAGTGAGCAAGGGACTCACGTCTGAGCATACCCTGCCACACTTATGGCGGCCAAAGCGGTACAAAAGGAGGTGGTGATGGACGGAGCATCCGAACCAATCAAAAACTCACACCCAGTCAAAAGATCTGGGTTTGATCCATCACGGTTCTTTAGCCCACTCTGCCACCCCAGTTCAGACTTGGCTATATGCAAATCAGTCTGACCCTGTGCCTCATGGGAACAGTCCAGCCCGAACTGCCAAGCCATGCCTTCCCTGGACCGGAAACAAGCTTCCGAGGACCGGTTTCTGGCATTACAGCCGTCTTCAGCCCGGCTTGCTTGAATCCAGTGGCAAAGTGAGCAAGGGACTCACGTCTGAGCATACCCTGCCACACTTATGGCGGCCAAAGCGGTACAAAAGGGGGTGGTGATGGACGGAGCATCCGAACCAATCAAACACTCACACCCAGTCAAAAGATCTGGGTTTGATCCATCACCGTTCTTTATCCCACTCTGCCACCCCAGTTCAGACATGGCTATATGTAAATCAGTCTGACCCTGTGCCTCATGGGAACAGTCCAGCCCGAACTGCCAAGCCATGCCTTCCCTGGACCGGAAACAAGCTTCCGAGGACCGGTTTCTGGCATTACAGCCGTCTTCAGCCCGGCTTGCTTGAATCCAGTGGCAAAGTGAGCAAGGGACTTACGTCTGAGCATACCCTGCCACACTTATGGCGGCCAATGCGGTACAAAAGGGGGTGGTGATGGACGGAGCATCCGAACCAAACAAACACTCAGACCCAGTCAAAAGATCTGGGTTTGATCCATCACCGTTCTTTAGCCCACTCTGCCACCCCAGTTCAGACATGGCTATATGCAAATCAGTCTGACCCTGTGCCTCATGGGAACAGTCCAGCCCGAACTGCCAAGCCATGCCTTCCCTGGACCGGAAAAGAGCTTCCGAGGACTGGTTTCTGGCATTACAGCCATCTTCAGCCCGACTTGCTTGAATCCAGTGGCAAAGTGAGCAAGGGACTCACGTCTGAGCATACCCTCACACACTTATGGCGGCCAAAGCGGTACAAAAGGGGGTGGTGATGGACGGAGCATCCGAACCAATCAAACACTCAAACCCAGTCAAAAGATCTGGGTTTGATCCATCACCGTTCTTTAGCCCACTCTGCCACCCCAGTTCAGACATGGCTATATGCAAATCAGTCCGACCCTGTGCCTCATGGGAACAGTCCAGCCCAAACTGCCAAGCCATGCCTTCCCTGGACCGGAAACAAGCTTCCGAGGACCGGTTTCTGGCATTACAGCCGTCTTCAGCCCGGCTTGCTTGAATCCAGTGGCAAAGTGAGCAAGGGACTCACGTCTGAGCATACCCTGCCACACTTATGGCGGCCAAAGCGGTACAAAAGGGGGTGGTGATGGACGGAGCATCCGAACCAATCAAACACTCACACCCAGTCAGAAGATCTGGGTTTGATCCATCACCGTTCTTTAGCCCACTCTGCCACCCCAGTTCAGACATGGCTATATGTAAATCAGTCTGACCCTGTGCCTCATGGGAACAGTCCAGCCCGAACTGCCAAGCCATGCCTTCCCTGGACCGGAAACAAGCTTCCGAGGACCGGTTTCTGGCATTACAGCCGTCTTCAGCCCGGCTTGCTTGAATCCAGTGGCAAAGTGATCAAGGGACTCACGTCTGAGCATACCCTGCCACACTTATGGCGGCCAAAGCGGTACAAAAGGGGGTGGTGATGGACGGAGCATCCGAACCAATCAAAAACTCACACCCAGTCAAAAGATCTGGGTTTGATCCATCACCGTTCTTTAGCCCACTCTGCCACCCCAGTTCAGACATGGCTATATGCAAATCAGTCTGACTCTGTGCCTCATGGGAACAGTCCAGCCCGAACTGCCAAGCCATGGCTTCCCTGGACCGGAAACAAGCTTCCGAGGACCGGTTTCTGGCATTACAGCCGTCTTCAGCCCGGCTTGCTTGAATCCAGTGGCAAAGTGAGCAAGGGACTCACGTCTGAGCATACCCTGCCACACTTATGGCGGCCAAAGCGGTACAAAAGGGGGTGGTGATGGACGGAGCATCCGAACCAATCAAACACTCACACCCAGTCAAAAGATCTGGGTTTGATCCATCACCGTTCTTTATCCCACTCTGCCACCCCAGTTCAGACATGGCTATATGTAAATCAGTCTGACCCTGTGCCTCATGGGAACAGTCCAGCCCGAACTGCCAAGCCATGCCTTCCCTGGACCGGAAACAAGCTTCCGAGGACCAGTTTCTGGCATTACAGCCGTCTTCAGCCCGGCTTGCTTGAATCCAGTGGCAAAGTGAGCAAGGGACTCACGTCTGAGCATACCCTGCCACACTTATGGCGGCCAATGCGGTACAAAAGGGGGTGGTGATGGAAGGAGCATCCGAACCAAACAAACACTCACACCCAGTCAAAAGATCTGGGTTTGATCCATCACCGTTCTTTAGCCCACTCTGCCACCCCAGTTCAGACATGGCTATATGCAAATCAGTCTGACCCTGTGACTCATGGGAACAGTCCAGCCCGAACTGCCAAGCCATGCCTTCCCTGGACCGGAAAAGAGCTTCCGAGGACTGGTTTCTGGCATTACAGCCGTCTTCAGCCCGGCTTGCTTGAATCCAGTGGCAAAGTGAGCAAGGGACTCACGTCTGAGCATACCCTGCCACACTTATGGCGGCCAAAGCGGTACAAAAGTGGGTGGTGATGGACGGAGCATCCGAACCAATCAAACACTCAAACCCAGTCAAAAGATCTGGGTTTGATCCATCACCGTTCTTTAGCCCACCCTGCCACCCCAGTTCAGACATGGCTATATGCAAATCAGTCTGACCCTGTGCCTCATGGGAACAGTCCAGCCCAAACTGCCAAGCCATGCCTTCCCTGGACCGGAAACAAGCTTCCGAGGACCGGTTTCTGGCATTACAGCCGTCTTCAGCCCGGCTTGCTTGAATCCAGTGGCAAAGTGAGCAAGGGACTCACGTCTGAGCATACCCTGCCACACTTATGGCGGCCAAAGCGGTACAAAAGGGGGTGGTGATGGACGGAGCATCCGAACCAATCAAACACTCACACCCAGTCAAAAGATCTGGGTTTGATTCATCACCATTCTTTAGCCCACTCTGCCACCCCAGTTCATACATGGCTATATGTAAATCAGTCTGACCCTGTGCCTCGTGGGAACAGTCCAGCCCAAACTGCCAAGCCATGCCTTCCCTGGACCGGAAACAAGCTTCCGAGGACCGGTTTCTGGCATTACAGCCGTCTTCAGCCCGGCTTGCTTGAATCCAGTGGCAAAGTGAGGAAGGGACTCACGTCTGAGCATACCCTGCCACACTTATGGCGGCCAAAGCGGTACAAAAGGGGGTGGTGATGGACGGAGCATCCGAACCAATCAAACACTCACACCCAGTTAGAAGATCTGGGTTTGATCCATCACCGTTCTTTAGCCCACTCTGCCACCCCAGTTCAGACATGGCTATATGCAAATCAGTCTGACCCTGTGCCTCATGGGAACAGTCCAGCCCGAACTGCCAAGCCATGCCTTCCCTGGACCGGAAACAAGCTTCCGAGGACCGGTTTCTGGCATTACAGCCGTATTCAGCCCGGCTTGCTTGAATCCAGTGGCAAAGTGAGCAAGGACTCACGTCTGAGCATACCCTGCCACACTTATGGCGGCCAAAGCGGCACAAAAGGGGGTGGTGATGGACGGAGCATCCGAACCAATCAAACACTCACACCCAGTCAAAAGATCTGGGTTTGATCCATCACCGTTCTCTAGCCCACTCTGTCACCCCAGTTCAGACATGGCTATATGCAAATCAGTCTGACCCTGTGCCTCATGGGAACAGTCCAGCCCGAACTGCCAAGCCATGCCTTCCCTGGACCGGAAACAAGCTTCCGAGGACCGGTTTCTGGCATTACAGCCGTCTTCAGCCCGGCTTGCTTGAATCCAGTGGCAAAGTGAACAAGGGACTCACGTCTGAGCATACCCTGCCACACTTATGGCAGCCAATGCGGTATAAAAGGGGGTGGTGATGGACGGAGCATCCGAACCAATCAAACACTCACACCCAGTCAAAAGATCTGGGTTTGATCCATCACCGTTCTTTAGCCCACTCTGCCACCCCAGTTCAGACATGGCTATATGTAAATCAGTCTGACCCTGTGCCTCATGGGAACAGTCCAGCCCGAACTGCCAAGCCATGCCTTCCCTGGACCGGAAACAAGCTTCCCAGGACCGGTTTCTGGCATTACAGCCGTCTTCAGCCCGGCTTGCTTGAATCCAGTGGCAAAGTGAGCAAGGGACTCACGTCTGAGCATACCCTGCCACACTTATGGCTGCCAAAGTGGTATAAAAGGGGGTGGTGATAGACGGAGCATCCGAACCAATCAAACACTCACAACCATTCAAAAGATCAGGGTTTGATCCATCACCGTTCTTTAGCCCACTCTGCCACCCCAGTTAAGACATGGCTATATGTAAATCAGTCTGACCCTGTGCCTCATGGGAACAGTCCAGCCCGAACTGCCAAGCCATGCCTTCCCTGGACCGGAAACAAGCTTCCGAGGACCGGTTTCTGGCATTACAGCTGTCTTCAGCCCGGCTTGCTTGAATCCAGTGGCAAAGTGAGCAAGGGACTAACGTCTGAGCAAACCCTGCCACACTTATGGCGGCCAAAGCGGTACAAAAGGGGGTGCTGATGGACGGAGCATCCGAACCAATCAAACACTCACACCCAGTCAAAAGATCTGGGTTTGATCCATCACGGTTCTTTAGCCCACTCTGCCACCCCAGTTCATACATGGCTATATGTAAATCAGTCTGACCCTGTGCCTCGTGGGAACAGTCCAGCCCAAACTGCCAAGCCATGCCTTCCCTGGACCGGAAACAAGCTTCCGAGGACCGGTTTCTGGCATTACAGCCGTCTTCAGCCCGGCTTGCTTGAATCCAGTGGCAAAGTGAGGAAGGGACTCACGTCTGAGCATACCCTGCCACACTTATGGCGGCCAAAGCGGTACAAAAGGGGGTGGTGATGGACGGAGCATCCGAACCAATCAAACACTCACACCCAGATAGAAGATCTGGGTTTGATCCATCACCGTTCTTTAGCCCACTCTGCCACCCCAGTTCAGACATGGCTATATGCAAATCCGTCTGACCCTGTGCCTCATGGGAACAGTCCAGCCCGAACTGCCAAGCCATGCCTTCCCTGGACCGGAAACAAGCTTCCGAGGACCGGTTTCTGGCATTACAGCCGTATTCAGCCCGGCTTGCTTGAATCCAGTGGCAAAGTGAGCAAGGACTCACGTCTGAGCATACCCTGCCACACTTATGGCGGCCAAAGCGGTACAAAAGGGGGTGGTGATGGACGGAGCATCCGAACCAATCAAACACTCACACCCAGTCAAAAGATCTGGGTTTGATCCATCACCGTTCTCTAGCCCACTCTGTCACCCCAGTTCAGACATGGCTATATGCAAATCAGTCTGACCCTGTGCCTCATGGGAACAGTCCAGCCCGAACTGCCAAGCCATGCCTTCCCTGGACCGGAAACAAGCTTCCGAGGACCGGTTTCTGGCATTACAGCCGTCTTCAGCCCGGCTTGCTTGAATCCAGTGGCAAAGTGAACAAGGGACTCACGTCTGAGCATACCCTGCCACACTTATGGCGGCCAAAGCGGTATAAAAGGGGGTGGTGATGGACGGAGCATCCGAACCAATCAAACACTCACACCCAGTCAAAAGATCTGGGTTTGATCCATCACCGTTCTTTAGCCCACTCTGCCACCCCAGTTCAGACATGGCTATATGTAAATCAGTCTGACCCTGTGCCTCATGGGAACAGTCCAGCCCGAACTGCCAAGCCATGCCTTCCCTGGACCGGAAACAAGCTTCCAGGACCGGTTTCTGGCATTACAGCCGTCTTCAGCCCGGCTTGCTTGAATCCAGTGGCAAAGTGAGCAAGGGACTCACGTCTGAGCATACCCTGCCACACTTATGGCGGCCAAAGTGGTATAAAAGGGGGTGGTGATAGACGGAGCATCCGAACCAATCAAACACTCACAACCATTCAAAAGATCTGGGTTTGATCCATCACCGTTCTTTAGCCCACTCTGCCACCCCAGTTCAGACATGGCTATATGTAAATCAGTCTGACCCGGTGCCTCATGGGAACAGTCCAGCCCGAACTGCCAAGCCATGCCTTCCCTGGACCGGAAACAAGCTTCCGAGGACCGGTTTCTGGCATTACAGCCGTCTTCAGCCCGGTTTGCTTGAATCCAGTGGCAAAGTGAGCAAGGGACTCACGTCTGAGCATACCCTGCCACACTTATGGCGGCCAAAGGGGTACAAAAGGGGGTGGTGATGGACGGAGCATCCGAACCAATCAAAAACTCACACCCAGTCAAAAGATCTGGGTTTGATCCATCACCGTTCTTTAGCCCACTCTGCCACCAAAGTTCAGACATGGCTATATGCAAATCAGTCTGACCCTGTGCCTCATGGGAACAGTCCAGCCCGAACTGCCAAGCCATGCCTTCCCTGGACCGGAAACAAGCTTCCGAGGACCGGTTTCTGGCATTACAGCCGTCTTCAGCCCGGCTTGCTTGAATCCAGTGGCAAAGTGAGCAAGGGACTCACATCTGAGCATACCCTGCCACACTTATGGCGGCCAAAGTGGTATAAAAGGGGGTGGTGATAGACGGAGCATCCGAACCAATCAAACACTCACAACCATTCAAAAGATCTGGGTTTGATCCATCACCGTTCTTTAGCCCACTCTGCCACCCCAGTTCAGACATGGCTATATGTAAATCAGTCTGACCCTGTGCCTCATGGGAACAGTCCAGCCCGAACTGCCAAGCCATGCCTTCCCTGGACCGGAAACAAGCTTCAGAGGACCGGTTTCTGGCATTACAGCCGTCTTCAGCCCGGCTTGCTTGAATCCAGTGGCAAAGTGAGCAAGGGACTCACGTCTGAGCATACCCTGCCACACTTATGGCGGCCAAAGGGGTACAAAAGGGGGTGGTGATGGACGGAGCATCGGAACCAATCAAAAACTCACACCCAGTCAAAAGATCTGGGTTTGATCCATCACCGTTCTTTAGCCCACTCTGCCACCAAAGTTCAGACATGGCTATATGCAAATCAGTCTGACCCTGTGCCTCATGGGAACAGTCCAGCCCGAACTGCCAAGCCATGCCTTCCCTGGACCGGAAACAAGCTTCCGAGGACCGGTTTCTGGCATTACAGCCGTCTTCAGCCCGGCTTGCTTGAATCCAGTGGCAAAGTGAGCAAGGGACTCACGCCTGAGCATACCCTGCCACACTTATAGCGACCAAAGCGGTACAAAAGGGGGTGGTGATGGACGGAGCATCCGAACCAATCAAACACTCACACCCAGTCAAAAGATCTGGGTTTGATCCATCACCGTTCTTTATCCCACTCTGCCACCCCAGTTCAGACATGGCTATATGCAAATCAGTCTGACCCTGTGCCTCATCGGAACAGTCCAGCCCGAACTGCCAAGCCATGCCTTCCCTGGACCGGAAACAAGCTTCCGAGGACCGGTTTCTGGCATTACAGCCGTCTTCAGCCCGGCTTGCTTGAATCCAGTGGCAAAGTGAGTAAGGGACTCACGTCTGAGCATACCCTGCCACACTTATGGCAGCCAAAGCGGTACAAAAGGGGGTGGTGATGGACGGAGCATCCGAGCCAATCAAACACTCACACCCAGTCAAAAGATCAGGGTTTGATCCATCACCGTTCTTTATCCCACTCTGCCACCCCAGTTCAGACATGGCTATATGTAAATCAGTCTGACCCTGTGCCTCATCGGAACAGTCCAGCCCGAACTGCCAAGCCATGCCTTCCCTGGACCGGAAACAAGCTTCCGAGGACAGGTTTCTGGCATTACAGCTGTCTTCAGCCCGGCTTGCTTGAATCCAGTGGCAAAGTGAGCAAGGGACTCACGTCTGATCATACCCTGCCACACTTATGTACAGGAATTTATATAGCGCAAATCACCAAGCGGTTTCTAAGCGCTTGCTTAGGGAACCCGTCCTGGTATTCCCCTGTGAGATAACCCCGGCAGGGTATCCGCAAGGTGAAAGCCAGGCATCCCGCCGCGAGGGGCCGTTGTGGATATTAAGCAAGCTATTGCCCAGAGTCGCAGAGTGTGAACCCATGAATCGAGTAGGCACCGGAGCGAGAATTGTCGAGTCCATGGACATTTTAGGACTCAAGACCCCGCCGAGCCGGGAATTGAACCCTGGTACCGGGCTGACCTCTGCTTCCAGGTCTACCTCCTCTAACCAGTGAGCCACACTTCTCCACTTATGGCAGCCAAAGCGGTACAAAAGGGGGTGGTGATGGACGGAGCATCCGAACCAATCAAACACTCACACCCAGTCAAAAGATCTGGGTTTGATCCATCACCGTCCTTTAGCCCACTCTGCCACCCCAGTTCAGACATGGCTATATGCAAATCAGTCGGACCCTGTGCCTCATGGGAACAGTCCAGCCCGAACTGCCAAGCCATGCCTTCCCTGGACCGGAAACAAGCTTCCGAGGACCGGTTTCTGGCATTACAGCCGTCTTCAGCCCGGCTTGCTTGAATCCAGTGGCAATGTGAGCAAGGGACTCACGTCTGAGCATACCCTGCCACACTTATGGCGGCCAAAGCGGTACGAAAGGGGGTGGTGATGGACGGAGCTTCCGAACCAATCAAAAACTCACACCCAGTCAAAAGATCTGGGTTTGATCCATCACCGTTCTTTAGCCCACTCTGCCACCCCAGTTCAGACATGGCTATATGCAAATCAGTCTGACCCTGTGCCTCATGGGAACAGTCCAGCCCGAACTGCCAAGCCATGCCTTCCCTGGACCGGAAACAAGCTTCCGAGGACCGGTTTCTGGCATTACAGCCGTCTTCAGCCCGGCTTGCTTGAATCCAGTGGCAAAGTGAGCAAGGGACTCACGCCTGAGCATACCCTGCCACACTTATAGCGACCAAAGCGGTACAAAAGGGGGTGGTGATGGACGGAGCATCCGAACCAATCAAACACTCACACCCAGTCAAAAGATCTGGGTTTGATCCATCACCGTTCTTTATCCCACTCTGCCACCCCAGTTCAGACATGGCTATATGCAAATCAGTCTGACCCTGTGCCTCATCGGAACAGTCCAGTCCGAACTGCCAAGCCATGCCTTCCCTGGACCGGAAACAAGCTTCCGAGGACCGGTTTCTGGCATTACAGCCGTCTTCAGCCCGGCTTGCTTGAATCCAGTGGCAAAGTGAGCAAGGGACTCACGTCTGAGCATACCCTGCCACAATTATGGCGGCCAAAGCGGTACAAAAGGGGGTGGTGATGGACGGAGCATCCAAACCAATCAAACACTCACACCCAGTCAAAAGATCTGGGTTTGATTCATCACCATTCTTTAGCCCACTCTGCCACCCCAGTTCAGACATGGCTATATGTAAATCAGTCTGACCCTGTGCCTCATGGGAACAGTCCAGCCCGAACTGCCAAACCATGCCTTCCCTGGACCGGAAACAAGCTTCACAGGACCGGTTTCTGGCATTACAGCCGTCTTCAGCCCGGCTTGCTTGAATCCAGTGGCAAAGTGAGCAAGGGACTCACGTCTGAGCATACCCTGCCACACTTATGGCGGCCAAAGCGGTACAAAAGGGGGTGGTGATGGACGGAGCTTCCGAACCAATCAAAAACTCACACCCAGTCAAAAGATCTGGGTTTGATCCATCACCGTTCTTTAGCCCACTCTGCCACCCCAGTTCAGACATGGCTATATGCAAATCAGTCTGACCCTGTGCCTCATGGGAACAGTCCAGCCCGAACTGCCAAGCCATGCCTTCCCTGGACCGGAAACAAGCTTCCGAGGACCGGTTTCTGGCATTACAGCCGTCTTCAGCCCGGCTTGCTTGAATCCAGTGGCAAAGTGAGCAAGGGACTCACGCCTGAGCATACCCTGCCACACTTATAGCGACCAAAGCGGTACAAAAGGGGGTGGTGATGGACGGAGCATCCGAACCAATCAAACACTCACACCCAGTCAAAAGATCTGGGTTTGATCCATCACCGTTCTTTATCCCACTCTGCCACCCCAGTTCAGACATGGCTATATGCAAATCAGTCTGACCCTGTGCCTCATCGGAACAGTCCAGCCCGAACTGCCAAGCCATGCCTTCCCTGGACCGGAAACAAGCTTCCGAGGACCGGTTTCTGGCATTACAGCCGTCTTCAGCCCGGCTTGCTTGAATCCAGTGGCAAAGTGAGTAAGGGACTCACGTCTGAGCATACCCTGCCACACTTATGGCAGCCAAAGCGGTACAAAAGGGGGTGGTGATGGACGGAGCATCCGAGCCAATCAAACACTCACACCCAGTCAAAAGATCAGGGTTTGATCCATCACCGTTCTTTATCCCACTCTGCCACCCCAGTTCAGACATGGCTATATGTAAATCAGTCTGACCCTGTGCCTCATCGGAACAGTCCAGCCCGAACTGCCAAGCCATGCCTTCCCTGGACCGGAAACAAGCTTCCGAGGACAGGTTTCTGGCATTACAGCTGTCTTCAGCCCGGCTTGCTTGAATCCAGTGGCAAAGTGAGCAAGGGACTCACGTCTGATCATACCCTGCCACACTTATGTACAGGAATTTATATAGCGCAAATCACCAAGCGGTTTCTAAGCGCTTGCTTAGGGAACCCGTCCTGGTATTCCCCTGTGAGATAACCCCGGCAGGGTATCCGCAAGGTGAAAGCCAGGCATCCCGCCGCGAGGGGCCGTTGTGGAGATTAAGCAAGCTATTGCCCAGAGTCGCAGAGTGTGAACCCGCGAATCGAGTAGGCACCGGAGCGAGAATTGTCGAGTCCATGGACATTTTAGGACTCAGGACCCCGCCGAGCCAGGAATTGAACCCTGGTACCGGGCTGACCTCTGCTTCCAGGTCTACCTCCTCTAACCAGTGAGCCACACTTCTCCACTTATGGCAGCCAAAGCGGTACAAAAGGGGGTGGTGATGGACGGAGCATCCGAACCAATCAAACACTCACACCCAGTCAAAAGATCTGGGTTTGATCCATCACCGTCCTTTAGCCCACTCTGCCACCCCAGTTCAGACATGGCTATATGCAAATCAGTCGGACCCTGTGCCTCATGGGAACAGTCCAGCCCGAACTGCCAAGCCATGCCTTCCCTGGACCGGAAACAAGCTTCCGAGGACCGGTTTCTGGCATTACAGCCGTCTTCAGCCCGGCTTGCTTGAATCCAGTGGCAAAGTGAGCAAGGGACTCACGTCTGAGCATACCCTGCCACACTTATGGCGGCCAAAGCGGTACAAAAGGGGGTGGTGATGGACGGAGCATCCGAACCAATCAAACACTCACACCCAGTCAAAAGATCTGGGTTTGATCCATCACCGTTCTTTATCCCACTCTGCCACCCCAGTTCAGACATGGCTATATGTAAATCAGTCTGACCCTGTGCCTCATGGGAACAGTCCAGCCCGAACTGCCAAGCCATGCCTTCCCTGGACCGGAAACAAGCTTACGAGGACCGGTTTCTGGCATTACAGTCGTCTTCAGCCCGGCTTGCTTGAATCCAGTGGCAAAGTGAGCAAGGGACTCACGTCTGAGCATACCCTGCCACACTTATGGTGGCCAAAGCGGTACAAAAGGGGGTGGTGATGGATGGAGCATCCGAACCAATGAAAAACTCACACCCAGTCAAAAGATCTGGGTTTGATCCATCACCGTTCTTTAGCCCACTCTGCCATCCCAGTTCAGACATAGCTATATGCAAATCAGTCTGACCCTGTGCCTCATGGGAACAGTCCAGCCCGAACTGCCAAGCCATGCCTTCCCTGGACCGGAAAAGAGCTTCCGAGGACCGGTTTCTGGCATTACAGCCGTCTTCAGCCCGGCTTGCTTGAATCCAGTGGCAAAGTGAGCAAGGGACTCACGTCTGAGCATACCCTGCCACAATTATGGCGGCCAAAGCGGTACAAAAGGGGGTGGTGATGGACGGAGCATCCAAACCAATCAAACACTCACACCCAGTCAAAAGATCTGGGTTTGATTCATCACCATTCTTTAGCCCACTCTGCCACCCCAGTTCAGACATGGCTATATGTAAATCAGTCTGACCCTGTGCCTCATGGGAACAGTCCAGCCCGAACTGCCAAACCATGCCTTCCCTGGACCGGAAACAAGCTTCACAGGACCGGTTTCTGGCATTACAGCCGTCTTCAGCCCGGCTTGCTTGAATCCAGTGGCAAAGTGAGCAAGGGACTCACGTCTGAGCATACCCTGCCACACTTATGGCGGCCAAAGCGGTACAAAAGGGGGTGGTGATGGACGGAGCTTCCGAACCAATCAAAAACTCACCCCCAGTCAAAAGATCTGGGTTTGATCCATCACCGTTCTTTAGCCCACTCTGCCACCCCAGTTCAGACATGGCTATATGCAAATCAGTCTGACCCTGTGCCTCATGGGAACAGTCCAGCCCGAACTGCCAAGCCATGCCTTCCCTGGACCGGAAACAAGCTTCCGAGGACCGGTTTCTGGCATTACAGCCGTCTTCAGACCGGCTTGCTTGAATCCAGTGACAAAGTGAGCAAGGGACTCACGTCTGAGCATACCCTGCCACATTTATGGCGGCCAAAGCGGTACAAAAGGGGGTGGTGATGGACGGAGCATCCGAGCCAATCAAACACTCACACCCAGTCAAAAGATCAGGGTTTGATCCATCACCGTTCTTTATCCCACTCTGCCACCCCAGTTCAGACATGGCTATATGCAAATCAGTCTGACCCTGTGCCTCATCGGAACAGTCCAGCCCGAACTGCCTAGCTTTGCCTTCCCCTTACCGGAAACAAGCTTCCGAGGACCGGTTTCTGGCATTACAGCCGTCTTCAGCCCGGCTTGCTTGAATCCAGTTGCAAAGTGAGTAAGGGACTCACGTCTGAGCATACCCTGCCACACTTATGGCGGCCAAAGCGGTACAAAAGGGGGTGGTGATGGACGGAGCATCCGAGCCAATCAAACACTCACACCTAGTCAAAAGATCAGGGTTTGATCCATCACCGTTCTTTATCCCACTCTGCCACCCCAGTTCAGACATGGCTATATGTAAATCAGTCTGACCCTGTGCCTCATGGGAACAGTCCAGCCCGAACTGCCAAGCCATGCCTTCCCTGGACCGGAAACAAGCTTCCGAGGACCGGTTTCTGGCATTACAGCCGTCTTCAGTCCAGCTTGCTTGAATCCAGTGGCAAAGTGAGCAAGGGACTCACGTCTGAGCATACCCTGCCACACTTATGGCGGCCAAAGCGGTACAAAAGGGGGTGGTGATGGATGGAGCATCCGAACCAATCAAAAACTCACACCCAGTCAAAAGATCTGGGTTTGATCCATCACCGTTCTTTAGCCCACTCTGCCATCCCAGTTCAGACATGGCTATATGCAAATCAGTCTGACCCTGTGCCTCATGGGAACAGTCCAGCCCGAACTGCCAAGCCATGCCTTCCCTGGACCGGAAAAGAGCTTCCGAGGACCGGTTTCTGGCATTACAGCCGTCTTCAGCCCGGCTTGCTTGAATCCAGTGGCAAAGTGAGCAAGGGACTCACGTCTGAGCATACCCTGCCACACTTATGGCGGCCAAAGCGGTACAAAAGGGGGTGGTGATGGACGGAGCATCCAAACCAATCAAACAGTCACACCCAGTCAAAAGATCTGGGTTTGATTCATCACCATTCTTTAGCCCACTCTGCCACCCCAGTTCAGACATGGCTATATGTAAATCAGTCTGACCCTGTGCCTCATGGGAACAGTCCAGCCCGAACTGCCAAGCCATGCCTTCCCTGGACCGGAAACAAGCTTCCGAGGACCGGTTTCTGGCATTACAGCCGTCTTCAGCCCGGCTTGCTTGAATCCAGTGGCAAAGTGAGCAAGGGACTCACGTCTGAGCATACCCTGCCACACTTATGGCGACCAAAGCAGTACAAAAGGGGGTGGTGATGGACGGAGCATCCGAACCAATCAAACACTCACACCCAGTCAAAAGATCTGGGTTTGATCCATCACCGTTCTTTAGCCCACTCTGCCACACCAGTTCAGACATGGCTATATGCAAATCAGTCTGACCCTGTGCCTCATGGGAACAGTCCAGCCCGAACTGCCAAGCCATGCCTTCCCTGGACCGGAAACAAGCTTCCGAGGACCGGTTTCTGGCATTACAGCCGTCTTCAGCCCGGCTTGCTTGAATCCAGTGGCAAAGTGAGCAAGGGACTCACGTCTGAGCATACCCTGCCACACTTATGGCGGCCAAAGCGGTACAAAAGGGGGTGGTGATGGACGGAGCATCCAAACCAATCAAACACTCACACCCAGTCAAAAGATCTGGGTTTGATCCATCACCGTTCTTTAGCCCACTCTTCCACCCCAGTTCAGACATGGCTATATGTAAATCAGTCTGACCCTGTGCCTCATGGGAACAGTCCAGCCCGAACTGCCAAGCCATGCCTTCCCTGGACCGGAAACAAGCTTCCGAGGACCGGTTTCTGGCATTACAGCCGTCTTCAGCCCGGCTTGCTTGAATCCAGTGGCAAAGTGAGCAAGGGACTCACGTCTGAGCATACCCTGCCACATTTATGGCGGCCAAAGCGGTACAAAAGGGGGTGGTGATGGACGGAGCATCCGAGCCAATCAAACACTCACACCCAGTCAAAAGATCAGGGTTTGATCCATCACCGTTCTTTATCCCACTCTGCCACCCCAGTTCAGACATGGCTATATGCAAATCAGTCTGACCCTGTGCCTCATCGGAACAGTCCAGCCCGAACTGCCAAGCCATGCCTTCCCCTTACCGGAAACAAGCTTCCGAGGACCGGTTTCTGGCATTACAGCCGTCTTCAGCCCGGCTTGCTTGAATCCAGTGGCAAAGTGAGTAAGGGACTCACGTCTGAGCATACCGTGCCACACTTATGGCGGCCAAAGCGGTACAAAAGGGGGTGGTGATGGACAGAGCATCCGAGCCAATCAAACACTCACACCCAGTCAAAAGATCAGGGTTTGATCCATCACCGTTCTTTATCCCACTCTGCCACCCCAGTTCAGACATGGCTATATGTAAATCAGTCTGACCCTGTGCCTCATCGGAACAGTCCAGCCCGAACTGCCAAGCCATGCCTTCCCTGGACCGGAAACAAGCTTCCGAGGACCGGTTTCTGGCATTACAGCCGTCTTCAGCCCGGCTTGCTTGAATCCAGTGGCAAAGTGAGCAAGGGACTCACGTCTGAGCATACCCTGCCACACTTATGGCGGCCAAAAAGGTACAAAAGGGGGTGGTGATGGACGGAGCATCCAAACCAATCAAACACTCACACCCAGTCAAAAGATCTGGGTTTGATCCATCACCGTTCTTTAGCCCACTCTGCCACCCCAGTTCAGACATGGCTATATGCAAATCAGTCTGACCCTGTGCCTCATGGGAACAGTCCAGCCCGAACTGCCAAGCCATGCCTTCCCTGGACCGGAAACAAGCTTCCGAGGACGAGTTTCTGGCATTACAGCCGTCTTCAGCCCGGCTTGCTTGAAACCAGTGGCAAAGTGAGCAAGGGACTCACGTCTGAGCATACCCTGCCACACTTATGGCAGCCAAAGCGGTACAAAAGGGGGTGGTGATGGACGGAGCATCCGAACCAATCAAAAACTCACACCTAGTCAAAAGATCTGGGTTTGATCCATCACCGTTCTTTAGCCCACTGTGCCATCCCAGTTCAGACATGGCTATATGCAAATCAGTCTGACCCTGTGCCTCATGGGAACAGTCCAGCCCGAACTGCCAAGCCATGCCTTCCCTGGACCAGAAAAGAGCTTCCGAGGACCGGTTTCTGGCATTACAGCCGTCTTCAGCCCGGCTTGCTTGAATCCAGTGGCAAAGTGAGCAAGGGACTCACGTCTGAGCATACCCTGCCACACTCATGGCGGCCAAAGCGGTACAAAAGGGGGTGGTGACGGACGGAGCATCCGAACCAATCAAACACTCACACCCAGTCAAAAGATCTGGGTTTCATCCATCACCGTTCTTTAGCCCACTCTGCCACCCCAGTTCAGACATGGCTATATGTAAATCAGTCTGACCCTGTGCCTCATGGGAACAGTCCAGCCCGAACTGCCAAGCCATGCCTTCCCTGGACCGGAAACAAGCTTCCGAGGACCGGTTTCTGGCATTACAGCCGTCTTCAGACCGGCTTGCTTGAATCCAGTGACAAAGTGAGCAAGGGACTCACGTCTGAGCATACCCTGCCACATTTATGGCGGCAAAAGCGGTACAAAAGGGGGTGGTGATGGACGGAGCATCCGAGCCAATCAAACACTCACACCCAGTCAAAAGATCAGGGTTTGATCCATCACCGTTCTTTATCCCACTCTGTCACCCCAGTTCAGACAAGGCTATATGCAAATCAGTCTGACCCTGTGCCTCATCGGAACAGTCCAGCCCGAACTGCCTAGCTATGCCTTCCCCTTACCGGAAACAAGCTTCCGAGGACCGGTTTCTGGCATTACAGCCGTCTTCAGCCCGGCTTGCTTGAATCCAGTTGCAAAGTGAGTAAGGGACTCACGTCTGAGCATACCCTGCCACACTTATGGCGGCCAAAGCGGTACAAAAGGGGGTGGTGATGGACGGAGCATCCGAGCCAATCAAACACTCACACCCAGTCAAAAGATCAGGGTTTGATCCATCACCGTTCTTTATCCCACTCTGCCACCCCAGTTCAGACATGGCTATATGTAAATCAGTCTGACCCTGTGCCTCATGGGAACAGTCCAGCCCGAACTGCCAAGCCATGCCTTCCCTGGATCGGAAACAAGTATCCGAGGACCGGTTTCTGGCATTACAGCCGTCTTCAGTCCGGCTTGCTTGAATCCAGTGGCAAAGTGAGCAAGCGACTCACGTCTGAGCATACCCTGCCACAATTATGGCGGCCAAAGCGGTACAAAAGGGGGTGGTGATGGATGGAGCATCCGAACCAATCAAAAACTCGCACCCAGTCAAAAGATCTGGGTTTGATCCATCACCGTTCTTTAGCCCACTCTGCCACCCCAGTTCAGACATGGCTATATGCAAATCAGTCTGACCCTGTGCCTCATGGGAACAGTCCAGCCCGAACTGCCAAGCCATGCCTTCCCTGAACCGGAAACAAGCTTCCGAGGACCGGTTTCTGACATTACAGCCGTCTTCAGCCCGGCTTGCTTGAATCCAGTGGCAAAGTGAGCAAGGGACTCACGTCTGAGCATACCCTGCCACACTTATGGCGACCAAAGCGGTACAAAAGGGGGTGGTGATGGACGGATCATCCGAACCAATCGAACACTCACACCCAGTCAAAAGATCTGGGTTTGATCCATCACCGTTCTTTAGCCCACTCTGCCACACCAGTTCAGAATTTGGCTATATGCAAATCAGTCTGACCCTGTGCCTCATGGGAACAGTCCAGCCCGAACTGCCAAGCCATGCCTTCCCTGGACCGGAAACAAGCTTCCGAGGACCGGTTTCTGGCATTACAGCCGTCTTCAGCCCGGCTTGCTTGAATCCAGTGGCAAAGTGAGCAAGGGACTCACGTCTGAGCATACCCTGCCACACTTATGGCGGCCAAAGCGGTACAAAAGGGGGTGGTGATGGACGGAGCATCCGAACCAATCAAACACTCACACCCAGTCAAAAGATCTGGGTTTCATCCATCACCGTTCTTTAGCCCACTCTGCCACCCCAGTTCAGACATGGCTATATGTAAATCAGTCTGACCCTGTGCCTCATGGGAACAGTCCAGCCCGAACTGCCAAGCCATGCCTTCCCTGGACCGGAAACAAGCTTCCGAGGACCGGTTTCTGGCATTACAGCCGTCTTCAGACCGGCTTGCTTGAATCCAGTGACAAAGTGAGCAAGGGACTCACGTCTGAGCATACCCTGCCACATTTATGGCGGCCAAAGCGGTACAAAAGGGGGTGGTGATGGACGGAGCATCCGAGCCAATCAAACACTCACACCCAGTCAAAAGATCAGGGTTTGATCCATCACCGTTCTTTATCCCACTCTGCCACCCCAGTTCAGACATGGCTATATGCAAATCAGTCTGACCCTGTGCCTCATCGGAACAGTCCAGCCCGAACTGCCTAGCTATGCCTTCCCCTTACCGGAAACAAGCTTCCGAGGACCGGTTTCTGGCATTACAGCCGTCTTCAGCCCGGCTTGCTTGAATCCAGTTGCAAAGTGAGTAAGGGACTCACGTCTGAGCATACCCTGCCACACTTATTTCGGCCAAAGCGGTACAAAAGGGGGTGGTGATGGACGGAGCATCCGAGCCAATCAAACACTCACACCCAGTCAAAAGATCAGGGTTTGATCCATCACCGTTCTTTATCCCACTCTGCCACCCCAGTTCAGACATGGCTATATGTAAATCAGTCTGACCCTGTGCCTCATGGGAACAGTCCAGCCCGAACTGCCAAGCCATGCCTTCCCTGGACCGGAAACAAGCTTCCGAGGACCGGTTTCTGGCATTACAGCCGTCTTCAGTCCGGTTTGCTTGAATCCAGTGGCAAAGTGAGCAAGGGACTCACGTCTGAGCATACCCTGCCACACTTATGGCGGCCAAAGCGGTACAAAAGGGGGTGGTGATGGATGGAGCATCCGAACCAATCAAAAACTCACACCCAGTCAAAAGATCTGGGTTTGATCCATCACCGTTCTTTAGCCCACTCTGCCATCCCAGTTCAGACATGGCTATATGCAAATCAGTCTGACCCTGTGCCTCATGGGAACAGTCCAGCCCGAACTGCCAAGCCATGCCTTCCCTGGACCGGAAAAGAGCTTCCGAGGACCGGTTTCTGGCATTACAGCCGTCTTCAGCCCGGCTTGCTTGAATCCAGTGGCAAAGTGAGCAAGGGACTCACGTCTGAGCATACCCCGCCACACTTATGGCGGCCAAAGCGGTACAAAAGGGGGTGGTGATGGACGGAGCATCCAAACCAATCAAACAGTCACACCCAGTCAAAAGATCTGGGTTTGATTCATCACCATTCTTTAGCCCACTCTGCCACCCCAGTTCAGACATGGCTATATGTAAATCAGTCTGACCCTGTGCCTCATGGGAACAGTCCAGCCCGAACTGCCAAGCCATGCCTTCCCTGGACCGGAAACAAGCTTCCGAGGACCGGTTTCTGGCATTACAGCCGTCTTCAGCCCGGCTTGCTTGAATCCAGTGGCAAAGTGAGCAAGGGACTCACGTCTGAGCATACCCTGTCACACTTATGGCGGCCAAAGCGGTACAAAAGGGGGTGGTGATGGACGGAGCTTCCGAACCAATCAAAAACTCACACCCAGTCAAAAGATCTAGGTTTGATCCATCACCGTTCTTTAGCCCACTCTGCCACCCCAGTTCAGACATGGCTATATGCAAATCAGTCTGACCCTGTGCCTCATGGGAACAGTCCAGCCCGAACTGCCAAGCCATGCCTTCCCTGGACCGGAAACAAGCTTCCGAGGACCGGTTTCTGGCATTACAGCCGTCTTCAGCCCGGCTTGCTTGAATCCAGTGGCAAAGTGAGCAAGGGACTCATGTCTGAGCATACCCTGCCACACTTATGGCGACCAAAGCAGTACAAAAGGGGGTGGTGATGGACGGAGCATCCGAACCAATCAAACACTCACACCCAGTCAAAAGATCTGGGTTTGATCCATCACCGTTCTTTAGCCCACTCTGCCACACCAGTTCAGACATGGCTATATGCAAATCAGTCTGACCCTGTGCCTCATGGGAACAGTCCAGCCCGAACTGCCAAGCCATGCCTTCCCTGGACCGGAAACAATCTTCCGAGGACCGGTTTCTGGCATTACAGCCGTCTTCAGCCCGGCTTGCTTGAAACCAGTGGCAAAGTGAGCAAGGGACTCACGTCTGAGCATACCCTGCCACACTTATGGCGGCCAAAGCGGTACAAAAGGGGGTGGTGATGGACGGAGCATCCGAACCAATCAAAAACTCACACCTAGTCAAAAGATCTGGGTTTGATCCATCACCGTTCTTTAGCCCACTCTGCCATCCCAGTTCAGACATGGCTATATGCAAATCAGTCTGACCCTGTGCCTCATGGGAACAGTCCAGCCCGAACTGCCAAGCCATGCCTTCCCTGGACCGGAAAAGAGCTTCCGAGGACCGGTTTCTGGCATTACAGCCGTCTTCAGCCCGGCTTGCTTGAATCCAGTGGCAAAGTGAGCAAGGGACTCACGTCTGAGCATACCCTGCCACACTTATGGCGGCCAAAGCGGTACAAAAGGGGGTGGTGATGGACGGAGCATCCAAACCAATCAAACACTCACACCCAGTCAAAAGATCTGGGTTTGATCCATCACCATTCTTTAGCCCACTCTGCCACCCCAGTTCAGACATGGCTATATGCAAATCAGTCTGACCCTGTGCCTTATGGGAACAGTCCAGCCCGAACTGCCAAGCCATGCCTTCCCTGGACCGGAAACAAGCTTCCGAGGACCGGTTTCTGGCATTACAGCCGTCTTCAGCCCGGCTTGCTTGAATCCAGTGGCAAAGTGAGCAAGGGACTCACGTCTGATCATACCCTGCCACACTTATGGCGGCAAAGTGGTACAAAAGGGGGTGGTGATGGACGGAGCATCCAAACCAATCAAACACTCACACCCAGTCAAAAGATCTGGGTTTGATTCATCACCATTCTTTAGCCCACTCTGCCACCCCAGTTCAGACATGGCTATATGTAAATCAGTCTGACCCTGTGCCTCGTGGGAACAGTCCAGCCCAAACTGCCAAGCCATGCCTTCCCTGGACCGGAAACAAGCTTCCGAGGACCGGTTTCTGGCATTACAGCCGTCTTCAGCCCGGCTTGCTTGAATCCAGTGGCAAAGTGAGGAAGGGACTGACGTCTGAGCATACCCTGCCACACTTATGGCGGCCAAAGCGGTACAAAAGGGGGTGGTGATGGACGGAGCATCCGAACCAATCAAACACTCACACCCAGTCAAAAGATCTGGGTTTGATCCATCACCGTTCTTTAGCCCACTCTGCCACCCCAGTTCGGACGTGGCTATATGCAAATCAGTCTGACCCTGTGCCTCATGGGAACAGTCCAGCCCGAACTGCCAAGCCATGCCTTCCCTCGACCGGAAACAATCTTCCGAGGACCGGTTTCTGGCATTACAGCGGTCTTCAGCCCGGCTTGCTTGAATCCAGTGGCAAAGTGAGCAAGGGACTCACGTCTGAGCATACCCTGCCACACTTATGGCGGCCAAAGCGGTATAAAAGGGGGTGGTGATGGACGGAGCATCCGAACCAATCAAACACTCACACCCAGTCAAAAGATCTGGGTTTGATCCATCACTCTTCTTTAGCCCACTCTGCCACCCCAGTTCAGACATGGCTATATGTAAATCAGTCTGTCCCTGTGCCTCATGGGAACAGTCCAGCCCGAACTGCCAAGCCATGCCTTCCCTGGACCGGAAACAAGCTTCCGAGGACCGGTTTCTGGCATTACAGCCGTCTTCAGCCCGGCTTGCTTGAATCCAGTGGCAAAGTGAGCAAGGGACTCACGTCTGAGCATACCCTGCCACACTTATGGCGGCCAAAGCGGTACAAAAGGGGGTGGTGATGGACGGAGCATCCGAACCAATCAAAAACTCACACCCAGTCAAAAGATCTGGGTTTGATCCATCACCGTTCTTTAGCCCACTCTGCCACCCCAGTTCAGACATGGCTATATGCAAATCAGTCTGACCCTGTGAATCATGGGAACAGTCCAGCCCGAACTGCCAAGCCATGCCTTCCCTGGACCGGAAACAAGCTTCCGAGGACCGGTTTTTGGCATTACAGCCTTCTTCAGCCCGGCTTGCTTGAATCCAGTGGCAAAGTGAGCAAGGGACTCACGTCTGAGCATACCCTGCCACACTTATGGCGACCAAAGCGGTACAAAAGGGGGTGGTGATGGACGGAGCATCCGAACCAATCAAACACTCACACCCAGTCAAAAGATATGGGTTTGATCCATCACCGTTCTTTAGCCCACTCTGCCACCCCAGTTCAGACATGGCTATATGCAAATCAGTCTGACCCTGTGCCTCATGGGAACAGTCCGGCCCGAACTGCCAAGCCATGCCTTCCCTGGACCAGAAAAAAGCTTCCGAGGAACGGTTTCTGGCATTACAGACGTCTTCAGCCCGGCTTGCTTGAATCCAGTGGCAAAGTGAGCAAGGGACTCACGTCTGAACATACCCTGCCACACTTATGGTGGCCAAAGTGGTACAAAAGGGGGTGGTGATGGACGGAGCATGCGAACCAATCAAAAACTCACACCCAGTCAAAAGATCTAGGTTTGATCCATCACCGTTCTTTAGCCCACTCTGCCACCCCAGTTCAGACATGGCTATATGCAAATCAGTCTGACCCTGTGCCTCATGGGAACAGTCCAGCCCGAACTGCCAAGCCATGCCTTCCCTGGACCGGAAACAATCTTCCGAGGACCGGTTTCTGGCATTACAGCCGTCTTCAGCCCGGCTTGCTTGAAACCAGTGGCAAAGTGAGCAAGGGACTCACGTCTGAGCATACCCTGCCACACTTATGGCGGCCAAAGCGGTACAAAAGGGGGTGGTGATGGACGGAGCATCCGAACCAATCAAAAACTCACACCTAGTCAAAAGATCTGGGTTTGATCCATCACCGTTCTTTAGCCCACTCTGCCATACCAGTTCAGACATGGCTATATGCAAATCAGTCTGACCCTGTGCCTCATGGGAACAGTCCAGCCCGAACTGCCAAGCCATGCCTTCCCTGGACCGGAAAAGAGCTTCCGAGGACCGGTTTCTGGCATTACAGCCGTCTTCAGCCCGGCTTGCTTGAATCCAGTGGCAAAGTGAGCAAGGGACTCACGTCTGAGCATACCCTGCCACACTTATGGCGGCCAAAGCGGTACAAAAGGGGGTGGTGATGGACGGAGCATCCAAACCAATCAAACACTCACACCCAGTCAAAAGATCTGGGTTTGATCCATCACCATTCTTTAGCCCACTCTGCCACCCCAGTTCAGACATGGCTTTATGCAAATCAGTCTGACCCTGTGCCTCATGGGAACAGTCCAGCCCGAACTGCCAAGCCATGCCTTCCCTGGACCGGAAACAAGCTTCCGAGGACCGGTTTCTGGCATTACAGCCGTCTTCAGCCCGGCTTGCTTGAATCCAGTGGCAAAGTGAGCAAGGGACTCACGTCTGATCATACCCTGCCACACTTATGGCGGCAAAGTGGTACAAAAGGGGGTGGTGATGGACGGAGCATCCAAACCAATCAAACACTCACACCCAGTCAAAAGATCTGGGTTTGATTCATCACCATTCTTTAGCCCACTCTGCCACCCCAGTTCAGACATGGCTATATGTAAATCAGTCTGACCCTGTGCCTCGTGGGAACAGTCCAGCCCAAACTGCCAAGCCATGCCTTCCCTGGACCGGAAACAAGCTTCCGAGGACCGGTTTCTGGCATTACAGCCGTCTTCAGCCCGGCTTGCTTGAATCCAGTGGCAAAGTGACGAAGGGACTGACGTCTGAGCATACCCTGCCACACTTATGGCGGCCAAAGCGGTACAAAAGGGGGTGGTGATGGACGGAGCATCCGAACCAATCAAACACTCACACCCAGTCAAAAGATCTGGGTTTGATCCATCACCGTTCTTTAGCCCACTCTGCCACCCCAGTTCGGACGTGGCTATATGCAAATCAGTCTGACCCTGTGCCTCATGGGAACAGTCCAGCCCGAACTGCCAAGCCATGCCTTCCCTCGACCGGAAACAATCTTCCGAGGACCGGTTTCTGGCATTACAGCGGTCTTCAGCCCGGCTTGCTTGAATCCAGTGGCAAAGTGAGCAAGGGACTCACGTCTGAGCATACCCTGCCACACTTATGGCGGCCAAAGCGGTATAAAAGGGGGTGGTGATGGACGGAGCATCCGAACCAATCAAACACTCACACCCAGTCAAAAGATCTGGGTTTGATCCATCACTCTTCTTTAGCCCACTCTGCCACCCCAGTTCAGACATGGCTATATGTAAATCAGTCTGTCCCTGTGCCTCATGGGAACAGTCCAGCCCGAACTGCCAAGCCATGCCTTCCCTGGACCGGAAACAAGCTTCCGAGGACCGGTTTCTGGCATTACAGCCGTCTTCAGCCCGGCTTGCTTGAATCCAGTGGCAAAGTGAGCAAGGGACTCACGTCTGAGCATACCCTGCCACACTTATGGCGGCCAAAGCGGTACAAAAGGGGGTGGTGATGGACGGAGCATCCGAACCAATCAAAAACTCACACCCAGTCAAAAGATCTGGGTTTGATCCATCACCGTTCTTTAGCCCACTCTGCCACCCCAGTTCAGACATGGCTATATGCAAATCAGTCTGACCCTGTGAATCATGGGAACAGTCCAGCCCGAACTGCCAAGCCATGCCTTCCCTGGACCGGAAACAAGCTTCCGAGGACCGGTTTTTGGCATTACAGCCTTCTTCAGCCCGGCTTGCTTGAGTCCAGTGGCAAAGTGAGCAAGGGACTCACGTCTGAGCATACCCTGCCACACTTATGGCGACCAAAGCGGTACAAAAGGGGGTGGTGATGGACGGAGCATCCGAACCAATCAAACACTCACACCCAGTCAAAAGATCTGGGTTTGATCCATCACCGTTCTTTAGCCCACTCTGCCACCCCAGTTCAGACATGGCTATATGCAAATCAGTCTGACCCTGTGCCTCATGGGAACAGTCCAGCCCGAACTGCCAAGCCATGCCTTCCCTGGACCAGAAAAAAGCTTCCGAGGAACGGTTTCTGGCATTACAGACGTCTTCAGCCCGGCTTGCTTGAATCCAGTGGCAAAGTGAGCAAGGGACTCACGTCTGAACATACCCTGCCACACTTATGGTGGCCAAAGTGGTACAAAAGGGGGTGGTGATGGACGGAGCATCCGAACCAATCAAACACTCACATCCAGTCAAAAGATTTGGGTTTGATCCATCACTGTTCTTTAGCCCACTCTGCCACCCCAGTTCAGACATGGCTATATGTAAATCAGTCTGACCCTGTGCCTCAGGGGAACAGTCCAGCCCGAACTGCCAAGCCATGCCTTCCCTGGACCGGAAACAAGCTTCCGAGGACCGGTTTCTGGCATTACAGCCGTCTTCAGCCCGGCTTGCTTGAATCCAGTGGCAAAGTGAGCAAGGGACTCACGTCTGAGCATACCCTGCCACACTTATGGCGGCCAAAGCGGTACAAAAGGGGGTGGTGATGGACAGAGTATCCGAACCAATCAATCACTCACACCCAGTCAAAAGATCTGGGTTTGATCCATCACCGTTCTTTAGCCCACTCAGCCACCCCAGTTCAGACATGGCTATATGCAAATCAGTCCTCGGAAGCTTGTTTCCGGTCCAGGGAAGGCATGGCTTGGCAGTTCGGGCTGGACTGTTCCCATGAGGCACAGGGTCAGACTGATTTGCATATAGCCATGTCTGAACTGGGGTGGCACAGTGGGCTAAAGAACGGTGATGGATCAAACCCATATCTTTTGACTGGGTGTGAGTGTTTGATTGGCTCAGATGCTCCTTCCATCACCACCCCCTTTTGTACCGCTTTGGCCGCCATAAGTGTGGCAGGGTGTGCTCAGAGGTGAGTCCCTTGCTCACTTTGCCACTGGATTCAAGCAAGCCGGGCTGAAGACGGCTGGAATGACAGAAACCGGTCCTCGGAAGCTTGTTTCCGGTCCAGGGAAGGCATGGCTTGACAGTTCGGGCTGGACTGTTACCATGAGGCACAGGGTCAGACTGATTTGCATATAGCATGTCTGAACTGGGGTGGCAGAGTGGGCTAAAGAACGGTGATGGATCAAACCCAGATCTTTTGACTGGGTGTGAGTGTAGTGTGTTTATCTAGGGTCCTGTATCGATACTCCTATTTCTGACCCTTGCCCAGTTATAAATCACTAATATCCATACAACGGCACAGAAACCCGTTTCATATATTAGTCATAGCGCATGCTGTCACATTAAGCAAGCACTATTCCTCCAGCCCCCTAGAAAGCACATCGATTTCTTAAACAAATCCAAGCCTCGAGCAACCTGGGAAATCCCCGCCTGCCATGTTTTGATTTAGTCCAAGAACTCCTGTAAAGCACAGCAAGAACGCTCAGTTCTTAGTGACATCTTTATTGACGTCTTATGTCCATCCTTACGTCAAACCCAGCACCTCTCAGGTATAAATATACCAATGCTGTCCTAAGCAGAGACACGGTGGTGATGAACCTGGAGCAGTGACTACTTGCCGGAGAACTCAGCTGATGCGAGAGCCCACGGACACTGCCCCTCCCCTTTTGACGCGCTGAGGAAGACGCTGTCTTTTCTCTTGCCGAGAAATCCAGCCTCCAGCGTTTCCAGCACACCTTCGCGGGTGACTGGGATACCGAGTCCTGAGAAAGAGATACCAGACCTCCAGCCTTCTAAATCCCAGGTACTGAACTGACTAAACCCTTATAGAGAATTCTTGAGTCAGATTCTTGGCAAAACAAACTTAACTTAAACTGCTACTTACTTACTCCCTCCCATGTATTAGGCTTAGGTCAGGTACACCGGGGTAGGCGTAGTTAGAAGCACCAGTTGAGTACGATTAGTCAATGTATATATGTATGTATATCTTTTATCCATTTTAAAGTATCATATGGCTAAGAAACCATATCAATGCTTTTACAGTATTATTTTATAATCCTGCTTTTACTGTATGCACTTTACTTAACTATAAGTATTGCAATTGTAGCGATTCATTTCTCTTGTATGAGAACAGAGACTGATCAATAAATAACACCTTTTTTTTAACACGCCCGTCTCTCCTTTTCTCTGCAATCTGGTGAAACTAAGTATGCACGTATTGAGTAAAATAGCTGTCTTTTGTTTTCACACGACTCTAGAGATATACTCTTGATCAGGGAGAGCAAAGTTGTCATGTTCTATGGTTGTCAGAAACTAAATCCCTTCTTGTCTATCCAGGGAGGTTAAACTCCTCCTCGCTTATTCGAGAAAGTTTCTAGTGAACTCTGAGCTAGCTGGCACATAAAACTTAAGTCTAATATCGTCAGTAAAATACCTAGTTAACCTCAGTCCTACGTCTACACTACTGAAGATATTATTCCAATGCGCAGAGCCTATTGGGAATATAGGAACTACACTACATGAGTGTTTGATTGGCTCAGATGCTCCGTTCATCACCACCCCCTTTTGTACCGCTTTAGCCGCCATAAGTGTGGCAGGGTATGCTCAGACATGAGTCCCTTGCTCACTTTGCCACTGGATTCAAGCAAGCCGGGCTGAAGACGGCTGGAATGCCAGAAACCGGTCCTCGGAAGCTTGTTTCCGGTCCAGGGAAGGCATGGCTTGGCAGTTCGGGCTGGACTGTTCCCATGAGGCACAGGGTCAGACTGATTTGCATATAGCCAAGTCTGAACTGGGGTGGCAGAGTGGGCTAAAGAACGGTGATGGTTCAAACCCAGATCTTTTGACTGGGTTTGAGTGTTTGATTGGCTCAGATGCTCCGTCCATCACCACCCCCTTTTGTACCACTTTGGCCGCCATAAGTGTGGCAGGAAATGCTCAGACGTGAGTCCCTTGCTCACTTTGCCACTGGATTCAAGCAAGCCGGGCTGAAGACGGCTGGAATGCCAGAAACCGGTCCTCGGAAGCTTGGTTCCGGTCCAGGGAAGGCATGGCTTGGCAGTTCGGTCTGGACTGTTCCCATGAGGCACAGGGTCAGACTGATTTGCATATAGCCATGTCTGAACTGGGGTGGTAGAGTGGGCTAAAGAACGGTGATGGATCAAACCCAGATCTTTTGACTGGGTGTGAGTGTTTGATTGGCTCAGATGCTCCATCCATCACCACCCCCTTTGTACCGCTTTGGCCGCCATAAGTGTGGCAGGGTATGCTCAGACGTGAGCCCCTTGCTCACTTTGCCACTGGATTCAAGCAAGCCGGGCTGAAGACGGCTGGAGAACCAGAAACTGGTCCTCGGAAGCTTGTTTCCGGTCCAGGGAAGGCATGGCTTGGCAGTTCGGGCTGGACTGTTCCCATGAGGCACAGGGTCAGACTGATTTGCATATAGCCATGTCTGGACTGGGATGGCAGAGTGGGCTAAAGAACGGTGATGGATCAAACCCAGATCTTTTGACTGGGTGTGAGTGTTTGATTGGCTCTGATGCTCCGTCCATCACCACCCCCTTTTGTACCGCTTTGGCCGCCATAAGTGTGGCAGGGTATGCTCAGACGTGAGTCCCTTGCTCACTTTGCCACTGGATTCAAGCAAGCCGGGCTGAAGACGGCTGGAATGCCTGAAACCGGTCCTCGGAAGCTTGTTTCCGGTCCAGGGAAGGCATGGCTTGGCAGTTCGGGCTGGACTGTTCCCATGAGGCACAGGGTCAGACTGATTTGCATATAGCCATGTCTGAACTGGGGTGGCAGAGTGGGCTAAAGAACGGTGATGGATCAAACCCAGATCTTTTGACTGGGTGTGAGTGTTTGATTGGCTCAGATGCTCTGTCCATCACCACCCCCTTTTGTACCGCTTTGGCCGCCATAAGTGTGGCAGGGTATGCTCAGACGTGAGTCCCTTGCTCACTTTGCCACTGGATTCAAGCAAGCTGGGCTGAAGACGGCTGGAATGCCAGAAACCGGTCCTCGGAAGCTTGTTTCCGGTCCAGGGAAGGCATGGCTTGGCAGTTCGGGCTGGACTGTTCCCATGAGGCAGAGGGTCAGACTGATTTGCATATAGCCATGTCTGAACTGGGGTGGCAGAGTGGGCTAAAGAATGGTTATGGATCAAACCCAGATCTTTTGACTGGGTGTGAGTGTTTGATTGGCTCAGATGCTCCATCCATCACCACCCCCTTTTGTTCCTCAAGAAGGGCGACACGGCCCTTTAAAGCACGGCAGTTGCAGCCACAGTGGGGGGGCACCAGTGATGGTAAGGGAATGGCGGCGGCGGGCGGCTGCCAGACGCTGGTGCCATACTGCTGGAGGGCGGTGGCTGGGGCCCGGGGCATTGGAGTAAGCTGCAGCTGCTGCCACCTCCTTCTCCTCCTCTTCCAGGACCACCTGCCCACGATATTACCGCTGGATGGCCTCCAGATTCCGGCACCGTGCCTTGGCGGCAAACTCCTTCCGATCCAGTTTTCCCTTGGAAGGAGTAGCTTAATATCAAAAAGAAAAAACAAGACTATTGTAAAACATACTCTTAGAAAAACAGAAAGACAAGTTAATTATACACATAGTGGCATGGTAGCACTATAAAGCACAGTACATAACATTTGTGCTATGTATCTATCCTCCCACTTCCTTGGGCTTTAACATTTGGTGGATTTATTCAGGCATTTAACAAACCAAGCATCTGATTCCTATCAGCCACCTATACATGCATTGCATGCATGCATCACATGTATCCTTCTCTCTGTCAGTCATAAATATTAAATCTCGCCCGTCCTTCTTCCTTCCACCCGTCTCTTCTTTTAGTTCAACACCAGGTGATCTGATCCGACTTTTAATCTTCTCCATAAAATTTTCAAAGCTGAGTTGAAATCAGATAGAAGAGGCCATTGTTTATTCAATACTCCCGCCGCTAATGCCTTTACTAATGCCAATTAAAGGCTGTCTTCACTCTTCAAACGTTCACAACAACTTCTTACTTACTAAGTCTCAACAGTACAGTATACATACAGTACACCCTTGCAGTGAGTGAAATGTCAATAGTTAAGGATTAGGAATCTAACTTACCACCGCCCGCCACTGGTGCTGGCTCACCTTCTGCAGCTCCATCCGCAACTGCCGCATCCTCGCCAGCCGCGTCGCCTTCGCCGCTGGCCCCAGCACTGGTAGTCGGTAGTGCACCTAGAAAAAAACATTACACATTTTTTAGGTGTCATATACACCTCCCCCTATTGTTCAGTAGCAAGATTGAAAAATGAGTTAATAGTAATATATACATATACAACATACATCACTAGTACAAATCAGGTAGTAGTAGAGTAGACACTAGTCGTTATATATGGTCCCTAGGGTCATTCTAGTCTTTGCTTAGTTAGCCTGAGCCATGCAACCATTTTACCTTTGTGTCTTTTATTTCTGCACATGTGACGTTACCTCGCAGCTTGTTGTATGAGACACCTTTGAGCCCACATGACCTCATACTGCTACTGTCTAAGCGCTGCGTACCAGGTCAACCAAAACATTAACAAGCCACATTATGGAGTTCTGGTGTTAGTCCATATTGCTTATCCATAAAATTGCTACACTTTTTGGCACGGCTGAGAACTCCTTGCAATATAGTAACGCGCACCATATTTCTCATTACATACGGAAGATTCCCTTCTACGAAACAGAGCTTTGCAGAGCTTATGATGTAACAACTACCAGTACTAGGTTCTTCTAAGGTGATGGGTTCCCAGAATTCGCTCAGAGATCTTCATTTATAATTTTATATAAACTATATTCCTACCAAGGGGAAGGTGGTTCTTCCACCACTGTTCAGTTATCATCATTTCCCATTTTTTTCTATGGACTTGTAATTGTTGTAACTGTAACTAAGTGTAACAATGTTTATTGTTTTAATGTTATGCATTTTCATGTTGGTGCTGCATTATAGAACAACATACAGAGTTTGTCAATTGAAAATAAAAATTTTGAACTTACATAGACTCAGTAGTATTTGGTGGTGACTTACACGAGTGAGCGAGCAAAAGGAAGGGTGTGCATGTGCATTGCTTCCACGACTGAGAGGTCGGGAGTGTTATGTTCTGGGATGTCTACTTGTTGGGTATCTTGGGGGGGTTCGGAGAGCTAATAGTTATGACGAGACACTACTATAACTAGTCGAGCAGGGGATTGTGGTGGGTTCTGAACTTTTGATTGAGGTGTGATGAAGGTCCAACCTACCATCACCAACATCCTATTTTCTTGTGCAAAGTTCTGTATATATAAAATCCCTACAACTGTAGTAGTATGTCCTATCCTATCAAAATAGTAAAATCTGGTTGGGCATTTGTTGGTGGGAATTGTCGAAAAGCCTCAAGATTAAAAAGACTCAAGATCAATAAGAATAAAAGTAGTACAAGAGGACAACCCAAAGGACTGGACTCAATGGCTAGAGCTACTGGGGAATCTGAGTTTTATTTGAAACCTTTTAAATAAGGAGTGGCCAACTGGGCAAGCTTAGCTACAGACAGACTTATAGTAGTAGTACAGAGAGTCATCATAGCAGAGACAGTTAGAGGCAGGGATAACAAGAATTTAGAAACAGATAGTCCAGATCAAAGGATAATTGTTGGTAAAATATAGCATAACAATAGTTCGGAAAAAATACGGTGCAGTCAAAGTTCGGGAATAAGAATTATTAAAAACAAGAAGACTTACTAGGGACAGCAGAAGAGCCCTCGTCATTGTCCTCCTGTTGTTGTTCTGGTCCGCCCGCCGACTGAGACCCTTTCTGCTTGCCCCTGGGTGCTGAACATGAAAGATATAAGAAAGAGACAAACATTGATGATTGGTGTGAAACAAATAAAATATTTTTAAAGGACGGTCAAAAAAAACATTTATGTAAACAACAATTGCTATAAATAAATTGACTTACTATTTATCAACACCAGAATACTAACTAAGCCTAAGTAGTACATACCACCTGACCTAGCCCACCAATCCGGGCGTGCCAATTGTACCTCTCGCAGTCTGGCTTCCGGGCCAACCACAGCACCGAGACCGCCCTGATCGCAGCCACCGATGACATCCGAGCCCTACTAGACAACGGAGAAACAGCAGCCCTCATCCTCCTAGACCTCTCCGCGGCCTTCGACACTGTCTGCCACCGTACTCTAGTGCAGCGCCTCAGCAACATCGGAATCCAGGAGAAGGCACTGGAGTGGATTATCTCCTTCCTCGCCGGAAGGACACAGAGAGTCCGCCTCCCCCGTTCAGATCTGAAGCCACCGAAGTCATCTGCGGCGTTCCTCAGGGCTCCTCGCTCAGTCCAACCCTCTTCAATGTCTACATGAGCCCCCTCGCAGACATCGCACGCCAGCACAACCTCAACATCATCTCCTACGCCGACGACACCCAGCTGATCCTCTCCCTCACCAACGACCCCGCCACCGCAAGAGCCAACCTTCACGAAGGGATGCAAGAGGTAGCCGAATGGATGAAGAACAGCCGCCTGAAACTGAACTCGGACAAGACAGAAGTCCTCATCCTGGGATCCTCACCCTCCGCCTGGGACGACTCCTGGTGGCCCCCCGCCCTAGGCAGCGCACCCAAACCAACAGACCACGCACGCAACCTGGGCTTCATCCTGGACTCCTCCCTCTCCATGACCAGACAAGTCAACGCCTTCTCCTCGTCGTGCTTCAACATCCTGCGCATGCTACGTAAGATCTTCCGGTGGATCCCCACCGAGACCAGGAAGACGGTCACCCAGGCCCTCGTCACCAGCCGTCTGGACTACGGCAACTCCCTCTACGCCGGAACCACCGCCAAACTCCAGAAGAGACTCCAGCGGATCCAGAACACCTCAGCACGACTCATCCTGGACATCCCCCGTCGCAGCCACATCTCCGGACACCTGAGAGACCTGCACTGGCTCCCGGTCAACAAGCGGATCACCTTCCGTCTCCTCACCCACGCACACAAAGCCCAACACAACCAAGGCCCGGGATACCTCAACAGCCGCCTCAACTTCTACGCCCCCAAACGCCAGCTTCGATCGACCAGCCACGCCCTCGCCACCGTCCCCCGCATCCGGAGAGCCACCACAGGGGGACGGTCCTTCTCCTACCTCGCCGCCAAGACATGGAACTCTCACCGCATTAGCATTTAGTATATAGCGCAAGTTAGTTGTAGCAAAGCAGATGCTTAGCATGTGAGTTTCCAATGCTGCCATTTCAGATGCATTTGCGCAGAAGCAGAAATTTCCCTCCAAGCATAAAGAAGTAATTCTGCGTAGATGCAGTTGACGCATGCATAGTATAGTTTCCGGAGTTACCAGCCATTTTAAGTTCCACTCGGGTTACTTGTTAGTAAAAGACATATGCAAGCTTCATTTAGCTAAAACTATATGGAATGTGGTGCATATTAGTTACACAATACATTATTAATACTATGTTACAGGTTTATATGATAGGATTGCATCCGAGCAAGTCTCTTTATACGAGTCCTTGCTCCATCAGTCCCCTCTCTGATGGCATTTATGCCATCATAAACTACCCATACCCAACAAGATGCAAACTTTAACATACATCAATTCCCTTTCCTATCTTTTCAATTCACCTTAATCTTTATCTTTCAAATTTTTCAGTTTCTTGTACAATTCTCCTTTCATTTCTTCATATTTTCTTTTCTTTCCCTGCTTATTTACTTCATATCTTCTTCTCTTTCTACAACATTTGTACCATATCATGATTACTAAAGCTATTATTGTTATTCCAAATACAGGTAATATTATTTGGGCTACAACCCCCATTACCTATATTAGAAAACCAAGACCCTATCAATGTTATACTATTTGTTAATTTCCATACATTATCAACTTCCAGTCGTTTCAAATCTTCCTCTAATGTTTTGATATTTTTAATGTACCCTCCAATTTCTACACTTTTATCTGGAATATAAGTGCAACAATGTTGCGCTTTCAGCATTTTACACACTCCGCCCTCTTTTGCCAATAATATATCAAGACAAAGTCGATTTTGTAAAACCATTGATCTAATTGCAACCATTTCTGTATTGATCATCAGAAAACCTCCAGCAGTATCAGTCCATAAGCAATCAACTACTGTTGACAATTGACAAATTCTACGTGAATTCCGAATTACTCCCACTGAAGGTATCAATGCACTAAATATGTCACCTACTATTTCTGAAAATCTAGCCCTTTTATTATGAATTAGTTCTTTATTGTTTTCATTGATTCCAGGGATTCTTTTCACATGGTGATCTTTAGGGAATACTATTCAAAAATAGCAACTCCCATGTCATTCTGCGGGTAGCTTAAAATAAGCTTTATTCCCACATACACAAAATATTCCAGGAAATACTGGATCAGTTCCCCCTTTCAGTCCCCAACCTCCAAGAATTAAAAAAGTTATGTTCACATTTACTTGAACCAATAAATACGTTGTGATAGTCAGGTTTTAGTCTAGGGAGACAGATCTTACCTTTCTTTTCGAAATCAAGAGACATCGCAGCATAAGTCTTGCCAGGTGTATAAATTCCTTCTTTTTCATCCCATGATGGAATTTGGCTTTTATGTTCAGTTGCTTTCTTCTTAAAATCCTGTCTCCTTTCTTCAACTAAATTCAAAAATATCTTTTCTTCTTCGTTTAATGAGCAACTTAAGTTATTCTTATGGGCTTCAGATATATTTATTGCCTTTTGAGTTAAGAAAAATTCACCCATGAACTGTGCAGCTTAGTTATTAAGTACTGGATTCATATTCTTTTGAATAATAATATTGTAGTTTTCTTGTTCTATAAAACAGACTTGGTAATACACTACATGAAATATTAGCGGTAAATGGTGATATGTGACACCTTCTGCCACTGAAGCTGGCAATTTCATACATGTGTAACAATCACTAATTTCCATAGTGTCTACATACTGAAACAATAACTTGGTGAATATATTTAAAGCAGTGTCAGTATCTGTCACAGTGTGATGTATTTCTAACTCATCTGGTGCTTCTATTTCTATTCTATCTCCTTTTATATTAGCTAACTTTCCATTTGTGTCTGTATTATTTTTCTTTTCTATTTTTATTAAATAAGGAACTGCTATTGTTAAAAACAACCAAACTACAATAACTAACAAAATAAGACATATACATATTCTAAAACATTTCTTTAGGCAATTTTGTTTTGGTCTTCTAGCAACTCTATCCTCAGCCATTTTAGTCTATGAAGATTTCTCTTCTTTCCATATTTTTGTAATTTTACTCCTTTTATTAGTTCAAGGAGGTCTCACTTCCCCCACGTCAATCTGTTCTGCATTTATTTCCTCATCACTTTCTTCATTTAAATCTAAATTCTCAAGTTCTTCAAGAATTACATAGGTCCATTCAGGGCCTTTGAATTTATTATTCAGTATTTTTAGTCTATGACTTCTTCGGCTTGGTTTCTCAATTAATAGTCCTGACTGGCTTGTGACTTCATTTACCTGTTCAGGCTCCTCACTTATTGTCTTTAGGTGATATTTTTGAAATAACTTGGCCAGTTATCACCCTTTCTTATCCTTTTACCTTGCACTGCACTTTCACCTTCCTCGTCTCTCTCTCGGGTTATTTTATTTTTGTTATTTTGTGGCACAACTTGATTTTCTACGTCTTCTGAGTCCCTCTCTATTTGTCCTTGTTCAGGGCTTATCTTTGTGACACCATTCACCTGAACGTGTTCATCTTCATCTATCTGATCCTGTTCAGGTCTTACTTCAATCTTTTCTTCTTCCTGAACTTGTTCTTCTTTTCCTAACTGGTCCTGTTCAGCTCTTATAGCACTTTGCTTGTCTGCAGCCTGAACAAGTTTGTCTAAGCCTATCTGTCCCTCCTCAGATGTGTGACTATTTTGGTTCACCTCTGTCTGAGAATATTTTTCTTTCCTTATCTGATCCTTCTCAGGGTCTCCAACAATCTCAATTTCATTTTCCTGAGATTGTTCTTTTACACCTATCTGGTCCTCTCTAATTTCTTGAACTCAGCAACACAGGGTTAATTAGTTATCAGAGAAAAAATAGGGCGCTCTGCCTATAGTGTACGCAAACAGTGTGTAACGCACCAAATATTTCTGTGGTGCAACTGGCGAGCGGGAAAACCCTATGACCGCTCAAAAGGGTGTTTATCACAAAACACAAGAATAACACTCGCAATGGTCATTTACATTCTTAACAGTACACAACAAAAGCACAATTATTGAACCAAAGACAACAAGCATTAATCAGATTCCTTAACAATGGGTGTCCATGAATTTCAAGGTTTTAATCGTTCCACAGCCAGCCGACACGTGTTTCGTTGCGTTAAGAACAGAGTGTCCGTGACTCCTCAGGGCTGGGAAAGATACAAACATATATATACTAGAATATATGACATAAACAACATATCAGTCTATAGCAATTACATAGCATCCATTTTAATTAATTAGTGCTACACCAGAATGCCTAATTGTCACCCAGTGAACCGACACGTCCCTATATGGTGCACACGATATTGTGGTAAAAAAAACGTCCCAGAATGGTATCTGGTCCTGCATGCATCAATGACATCGTTGAAAAACATCACTCTGGCGTTATGTGAAAACCATTGCTGCATCTGTATAATGCGCTCCATAATGTATGTGCCGAGTGAAACGGGACGGGTGATGAAGACTATCTCTGTGATCAGTGTCCTTAATCACATGTGCTCCCATGTGCAGAAAAAACAAACAAAATATAACAAGCCATACCTTGCCTGTACAGCGTAAACCAAATGTAGGTCTACAGAAAGATACACAAAAACAAACGGGGACTAGGGAAAAACCTTTTAGTATACTGCGCACTAATGCCCCAACTAAGATACTTAGACTCAGTGCGGTAAAAAACTGCGAAGATTTAGAAAAAGAAGGGGCTCACCGCTCCCCCGGTGATATTTCCGACCCGGCGGGGCCCGTGACCGTTCTTTGCCAGTTAGTAACCTTTAAAATCGTTGTCATAAAAACTACAGAAAAAAGAAGGGGGAAAGCAAATCAAACACATTGAGGGCAAGTGATACCCCCCGTCTCCGAACCTAGTCAACTACCCACAAAGATCCTTGTAGATAGAATCATCTCCTACCTAGTGTGTGTACATCATCCGGGCCTTCTGATGAAGTAGAGACTACGTAGATTAGTAGTTCCGGTGCTGCTCAGGGTATGTAGCGTTCTAAAATGTCTTGCTTTTTCTAATCTTGTTCTACTTCTCATTTTAATAATCACATCTGGTATGTCAACCACTGGTATACAATCTTCCTGACTTGTGCTCAGTTGTTCTTGAGTTATTACAATGGGGTGACCCAAAAGTCACTGGGCCTGGGTAGATAATGGTACAAAAAGATTATGTCCCAGTGGAAATCAAATGAAACAGAAAAATCTATAAAGCATAATAATCAATAGAATCTAATCAAAGTCAAACACCACCATTACTTCCTTCCAAGCAATGGGTCTACTTTAATTGAATCATAATATGTAAACAAATCAATATATACAATGGAAATCAAATCCTAAATGGATATATTCTTTAAAAGGTGCACAGAGAAGTGAAGTGTAGGTGTATAGGAAGGATTGTGAAAAAGGACAGTGGTGCATACATATATACATCAATCAAATAATTGTAAACTATCCCGACAGTGTTACTGTTCAATCATTAAATGTGAAGTCACAACAAAATCAACGGGGGAACGGATCACTTGTCCTGAGTAACCAGGGTTTGTTAATTTTTCGTTTAGAGTACCAATAAAAAACCCTCATTCACGTACCGAGGCTTTTGAATCCGGGTTCTGAGAGGCAGAGCAAGCACAAGTTGTGCATCTCCCTCACAAGAGCAGGAACCAACCTCTCCGGACGCCCGATGATGCTTTAACATAAACATGGACAAGGTACTACCAGACCTTATCGTAGTCAGGCTCATATATATAGACCCTTCTAGACCCTAAAAGTACAGGGTCCCATCCTTTCTCACTATTTTCTCTAGGTCCTGAACAAAGCCTACTTGACCCCTCCTGGGCAAATTAAGGCTGAAACATGAGACCTTTTTATGGATATTAAATAGTGCGGAAGCCTCCTAACTCCCCTTCCTGCGCACGCCTACATTTTTAAATAAGCCTGATTGCAGACCCAATAACATTTTCTTCTGTCTGGCCACCCAAGCTTTTTATCAAAGATTTCTTTTCATTCACACTATCACTCACTATCACTGATCACTACTGTACCAACCAGTGGTTTCCCTCCGGGTGGAGGAAGCATGCAAACTAACCCAATGATGATGCTGTCACATTGCTAAAAGAGAGGCGGAGAACCAAGATATACCGCCATCCGAGCCTCGGTACGGGAATGAGGGGTTTTATCGGTACTCAAAACAAAAAACGAACAAAACCTGCTTACTTAGGACAAGTGATCCGTTCCTCCATTGATTTTTTGACGATACAAATAGGGAAGGTGAATGGCTCACAAACTCTTCCTTCTCCCCTTTTTGATTTAACAAAGTCATAACATATTTACAGACAAACATTCTCTGTTATATATATCTGACATAAAAATACAGAAGTGTTGACGTTTCGACCCCTTAACAGAACAGCCAAATTCACGCATTGTGGGCGGGTCTTCACCAGGACAAAGGTGAGGGTGGGGAGGGGTTTTGGCACCTACGGACAATGACATGAGATTATGTGGGTGGTGTATGCATAAAAGAGAAAAGATTTTTTATATATACAAATGTCATGGTGATTTGCCAGTAGAGACAGCTCTATTGCTTCGGGCTGTATTTGAGAAAGACTGGGCTTGTAGGCTCCTGTGAAAAGAGAGAGGAGACAGGATACTAGGACCAGTGCTCCTAGAGCTACTGAGCGGTAACAAATATACATTATATAAAGATTCCAAGACAACAAACTTACTCAGACTTCTTAAAGATGATCAAGGTATTCAAAAAGTAAGGGCCCAGGTTGATGAGTAACCGGTGGCTGAAAATGGTAATACCTATGTCACAAAATACCCTCTAAAATAGGTTGAATTTTAAAGTGACATATTACATGCCAGAGCAAGGTGGCACATTTACAAAAAACAGTACCAGTGATGTGTGTAATAGCATATAATAACTGCCTTGCCAACATTAATATGCAATGTGCTTATACCCACTGTTATCAGCTTAAGGAACCAAACTGTCAGCTTAAGAAGACAAACCCCTGGCATCTGTATGTGACTCTGACGGAGTTACTTGTGTGAAAGGGAAAGCACCAACTGGTTCTCAATACATGAACACATGGATGAGTCCGAGACTCTCAGATTGTACCAATTTTGTCTAAAGAGTCTGATCATAGTATCTCTGCCTATGTGTGTATCTTCATGGTACACACCGGCCATTTGTGAGAGCATGCAATCTGGCATGACCGGTCTATGATCTGGATAAAACCACACTTCATCTTCGGCTCTCCTTTGACACCCTGATTTTATACAACTTTCCATTTCACTCACTTCCACCTCATCCTGCAAATGTCTTACTTCATCCCATGTTTCAAATGCTGACAGTAGCATAAGTTGGCATCTGATTCCACTTGTTTCAATTTTCCTGTTTACTGCCTATGTGTGTATCTTCATGGTACACACCGGCCATTTGTGAGAGCATGCAATCTGGCATAACCGGTCTACGATCTGGATAAAACCACACGTCATCTTCTGCTCTCCTTTGACACCCTGATTTTATACAACTTTCCTTTTCACTCACATCCACCTCATCCTGCAAATGTCTTACTTCATCCCATGTTTCAAATGCTAAGAGTAGCATAAGTTGGCATCTGATTCCACTTGTTTCAATTTTCCTGTTTACTGCCATTTTGTTTCTAGCACAGTACTGGGCAACTTGGTCAGCGTATCGATTATCAGCTACCTCATAGTCATCTCCTGACTGATGTGCAGCACACTTGACCACTGCCACTTCCTTTGGCATGTGTATTGCTTCTAAAAGCTCTTTTGCAAATTTTCCATTTTTAATAGGGGTCCCTGAAGAAGTCATGAAATCCCTTTGCATCCAGAGTTGGCCAAAGTCATGCACAACCCCGTAACCATATTGGCTATCAGTGTAAATGGTTACTCTCCAATTTTTCCCATTTTTCCATGTTTTAATTAAAGCTATCAATCTGGCTATTTGTGCAGACTTGACTCCAGGTAAATAGGATGCTTCGACTATTCCAGCCAATGTACAGACAGCATAAGCAGCACTTAATCCTCCTTCCTCATGAATCATACATGAGCCATCTACAAATAGCTTGTTTTAACATTCTTTCAGAGGCTCTTCCTGTTTGTCTGGACGAGGTTTGGGATAATATTCAGTAATGTCTAGACAATCATGTTCAACTTCATCTCTCACTTCTTCCCCATGTACATCAGGCAATAGAGTAGCCGGGTTTAGGATAGTACACCTGACTACTATCACAATTTCTGCTCCGAAAGTAATTTCTTTTGTACCAAGTCATTCAACTTGGAGTAAGGTACTGAGTTTGTGTTCTGGTTAAAAGAATTTCCACTGAGTGTGGGGCATAAACCTTTACAGGGTGTCCCTTCACAATGGACTCAATTTGTTTAAGACTCATGCAGGTGGCAGCCACTGCTTTTAAGCAGCCAGGTAAAGCTGACGCTATATGGTCCAAAGTAGCAGAAAAATATGCTACTGGACGTCGAATCAAACCATGTCGCTGAGTTAATACTGATAAGGCACAATGTTCTCGTTCATAACAAAATAATACAAATTCTTTTGTATAGTCTGGCATACGTAGTGCAGGAGCTTCACATAAACAATTCCGTAATTTCACAAAAGCCTCCATGCTTTCATCATCCCAAACTATTGGGTCCTTTGCTCGCTTCTGTGTCATTTGTATTAGTGGTTTGGCTAGTAGAGAAAAATCTGTAATCCATTGTCTACAACACCCTACCACACCAAGAAAAATTGTGATTTCTCTCTGGGTTTGTGGTAACTGATTCTGTTTTATTATTTTTATTCTTTCAGGGGTCACTCTTCTCACTCCTCTCTCTAATTGATGTCCCAAATATTTAACTCTAGTTTGACAGAATTGTAATTTCTCTGGAGACACTTTGTGTTCTCCATCAGCCAAATGATTTAACAAAGCAATGGAATCTGCAACACAATCATCTCGTGACTTTGACGCGACAAGCAAATTGTCAATATATTGGACTAAAACTGAATTTCTGGGCATTACTAGCGTTGCTAGACACCTTTTCAAAATCTGTGTACCCTTGAGGAACCCGATTCCAAACAAAAATACGATCCTCAAATTTGAATGAAAAAATATACTGGCTGTTTGGGTGTAATGGGATGGAGAAAAATGCTTGACATAAATCAATTACGGTAAACCATCCTGCAATCCATAGTATTTGATACAGGATCGCTGCTGGATTCAGCACTACAAGACAACAATTATATGAATTAATCATAAATCCTGCACTATCCGATACTTTCCGCTATGCTTCTTAATGCCAATTATAGGTGAATTACAAGGACTGCTCATTATTTTTTTTAAGATGCCTTGTCCAATCACTCGTTCTATTTCTGCTATGACTCATGCTTTAATTTACAGGCTCATTTTGTATTGCCTTGTGTTTGGGTAAACAACACCTTCCTTTACACTCACTTTCTCTGGAGCTACTTCTTTTCCAGTGAAATCCCACACTTCTGGATTTACTGTCAATTTTAATTCATCAGGTAAATCATCTTTTGTCATCATTGAATACATTTTGTCCACTTCTTTACCTTGTTTTGCCAACATTATTTTGTGAACACCGTCTTCATCAGGTGTCTGAATCACAACACCATCCGGTGTGCAATACATTGTGCAGTTCATCTTGCACAATACATCTCTTCCTAGCAAGTTTACTGGACTAGAGTTGCACACTACAAATTTGTACATTTCCCTAAAATTGCCAATGCGCACCTCCATGGGTTCTGTGATTGGAGTTCTAATCTGTCTATTTGAAACACCTACTACTTGGATTGCTTCTCCCGTGAGGGGTAGGTTTGGGATGTCTGCTGTTCTCACAGTAGAGTGGGTAGCACCACCAGTGTCCAACAAAAAAGAAATGTCCTTTCCTTCTACCTTCTCATCAATATATGGACCTGATTGATCTACCGGTAAGGATGCGTCAACTACGCACTCCTCTTTTCCCTCCTCAGGCACCGTCATTGATCATCTTCAAAAGAACTATTATTCGGCAAAAGAAATTGTGAAGTTACAGAATTCATCTTACCACTTTTTCCTGGAAAACCGGCGTCCGCAGTGTACTTTGCTCTGTTCATAAAATTTGGCAAAGGGGCAGGTTGTAACTGACTGTTGATTAACAACCTGCTGTGGTTGACTCATTATCACCTCATTCTGCGTCTCTGGATTTAAATTTTCATTTGGGCCATTATTATTTTGAATATTTTTACACTTGTTTTTCCAATGCCCCAATTTTCCGCACCCATGACAAGGTAATGTCTTCTTTGCTTCCTCTCTACTCATTTGCCCTTTCAGTTTTCCACCTTTATTTTCTTACTGACCATGCCCTTTTGCTTGATCTTTAATCTAAGCTTTTGTTGTTCTGACAATTTTACTTGTGCCCGCATAACTGTTTCTTCCAACTTTTTGCGACTATTTTCAATATCATCTCCGCAATACTTGGCATATTTAAGTATTTTATCTATTGGCTAAGGGTGGGCGCAAATTCCGTTCTGCTCGCGGAACTTGTGAATTTTCCGCGCGGAACGCATAAATTTAAAAACTTCTGTGATCCGCTGTGGAACGGAATTGTATTGCACAAAACTATGGCATCTTCGTGAACAAATATGCAGGGCAGGATTCTTTCTTGCACGGTGCTCCTGTCACAAAAATTAAACCTCAACAAGAAGCACTTACAGACATAAATAAAGCAGGTGCCCGAATTGAAGGTCAAATTCAGCCCAAAAAATGAGTGGGCACGGTCGAGGCTAGGCAGGTGTGGTTTCTCCCCATATCTACCGTCTACAATTAGCTGTAATCCTTGATGGAGGTCTTTGCATCCACAAGTTGTTCGAGCGCAATCCCTGTGTAGTTCCTGAGACCAGGAGGCTGCTTTCTCCTCATCTGCTGCTCTGATCGGTCTCTGACCCTAAATAATAGGCATGTGAACTCGCATAAAAGCCCTGCTCGTCTGGCCCGCTCCACACACACTAACAGTATGCAATGTCTTTCCGCCTATTCCCCCGCCTTTTGGCGAGGTGGCAAAGTTACAGACACACATGGTCACTGGAAATAACTCTTCTGGCCCTTTACGCAGCTGTAGTGTAGGAAAAGCACTTTATATTTACATTGAGGTAGCACTTACTGATTAGCCAGTAAAAAGTACTATAGTGGAGTAGAGGTATTGCACAAAATGGTGGCATTTTCGTGGATAAATATGCAGGGCAGGATTCATTCTGGCACGATGCACCTGTCAAAAAAATTAAACCTCAACCGGAAGTACTTACAGATATAAATAAAACAGGTTCCCGAATTGAAGCTCAAATTCAGTAACGCATTATAATCAGTCCAAAAAACTAGTGAGCACAGTAGAGGCTAGGCAGGTGTGCTTTCTATCCATATCTATCATCTACAATTAGCAGTAATCCTTGATGGAGTTCTTTACATCCACAATTTTCTCGAGCACTATCCCTATGTAGTTCCTGTGATCAGGAGGCAGCTTTCTCCTCATCTGCTGCTCTAATCGGTCTCTGACCCTAAATAATAGGCATGTGAACTCGCATAGAAGCCCCGCCCATCTGGCCCGCCCCACACACACTAACCGTATGCAATGTCTTCCCGCCTTTTTCCCCACTATGATGGACAGCTCACTCAAGAGACCTCAGCCCCTTTTGGCGAGGTGGCAAAGTTACAGACACACATGCCATGGTCATTGGAAACAACTCTTCTGGCCCTTACGCAGCAATCCCCGTGTAGTTCCTGTGACCAGGAGGCTACTTTCCCCTCATCTGCTGCTCTTATCGGTCTCTGACCCTATCAAGACTCTTGACCGATCAGAGCAGAAGATGAGGGGAAAGCAGCCTCCGGGTCACAGGAACTACATGGGGATTGCTGCAAGAGGCGTGTGAACTCGCAAAGAAGCCCCGCCCATGAAATCTCCGCGAGCACGCGAAATTCCGCGTGTTCGCAGAGATTTTTTTGCCGTTTTGGGGAATTTTGCAAAAGGCAATTTTGCATTTCCGCCCACCCCTACTGTTGGCATTCCTTGCCAACACAACATATGCTGCCGAATCATCTGTTACATTTCTGGTCTTAGTCTAGATACAAAAGAATACACAAAATGTCCCATACCTTTAGCTCCCATAATTCTCAAATCCACCATACTGCTTGAATACCTGCTCATAATAAACATGCACAGTCTCATTTATTTCTTGAGTTGCTCTGTCTATTGTTATCCAATCTGTTTCTTTTGGGGAAAATTCAGTTTTAAGAAAGTGATCACCGGGTGATATTTCTTCATTACCTCCTCTGAAGGTGCTTCCATTTTCTCATCTCTTGGGTACTCATCACCAGGCTAATCAACTGTAATTTTACATTCAGTCCATAAATCTGTAGGCACTAATATGTCAAGTAAACCATCTAAAAACTTTAAAAACGTTGACAAAAATTTCAACCTGTCTATACCATTCAACTGGCTTTTCTCTCAATTTCGGGAAATCATTAGTAAATGACAAAATATCTTGTGGAGTCCATGGAACATGTACATACCCTCCTCCTGGAACTTCTCTCATCGGGCACAATCTTTCTGTCTTTTTAGATTCGCTTAGTAAATATTCAGATGTGGTTCGATTTGCTTGTGCCTCCTCCTTTTTCTTTGCCCACCTAGTCTTCCACCTGTCGAAATCTACCCATTTCTGTAAAATTTTAATTAATTCTTTAATCTGCAATTTCCTTCCAGACATATTCATATTTTCCAAGTCTTTATCAGTAAAATCTGCTCTGTATGGTTTGTGCAATACCTTCGATCTCCCTGTTTCAATTACCATTTCGGAAGCAAGTTCCGACAATTTTTCAGAAATATCTTAGCATTCCTAGTTATGCTTCTACATTGAACAACAATTCTTCTTGACTGTAAGTGTTTAGCCTGTCTACTCCCACATTTCCAGCAATCATTTCTTCCAAATCTACTTTCAATGTAAATATGTCTAAAATCTTTGGCTGTTGGTTTGGTTTGTCAATCCTCTGTGCCCACCTTTCTAATTCTTCTGGAGATACTATAGTGGCATTGTAAGTTCCTGTAGATGTTTCTAATCTTAGTTCTTTTGAACAACTAGGTGTAACTCTTCTTGGGGTTTCATTTATCTGTTCTCTTATTGGCAAATCCATTAAGTAAATCACTGATACGCATTCACTGACTTGATCCTCAATTATTATGTCTTCTTTTCTTGGTTCTGTTATAGAAGTGGCCATAACTGGTGGTTTTGGATAATCTGCCTTATCTTCATACAATGGAACAACGGGCCATATAGTCACTGGTAAAGGTCAAGGCATCAGGGTGTGTACTCAATTGGGTTATTTTCTGTATTAAATTCTTCTCTATTTTTATTTATTGCTTCACTTGCCTTTTCCTGAAGAACTCTTCCATTTATTTAGTCATGCATAACCTGAGGAACCAATGGTGTTTCTAAATCAGGGGGGCTTGGAGTAGTTCTACTGGGTCCATCCTGAAATGGTGGAGGGTTCTTTGTTAGAATATCTTCCATAAACTCATCTTCTGATTCCCCACAACCTGTCATTGTTATATGCTTAGTTTTTCCTGTACACCTGCCTCCTGACTGTTCCTCTAGCATTAATACAGGATACAGTCCTTCTGTGACCATTGCTTGTCTCCATTGTTTCATTGGATCTTCACGTGACTCACGCATTAGTTTAGGGTAAAATCCTCTATAACTCCTAGTACTTCTAGATCTGTCTCGCTCATATGCCTCAGTTTCTCATTCTTCTAAAGTTTCATACTGTGTTAATCTGGGTCTAGGCTCTAATTCATTCACACTGATACTTAGATTTTGAAGACTTCTCCCATTGAAAGTACCATTTTCTGGAAAAGCTAATATTCAGTCACATTTAGTATATTCAATCCAATTTTCTAACCATACACAGGTATGATAGCCTCTTTCCATCATCATAAATAAGGTTGGAGTCTTAGGTGATGGAATAAGGATTCCCACCATAGTCTTAATGGGTTTATCTTTCTTGAAATAATTTATGATTTTCTGCATAAGCAACATTTTTCTTTTCTCTTCGTGCATTCAAGGAGAAGATCCTTTTATATTTTCGTCTCTTACAAAACCTAAATACCTTCGATCTGTGCGATTCCCTATTAATATCGGATCGTATTTCCACACACAAACTCCACTGTCTAATACTATTACTGCTTCTATCTTGTCAACCAATAAATTTCTTTGTTAACATTCAGGTTTTACCAATCCTGGTGCATCTTTCATTCTTTCATCCAATCAAACTCAAGCTTACACAATTTCTTTTGCCAATATTAGCGTGGCTTTATTGTGACGTCAGTATCACTCCTCACTACTGACCCCTCCTTTACAAACCTCCATCAATTACACACTCGCTGTCTCTACCAATGCCAGTGTGGCACTCTGTGACGTCAGCGCAACTCCAGCAGCTGACCCTCCCTTCAAAAGATGATAAGAAAACGTATTTTCTTTTAACTTTTCACCAAAGTTTTCATTAATAACAACATAAAAACATTCGCTACTCTGTCTGTTTCAATAAACTAATCAATGGTTGATTTCTTTTGCTACAAGTAAAACCTTCCACTTACTCTTCATACCCTGCGAGTAAAACCTTTCCGCTTACTCTTTATTCAAGCTCAGAAGAACCTGCTACTCCTTTAGTGTTACCCTTTCTAGGTGATGTAACACCAGAGTTTCACCAGCGAACCCTTTGCTATCAATCATTATCAGTTATTCATGAAATTGTGTATTTCAAAACAGACGAGAAACGTCACGCAGTGTGGCTTCCATTTACCACCGCTATACACTTCTCTGGAATTTTCCAGGCAACTTAAAACAATTATACAAATGGGTATGTTAAAACATAAATCGTTAACCAATAATCACCAAACTAATCAATAAAAACCATAACTCTTCTACCAGCAAACTGATCTAGAGTGTTACCAACCTACAAAACCATATATTCATCTGGGCCCATATACTCACTCACACATATAGGCTAGTTATCACTAACCCTGGGCGTAGTTCACGAAGTTCGCGAAGTAGCGCTACGCGAAGCTACGCAAAGTGTACTTGTACCGTGGTCGCGATGATTGCACAGTGCCGGATGCTTGTCCGCACTGCGTAATCATTGAAAACGGCATCTTGCACAGTGCAAGATGTCTTTTACTGCCGCTCGAGTAGATTTGTACTCGAGCGGCAGCTTTCTCAACGTGGACTTGTAGTTTCTCATTGCGAGTGGTCATGAGCATACACGACCACTTGCAATGAGAAACCTGACCTCCTCGCATAGAGAAGCTCGCTGGGAGGTTTATTTTCCATGCTCACGATTGGCAACTTGATGTTGCTGATCGCGAATGAGGAAAATGCGGTCGGCAACTTGACGTTGAGGACCGCGAGCAAGCAAAAAATGACCGCTGCACTACGTTCGCGTGTTTGCACTGTGCTACATGCAATTTGCGAAGTAGCGCAAACTTCGCAAACTACGCAAGCGTAGTGCTTTGCTCAGGGTTAGTTATCACCACTGGGGGTTCTATTTTTATAAATGCTTTAATAAGGATCAGTTACCTATATTATCTATCTAATCTTTCAATGATCATAAAGCCTTTTCCTTTTAGTCAATGTAGCTATTTAGTTGGAATTAGTTGATGGTGATATGACATCGGTTCATTTATCTTCTATTTTATTAAATAGCCACAGACTCTGGAAAAGTTTTAAATGTTTTATCTAGTTAAAGTCATATGAGCAATACAAAGTCACAGTGCTAATTCCATCTCTCCGAAGAGGTAAAATCAGTTTACCCAATTTAGTATTCTATTTCAACGAGATTTTTCACAACAGCAAGTACCTCAGGAAAAGAGGATAGAGAGAGAGAGAAACATTGACACAATACACAAAAATATATTTACCTAAGATAGTGTGGAAATCAGACCCCTCTGGCAAAGAGATTAATAGGTCCCCTGGAAAAGATCAGGTGCTAGGTACTTCAGGACAGGATTCAGGACAGGATAGATGACCTCTTCTGGATTTGACACCTGCATCTCACCCCTCTCTGACACTAACTTCCTCCTTGATTCTTCCGTAAATCTTCTTCTAATTAGTTGACTTCCTCCATATTCTTCAGCAAATCTTCTTCTAATTATTTGGCTTTAGAATTCAAGGTCTGCTTCTTCAAATATTTGATCAGCATTCGGACAGCAGCCCGGTCTCTCAGCATCTTGCTGCGACTCTGCCTACTATTAACTAAACTACCTCAATTATACACTTCTATTGGCATGTACCACCCCTAAATGTTTCAACTGTATGAAACTCCTATTTCTGATTGGACGAGCTAAGGGGAATGATCATCACACCATGCTAAGTTTTAATAATTTTCTTTAGTTCATTGTTTTATGTTCCCGCCCATTAATTTGTTCCCCAAGCTTTATTTCCCACCGAATTCAAATTTTTATCAACAACAATGTATACAATTTACAGTTGTCCATTGAAGTTTCAGGATGTGAGTAGGTTCCCAGGACATGTACCAAGAATGGCCTTGGACGGGTTTCAAGATTTGACATCACTGTATCTGGCTTGTCATCATTGGGCCTGCTTCAGGAGTCACGTGCAGGTTAGACTTTAGCATCGTTCAGAGGCCCAAATACGAACTAATAACGAGGTCAAAAGAGAACTTATTAATTTCGCTGTATAGCACCTATCTCTACTCTAATCATATTTACTTATTCCCGGCATTAGCATTTAGTATATAGCGTAAGTTAGTTTCAACAAAGCAGATGATTAGCATGTGAGTTTCTAAGCTGCCATTTTAGATGCATTTGCGCAGAAGCCGAAATTTCCCTCCAAGCGTAAAGACGTAATTCTGCGTAGATGCAGTTGACGCATGCGTAGTATAGTTTCCTGCGTTAGCAGCCATTTTAAGTTCCACTCGGGTTACTTGTTAGTAAAACACATATGCAAGCTTTGTTTAGCTAAAGATATGTGGAATGTGGTGCATATTAGTTACACAATACATTATTAATACTATGTTATGGGTTTATATGAGAGGATTGCATCCGAGCAAGTCTCTTTATACAAGTCCTTGCTCCATCAACATCTCAGGTGACAAGTCGCTCAGACCTCATGTGAGGCATCATGAATCCTTTCTGACATTAGTGAGCACATGATCTGGAACAAATTGCCCTTGCTCCCTTGGTGCACATTAGTCTGCACACTACTTCAGTCTTGGTGCACATCATCTTGTGCTCCATGTACCTTCTCCTTCACAGGGTTACGTATGAATGTTTCTTAGTGTCCATTATTTCCTATATGGTTGATCTTCTTTTTGTATGGGCATCAGTATATCAGTCAGTCCTTGGCTGCTAGTATATCTACAGTAATTATGTGTCTGTTTGTTTTCATACGTGCCTTCATGTCTTATTTTCTGTGCGCTTGGATGCCTGTACGTATGCTGGTCTGTGTAAATGGGTGCCACAGATATGCTTTTCTGATTGTGAGTCTGCAAGCATCCCCATGTTGTGTGGCTCTGTGCACAAACGCTCTGCATAAGTTAAAATCATTGGCTTTGCCAATGCGTATTCTACCAGATTATTTTTGCTGGGTTATGATAATTTTGTGGGCTAATTGTTTCTCTTAAGAATTGGTCGGTTCTGTTTCCCTATTTAGAACAGGTGAGCATTGAGACATGATGAAGTCATAAAATGGTAGCGAAATGCTAATTTTTAAGACCTTGGCTGACTGACACACACATCAAGAGAAAAATGCAGGTATGTATTTGTGGACCGCGAAAACTTCCGGCTGACATACTAATTGATTCTGTAAGAGGACGCCTTTGTACACAGAGTACTTGCAGTCCTCTCAGAATCCCCTTATGTGCTTCCAACATATGTGAAATAATTGGCAAGCCATCGTTTCTTTTGGCAACCTCTTAGTTCAACATCCCGCTGGCCACAGTCAGATTTTAATGTATGTATATTTTAGATGGATCATTCCTTGAGTCTGCCCTTGGAAAAGCTTATAAGTAATTTTTATAGAAACAATACAACTGGGAATGTATGCATATTTTTTTTGCAACAACTGCAGTCTTATGAAAGTAAAGACTCTCAACCAATCAAAATTTTAAGCAATTTGTATGTCTATCTACTGTATAAGGGATATAAAAATACTTCAAAATCTTGTTCACTGAGAATTTCCTGTTTGCTTAGTAGAAATAATTTATTAAGGTATTTTCTGTTGCCAATAAATTACTGTAGGCACTATTCAGAAGAAGTGCCCTCCACATTGAAACACCTTACTCTGTGTTTGGCTCCTGTACTCTGCAGCAATTTAAAATAAATTCAATTTCTTTGCATAATACCTTACAGATGAACCAGTGAAACGGATACGTTAAGAGCTTTTCCTGTGAAAATGTGATCCTCCTTACCTGAACTTCACTTTCACTAGATGTGTGTGTGTGTGGCAACAAATTAACCTTTAGAAATTCTGCTACAATTTCGTGAATTCTGACCTCCCCTGTGTCTGTGTCCTTTTCTGCCCAGGCGTTTTGCATCTCAAGACCAAGGGAAACGTTACTGACACTTTATGCTGTGATGAAGGTGGTGCAAACCTGGTGCAAAGTACTGTGCTTGGCTTAACATTTCCAACACAAATCATGCTTGTGTTTGAAATTTGTATAAAGTAAAGCAAAGTAACACTGTAGGCTACCTTGCCCTATACTTTGCGTCCCATGTGTTGTACACGGACGTTCCCATTTGTAGACAGCGAGCTGTGCCAAGAAAAAGCATGCCTCCTCGAGGAAGGGGTACCAGGGGAGCACGTTATAGGTCTCCCCTCTTTCCTAACTTTGGGGTCGATTCACAAAGGCCCTCCGCACTTGTGACAGAGAGGCCCACAGGCCTGGTGAGACCTCTGTACTGAATTTACCTATTGCAGCCCCCCCCCCGCCCTCCACTAGTGTTGGCCTTCCCCCCTGACTCCGGGCCCATCGGCAAAAGTGAGGAGGCCATTTTGTAAATCGGTCCGTTTGTGTGTGCTGCACTGCACAGCATTCATACAAAGTGGGAAAAGTGAGAAAAGTATTAAACTATGTCAAAATATAGTTTTTGTTGTGGAAGGGTACCCTTCCTGTTCAAAACCTATGCCTAGTAGAACACACACAGACTCTTGTACTACAATACATGGGGGCAGATTTATGATAACTGGCGCATCCCCAGGGATGCGCCAGTTATTTTGCGCCACTGCTCGCCACCCATGGTGCGCCGCATTTACAATGCGGCGCACCATGGGGCAAAAACGGCACAGATGCGGGACGCATCTGTGCCGTAAAGGTGGCGCATTGCTGGAGTTGCGTCGCAAGCGCGACGCAGCTCCAGCAAGGCTCGGGGGTGCCCCATCTTTACAATGCTGCGTCAAGACCTACGCCTGCTTTAAGCAGGCGCAGGGTTTTGACGCAGCATTGGCCTGAAAGTGACTGAGTGAAATCTTATAGATTTCACTCAGCCACGTTTGCGAGGCGCACCTGCCCCGGAACGCCCACCCTGCGCCGGAACGCCCACAAGTGGCGCAGGGCTTTACAACGTGACGCATCTGCCTAGATGCGTCACGTTGTAAATGGGTCATAGGGATGCGCCACGTTTACGCCGCAGTTGCGTGATGCAAACGTGGCACATTCCCAACATAGGTCTTCTAAAATGCACCAGCGATGGGGGAGAGAAAAACTTGCCATTTCTTAATATAGCTCTCATTGATGTAATGCAGGGCAATTCGGCAACTATGGTTACTGTGCTGTGCTACAGAAAATGTTAGTAAATGTGGCCCTACATTTCTTTAAAGATGCAGGCTCCCTGGTCTTTGGACTAGGGTATACTAAAAGTGTAGTGTACCATAAAGCAGGGTGGTGAATGACCTCTGTCCCTTTCCCAGGTTATTGATAAAATGACAGTCACATGGATTTGATTTGTTTTCATCCCCCTTTTTTTTACCTCAGTACACTCAAAAGTGTCTATTGAGTATTTGTTGAATAATTGTGTTCTAAACAATATGCTCTGCAAGACGTTTTTTTATACTGTGCCAACAGGGGGATTCCTGTATCAGCAGGAAGGCGATTGCAGGCTCACCGCCTATCCTTGGAGCAGGCCTACAGACTCGTCTCAGAGACCATGTATTAGATTCCCTTAACCTAAAATGTACATTTAGCCCAGAGAAATGTTAGAGACAAAACACTGACCAAAATCAATTTGGGTGGCTGTAAAGCCCTGAGTTCTTAAATGGTAAGTGGTACTTTACCTCTCCCTGTAATATTTATGTGAGTGTCAAATACACTACCCCTATGGCCATTAACAACCACCAACATTGTTTTGGTCTGACAACTGTGTGGAAATAACCGACCCACTGATGATGTATGCACTCTATCTCCCTATGACGGGAAACATCCATTACAACGCAGTTATTACATTGCACTGCTTTTACAACGCAAATGTTACAATGCAACTGCCTTTTCATCGCATTCCATTACAATGCAAGTCACTACAACGCATGCCATTACAACACATACCATTCTAATGCTTGCCATTACAACGCATTATAAGGTAAGTAATTGTAATTTTTTTTGTTTTAAGGTGGGTATGGGGTTTGGGGTAGATGGGAATAGTGGAGTGGGAATAGTAATTCTTACCCCTACACTATCCAACACTTACCATACTGTTGCCCTAAAAGTATTATGCATTGTAATGGTATGTGTTGTAATGGTATGCGTTGTAATGGAAAGTGTTGTAATGGTAGTTTTAAAAATGCGTAGTAATGGCATGCGTTGTAAAATCATGCGATGTAATGGTAGTTGCAATGTAAAAAACGCTTTGTAAAAGCATGCGTTGTAATTGTGTGCATTGTAACGTCATATATTCCCTATGACATTTAATGCAAACCCTGAAAATGAGTGGCACACATTTCTATTGGCCCTTCTATTCACTTTGGACTTGTAAGGAGCTTAAGAGCCCAGATATAAGAAACCATCTAACCAGGACTAGGTGAGGCAGTACCTGTCAAAGCTAGGTTGAGCCGTAGGTTATATTTAAGAACCATGGAACTGTGCTCTGCCTACAACTGTGAGCACCACTGCCCTTGAAAGGAGAAGAGCGGAACTGCCCTTGTGTAGGAAGAATCAAGTCAGAAAGTCCCATGACCCAGCCATCATGATCCTCATTCAAAACACATCTGGCAACTTCCGTATCAGATGAGGGTCAAGGACATTTCGGAACTATAATGAATGGTGTGTGTATGAGAATGACAGCTTTCTGGAACATACACCTACTGTGACCTTGCATCACTCCCATTTTTCTGAAAGGTAAGTGCTCACAATGAACTATGTCTGATGCTCTGGGGACTGATCACTGGATCTTGGTGGAACTGTTAAATGGTTGAGTTTCAGATCAGTATTTTCTGGTATCCAGACCCCATTAACTTTCATGGCTGGGAATCCAAGTACAAGTTTGTGAGTGCGCTTAAGCTTTTGAGAAGCTTGGCATGTTCCCAACTACCATAACTCAAATCCAGTTCAACCCTCTTGTATAAAGTCAATGAGAAATGAGAAAGTAGGAAAAATGGTCTTCATTGCACACTTGATCCAGTGGTAACTGAATGTCTAACTCCCGATAATGACTGAGAAAAATTGGTAATATTAAAGAACTAAGGCCCTGATTATGACTTTGGCAGTTTGGGATGGGGCCGCCACACCAGCTCCCCATTTCCACACCGCCAAAGTCAACCATTGCCTGCCCGCCAGATTCCGAGCCATTTTGTGGTCTGACAGGCAGGCAGGCAGGGCCTTTGAACTGCAACACCAAAGGAGCGCCACAACAAGTTCCTGCACGGCATGGACTGTGCAGTCCATGAAGTGCAGAAACTGGGGTGCATGCAAACAAGGGGGGGCACAACGTGTGCCCACCTGCATCTATCCCCAGGCCCTGAGGCAACATAGTGCCATGTAGGGTCCCCTTAATTTCCTCACCACCATCAATTTCATGGTGTGAGCATCACCATAAGACCGCTGGGGGTGAGGAAACTAATAATATGCTTGCAGGTGCCACAGCGGCACCGCCAAGCATATTGCAGCCTCAGACTGCAAAGGGATCGCGGATCCCTGGCGGTTGTTGCGGTCCCATGGTGGTCTGACAGCCAAAGTTGTAATACTGCCGTCGGGCCCCCGGTGCGATAGCCACACCTCCACCGCTGCGCCACCGTGAGTTTGGAGGACCATGGAACGCCAAACTCATAATTAGACCCTCAGTCACAAAGCTTTCTAGAAATTGCAAAGGACTCACAATCTCCCTACCATAGGACAGCAATGCCAATAAACTTATTTCAAATTCAGAAGGAGTAACTCTTCTGCTTTAGAGTTATGAACTGTTGGATATGTTTAGCCTTTGTTTTGTCTGGCCAGCCAAAATCTTTGTTGTGAACAATATAGAGAATGGGCTTTGGGTCAATCAGCTTCAGCCTTTGGTTTATTTCGGTCATCCCCCTTTAGTCATTGCTTATTTGAGCCACCAGGATTTTGCAGAGGTTTACATGATGATTGACAATGAAGAAGGGTCCGTATCCAAACAACATGATATCACTCACACACTCATCCTCCCTCCGAAGAGCTGGGAGCTTTTGTGTGTGTCACAGGTTAGTGTGAGAGCTGCATCTCAGGGGCTCTTTTTGTGCAGAGCACCATCCTGCTTTGTTCACCCACTGTTCTGTTACTTCCTAGCCACCAGGTCTGGAGTGGAGGCAGCCATGGCTACGTTAGAACCTTGGATCAGGAACTGATAAAAACTACCATCTGAGCAACTAGCCATGCCTGCACCAGAGCAGGCACCGATCCTACATACTACTGACTGGTACACATATGCAATTGTGGGTATTTTAGGGTGAAGCTACAGATCTTCATGGGTGTGGCTGAGGAGATTATGGACGACGTCTAAGCATAGGACCTCAACTTTACCGCTGGGAAGGGCCACTAGAGGAGATGCAGCCAACTAGTGAGCCCTTCTCCCAGTGCCCCTAGGGATGGAGTTCAATGGAACCATGCAGTAGCTTGGGAGCGGTGACCGTCATGCAGGTGAACTTGTGGGGCACCCTATTAACACATAGCTGTTGCGTGACTGGGTCGGAATACATCTTTCATGCCTACTTGCATTAGGCATGCTTATGCAGGACTACTCACTGAAGATGCCTGTTGCATGTGAGTGGGCTAGAGTGCTCATTGAATGGAGAGGTATTATGTCAGCATAACGGCCATCCTTTTTAAGAAGGACTTATCATGTGCAAAATCAGGACAGTGTCATTTAACACATTATTGTTTCATGGCTCAGAGATGGTCCTGGAATTCATAGGGGCCTGGGTAAGTTAACAATGTTTTAAAGGAGCAGTGGTCCCTATATTAATAGTTAGGCATCAACGTACAAGCAAAAATTATGTTCCAATTACAATGTTTTAAAGTCAAGTCCTGTTTATCGCACGGTACTTCACGCGGGATCTCAATTCTCTGGAAGTCTATTCTCTGTTCACTATTCTAGCAGACTGCAGACTCCATATTTCTTGATACTTACAATCTAATTTTGGGACCGTCATATATTTATTTAAGTTTCGAATGTACATTCCAATGAAAGATTTCGAGCAGCTGTATGGTGAACATTCTTGACCAGACCAGTTCTCATCATACTTTTTGGGTGCACCTGCATTTTCCCAACAGAAACACTCTAATTACTACATGTGGCTTTTATCCCTCACTGTCTGAGTTAGACTTTGATGCAAGTCCTGATGATGACCTCGTTATGTTTGTGGATCGAAACGCTGCTGACTAGGTGAGCAGACCAGTTCTAATAATTAAAATTGAAACCTTCAGGCTGAATACATATTTTGGAAACTTTGTTACGATCATGGTGTATTTGTATAACCCTCGCCTGAGCTCCTTTTTCTGCACCATATTGTCATCTACCCACATGAATTTTGCTTCTTGGATTGTCGTTATTAAAACATTGTTTTTAGAATCACATTTTTGTCATTTGTGATTATGTGGGTACCACTTCATCAAATGGCTGTAATACGGGTAGTACACTATCCTGAGTAAAATTCTCTTGATTATGCTATTAGTTCATACCCTCCATTTACAGAGACATTATGGGGTCGATTCCAATTCGGGAAAAAACGCTCGGAATAGCCGTTCGGAGCATTTTTCCCGTACGAATCGTACCCTGCAACGTCCCCCGTATGTACGATGAAGTATGATTCGTACCAGGAGCCGTACTCCGTACGAGTCATACAAGACACCGTACGGCTTTAATCTCCGTACGATTCTCCCTCGGAACCCACTGTATGCAACATCTGTACGGTTCGCGGCTGGTTTTTATGACCCAGCAAGTACAATACGTGTTGGGTACTGTGACGGAGGGGTGCCAGGTGAGCAACCCCCCTGGGACAGGTACGCACCCTACGACCCTTTTTCTACGGGAGCTGAAATCAGCCGTAAGAGCAGAGTTCGCACCGAAACAGGTACGGAACTGCCCCCCGGGTACGGTGCATACCCCCCATGATCGCAGGGGTATGCACCGTACCCCTGCGATCATGGGGTGTATGAGCCGTACCCCCATTGTACGATCGGTGTACGAGCCGTACCCTCATTATACGATCGGTGTACGAGCCGTACCCCCATTGTACGATGGGTGTACGAGCCGTACCCCATGTACGATGGGTGTATGAGCCGTACCCCCATTGTACGATGGGGGTACGGCTCGTACATCCATCGTACATTAACTCACACCCCATTTTCCTCCATTCCAAAATTCTGAAATGATAAAACTGAGGAGATTCTTGCTTTATGTTCTCAGTTTGCCTCCCATACTTAAGCAATCATGTAACCTATTATCCAGCGCACCTCATTTAGTTATACATGACTCAGAATCCTTTCTCAATTCCACAATTTGGCATAACAAACAGATCCTTATCAAAGGGAAACCTATATACTGGAAGGTCTGGAGGAACAATGGTCTACTTTGGGTCCACCAATTTTTTGATCAGGGTTCGTCCATTCAATTCACACAAATACAAACTCTATATCATTTACCCCTTTCCTTTAAATCTAAATTTCTGACCTTGCAGAATGTACTAATTGAGGCATGTGCTAAACTTACAACCTCACCCTCCTCACAATCCCAGCCCCTCTTTCCGTGGCACCGTCTCTTGCTCACAAACCCCAAAGCTTCAAACATTTATTCTCGTCTAATGGAACCTCCTGATGACAGGCATAAGACCAAGCAATCCGATCTGAAAACAAACTGGCCTGTTACTCTATGGAATAGAATTTGGTTAAAACTTAGGAAATCCTCTAGAGCCGCCAGCACAACGCAAACACTTTTCTTTCTGTATAATCGGTTATTTTTCACTCCAATTTACCTCAATAAGATACATAACACAAATCCTAACACATGTTGGACATGCTCCCAAAGTGAAGCTGACCTTAAACACATGCTATTCACATGCACACATGTCTTTAAATTCTGGGAACAGGTCTGGGACCAAATTAACACTATCTTTCATACCACGGCGCCCTTATCCCTTACCACTATTTTCCTAGGCAGCTTAGCACCGGAATGGGGGAAAAGTCATTCTCAGCTAAGACTCATTGATCTGTTACTGGCTGTAGCGTTTCAACAGATTTCAAAACATTGGAAAGACTCTTCCAAATTGTCCTATCTAGCATGGTGGTATGCGGTATGCCATAATCACCGCTTAGATACAGCTCTAGTCCACCCTATCTCTCTAGCTACGAAAAGACTACACCTCTGGTCCCCCCTCACACACTTTTTAAATACAGCAGCAAAAAATGCTTCCTCCCCCGAGCCCTCAATACAAGAAGTTACCATGCCTCCCTGACTTCCTACTGTTTACTTGTATATAATTCTGATTATTTTGTTAATCCCTATTGCACTCCTTTAATGATGTATTGTGGACATGTACTGCTATTTGCAATATTTATGAACCTATGAAGCTTTTCATCTCATCTTCTACGTTACACTTTTATTGCCTTGATGGTTTTTTGTATGTTAATAGCATTCTCAAGTATTCTTTCATGCCTTTATGCATTGATAAATAACTGTTTGTACGAAGTATTGTTTTCACAACAATTTAAATTCTTCAATAAACCTTCACTTGAACTTAAAAATTTTTTTCTCAGTTTGCGTGCTGAATACTTTTATTTTCTCTCCTGCCATAGATTCAACTTTACACAGAAATGAGGATTCATATTTGTGGCATGATCAGATAGAAGTCAAGAGACTGTGGACAGATATTAATTAGACCACTTAAATAATGTTTTTTAGAAAAATATTAGTCTAAAAATGATAATACGCCTGGGAGTTATCAATTTCAAGAATTCATATGTTCCCTTGTTCTGTAACAGGGTTCCAATTCTATATTTGTATGGGTCTAGACAGTCTCGTAACCAAGAGAGAAAAAGCTGTCACTTTCCAAATACATGGCTGGGGCAAATCCTTGCTAAAGTGATAGAGAAAATCTAATTTTAGTACTAAAACAAAACAGGCAACATCTTCTGCATCATAGTCCAGAAGGTTTTACTGTTGATAATCCTACTAAAGCCCAGCTGATTCCTTTCAGTCCAGGACGCGCTATTATGTTATTCACAAGAAAGGATTAATTATTTTATTTTCATAAAAATATTCCTGAAAAGTATTCCAATAGGTTTATTCTTGCTAAGAAACTCTATGGGCTGTTACACTTTTCTATTTTACTGCTATTGAAAGACCCTCCTGTTTTTGATTGGCTTATTTGAGACAAACAATGAAACTGCTGAAAAGAGCAGGGTTTCTGGTTTTGGGTCAATTCCTATTGGAGGAAAGGAGGATATTCTCACATTCACTGGTCAGCCTCACAGTTTCCTTAGATATTATTAACTGCAAGATTTTACACAACAATGATCTATTATGAACAAGGGAGAAGGAATGTTGAATGGTAGGCTATTTGGATCTATTAAAACACTCTGCAAATAAAATGTCATCAATTAAAGAACCACTATTGAATTAATCTAACCCACTGCAGGCCACAGATGGGTGAAGTGGAATATTGGAACAAAGAGTGCAAGAGGACAGCTGGAAATGATCAATAATTTAGATTCATCAGGGAGTTAGGAAGGCAAATACAATGAAGCAGTGTTTTATGTATCATATGATTTACCTTTCATACCCCAAAATACTGAATGTGTTATCACCAGTGAAAACCTGAGGAACATAGGCAGAGAAAGAGGCCAGCCTGCAAAGTGTGGCCCACAACTTTTCTTTTTAATGAAAGTGTTGTCTGGCTTTACTATGGATATTCCTATGCAAGACCAAGGATCAAGATAATAAAAGCAAACTGTGGTGATGCATTTATATTCTGCTTCTATGTTATAGTCTTAGTTTGTATTGTCATTAGATATCAGCTACAAACCAATGGTCCTAAATGCACACTTTAGTGGAAGATGATTCTCTTACTTATGAAGTTAGACACTGGAGCGCTGTCATGTGTCAGACTGGAATAAAGAGGGAGGGTTGTTTGTGAGATTTTACAACATTCAATTGAGTTATAGAGGAAATTCAAAACTCATCTTTGGCATTTCATGTCTACACCTCTGAAAAAGAGCGCAAACAGTTGGGTGCATTTCATCCAATGATTAGAACTGGCACTGAAAGAGGAAGGAACGGGTTCCTTTAAAGATTTACAGAACGTTCAGTTATGAACAATATAAGGAAGCAACAACAAAAATGTAACTAGAAACCCCATGGATACTCAGTGGGTTCACCATTTTAAAAGATACAACTAAGCAGCACCGACAAATATGTGAAGAGAACAGAATATAATTACTGATGTGACGATGACTTGCAGATTGCAAATGCGACAATAGCCTTGGATCAACACAGAACATGTATTCAGGGAGGTCTGTGGTAATATCAGCACTAGCAGCAGCAAACTTCCAGTTCAGCAGAAAGCAATAACAATTTAAAAGCATCACAAATGAATGGAAGGAACTGTCACTGATGTCTACTGTACTTGAGCGTAAGTGTCCAGAATTAAATGCTTTCCCTTTTTGGGGTAGTTGGCAAGTTATCTTTGCCACCGAAATAGATTCTAAAATATTGCTTAATACCTCAGGGGGCATAAGCGAAAGTCAATTACATCTGTTTGCACATGGGAAACCACATCTCTGAGATTTGTACATAGAAGATCGAGTCACAAAAACATTTATGAGTACGGGAAGCAGTACTACAGTAGTACTCTTTTTCACCGATAAGTACACAAGGGCTAAGGGGGGCACAGTCCATCTAGCCTTTATGGATCTCAGCTCTGCCTCTGACTGTGTCAACAGAGATGCTGTGAGCTGAGCTGGGGCCCCTGGGGGTGGACCCCACTCTCATTAATTTCATGAGAGATTTACAGAGAGATCTCATAGGGATGGTTAGACCTGCTCAAGATGGGGAATGTACTCAGCCCTTTAAAATAAATAAAGTTGTTCATCAGTGCTGTATTCTTGCCCCTCCTTTTTTATTTATTATATATAATAATTGCCTAGTGGAGGTCTTCATTGAAATTGGAGCTGATGTCCCTAAAGCAGAGGTCTTCAATCTGTGGGGCGCGACCCCCAGGGGGGTCGTGGAGTCCTGGGAAGGGGGTCACAGATTCTGTCAGAGCAGTTTCTGCAAGCGCTGATTGAGGGTGCTCACGGCGGAGGCCTAATTCACACCGAGGGGTGAAAAACATCAAAGCCTCATTAACAAGTAAAAGGCCTTTTAAAGACCTGCGAAGTTCTCGGGTGTGCCTTTGTGTTTCCCTGAAGCTGTTTCAGCCGGGCTCACATACACAAGGGGGGGTCGGAGGGGGGGGGCTGGGGGAGGAGGCTGTAGCCCTTTGAGTTCAATGGACGTTGTGCACTTGGAGCTGTGGGGTTTATTTTTATTTTTAACGTTTTATATAGCGCTAGCTTAACCCGTAGGAATCAGAGCACTTTACAAACATACAGTAAACAGCAGAAGGACATTACAATCATTGGTTCAAGTCCCAGGAGCACTCATACCTGGCGCCTGTGTGGGAGAAATGTGCCTGAGAGTCTGTTCTTCACGGTGAGATGTTGTTACAGCCTGTCTGACCCCCCCCCCACCCCCAGCAGGGAGGCACAGAGATGCCCTCCCATAAGAAAGGAAGAAGGAAGAAGACGCAGAGAGATACTGATCCCCCCCCCATCAGAGAGGCACAGAAAAGGTGGGTGGATGAATGATGGGTGGATGGATGGATGAAAGGGTGGATTAATGAAGGATGAATGGATGGATGGATGGAAGGATGACAGGGTGGGTGGATGGATGGATGGAAGGAAGGATAAATGATGGATGGATGGATGGATGTAAGAATGAAAGGATGGATGAATGTGTGAAAAGGTGGGTGGATGAATGATGAGTGGATGGATGTAAAGATGAAAGGGTGGGTGGATGAAGGATGGATGGATGGATGTGTGAAAAGGTGGGTGAATGGAGGATGGATGAAAGGGTGGATGGATGAAGGATGTATGTATGGATGGAAGGACGAAAAGGTAGATGGATGAAGGATAGATGTATGGATGGATAAAAGGTTGCATGGATGAATGATGGATGTGTGAAAAGGTGGGTGGATGAATGATGGGTGAATGGATGGATGAAAGGGTGGCTGGATGTAGGATGGATGCATGGATGAAAGTGTGGATGGATGGATGGATGAAGGAGGGATGTATGGATCGATAAAAGGTTGCATGGATGAATGATGGATGCATGGATGGATGTGTGAAAAGGTTGGGGTATGAATGATCTGTGGATTGATGGATGAAAAGGTGGGTGGATGAATGATGGGTGGATGGATGGATGAAAGGGTGGATGGATGAAGGATGAATGTATATATGGATGTAAGGATGAAAGGGTGGGTGGATGGATGTATGGATGGAAGGAAGGATGAATGGATGGAAGGATGAAAGGATGAAAGGATGGATGGATGTGTGAAATGGCGGGTGGATGAATGATGAGTGGATGGATGTAAAGATGAAAGGGTGGATGGATGGATGAAGGATGGATGGATGTCTGAAAAGGTGGGTGGATGAAGGATGGATGGATGAAAGGATGGATGTATGGATGGATAAAAGGTTGCATGGATGAATGATGGATAGTTGTGTGAAAAGGTGGGTGGATGAATGATGGGTGAATGGATGGATGAAAGGGTGGATGGATGGATGGATGGAAGGAAGGATGAAAGTGTGGATGGATGGATGAAGGATGGATGTATGGATGGATAAAAGGTTGCATGGATGAATGATGAATGCATGGGTGATGTATGAAAAGGTGGGGGGATGAATGATGGATGGATGGATGGATGAAAGGGTGGGTGGATGAAGGATGGATGTATAGATGAAAGGGTGGATGGATGTATCGATGAAATAATGAAAGGGTGGATGGATGAAGGATGGATGGATGTATGGATGAAAGGGTGGATGGATGGAAGGATGAAAGGGTGGATGGATGGAAGGATGGATGTACGGATAAAAGGTTGCATGGATGAATGATGGATGGATATGTGAGAAGTTGGGTGGATGAATGATGGGTGGATGGATGGACGGGTGGATGGGTAAAGGATGGATGTATGGATGTATGGAGGGAAGGATGAAAGGATGTATAGATGAAGGATAGATGTATGGATGGAAGGATGAAAGGGTGGATGGATGAAGGATGGATGGATGTGTGAAAGTGTGGGTGGATGAATGATGGATGGAGGGATGGATGTGATGAGGTCTAACAGGCGCATTTATGGTTGTCGATAGGTGTTGATGATGAGGAGTACCAGTTTCTAGAATCTTTTGTCGGAAGGGAGTCCTTACGCCTAAAAAGGTTTTACAAGGGGGTCTCGGCATCAAAAAGTTTGAAGACCTCTGCCCTAAAGCAGGGGGAAGCGCTATACCAGTTTTGTTATATGCCGAAGATGCCTGTACGGCAAGGAGCCAGCAACATTTCCTAGATGCATTTGTTGATTTTATGTGTAACTTGGTTCTATTCATTGTTTTATAAATCACACTCTATGGTGGTGGGTCCTATGAATGTTAAATGTTGAAATCCCTCAGCTAAGGGTCAGGTCTTATCCAGGGTGGAAAGTTTCTCCTACCTGGACTTGCGCCTCAATTCGGGCCTTAGCTGGAAACCTCTTTTATCTAAAAATAGAGGGGCCCTCCAACGTGTAATTTCTGGGCTTCAAGATTTTACAAGGCGCATTGGGCATCACTCCACAAAATTTTTACTTGATGCCTATAAGGCCAAATATGTTTCGATGATCACCTTAGGCAGCAAATTGGGGGGAGGGGTATGCCAATACTGACTGTATTCAGGCTATAAAGGATAAGTTCCTGAGAAAATTCCTAGCCATTGGTCAAGGAATCCCCACCGAATTTGCACATAAAGAGTTCGGTATGCCATTTATTGCAGATTTTATTTCGGGTCGCCCTCTCCTAATGTGGTGCTCGGTTTGGTATAAAGATGACTTACTCTTAGACAATATGGTTCATATTCCGTGGTTACAATGCCTAAAAAAACGTTTAAGGAATTAGGAAGTCCAGACTTATATTCTAACCCTAGAGGAATAACAAACAAGCATTTGCAATGCAATAGGTCTCGCATTAGGAAAGTTTGAGCTATTGGTATTGTAAATGACAAATTTGTTATTTATGTGTTGGTTTTGAAAATAGCGAAATTAATAGCTTTGTCATTTACAATGCCAATAGTTTTAACTTTCGCAAATGTGACACCTATAGCATTTGTAACGCAATATGTGTTGTATTTACATGACTTAGATGTATTGATATTACAAATAACAATGGCTTGTATTTTTTTAAAATAATTAATACTTTAAAAAAAGTTATTGTAATTTATAATGGCAATAGCTTAAACTTTTGTGAATAACTTTTGTGAAGATTATGTTCATTGTATGTTATTATGAAGAAAATCGAAGAACAGAAGTGAAATATTAACATCTTTTTGTGACATTTGTAATAAAGCTTGAAACATTGAGAGAACATATTTGAACCAGTTGTTGTTGAATGATTGCACAGATTGATGCTGTGGTGGTGCTGAGTGATGTTGTGGCGACGAGTGATGCTGTGGAGTTCAGTGATGCTGTGGTAGTGCATAGTGATGTTGTGGTGCCCCTGAGTGATGCTGTGGTGATGTGATAGATAGGTTTCGTGAGTGCGCTAAATAGAGGGAGGGCGATAGATAGAGTGAGGGCGATACATAGATAGATAGAGTGAGGGCGATACATAGATAAATAGAGTGAGGGCGATACATAGATAGATAGAGTGAGGGCAATACATAGATAGAGTGAGGGCATTACATAGATAGATAGAGTGAGGGCGATACATAGATAGAGTGAGGGCGATAGCTAGATAGAGTCAGGCTGATAGATAGATAGAGTCAGGCCGATAAATAGATAGAGTGAGGCCGATAGATAGAGATAGAGTGAGGCCGATAGATAGAGGGAGGGCGATAGATAGATAGATAGAGTGAGGGCGATAGATAGATAGAGTGGTATTGTGTGGAGTGTGTGTTGCATTCAGTATAGTGTAATTATGTGGTGTGTAATTATGTGTCACTGAGTGTTATTTGGAGTGTATGTTGCATTGAGTGCAGTGTAATTATCACCTTTGCTGCGGCGGCTATTCCGCCGCAGCGCTAGGGGGCGGGGGGCCGTGCGGCGCTCACACGCTGGTGATGGAACCGCTCCGTCACCAGCCTCGGGTGAGCTGTGCTGATGACGGAGCAGTTCCGTCATGGCCCCGCCCACTCAATAGAACGCGCCGCGCAGGCGCGAAATCAGCGACGCGCAGGCGCGAAATCAGCGACGCGCAGGCGCGTTGGGTGGGGCATGACGGAACCGCTCCCTCATCAGCACAGCGCCACCGCGGCTGATGACGGAGCGGTTCCATCATCAGCATCGATGCGGTTATGATGCATATAACCACGTGGCACTTAGTGGTATTTGGAGTGTACGTTGCATTGAGTCCTGTGTAATTATGTGGCGTGTAATTATGTGGCACTGAGTGGGATTTGGTGTGTATGTTGCATTGAGTGCAGTGTAATTATGTGGAGTGTAATTATGTGGCACTGTGTGGTATTTGGAGTGTATGTTGCATTGAGTGCAGTGTTATTATGTGCCGTGTAATTATGTGGCACTGTGTGGTATTTGGAGTGTATGTTGCATTGAGTGCAGTGTAATTATGTGGCGTGTAATTATGTGGCACTGAGTGGTATTTGGAGTGTATGTTCCATTGAATGCAGTGTAATTATATGGCGTGTAATTATGTGGCACTGAGCGGTATTTGAAGTGTATGTTGCATCGAGTGCTGTGTAATTATGCAGTGTGTAATTATGTGGCACTGAGTGGGATTTGGAGTGTATGTTGCATTGAGTGCAGTGTAATTAAGTGGCGTGTACTTATGTGGCACTGAGTGGGATTTGGAGTGTATGTTGCATTGAGTGCTCTGTAATTATGTGGCGTGTAATTATGTGGCACTGAGTGGTATTTGGAGTGTATGTTGTATTAAGTGCTGTGTAATTATGTGGCGTGTAATTATGTGGCAATGAGTGGGATTTGGAGTGTATGTTGCATTCAGTGCTGTGTAATAATGTGGAGTGTAATTATGTGGCACTGAGTGGTACTTGGATTGTATCTTGCATTAAGTGCAGTGTAATTATGTGGCATGTAATTGTGTGGCACTGAGTGGGATTTGGAGTGTATGTTGCATTGAGTGCAGTGTAATTATGTGGCGTGTATTATGTGGCACTGAGTGGTATTTGGAGTGTATGTTCCATTGATTGCTGTGTACTTATGTGGCATGTAATTATGTGGCACTGAATGGTATTTGGAGTGTATGTTGCATTGAGTGCTGTGTAATTATGTGGCACTGAGTGGGATTTGGAGTGTATGTTGTATTCAGTAGAGTGTAATTGTGTGGCGTGTAATTATGTGGTACTGAGTGGTATTTGGAGTGTATGTTGCATTGAGCGCAGTGTAATTCTGTGGTGTGGAATTATATGGCACTGAGTGGTATTTGGAGTGTATGTTGCATTGAGCGTAGTGTAATTATGTGGCGTGTAATTATGTGGCACTGAGTGGTATTTGGAGTGTATGTTGCATTGAGTGCTGTGTAATTATGTGGTGTGTAATTATGTGACACTGAGTGGTATTTGGTGTATGTTGCATTGAGTGCTGTGTAATTATGTGGCGTGTAATTACGTGGCACTGAGTGGGATTGGGAGTGTATGTGGCATTGAGTGCATGATGGGGCTAGCAGTACAGAGGCTTCTAGGCGTGGGGAACAAGGGTTTACACTAGAAAGCAATCCTAAATGGGGTTTGTAGCGCTGCAAAACAGGTGCATAAGTAAAACAAATGCACCCACCAATGTCGGAAAACAAGACTCAGCACCATTAACAGGTGTCATCCTGTAGCCAGGCAACAAGCAGCAAGCCACGCACACCACTCACAAAGAGCATCCTCTTCTAGATTGACACAGAGTACCACGAGGAGCGCAGGCGTCCCCTGCAGCTTTCATGAATCCCATTCTCTGAGCACCACACCTGGCACTCACCGAAGGAGGGGGGCATGGATGCTGTGCAGTGGGGCACAGAGGCGCAACTAGAGCCAAATTTCGGGGGGGAGGGGGGCTACTAAAAAAAGGCAGAGTGGAGATGCAGGGGCCCTAAGAAAGGGCGGAATGGGTGCGTTAAAAAAATACATTGTCAATTGAAATAAGGTGAACTGCAGCATTGCGTGTGCCAGAGAAGGGCTGCGCATGACACCTCAAAGCAATCACGGCACCCGCGCCATTAAACTGAAAGTGCGGCATGGGTGTCCTTTGAAAACAAGCCCAGGACTGGTGCGCGCGCGGGCGCTTGTTTGTCCGCCGCTGCATGCGAGTGATCAATTATAGTTAAATAGTAAAAGAATACAATGTCAGGGGAGCCTCACCTCGAAGAACTGACAGCGGGAAGGTAAGCAGAATAAACACTCGTGAAATAAAGTGCAATTCCTCAGGTTAGGTTGGAGGCACAAAAAATGGTTATGTGAATACGGCGAACAGTAGCATTGCGCAGGCCAATGAAGGGCTGCACATGACACCGCTATGCAATCACAACACCCGATCCATTAAACTAACAAGTATACCCTAAGTGACGCAGGACCAGATAATGACCCTGTTATCTCAGAAGGGAGGGCTGCTTGCCAGGTCATCTCTGCCACAAGACCTGGACGAGATAATAAGCTGCAAAGAATAACAAAACGACAAACGGGCAAAACACAAACCTGCATTAAAAAAACAAGAAAGCAGCCCGGGCTGGGCGGAAGTCAAGCAGCCCTCCTCGAGACAGAGGCGGGGCCTGACCAGAAGCAGGAAGTTAGGGAGACCAGAGCTTCCCAGGAGGCAGGCTGCAATGGCTGGCGCAAGGCTCCGGAGCAGAGAGAGGAGAGCCCTGCGTGCAGCCGGCGTCCGCCCGGGAAGCCAAGGAGCGGAGTGCCAGTGTCCCTGTTCCCATTGACGCTGGAGGGAGCAGCCCCGGAGCGGGACCTGGCTGGGCACGTTGTCTCCCCGGAAGAGTCCTGCGGAGGAGAAGTCCCGGTGAGTGGGGCTCCGTGCTTGCGTTTCTGGGGACAGGAGGTACTTGGGGCATGTTGAGGGCTGCGGGGGCCCTGGTATTTGGAGTCCCCAGTGTGGGACTCCCAACGATAGTGCCAGCATCTCTCCAGAGCCCACGAGGCTGCCCAGGGGCACTGGCTCGAAAGCGTAACTGACGACGCACACACAGCAAGTAGCTAGGAGCGCGCTCCCGCGGTGAAAACTAAAAACGAAAAGTGCGTGGCACATTGCTGTCCACATTCCTAAATATGGGTAACATTAGGTCTGAAGCAGACACCATCAATGCTCACGCATTGAGGGTACGTCTGCTCGACCTAAAAAGGATCTTGCCTGGGTTAAATAGACTTTTTTTCAGAGGGTGGCTACTGAAAGGTAGAATTCTGCCTTCTCAAAACAGGCCGTTCAGAAGTATGCCCTGTTTAAATATGTAAGTGGATTAGAGCCCTATCTCCTCTTGTATATGTTTAATAGGAAATTATGTATTTTAACATTTTTGAGAGTAGATATATTTCACAATCTTTTGTTCCCAAAGGGGGCCTGGTATAAATTAGCTAACCTGCGTGTCTATAGTGTGGAATGACATTTCGATCTGTGACTTCATGCACTTTGTACTTGTGTGTCCAATGTTTTTCTAGTTACATCATAAGTACTTCAGGCCTATAATGGTCCTAGCACCCTTTAGGCAAATCAAGCTGGCATATCTTTATTTACAGCTGCTTGGACACCAAAAATATGTTTCTTTTTTTCTCTCTGGTGTCCTCTCGACTACTCATTAAGTCTGCAATGCATGGATTTAGTTATCTTGGGATAACACTGGTCCTTTTAGCACCATTTTTAACTGATTTGTAAACTATTTAGATCAATTTATACTTGATGGAATTTATCTTAGGTTTTAGTATTTACTGTTGTTGCTATACATGGAGCTGTCTATTTTTAGATTTACTGTTGTATGTGCTGTACACTTTTATGATTACACCATAAAATTGAATAAAGTTTAATGAACTGAACTGAGCTGGGTACTCTTTTACATACTCTTACATGCCTTTGTAATTAGGTCCAAAACAACCAACAATCTATAAGTAAAATTGCAAAGAGGACACAATAGTTTCTACCAGTATTCTTATTTTATTCCTGTTTTAGGTTTTTAGATGTTTTTGGGCAATTCACAAAGGCACGAAAGAGTTGATAAAAGAGTACTACATGAGTAACTTACTACTTTACATGCTCCAAAATGCTTTTGTGACTAGCCCCTTTCAATAGTTTCTGTGCATGTCCTATGTTATGGCTAGCACAGATCTTCATGTTACATTTTCATTAGTTAATGTACATTTTATGAAGTTCGTTCTAACTGAGAATATGTCAAAAAGTGAATCCTAATGTTAGCTGGCTTTAAAACACAGATTTAAGTTCGTGCAAACATGTTTATGCCACATTCTGAGTTAAAGGCAGCCTCCTAAAATATGCAGTAACTGATGCAAAATATACAATCTGTCCTACTAGCAAAAGACTCAAGAATAGGCATCGAAATCACATAAAAGTGGCTACCTGTTTGTAGAGTTGAAAATGTGTACAAACCAATTTTTGTACAGGCATGAACTGTACCTGATATGGCCTAAGGTGGCAATATATGAAAGAATGTGTTCTTCTCAATTTAACCGACCTCACGGCGAGGCAACATCGAGTTTGAGTTAGATACTAGCTTACCTGTCGCGCGTTGCTGCGATCTCCGAAGAAAGGAAATTCAAGGAAACTCGTTATGATAACATTCAATTTAGATTGTGTCATTTTTATTGAAACTTATTCATTTTAATATGGAAAACATTTCAAAGTGTTGTTTTAATTCTATTTATTTATTCAAGTGCTTGTGGAAACACGATTCTTTGTTTTTCCGTTTGGTGCGTACATCAGTATTCGAAAGAATATGAGGGCCCTGGGGGGCCGATATTTGAAAGATGTTTATGCCAGAAACCTTTGCGGGAGTGTACTCAACAACTTCCCAAAGTTTCATGGCGATCGGATGAATGGTGTTTTAATTCTATTTATTTATTCAAGTGCTTGTGGATAAACGGTTTGTTGTTTTTCCGTCTGGTGTGTACATCAGTATTCGAAAGGTTATGAGGGCCCTGGGGGGCCGATATTTTTTAAAAAATTACGACAGAAACCTTCGGGGGAGTGTACTCAACAACTTCCCGAAGTTTTGTGGCGATCGGATGAATGGTGTAGAAATGCATAAAGGACAAACAGACAGACAGACAGACAGACAGACATACATTCGTTTTTATATATATAGATAATGTTTGATGATCTGAAGGCTTCAGAGATGGACTCTTCTAGTATGGTCACAGCATGACAACATGCATGTACACCTTGGAAATTGGAAAGTAGAAGCTGCTCAAAAGAATTTTATATTGAGAATGCTCTTCTCAGGTAAACTATTGGGGAAGAAATGGAGGAAGTTTTGTGAAAGCCCTTCAATGCCATAAGCATACACAGCCTTTCCACCACATAGGGGCTGGAAAACAGGATTAAGGAGATAAGACCAGCGTAGAGGATGGAGGAATGACTTTTTCAGGTTAGAAGTTGGTTGTGGCTTAACAAAGCTTGTTTGGATCTGTCCTCTCTTCAGCTGACTGAGAGGAGCAACTCTAAATAGAGATCCTAACTATACCGGGATTTCTACCTGCTCCAGCAGGTAGGAGTCTCCTATGACTGTTTGTTCCGTCCGATTGGAGACAGATGGCTCCAATAGACTGTCGCCCAAAGACTATTTCATAGAAGTGTCACTAGATTTTTCAGAATCGCATTTTGTCAAAACTACATGGCCCTCGGACAAAATAAGAAAGTAGGCTCCAACGGACAATATTCCCATTCTCCAGGAGAAGAAGGCTAACCTCCCAGTTCCACTGGAGGAGAGAGGCCTGGGCTGGGACTCAAGGGTTTTCATTGTGCCGAAGGCATCTGGCAATTACAGAATGATAATAATCCTGAAGTTCCTCAACAGATGTATCTCATCTACATATTACAAGATGAATACCCTGCAACAAGTCATCCTACTCATCACCAAAGAGGTTTTCTTACCAACATAAACTTACAAGATGCATATTTGTATATACCAATAGCTTCACAGCAGCAGAGAATCCTGAGATTTGCTGTCGAGAATCACCACTGGCAATTCTGGGTGTTGCCCCTAGGACTCAAGACCTTGCCCAGAGTTTTTACAATAATTCTGGCACCAGTATCAGACTCCTTTATGCCCAGTTGGTTGAAGTCCATCCATACCAGGATGATCTCCTAATTCAGTCCCCGTCTTACAGTCAATCTCTAATGGATACAGTACCAACAATTCAGAACCTGCAGAGGCTTGATGAGCTGGTCAACTGACAAAAATCACACCTCACTCCATCCCAGAAGTTAGAATACATAGGGACACTATTCAACAAGTCAAGGCTTATTACTGTTACCGTAATTCAGGAAGACCAGACTAAGAGGACTCCTACAGATTATAATGATGAGATCAGAGGTGGCAGCAAGGAGGTGGGTTTGTATCCAGGGAAATATGGTAACTAACATTTAGTTTCCTGAATGCGTTTTCTGGATATTTAAGTGGGCTCTAGAGAGGCGTGCCTTCTATTCTTTTTTTCCTATGCAGGCAGAAACACTGAGAATCATCCCTTAGGCACAATTTAAATTGGGGATGGTGGTGCTTCATATTCTCAATCATTGGATTACTCGATAGGAAAACTACAAAGATCCATTCCAGATCACTCCTGCAATTCAAGAGAATCTGGATTGTTGGTTATCTCCCTCAATATTGGACAGGGGACTTAATTTGCTTAGCCAAATCCAGTGGTTCTAACAATGCATTCCAGCATGAGGGACTAGGGTGCCCTGCTAGTAGGCTGGACAGAACAAGGCCTCTGGGAGTGGTTGGAACAGAAGAGATCCTCCAATTTGAGGGCGTTCATGGTGGTCTGGAGGACAAAACAGGATTGTTTGCAGCTGATAAAGAAAATAACTCTCGTAGTTTCCACTGACAATATGATAGCAGTGTCCTACCTGAACTCTCAGTTTGGAACAGGTTCCCCTCTCTTAAATCAGATTATTCATCATATTTGCTTTTGAGTTTTTATTTTTTTCATTTTTTTGCACTCGTAGAGATTACAGTGTATTATGCATATGTACATAGAATTGTATCCAAGATGTAAATCCCCTGAAGTTCCACCAGCGTGGGCTTTCTGAGACTCTAATATCACCTAAGTTTCTAGATTTCTAAATATCCTACCAAGAATAACAAACGTAAGTTATTACTATTTCGAAATCCGCATTGCTGTCTATCTATCTAAGCCAAGCAGATAGAGGTTGCCAGATATCTTTTTCCCCGGCTTCCCTTTCTGAAAACAAATGTCTGTTCCATGTGGCAAGTAGAAATCAATCGAGCAAGCCAGTGAGAAGATAGTGGAGGGTTTGGATCCTTACAAGATGAAGCTATACATAGACGTAATATGGTCATAGAACTACTAATCCTATCTTGGGTGCCTAATAAGATAGTCGTGGGTATTAGCTGAATTGCTTGAGAAAGAACTTCATCAAAGAAGCCTTATATCTGATCTAATAAAGGTAAAAGTTGGGGACAAGTGGCAAACATATTTATAGAATCTGCACTAAACTCTGAGCATCTTAGACAGAGCGTTCCTGCCCCAGTTCCCCATTTGGCAACTCTGCTAGGTGTGATATATTTAAAAAATGCGATTTTATAAAATTGTGAATGCAGTTTAGCAGAAAGTAAATCGCTCTTGGCGAATTGCACAGCCTGGTTAAAGGTGTTAAAAGAAATATTCACTTTCACTTGCCATTTATTAGCAGTGATGAGGATATCATCAAGCATTAAACTGACTAATGTCCAATCCTGGGTAGGGTGGGACTTCTTAATTTGTCAATAAGATCTACCTTAGAGAAACCGGCAATACCCCCGGTTTTACGGGTCAGGAAATCTCTTATAGCCATGTATTTAAAAGACTCCTGATCCCCCAGATGGAATTCAGTTTTAAGTGCAAAGTATGATTTAATGCCATCAGTAGTTATCAGGTCACTCATTTTTTTTATTCCTGCTTGGTGCCATTCGCGTAGGTATGAAGCCCTGAAAATTGCTGGTAATTTGGGGTTGTTATTGAGAGGGGAGTAATAATTCAGACTACCCAGCCCAAAAGGTCTACGAATGTTAGAAAAAACGTTATAAGCATTTGTTAAGGTCTTAAATCTTACCCGTTTGTAGTAACCAAAGGAGAGCTGCCTCTAGAGACATCTGGGGGGCTCTACCCCTAAAAGCAATTGATAGGGTGACGATAGGCCTTCCGTTGGAATATGTGAATATTCTTGAAGCAACTAGGCGCTATATTGCATGACAGAGGCCCAGTAGTAAAATCTTAAATTTGGTAACGCCCCACCGCCCCTTTCCCGAAAAAAAAACTTGCCTTGGTTGGGAATATGCCCAGATAAATTCTGAGAAAATTTGATCGAATTTCTGTAGTATTATTTTGCCCATCTCTAAAGAGATAGCCCTGAAGAAGTATAGAAGTTTGGGGAAATAGGACATTTTAATAACATTGCATCTTCCTACTATCGTAAGGTATAGGTTATTAATATGTTTAAGCGCTAGTTTAGTCTCTATGCCCAGCGGGATCAAGTTTCCCTCTACTATCAGGTCGGTGTTGGCAGTTAAGGTGACCCCCAAATATTTTGCGGTCTGAACCACCGGGCCATCTAACCAGTCAATTTGGTTGTTATTAATGATCTGGGTTTTACCTTGATTGGGGGCTTAGCCTGAGATTCTCGAAAACTTCTTGGTCTCTTGTTCTAGGGAATTGATGGCACTCCAGGGGTGAGGAGTCACTACCGTCAGGTCGTCTGCATAACCCGTGATTTTAGTATCTAGCCTAAACCTGCTCGACGCTCGAATAGATTGATTATTTCCAATTGCTTTAATGAGAGGTTGTATGGCTAGTGTTGCCTTAGGCCCAAAGCCCATTTTCCTCATGACAACCCAGAGGAATGGCCAGGAGACCCGAACAAACACTTTCTCAGCGTTGTGTAAAATTAATGAGATCGGGTCTCCTGCTACCTGGGCTGCATCCAACAGGGTGATGGCCCTGCGGATATGTTCCTTCATGCTTTTTTTGGGGATAAACCCATGTTGCCATTGTGAAACCAGGGACTCTATTCTCAGAGATAATCTCGATGCGAGTAATTTTGCACATATCTTAGAGTCACAATTAATCAAAGTTATTGGCCGATACGATCCCATTTCGAGAGGAGATTTACCTTTTTTAGGGAATACTACTATTTTGGCGTTAGACCAAGAATCTGGTGGAGGTGCGCCATTTAAAATAGAAGCTACCATTAGAGTAAAGAGGATATTTATCTGGGGGCAAATGTTTTATAAAACTCAACCGGTATGAGATCAGGACCAGCCGCTTTCCCATCCGGAAGGCTTGCCAGGGCTTTGGATATCTCGTCCCATTCGTGAGTTTCCTCAAGCTGATCATTGTCATCTGAACTAAGTGCTGCTAGAGCGTTTTGGTCCAAATATTCTAGACTTTCATCCTCTCTCGATTTTAAGGGCCCTACGTTGTCTTCAGAATACAGATTTTGGTAAAACTCAGAGAATGCCTTGCGAATCTTAGTTGCATTTTTTGTAATCTCACCAGAACTGAGGTGAATTGATAGAATTTCACTGACAGACACCTGTTGTTTAATTCTGAAGGCAAGGTGATGGCCGATGTTATCGCCACATTCATATATTTTTTCTCTAGCAGAAGCCCATTTCATGGCGGTTTTCTCAGAAAAAATTGACCCTATGTCTGCTTTGCTGGCTTCAAGTTGAGCATTCTCAATTTGAACCCCCAATTGGACTGCTAAAATTAATCTTTCCTCTGCCTTTTTCATCTTGTCTTGTGCCATCACTAGCTGTTCTTTAGCTTTTTTGTTCTTCCAAATTGAGTACCGCAGGGTCTCTCACTGGATACCCGCCTTCATGGCGTCCCATACGGTTCTGAATGCTGCGGACCCTATATTAATTTCCAAAAACTCTTTGATCTAGCCCTGCATATGTAGTTGTTAGCCTTCCTCATATAATAAGGCTTTTTCAAAGCTCCAGCTCGAGGTTTCTCCCCTAAGACCCAACCCGCTAATGTTTAGGATGAGGGGATTGTGATCCGACATAAAGCGTGGGGTGATTTCAATGGAGCTGTTTTGGAGAAGTGACAAAGAAACCAAAAAATAATCTAATCTAGCAAGGGAGAGGTGCGGGCTGAGAAGTAATTATATCCCGATTAAGTCGGTTTTAAAGTGGCCCAGACATCACTGAGCCCATGAGTTTGTATTAACTCAAGTAGGGCCTGATAGACTTTAGGCTTTCTACCTGTATAGGGCCATTGCATTGATCAGTTGCTTGCCAATTACAGGGTAGATTGATATTTAAATCCCCAGAAATTACTAATGGTAGAGGCAAATGGGTGAGTTCTCCCGGTATAAGTTAATGACCCCGGGGTCATCAGTATTGCTCCCATATATAGAGCATAGTATGAAACCCGATTTAGGGGGGAAGTGACATTCTGGAATGACCCACCTACCAAGAGGATCGAATTTCACCCTACTAGAGGTCAATGGGAGTCTATTTTGAGCCAGAACTCCAATCCCTTGTGTCTTTGCTCCCTGTGAGGTACCGCCAATAACCCTGTACCCCAAATAATTCAGTAAATTCTTCTGGGATCCCTCTACATGTATTTCCTGGAGGGTAATTACTTCCGCTGCCAAAGAGCCTAAACCCTGAGCTACCTTCTGTCTTTTCAGGGCATCATTTAACCCACAAACGTTAACAGACACCATTTTTAAGGTACATTGATTATTCGTATTGTTTAACATTTTTGTTCGTATCTTGAAAACACATCTTAAGTCATCTTACATTTTATGCATCCCATAAAATCCTGAAATGTATTTGTTTGTGCATTTTTTCTCTTTTCCTATTTTCTTTTACTTTACTTTGTTTTTTTCCCTTTTTTCAGTATTTTAATTTCACCAGATAAAACCACACTTTCAGATAACGTGACCCTCTCCACCACCAAACCGTGACCCCCCTTTCCCACCCTTCCCACCCTCCCCCATAGATAGAGCAATCAGGGAAACCCTGAATGGTGGTTTCAGTTAGGTTTCCTTGCTGCAAGGCCTCACCTTAAATTTGTAAAATTAGCGGCTTTGGGCGCATGTGCAAATATAGTTTGTTAATATCAAATTTTTAAATGTCTTAAAAGTAATGTAAAATTAATAAACTAATACAAATAATTAGCTAAAACATACTTAAAAAATACTTAAATAACCTTAACATTAATAAATAGTTAATGTAAGAAAAAAAACATGCATTTTTATTTTTTAATAAATATATATTAACTTAATATTAATAAAACATATTCAATATTTTTGGCGCAGGATAGCATGAGGGTAAAATTTACTATTCCCACTCCAGTGAGTGCAACAGTAAGGAAAGCATTGGATAGTGGGAGGGTAAAAACTACTATTCCCACTCCAGTGAGTGCAACAGTAGGGAAAGCGTTGGAAAACGGGAGGGTAAAAATGACTATTCCCACTCGAGTGAGTGCAACAGTAGGGAAAGCGTTGGCTAGCGTAGGGGTAAAAATAACTATTCCCCCTCCAGAGAGTGCAAAAGTAGGGAAAGCATTGGATAGCGTAGGGGTAAAAATTACTATTCCCACTCCAGAGGGTGCAACAGTAGGGAAAGCGTTGGATAGCGGGAGGGAAAAAATTACTATTCCCACTCCAGAGAGTGCAACAATAGGGAAAGCGTTGGATAGCGTAGGGGTACAAATTGCTATTCCCACTCCAGAGAGGGCAACAGTAGGGAAAGCGTTGGATAGCGTAGGGGTAATAATTACTATTCCCACTCCAGTGAGTGCAACAGTAGGGAAAGCGTTGGATAGCATAGGGGTAAATATTTCTATTCCCACTCCAGTGAGTGCAACAGTAAGGAAAGCGTTGGATAGTGGGAGGGTAAAAATTACTATTCCCACTCCAGTGAGTGCAACAGTAAGGAAAGCGTTGGATAGCAGGAGGGTAAAAAATTCTATTCCCACTGCAGTGAGTGCAACAGTAGGGAAAGCGTTGGATAGTGGGAGGGTAAAAATTACTATTCCCACTCCAGTGAGTGCAACAGTAGGGAAAGCGTTGGATAGCATAGGGGTAAAAATTACTATTCCCACTCCAGAGAGTGCAACAGTAGGGAAAACGTTGGATAGCGGGAGGGTAAAAATTACTATTCCCACTCCAGAGAGTGCAACAGTAGGGAAAGTGTTGGCCTGCGTAGGGGTAAAAATTACTATTCCCACACCAGTGAGTGCAACAGTAGGGAAAGAAATGATTGAATATTTAAATAAAAATAAATTAATTATCAATACCAATAAATAAATAATTAAAATTAATTACAAATGACAAATTATTTAATAACTAATTAATTACAAATGTCAAGAAATATTATTTATTAAAAATGTATTACCTAATTAATTAACAACCAATTCATTTTCAATACCATAAATTTAATAAGTAATTAAAAAAATCCAATTAACAGTAAATTAATTATCAATAAACAAAAATATTTTCAATAATTACTTAATAACAATTATGTTACTTCCCACCCTATTCCCCTATAAACCCACAACTCGCTCCAAATAATAAATTAATACAATCAACATAAATATCAATTCATCAATTAATAAAAATGAAATCCAATTAATACAAATTAATTAAATACATTCATTAGCAATACCAATAAATAAAAATAAATATTTAGTTAATCACAATAAAATTATTTCCCACCCTATTCCCCTATAAACCCAAAACCCACTACAGAACTAAAAATGATTAATAATTCCTAAAAATTAATATTTAATTTATTATTATTAAATTACTTCCCACCCTATTCCCCTATAAATTGACAACCCGCTACAGAAATAAATTATGCAAAAATTAAATAACTACAAATTCATTACTTTAAAAAAAATTAAAAATACATTACAAAAATAATACATATACTAACACTTAAAACACTATAAAAAAATTCTATATTTTTAACAACTGAGGGGCCGATTCCAATCTCGGTCGGTAGGGCACCGAATTGGGTTCGGCATTAGCGGATCCGTTTTGGAGGCTGCATTTCCATTTGAGCCGTACACGGGTCCGGACGTCGAAGTACGATGCGATCAAGCGTGAAATCTCTGTCCGAATCCTTCCGGGTCTGAACCGCTCCGTACAACTCGGTCACAAGCAAACCGTGGCCCGCAATGGAGATGTTTCACGACTTAGCTAGTACGATACTCGATTCGGACAGAGGGATCGAGTCGGCGCCTCCGGCTCGCAATAGCTCCCGGAGTTGGACTTCAGGGGTCCGCGTCGGTGCCCTTGTTACCCACAGCCTTATGACTCGGACACCACAGGCATGTACGGTGCGGATGGCACCGATGCGTGCCCACTGTAGGGGGCGCACTTGTCCATGATGTACCCCTTCAGTCAATGGGAGCCCATGTCCGCGTCATACGACCGGCTCCCATTGACTTCTATTGGAGTCCGACTGAACCGAGTCTGACAGCATACAGATGCCTCTTTTTTGCTCGGTCGGACTGCAGGAGTCCGGATCGGCGGAAAACACCCCGTATCCGGCTCGGTCGGAGTGCTTTTCGACCCAGATCGGAATTGGCCCCTATATTATGACTGTCGATATTACTAACTTCGATATTATTAAAATCAATATTTCTTACCTGAATTTTGATATTCTGCATCACTATATTTTTGATATTCGATATTCTGTCCATTCTATATTTAAAACACGATATCCTGTCCAGTCAATATTTTTTTTCAATATTATGACTGTTCACGGAAGCACCAAAAAGCATTTTTTATAGTTGGCTTCCCCCTCAAGCAAGTGTGATATGGGACAGAAATGCTGTTAAATGAGAGCTGCTTCCCTAGAATATCAGGCGGCACTTATACTGGTAGATTTCCCTCCGGCCTTTATTAGCCACCCTTTTTTGCCTTAACCTCCCCCAAATACTCCCCTGCCTTGACCTCGGACATGAAGATCCGCTTGACCCATTCAAAATGACGTTTAGTCTGGCAGGATTAATTAAAAACACTTGGGCACCTAATTGTTGGAATGGGGTGATCAGTTGGCGCAGGTGCCATCTGTGCTCTACCGTTTTGTGGCAGAAATCGAGATTGGCGAAAAACATCACACAGGTAGCCCCCTTTAGTGAGTTCCAACGGGCTTGGTCATACACAAATTGTCTAAGGAGGATGTTCCCAAAAAACACTAAGAAAGCTATGGGCTTTTCTAGGGAAGAGCTCCCGACGTTTCGATTATGCTTAAGATTGAAGGGGAAGCGATGCGCTCTCTAGACTTCATAGTCCAAATTCCAGTTTGCTTGTGTCGGGAAGGTCTCACGAAGCAATTTTACAATATAGCGCCTTGGGTCATCTCCCTTGACTCCTTTCGGAATGCCTAGAAGACCGAGATTATTCCTGCGTTGTCGATTTTTTTGCCCCGCAATTTTCATCCTGACATCCGCCAAACATGCCACTTGAGCCGACCCCTAATTCTTCAAAATGGTGACCTCAGTTTCTAGGCTCTCTGTGCGACCTTCGACTGTGCTGACCCGGTCGCTTATGTCAGTACACAGTTTGTTTAGTTTTCGCAGGCCCCCCTGTAGTTTTTTGGCTGCCCCCTTAGCGGCTCGATTGTCAGAGCGAACCTCTTCTTGAAAGTCCTTAATAGAAGCCAAGATTGAGGATAAAGAGGGTTCTTCCATAGGTTCTGTTACTATTGCAGATTTAGCATTTTCCCAGATGGATATCTGTTTGCCTTCTTCACATTGGATAAGACATTTGCGAATCTGAATAGTCCCATTTGAGCTGGCTCCGTCTCTTAGGGGGGTTTCTATTCTTCACCTGACGTTGTACTGTCCCTGTGTTTTAGAGAGGTCAATACTAATATCTTCACTAGAGCTGGAGCTAATTTGAGCTCCGTCAGAGGTGGATTGAGAGCCGTCTGAGACCGAATACAAATGTTCGCCCCTAACCTCTGGAGCCCAGGGGGCTCTGACGCCAGGATTGGCTTCTGCTCTGAGGATGTAATCCGTAATGCCTTTTGCTAGGTGGTTTAGCCCAGTTTCGCTTACAGCCATCGTCTTGGTAGAATCTGGGTCTAGGGGGCTAGCCGCATCTTCAGAAGGTGGTGCAGAAGTAAGTAAGTCGGCGGGTACCTTTCCCAAAATCATATTTGCTCTTGAGTACAGCACAAACTGTTGACGCTCACACTAGTTCACATCAAGGGAACAAAAACAATCAGGCAGACAAGCTGAGCCATACATTCCCAAGCTCACAGACTTTTGTCCTGGTATCAGCAATTTTCCAGGACATATACAGGTGATGGGGAGTTCCTGTAGTAGATTTAAGTGCTACCTCCCAGACCTCTCTACTTTCCCAGTTACTGTCAAGATTCCAGCATTCATGAGCAATAGGAATAGATGGACTGATGAGTCATCGACTAGAGGGAGTCCTCTACGCCTTTACCCTCCTTCCTCTAATACCAAGAATCCTAGTGAAACCCCAAAGAGAATCAGCAGAGATTACCCTGATTTTACCCTTTTAGACAAAGAGGTTGTTGTTTTCACTTCTGAAGCTTCTACAAGTGGATTAGGGGAGGTATACTACCAGTGTCTCCTTCGCCCCTAACATGAACCCGTTTACCAATAGGCTTATTGATCTGCCTAAAAAACTACCAGTCTAGAGGTTGAGAGCAAGGGGGTTCTTGAGTAGAGGCCTCTCTGTAGCTCTGTTTCTGGATCAATATAGTGATCCAGCAGAAGATCAGGGATAATACACAAAATATATACATTAAGGCCCATACACATTTACCCAAAATTTCCCCGGTGATAAGCTGGGGTTCAAGTTTTATAATTCACTTAGATATTGATTAGTTATTTTCCTGTAATCTCAATGATTTTGGAACAATATTTGATATCTAAATAATCATTCACGGATCAACTCTTTTTCCTCTGGTCGATGGACCATTAGTTGAGTTAGTTGATGGTGATATTAACAGTTATTTAACTAATTCACAAATATTAGTGAAATAACCACAGACTCTGGGTCAGATTCCTAAGTTTATCTACATTTTTCAATCATAAGGGTGAAACACTCTTCAATTCAAATTCACAGTGCAAACACCATCATTTTCACATGGGGGGGAAATATCACTTAGCAGATTCAATCAATGACACAAAGTCATTCAACTAATCAATGCAAAAGGAGTGGATAGATGAAGAGACAAAGGTGCATGGCAAAATACATTGGCAAAGAATATTCAACGAGTCAGAATAATATTTACCTATTAGAAATAAAGAAAATCACCCCTCTGGCCAAAAGACTGGTGGGGGTCTCCTGAGTTAGGATCAGCACAGGAGACAAAGACTATAGGACAGGATCAGGACAGGATAGATACTTACTAGACTTCTCTACCATAACCCGACGTACCACTGCGCAATCCCTCTCTTACACTCTCTACCACCTCGATGTTCTTCCGGAATCTTCTAATCTAAATAGGCAGTAATTCGGATCTGAATCTTCCCAGTCTGCTCCCTCTGCTCTCATTTCCGCTAATCTTCTTGACCCTCGTATCTTCTCTTCTCTCGACTCTTGATGCTGAGCTCCATCAACTCGCATAATTTTACATTTTAAAGTCACCCTAGTTATAGTCTTCATTCTACATGTCCCACCCTCAATAGTTGCAAATATTAGTAAAATACAGAATATGATTGGACAGGGCTAGGGGTGTCTTCATCACGCTATGCTGACCCATTCATTTTTATTAAGGTACCATTGTTTTGCAAACCCTTCCCCTCTAGCTCATTCATAATTTATTTCACGTACACATATAGTATCAACTTTTAATAACAATTCAAATGCAGGCTCCATAGACAAGGTATACACGCTGCATTGCGTAACTTTGCCCCAGGAAGGCATTCCATTGGTGGAGTGTGGGTGTTCCCATGCATCCACCTATGAATTTTGCTTCATTCCCAGATTTACCATTACTTGTTGACCTGGGAATGCGTCAAAATGCTATGCCTCCCCCTAGTGAGGTATACCAAGGAGAATTGTCTTTATTTCTTCTAGCTTTTTCCTCTTTCTATGTGTGCTGCATTCCACACCACACATAGAAAGAGAGAAATGCCTCAGAGGATAGTTTTCATGAGGAAGGTGCCCCTTCCTGCACAAAAACAATGCTGTCTGCAACACGGGTGCCCTTTCACCATGGCGCAAGGGTGCATGCATTGGCGCTAAGCAGCACATTGTGTGCCAGCGCATGGATAGGACAGGAATGTGCTGTATCCTGTTAAATACAGTGCATTCCTGCCCTTTCCCTTTCACGCAGCACAGCAAGGTGGCTTGCTACGCTATGTGAAATATTGATAAATCTGACCCCAAGTTTCAACTTTATGTTAATTTCTGATTTCGATATGACTCAAGAGATTATTCTTACTTCTCAACCCAAGACGGGACAAGAAATGGTCCTTCAATTAATCTCCTTGATGTGGTTAGAACTCTAACAATCTACCTAAATAATTTTATCCAGATATTGGATAAAATTAAGGGACTTCTTACAGGAAAACCAAGGAGCTTGAACCCGATCACCAAAGGGTGGTTTAACCATAGTTGTACCGTGGCCCTAACTAATTTAAAGCTGGCTCTAAAAAAAACACCCAGAGATTCGGATCAGATCCAACTCTTTAGACAGCAATACGGAAGGGCACGTAAACTAAGAATACAAGAACTAAAACAGAAACTATGGGACGATCTCCATACTAGTGCCGTCTCCAAGAACAGCGAGGCTTTTTGGCGTACAGTTAGATCTCCCTACTTAATAGATAACAACAGTCCCAAGATAGAAGTGGCTATAGGGGAAGACATCTGGGTGTCCCACTTTTTCAAAATCTTTAAAAATACAGTAACATCAGTAGGGGCAGAAAACACACATCCAACAGTTGAATACCCAATCTCCCTGCATTTTGACATCTCTGAGGTACTAGTTGCACTGGAAACAAGTAAAAATGGGAAAGCTCCAGGCCCAGACGGGGTCCCAGTGGATATCTTTAAATACAATCTGGATCTCTGGGCCCCCATTCTCACTAGAGTGTGTACCGCAGCCACAAAGGTGGGACTGATAGAATCTTGGACCAATTCTATCATGGTCCCAATCTTTAAAAAAGGGGACCGTCAGGATGTCACATGTTACCGCCCCATCTCACTGCTGGACTCTCTGGGCAAGGTCGCTGGCAGGGTAGTCCTTGAGCAGCTCCAGCAGTGGGCCGAGGAGAAAGGCATTATCTCCGATCTTCAGTTTGGATTTCGGGAGGGGTTTGGAACGGTGGAGCAGGCCCTTAATCTTAGCCTGATAGTGGGCAAATATACCCAAGCAAAGAAGGACACGGTCTATATGGTGTACGTAGACCTGTCCGCCGCCTTTGATTGCGTCTCGCACGCTAAACTCTGGATAGTTCTGAGTCAAATGGCAATGGACCCCCCCTCTTAGATTTTTTGAGAGAGCTTTATTCCAAAGCCTCTGCGAGGGTGCGCTTCGGAGTGAGGGGGGAGTTGACAGCATCTTTTAGAGTGGAGCGTGGAGTCAGGCAGGGGTGTGTCCTGGCCCCCTTCCTATTCTCATTGTATACGAATGGCTTGGAGGAAGAGATGTTGAGGTGGGCCAGGATCTCCCACGGGTAAAAAAGCGCCTGATTCCCGCTCTGCTTTATGCAGATGATGCTGTCATTCTGGCGCGTACCCCGCGTGAACTACAGAAGTCCTTCAATAGGTATACGGACTTCATGGGTGGGCTGGACCTACATGTGAATGTTAAAAAACTTTCGTCATGATAGCAGGCAGTGGGAAAAAATGAGCAAAGGATATCTACCTCAAAGATCAAAAACTTGAGGTAACTGCCCAGTGCCTGTATCTGGGTATTATGATTGACGGAAGGCTGAACTGGAGGCCAGCAGTAGAGGCAAGGTGTCATCTTTTTAAAATAGCTATAGTGGCCCTGATGAGCTTCTCTCAGAGACTGGGGAGGAGGGCACCAGCGGAGCTATTAAAAATTTATAGCGCAAAGTGTCAGGCGATTGCACTATATGGGGCGGGAGTCTGGGGTCACGTAGATGTTAGCCCCCTCCAGGTGGCAGAAAACTCTTTCCTCAGATTTCTTCTAGCAACACCGAGATCCACCTAAATCTACGCATCCCATTTGGAACTTGGTATCCCCTATGTAGAGGATTTGTTAAAGATCCAACCATTACTTTGGCGGCGCATCTGGACCTCCGAAAAAAACGCGCTGACACAGACAATCGTGGCAGACTCAATGGCTCTTGATCAAACTTCAAAAATAACATGGCTTCGGTATATTAGAAATTTCCTCAAGGACCTTGGTATTGAGAAGTATTATCTCCAACCCGAAGGCATCATTGATCTATCAAAGAGAGCGCTGAAACAACTGGCTCTGAGCCACCTAGAATCCTTGAGGCTGACCTCTGAGTCTACAAAACCCTCGGTCCTCCACGCCAATATGATCCAGGCTACATACCTTATCCAGCCTTATTTAACATTACAGATTAGTACGTATGATAGAATGTTACTGACAAGATTCAGGTTAGACTTTTTTCATAGACTAGTAGCTTTCCCAGACAGAAATAGGTGGGACTCAACTCTCCCTGCCTGCCCCTGTGATGAGGAATCAATACAGACTAATTTACATACAATATTATTTTGTAAATTCCATCATCCACATCGGAAAATCTGGCTACTCCCACTATTAAGGCGTTGGGGACTTAGACAATGTCGTCCTGCAATGCTACGTCTCCAATTGCTAGAATCTGAACCTGTTTGCTTTCATGTCCTGAACTTTCTAAAATGCGTTATGAAGCATAGGAAAAACCTGTAAAACTTATGCTGGATGTAGTTCTGGATGACGCAATGATATAATTTGATCATTTGTCCTAAACATATTAATTTGCCTCTGTCTGAATTCTAACCTGTAATATGATCTTTTTTTAATTCTCTTTTAATATGAAATTGTATTATTAAATGTCGCTTTTATGGTTTTCCAATGTGTAAAGCCGAATAAAGAAATGTATATATATATACCTCGAAGTAGCAGCAGCAGGATCTCATATTTGTTGTTTGTTAACTTCAACCCAGAAAAAAGAAGTAAAAAAGCCTTTCTTTTCTACCTAGGCAAGATGGATTATGACCGTGATATCCTCAGCTTATCAGGACTGTGGGAAAGAGATGCTGACTAGTACTAAAGTGCAAGTGCTCTATGTTTTAATCATAATGGTAATTGGTTTCTCCATTATTGGCATATTTGATTTGCTATTAAGACCCTAGCACTGTGCACAGTATGTGCCCAGGGCCTGTAAATCAAATGCTACTAGTGGGTATGCAGCACTGATTCTGCCACCCACATGGGTAGCCCTAGAAACACGTCTCAGAACTGCCACTGCAGTGTCTGTATGTGCAGTTTAAACTTCCATTTTGACCTGGCAAGTGCATCCACTTGCCCGGCCCAAACCTTCCCTTTTATTATATGTAAGGCACCCTAAGATAGGCCACGGTAACCCCATGGGCAGGGTGCAGTGTATTTGAAAGGTAGGACATGTACTATTGTGTTTTACATGTCCTGGTAGTGAAATATTGCTATTTTCTGTTCTTCACCACAGCCAGGTCTATCTCCCCCATAGGTTAGTATTAGAGCTGCCTTGTAACATCTTACAAGTGTATCTGCCAATTGGGAGCTGATGGAAATTTTTAGTTTTGTGTCTCTTTAATCACAATTTAAAAATATATAGCAGGTCTGAAAATGCTACTTTTAGAAATTTCCAAGAACTCCCATATTATACTTTCTCCCAAAGATCCACAAAAATGAAAGAGATCCCCCAGGACGCCCAATCGTCTCTGGGTGTGACTCATGCTTGGAGCCCATTGCGAAGTATGTGGACTTCTTTCTAAAACCATTTATCAGTACAGTAAAATCGTACTTAAGAGACACCACCGACTTTCTGTTAAAAGTCGAGAAAACCGAGTTTGACCCTGAGTCTGAACTTATGGTAACAATGGACGTAACGTCATTGTATACCCAGATACCTCAGGAGGAAGCACTAGAGGTGATGGAGCTCTACCTAGAAGTTAGAGAGCGACCACATAGAGTCCCAACTTCATTCATTTTAAAACTGGCGGAAGTGGCACTTAAAAAAAACTACTTCAAATTTAATGACCAGTTTTTTATGCAAATTAAGGGGACCGCGATGGGTTGCCCTTATGCCCCTGAGATGGCTGTCCTCTTTATGGCGGAATACGAAAGAAGGTTTGTGGACAACAATAACCCATACAAGGCTCATATCAAACAGTGGTACCGCTACATCGATGACGTGTGGCTCCTGTGGCAGGGGAGCCACACCGAATTGATGGAGTTCCACACTTGGCTAAATGCAAAACACCAGGATATTAAATTCTCCATTGATTCGAGTAGTGCCAGAATGACGTTTTTGGACATTGAAATCACATGTCTAGAAGGGGCCCTAAAATCTTCCCTATTTAAGAAAATGACTGACCGCAATACAATTTTGCACCATCAGAGTGCTCACCCGAGAAACTTGAAGGCTAATTTGCCTTATGGCCAATTACTCCGAATAAGGAGAAATTGCACGGAAATAACGGACTTTGACCAACATGCGGAAAAATTCTGTGAGGAAATGAAGCATAGAGGTTACCCAAAAAAACTGCTCAAGCACTCTTATAAGAGGGCAAGATACACACCTCGAGAGTGCCTATTAGAGAAAAAAGAGAAGGAGGCACTTAATAGACTCGTGTGTGTAACCACCTTTGGCCCTGACACCAATAAGTTGAGACAGATGGTACTACGAAATTGGCACCTGTTGGAAAACCTAGAGTGCTCTTTCCCTCGTCCGCTTTTCGCGTATAAGAGAAACAGAAGTATTGGCCAACAAGTGGTTCGGGCAGACATAGCCTTACCCAAATTGAGAAGTGACCTATTGTCACAATGGGGGTTGAAACCCACCGAAGGCCATCATAAGTGTGGAAATTGCGTGTCATGTGTCAGTACAATAGAGGGCAAAGAGTTCCAGCACAAAAATGTTAAATGGAAACATGTAGGGTTCTCCAACTGTCGAACACGCAATGTTGTATACAGCATTGTATGTCCTTGCCTAAAGTTATACATAGGCAAAACTACCCAGCAAGTTAATGTGCGAATAACTCAGCACCGATCAAGAATCAAAAATAAAGTCGCATCCGCCCCAATGGTCGATCACTTTATTGAGAAACAACACAGAGAAAATGACTTTAGATGGTCTGTGTTGTTCACAACCGATCACCGACAAAGAAGCACTGATGTCGAAAAAATATTGTTGAAAAAAGAAGCCTATCTAATTTTAAAATTCGATAGCGCCATGACTGGGCTAAATACTCTATCTGAAATATCAAGATTATAGAAATTGTGTCGCTTAAAATATGGCAAACTACACTGTAAGATGGCCGCCGTCTTTTCCCAAGAAATCATTGTGCATAAAAACACACTGAAAGATGGCCGCTATACCTAGCGATTGATCCAGTGGAACTTGAAGCTCCAAACAAACAGGTAAGACGCCGAGACGGAGTCGCAGGTGAAAGTGCGATAGTTGCTCGAAATACGGGACACTTTAAACAAACGCCCGTCTTTCCTCTTACAGGCAAGCGAGAATGATGGCCCCGAAGGGCGCGCGAGAGTAATTTCAGCCCACAAAGTGTAAAGGTGAAAAACGACGTATTCACTCCTTTGAAGAGTCAGGTATGCCTCTCTGCCTGCGAGCGCAGCAAATTTAAAGTATGACAAGGAGATTAAAATTTCGTATTGTGGTTTGCAGGTTGTTTAAAAAAAAACGTCAAATACGTTGACAACCAACAACAGTCCCCACATAGAACAAGTACCACAAGGTGTCCACACTAATCCGAAGACACCCGCAGGTACGTCTAAGATGAGCTTGAACATTTGGATGACTGACCTATTCGTTGTAGCAACGAGGGCTTACTTTGACCACTTGTGTTCTAGGGGGCATGTAAGCTGAACGATTACCTACTAAGGGAGCCCTTGGACCGGCAAAGGCTGGAAGTCAGGTAAATTTCAGTAGTACAAAGGTAAAAGCAAATGGGGAACCTACTAGGGTAGTCAAAAATTAAAACAAAGCTTTTTTTTCGTATATCCCACAGACAACTAGAAAGGAAAGAGCCCTGATGAGAACCCATTAACTGAAGTGACAGGGTTTGAAACGCGTCGGCATTTGAAAAATATGCACCTTGAATGTCCAGTTGACCAGGAAATTAATTTGTGGTCTTCAGAAAAAAAATTCTGCTTTTGTTCTTTTTTCTAAAAATTTAAATTAAGTTTTGGTTTCATGTATTCTTTATTTAATGATATTGGTTCATAAGTAGTGGACTGTCCAGGTAAATGCTGCATGGCATTATCACTAGCGTTATTGAATAACTCTAACCTTATTGAATGTCTGTCGAAAAGATAATTTGATTTGATCTGCTGGTTGTATATAGATGTAATTTGTATTTGTAAATATGTATGTTGAATTGTGATGTATCTGTTTGTTATAGTGTGTTTTCTCAGATATTAATGAAATTGAAAAAGATTTGATAAATAACAAAACAAAAAGGTATAAATAAATAATACCTCACAAACTATATTGAGACTAGATTGTGTTGCTCAAACGTCGAGCCATAAAAGAAATGATACAGGGGGTATTTTTGTATTTCACTTTTAGAAAGTGGGCATCTTCTGACTTTAACCATTCTATGCCTCTGCTTCTTTCTGAATACACGTCTGGGTTAGAATGACAGTTGGGCTGTTTGTGCATTCACTCTAGACAGTCACAGGAAGAGGAAGCTGAGGAGGGCCCTGCATATCCTGATGGTCCAGCATCAGGCTGAGGGGTCTACCTGCGATCCAGTGGTGGGAGGAGTTAACACTGACACATGAATAGAGCTGTGCCTGTCCTCACAAAGGAGTCTCCACCCCCTGTAGTGTGTCTGCAGTCAGGGCAAGGAAAAGCAGGGTCTTGTGAGCTACAAAGACTTTCCTTTGAAGTATGCCTAGTTCAAGGGTGGAAATGGGTATAAATACTAGACCTGTGACACCATATGCTAAGAACACTGCTCGGTTGAGGTCATTCTGCCAGGAAAAAGAGCTGGATCGCTGGCAGGAGGTAGTGTCACGTTGCTATTTGCTTTGCTGTGTTGACCTTCTGCTTGCTGCTTCCGTCCTGGGGGTGAATGGACTGGACTTTGCTTTCTACATCCTGCTTCCAAGGTTTTCAAGTGCTTGGTTTGAGCTTGCCTCTTGTTAAGAAGTCTCAGGGCCATCAAAGACTTCACCTACCAGCACCTGGGCTCCTCTGCTGAGAGTCCTGTCTTGCCAAGTGGTACAAATCCAGTTCCTGGGCCCTTGGAAGTGAGCTCTTGTGACACAAAGAAGAAGAACCATGCATCGACTCCCAGTGTCAATCCGAACCAGCGCATCAATGCAAATCTTGACGCACTGCTGCTGCCTGTCCTGGAGAGTGGTCCCCACTTGAAGCAAATATCGCGGCTTACAGCGCAGACCCCAGCTTTCTGTCACAGTGCATCAGAAGAATCGCTGCTACATGAGTTTTAAGCATCACATCACCGATGTCAGTGATGCACAGGTCTGACTCTGACGCTGTGAGAGCTTCCTTGTTGTGGAATCAATGCAAAACAACAAGACTTTTAAAGCATCATACCTGGGTGCCGATTTCTTCATTGACTCCACTCCGCAAAAAGGAACCGAGGCTGCATGTCCGAAAATGGCTCATCTTCTCCCCTGCGATAGTAAGGAACCGATGCATCACCTCCCCTGCCGAGCAGTAAGGAACCAACGTATCAACTCCCCTGTAGCAGTAAGGAACAAACACATTGCCTGCTTTTTCGGCGCCTCATCTTGCCTGCGCATTGCAGTATCTTTGTCCTGATCAAGCGCAACCATTGATTTTTAAGAACTGAAATGTATTTAATTTTTCAAAATTAGTATCTTGGGGGGGCGTGGCCAACTGCCGAGCATGGTGGCAGCCTGATCCGGGAGCTCCCCACGGCATAGCGGCCCCTAAGTGAAATCCGTCCAATTATCCGTTGAATCGCCTGCCCGAAGTAGCGGCGCCGACTCCAGAACCTGTGCGGCACAGCCCGGTCCAATCCCGGTGCAAATCGGAGACCGGGAACTGCTCCGATCAACACTCCCGACTTGTGGCCTGCGCCTACCTGGAAGCACCGGCCTTGCGTGCAGGAGGGGTCCCGGCGGAAGTGCGCCCTCTCCGGCCTCGGCGAGGTGAGACGCCCCCCGCCCTCCCCCCCCCTCCTCGTAGAACTTCGGCGAAGGTCACTCCGGCCCTGCGCAGCACACCTGGCGGCCCCTGGGAGGAAGCGACACCCTGCACTGCCAGGATAAGCGGCCTGGAGGGGAGATTTGAGGAATACGAGGTCCGCGACCCTGCACCGCCGGCGGCCGCCATCTTGAGTGCGCAGCCGGCACATTTATCCTGAGGCTGGACGGCTCGCACTGGGGGCCGTGACTTCTCTGTGTGGGGGCGCCCATATTCGTCACCCCGCAGATGGTTGGAGGGGAAGGAACAATGCTCTAAGCCCCTGGCTCCTGACACAATTACCCGCAGTGAGGGCGACCAGGAGGGACTAGCGCCTGGAAGCGTGCGACGCTTCCGCGTTGAAGACGCCGTGAAGTAGCTGTTGGGGCACATCAACCTGCTCTGTGGTGGGAGGCTTGCCACCGCTCGACGGGGGGCGCCTTCCCTGGGGATCGCCGCCTCCGAAACAGTTGCACTTTCAAGGCTGCTTGGCCCTGCGCCGAATGGACACTCAGCACAAGCACTTTCTTCTGACCGAGTAAGGGGGCTAAGCCTGGTACCGTACTGGCGTGGTGCTCTCTGACCAGGGTTGTGAGGAGTGGCTGAACCGGGTGTGCTGTGAAGGACATTCTACTGGGCGCATTCTCTGCAGTCCGACCTCTAGCTGAAGACATTGTGTGGAGCGGCCTGGGATCCTGACACCGGCTCGAACTGACCACGGACCCCCCCGCTATCCAGAAACTCCACGCCATGGCGGGTAAGGGGACCAGGAGCACCTCGACACAGGCCAAACTGGATAAATTTGCCTACTCGCAGCACGGACACCCCCAGACGGGTGGGCGACATTCCGCGGGCTCTACTCCGGACGCGGAGGGGGCCACAAAAGTGACTTTGGAAGATGTAATGAAAACCCTCACAGCGGTACAGACGACAGTGGGATCCATCTCCTCAGAAGTTACCCTGTTGCGGGCTGACCTCCAGAAAATGTCAGAAAGGGTGTCCCAGGTCGAGGTGGTAACGAAAGCGCTGGTGGAAGACACGTCGGACTTGCAAGCAGCAATGGAGCGCATGGAAAAAGTCAATAAACAACTACAGGAGAAGCTCGACGACCAAGAAGGACGCTCCAGGAGGAATAACATACGCATCCTTGGCCTGCCGGAAACAGAGGGGAAGGGTGCAATGGATTTGTACGTCGAGGACCTCATCCAAAATGGACTGCAACCGAAAGGCCTATCTAACTTTTTTTCAGTCGAAAGGGCACACCGAGTGCCGGGCGGGACGCCCAAGCCTGGAGCCACACCAAGACCTGTACTGGCCAGACTTTTTAATTTTAGGGACAGAGACGCAATCCTACAGGCGGCGAGATGTTCACCGCCTGTAAAAATCCAAAACTCGACTCTGGCTTTCTTTCCGGATTATACGGCAGAGGTGGCCAGGCGCCGAAAGTCCTTCACAGAGATCAAAAAGGCCCTGCGAGATAAAGGCCTGCAATACTCGATGCTGTTCCCCGCCAAATTGCGGATTGTGGCCGATGGAAAGGCGTGGTTCTTTGACAACCCGGAGGTGGCACGAGACTGGCTTGACGGATGGCGACAGGTGGGACACCCCCGGCGCCCACGGAGAGACCGACAGGACCACCACAGCGGCGGAGCGGCGGAGCAGAGACCCGTGAATCCTTCCCGCGGCGATGATGATGCAGGACTGGGATCGGATTTGGAAAGAGACCCATTTGATTCGGGACAGCCGGCCGAAATTTGAATAGAACATTGCCGACCCGTTCACGACTTTGAGACATGTTGACCTCTGGAGTTGGCGGAGCTGAGTAGGGTAGGCATTGGCCGGTGCCTGTAGGGGACTCACCAACCCCACGTGCAAGTAAGATAGTTGGGGACGGGATTAAGCACTCTGCCAAGTTGGGGATGCGGGCGGGGAACTGTCCGTGGTGCAGGGGAGCAGGGAGGTGGGGGGGGAAGGGAACTTAAGTTGTTCTTGTTCTTGTTCTTATTGTACACAGTTTTGGTTCTGGTCATCACTCACTTCACATGTCATACCTCCACCCTAGATAGCGGCATGCTCCTTAACCACGTCGCTCACATCACACGTTCTGAAGCCACCCTAAGCCATGGCATGCTCCTCGTTCTCATCATGCCAGTCACCGACACATTGCTGACGCCATTCTCAAAACGGTCTCATGGCTAACTTACTTCAGACTCCACCCGCTGGGAATGCCACAGTAAAGGTGAGGGTGCCCCCTCTGCGCATGCTCACATGGAACGTCAGGGGGTTGGGTGACAAAATAAAGAGGGGCCTGGTACTGCAGGCTATTAAACGGCAGAGCCCAGATGTGGTTCTGCTCCAGGAAACGCACCTTACGGGTACGGCGTGCAAAGCGCTTGATCGGCGCGGATACAAGATGGCGACACATGCAGATTTCACTTCAGGGTCCAGGGGGACGGGGATACTACTGAAAAAATCATCACCCTTTCTACTCACGCGCCATGCAACAGACGACCGGGGATGCTTTGCGGCGATACATGGCCAATGGGAGGGTAGGCCGCTTAATGTGGTATCGGTATACATTCCCCCGGCACTACACTCCGTGACATTACCTGCACTGGGTAAATTCCTGCTGGACCTCCCTGAGGGTGACACTATCATTGGGGGGGACCTGAATGCCATCATAGACTCTGCGTTAGACGCCTTTCCCACTAGGGCCCGCTCAAGAAGACCTTCACCTCTTCCTGAATTTTTAGATGCGTTGGGCATTGTAGATATATGGCGACATTTGCACCCCGCAGCGACCCAGTACACCTTTTACTCCGCAGTCCACAATAGCCTATCTCGCATTGACTACTTTCTGTTCTTGGGGGGGGGATTGGGCACGGTTGACACGATCGACATTCTACCCAGGGGCATATCTGACCACTCGCCAGTCACTCTCACCCTTACTACTGGAGAACAGAAATGCGCAAGGATCTACCCCATTTATCCGAATTATTTGAAGGTCCCTAAATTAAGACGGAAATTGAAACTAACGACGGCACAATACTTTGCAGAGAATAGTGGCTCGGTGACCTCCCCGTCGATTCTGTGGGAGGCCTACAAGGCCGTCCTGCGGAGGGCGGCGATAGCGGCCATTACGGGACACAAGCGTGATTCCCGGAAAGAGCTCACAGAACTGGAATTGGCACTCCACGATGCTAACACGGCGCACATGGCGGACCCTTCCCCGGCTAAGACACACGCGCTAAAGTTACGACAGCAGCAGTACCAGTCCCACCTGAGAACGACCGAGAAGGGCTATATAGCAAACACTAAACATAGAATCTATGAGGTGGGCGACAAGGCAGGGAAAATGCTGGCGTGGTTAGATAGGAGGGAGGGAGGCGCGAGAGGCATTCAGAGACTCATTAATACTGACGGCCGAGTAATAACACACCCAGAGGACATAGTGCACGCTTTGGCACGTCATTTTCACACCATATATACACCAGAGCATGTCATCACTGCTCAAATGGCGGCGGCATCGCTGGCGGACATTGTCCTCCCCGGCATACCGCCGGAGGCTGCGCAAGAGTTAGAGGCGGACCCTTCAGAAGAGGAAATCCAATTAGTGATACATTCACTACAATCGGGCAAAGCACTGGGACCTAATGGGCTTCCGGTGGAATGGTATAAATCGATGGCCTCAGAACTTAGTAGTCCCTTGCTGGACATGTATCTGGACAGTAGGGAACGGGCTGAACTGCCACTGGATCAGCGTACGGCCACGATCGTAGCTATACCTAAACCAGGTAAACCCCCAGAAGACAGTACCTCATATCGCCCGATATCGTTATTAAATGTAGAAGCCAAAGTACTGGCTAAACTGCTGGCCAACCGCTTAATGCCACACCTAAGTACCCTGATCCACCCCGACCAATCAGGCTTTCTGCCCCATAGGAGCACGGCACTGAACCTCAGGAGAGTTCATGGGGTGATGGCGAGATCGCACCTTCTCACCGAGAGGGCGGTGATCCTTTCCCTAGATGCGAAAATGGCTTTCGACCTAGTGGAATGGGAGTACCTCTTCGAGGTGCTCGCACGTATGGGCTTTGGGTCGAAATATATCTCCTGGGTGCGGCTACTTTATACTAATCCAGTGGCGCAAGTGGTGTCTAATGGCCACATCTCACCGACGTTCCCGTTGAGCAGAGGTACCAGACAGGGATGCCCTCTGTCGCCCCTGCTTTTCGCATTAGTGCTCGAACCTTTAGCTATCCTGATCAGACGCACGCCCTTGTTTAGAGGCATTCAGTGGGAGGAGGGATGGGAAGACAAGGTCTCCCTATATGCTGACGATATGCTCATTTACATGGTCGACCCTGATAACGGCATCCCAGCCCTTCTGGACATTTGCAACACGCATGGGGCGACTTCGGGCTATACCCTTAACTGGTCAAAATCGATAATCTACACGTTGAAGGGTCCGGCGCCACAACTGCCGGTCGATTGCCCTCTAGCGGAGCCGGTGACCTCCTTCAGATACCTGGGCATTATCATTGTGCTTTCTGAAACAGATTTCTTCACTAACAACCTAAAACCACCTCTGGACCGCCTGCGAGCTGATGTTAAGCACTGGGCGACCCTGCCCCTCACCCTCTTGGGGCGCGCAGCCTTATTCAAGATGATGGCACTCCCCAGATTTCTGTATGTACTGGAAAACACCCCGCATCTTGTCCCTCCGCGATACTTCACACAGATTGCGGCGTTGGTCTCCAATCTCCTCTGGGGCAATGGTACAACGTGTATAGCATACGACAAATTGGTAAAAAGCTGGTATGAGGGGGGAATCGCGCTTCCCAACATTCAGATGTATTACTGGGCGGCTCAGCTTAAAATAATTAATCAATGGGTTCACGCCCCGAGAAACGACCCAGCGTACAGGGCTGACTGGGCGCAATTAGGGACAGACTCCATGCTGTCGGTACTGTATAATAAACCGCGGCTTAAACATCTGCACAGCCCGACACGACACACCGTAACCCTCTGGCATACAGCACAGGCACGATTGGGCTGGGCAGGCAGGATTACCAAAATGACGCCACTGTGGGACACGAAGTCACTGGGAAACCTTAGAACATGCAAGGGATTCACACAATGGGACCTAATAGGTATCTCCACGGTGGGGGACCTTTGGGACAGTGACACAGTGATACCATTCTCGCAACTTCAACAGCTATATAACCTCAGACCCACTGAAACGTTTCGTTATGTCCAAATTAGACACGCACTGCTACAAGCGGTCCCGCAGGGCACTGTTCTGCCGGAATCCTCGCCGCTTGAGGACAGGCTCTTAACGGAGTATATACAGCAGAGCGCCACGTCCCTCACTTACAAAAAACTAATCAACAACTTAAAAGACCCCACGACAAAACTTAAGGAACGATGGGAGGGGGAGATAGGTATGATGGATGAATCGGAATGGAATGAGGCCTTGGCATCTCCAAAGGAAATAGGCATTTTGGCCAAATTTAGACTGGTGCAACTAAAAATCTTACATCGCATCTACTACACCAGGACACTACTCCACAAAATACACAGAGCGCCCACTCCCTTCTGCTTGAGAGGTTGCGGGGAGGAGGGAACACTGTTCCACACACTCTGGGACTGCCCCAAAATACGGGGATTCTGGACACGGGTAATGCGCACCATATCCCAGACACTTAAGGTTTCCACTATGCCAGACCCGCGTAAATGCCTTCTGAACATTTGGGACCCAAATGACCTGAACAGATATGGTATCATCTGGGCACACTTGCCATGACAGTAGCGAAACGTGATATTGCACAGAAATGGGGGGCTCCGGATGTGCCCACTGTGGACAGATGGGCTGAACACATGGACATCCTAATGGTCACGGAAAGAGCTGTGTATGTCCTTCGAGCTGCCCCCAGGAAATGGAACAAGGTGTGGACAGACTGGAATGTTTACAGGGGGGAAATTTGTGAGCCCTTACCGGAAGGTGATGACCTAGATTCTGAGGAGGAGGAGGAGTGATGGAAGAGACTGGGGGTTATGCTTTTCAGTACTAATTGTGCCAGAGTGACGAGGTGATGGCATTAAGTTCAGACACAGGGGCAAAGAAGCATGATTGGGTGAGGAGAAGTATGCGACCTAATTAGAAGTGATGACACCAAGTTGGGTTATGGGGGGGGGATGTTTATTAAAAGCTACAAGACAGTTTCACAGGTTGGGCATCGTGGCACTGCTACTTGACATGTTAAACACTATTGGTAATATATATTTGATGTACGAAACTGCATACGCAGGGTTTAGACAGGCAACTTAAGATTGTGTAATAACGAGATTGCTACCGCTCATGATTCTAGCTTGATGGTATGTAAATATAAATGTGACAAGTGTATGTATCATTCTCACTGATTGCACCACCTTTATATTAATAAAAGAAATTAAAAAAAAAAAAAAAAAATTGTATCTTGACTTTTGAACATATGATTTTTGTTGTTTTGGTCTTGTTTCATTCAGATAAATATTGGCTGTTTTTCTAACCTGGTGTGGAGTTCTTTTATAGTTTTTTCATTGTGTTACTGTGTGTGTGTGTACAAACACTTTCCACATTGCCCCTGGGAGAAGCCCCAGTGCTCTGTGCCAAGCTGATGAAGTTAGCTCTTGAGGACGAAGAAGGGGAATAGGAGGTGATTCTTGTATTACTTCCTGGTAATCTTTATTACTCTGATTACCCCTTATTCGTTCCAGTAAGTACGATCCTCCCTCCTGCACCGTTTTCTTCTTCAGCCTCTGAACTACGGGCATGACGGAGCACAGAAAGTACTTCAAAAGGGTAAGGGTGTTATGGGTATATTTCCATTCAAACAATAGCCGTAGAAAACAGCTTGAGGAGGTGGTGAGAAATTGTAGTGAATGGACACATTCACTTATTGATCCATTGAGTAAGGACTGGGACAAGTAAGGAAGAATCGGAGTAATGCATTCATGATAGGGACCGGTGTCTTATTTTTTGTCTTCACAGTTATTTTCATTGCTTCTTTTTACATAATTAGGGGCAGATTTACAATTACTGGTGCATACCTGCATATCAGCAGGGATACGCCACAGCTCCGTCACCCTGGATGCGCGGCATTTACAATGCGGCGCACCATGGGACAAAAACAGCACAGATGCGTCACGCATCTGTGCCGTAAAAGCGGCGCATTGCTGGAGTTGCGTCGCAAGCACGACGCAGCTCCAGCAAGGGTTGGGGGCTCTATCTCCACAATGCTACATCAATCCTTACGCCTGCTTCAAGCAGGCGCAGAGTTTTGACGCAGCATGGGCCCAAAAGTGACTGAGTGAAATCTTGTAGATTTCACTCAGCCACTTTTGGGAGGCGTTCCTGCGCCGGAATGCCCCCCACCACAATGGAACGCCTCCTTCTGGGGCAGGGCTTTACAACGTGACGCATCTGGGAGATGCGTCACGTTGTAAATATCCTGCACCATGGTGCATCTTTTGCACCGCTGCTGCATCACAAAAGTGACGCAACAGCGGCGTAAAAGAGGTGCAAGGGGACTGTAAATCTGCCCCTTAGACATTAATGTATATATGGCATAATTAAGGAGAAGTATTTCTTTGGAGTGAACTCTCTGTTAGATAACTGCTTACTAGACGGCGATTCTTCTGATAAATTAAGAGCAACAGGAAAGGAAAAATCCTAAATCTAATAGGCAATGATGCAGTTTAATAAAGGAATTCATTATTTTCTGCACAACATAAAATGAAAACATAAAAATTAGGTCTATGCCAATCGTAGAATTCAATTAAGTGTTGAAGCATTCGTCACTGCCACTCACTGTAACACATGCTGCCTCAATCAGCTCTTCTAGTGTGGGTCCTTCCAAGTTTGCAGTCAGATGAATAATTGACATGCAAGGTATTTATCACATACGTGGCATTTTACCAAAGCAGTGGGAAGTTCTGTTGGCGGGCACATTTCAACCTCTAACCACAAGCACACTGTTTTGATTTAGCTTTCACTGACATCTCAGCCACAGTTTCACAATTCGACAGAAAACCTGAGGCAAATGATTTACTGAGACAAAACCACATTTGCAAAGAGTGCTATAAGCAGTGGGAAATAGAAGCACGACAAAGTGAGGTTCAATGTTATTTCTGCAACTACATTCACATTGCATTCAACGAAGCTGATTCAGTATTGTACTGATATCTCCATTGCCTTAAATGGTTAAACACTATATATAACTAATAATAATACAATTCTACAATTGCTAAGAACCGTAAATAACATATTTTACACCGCATTTTGCATCGGTCATTGGCTCCAAATATTGATTCAAATATCAGTGCCAATAAAAATACTACACACTCTGGGAGTGCACCCTGTTTAGCATAGGAATGGTACAGAAACATACACGTCCAGCATAAATTAGTGTGCATAGACACACTCTGGAGACTCCCAGGCATTGGGTGAGGGCTAGGCACTGACAACAAACATTCAATGCACGGAAGAATAAACGCATTTCAGCTTGTTAACGCCTGCTTTAAGAAAGTGTTAGTTTCTAACGCAAACCCTGGTCTGGCAATCTTAGCATATCAGACTTTGTGTCAACCCTATTGGTGTTTGTTCGGTTCCACCAAAATAATGCCCTAAAATGCCCCCTTGACGCAAAGTGATACAAAGCAGTGCAAAAGGATTTTTGTCCTGAGAAAATAGCTCTTTAACAACGCAAAATATATTTTGCTCTAGAAAGTAAATATTAGTTTTTGTTTGGATTGTTTTAAGTCACTTTGCGATTGCTCAAAGACTTAAGATTCTTGGCTAAAAGTTGTTTAACTCCATTGACTCCGTTCTACCACACATCAACATCATCAAAAAAGAACAATCAACTTAAGCTCTACTGCTTGTGGAGGAAAAACATACATGTTTGGCTCTGCAAAAAGTAATTAAGTTAGAGTTGGTCCTTAGCGAATTATTGCATGCATAGTTGCACAAAGAAGTTCCCAAATAGCATATAAGAAAAAACCCTGTTTATCATCTGGGTTCGTCACTGATTTCTCAACGAGAAGGAAATCAACTTTTACTGACTCTGCCAAGTACATATATGGTGCGTGGCCTTGGCATCAGAACCTTATTTCCTTCACTAACCACTTACAGACTTAGAGGGGCATAAAATTATGTGTGGCAAATACTAGTGCTACTAGTGTGCGTAGGAGGCAGACTTCTTTAAAGTCAGAGAGGCCCACAATAAAGGTGTAGTGAGAGACTGTATCAAAAGCAGCGGAGAGGTCAAGTAAGATAAGGGCTGTGGTTTCTCCTTGGTCCAGTATTGTGTGAATTTCGTCAGTGGCCACAATGAGTGCTGTTTTTTTTGGTTAGTCCATGAACCTGATTCGAAATGGTCGAGTCAGTCGTGGAATTTGAGGTGGTTAGTGAGTTTTTTTTTGCTTGCCTTCTCTATCACTTTCGCTGGGAATGGAAGCAAAGTGATGGGTTGGAAGTTGCTCAGCTTGCTGGGGTCAGCTGAGAGGTTTTTGACGAGAGGGTTGACTGCTGCATGGTTTCAGTCCTCTGGGAAGGTGGCAAGTTTGATGTGGTTGAGGATGTTGCTGATCAGCGGTCCAGCAATGTTGTAGATGTGCTGGGGGCAGTGACTGCCACATGGTGCAGGGATGCTTAGGGTGGCACCATAGGCCCCATAGCAGAGGGCAAGGGGGAAAGGGGGCCCTCCTAGGGGACCGCAAAGTCACTTTCTGCCTGCCTTTGCATGGCAGGTGGACGGCCTTGAAAGGGCAGGTTGACAGCGACATCATAATTAGGGCTCCCGGTTTTATGGTATTTATTTTTTGCCCATTTCCGTCTGTATTTATCCATATTTATTTTTCAAGCATTTTTTCTCTATTTATCTACATTTATTTTTGCCACAAGCAAAAGACGACGCTACAGCTAGTATTTTTCCACATTTATTTAAATTGACAATGCACACATGCGCTCAGGTGTTATTGGTCAACACTATACATTCATCTGATAACTTTGCCATTTGCAAAATGTCCCAAATATGCTTAAAAGTGCTATCACATGTCATTTGTCTCAGAGTCTTGCAGTTTCTGTCATCAGCAGAGTGCCACATCCTCTCCCCCATTGAACACCATACTGCCCCCCTGAGAGAAACTCACACTGCCTTCAGCTGCAACCCAATTGTGCCCCACCAGCGCTAAAGCTGTCCCTGGCCATCACTATGAGGATTGATGTTTTGTGTGTGCAGAAGAGAACAAGCATTTGCAATGCAATAGGTCTTGCATTTACACTAGTTTAAGCTATTGGCATTGTAAATGTCAATGCCTTTTATTTATCTGTTTTAAAAACCAAAACATAAATAAAAGGCATATAACTTATAAAGCAAACCCGGTCTCAGCTGGGTCAATGGGTTTACTCCTGTTTCTGTTTTCCTATGATGAAGAAGGCGCCATCAGCAGGAGGGAAAAACAAAACCTCCCTGCCAGTCAGACAAGGAGAGCAGTGTCTCGCAAGGGGAAAGAGTGGGACACAGTGGTAATAAAAAAAAGGCGGCCAGGAGGGAAGTTCCGGACCCGCTACGAACCCAGATACTGGACAGTGTGAAAGGAACCAAGGTGATGGTTCAGAAAGGAGGAGAAATGGTGGCTCAAAACATCTCCTGGTTCAAGTAGGTGTCTGAGCCCCCCGCTGGTGCAGAGACTGACAAGGCCCCGGACGAGTGGGGGATCACCCAAACTGAGCAAGAGGAGCACGTGGAAAGTCAACCGATATGACCACCGCCGGCCATGCCCTGGGAGGAGGCAGTCAGCGAGGACCCAGAGGTACCGTCGACATCCAAGGGATCCGGGTCCTCCCCAAGCACCAGGAGTGGAAACCCCAGATATAAACTGAGGAAAAATCCGCGGCTGAGCACCTGCCTGAGAGACTTTGCGTGCCAAGTGAGTAACTGGCAGAGAAGCCAAAGAAAAGTTAAGGACTGAGTTGGGATGGAATGTAATGAGTCAGCTGTCTAGGTGAACTCAGCTGGCCCACGCCGGAGATGTGACACCCACGCATTCATGCCGGAAGGGCGGAGCGCGCTAATAAATGGTTGGGCATGACTGCACGGGTTCAGTCCACGCCAACTGTTAATGTGTGTGTTGTGTCCTCTCTGCTGTGCGCAACAGTGGCCCAGTGACATATTTAGCAAGGTGCGGGGCACCCCCTCTGGGCATCCCACATAGGAGGCGGGAACTACGTTGTACAGTGAGGGGCAAGAAGCACATAACATAGCGCCACGAGAGAGTCGAGGCTGAGCTTAGATTTTTCTAGACAGAACTCGACGAGCGCAGCTCCAGCTCAAAAATGAATTTATTAGACTGGATAGTAAATACCCCTTTTAGGATTGGGTGCCACTTCGAGTAACTTCGTGTCAGCAGTGCAGAGAAACTGTTTGCAGCTTGTTCTTACCAAACATAATTAACAGTAACTGCAAGAGGTTATTGGAAGAGGAAAACCTGGCCTTCGGCTTGGGAACCAGCCAGGTTAAAAGGAATAAAAAATCAATTTAGGTTCCCCACCAGAACCTTAATAATGTGGCACACTATCACGTTGTGCAGGTTACAAGGTGCGCGATGCTGGAGCGGGAAGGTTACACACAAACCACAAAGCAGGGGCTGCTACATGGTCTGGGGTTTCTGACTCCTGATGCTGGGAAGGATATTGGTTTGGTTGGGTGCCTGGTCGTCTCAGCTCAATGGCACGGAGGAGGCTCGAGTGATCAACTAATGCTAAGACATTGGCACAATTTCTTTACACCAAGGGACTTTTACTGTGCTGAGAGGTGGGCCTCTGCTAAGCGGGTTCTCAGTTTTGGTTAGTCAATAAATGTACTATAGACATTACTGAAATCTATTGAGAGATTCTGAATTGTTCCCAAGGCACACGTGGGCTCTGCCCTGGGGCAGCATCTTTCAATTCCTTTACAAAAGGAAGCTTTCGTGCACTATAGGGATCAACCCAGATCGCTCCCCATTTTTTCCACCTTGTCCAGGAGAGCCTCTTAAGCCACCTTGCTGTTTCCTGCAGACAGGTCTAGCAGGGTAAGGACTTGAGGCTCTTCTGTGTCCATGGACAGCAGGTTGTTCCGTCTAACATCGGTCAGAGCGAAGGCTGTTCGGGGGCCCCTCCCCCCCCTGCACCGCTGGGGCTGCGGGGCCTGGGTTAACCTCTGGATGTCCCTTTTGCCTAAGTTCTCAATAGCTGCTCATGTGCAATGTGGCTTTTTTCAGATGGTGCTGGAGGCCACATACAGTCTTATTATCTATGATATTGATTGGGAAGGGGGGCTGGAAGTTTCTTTCTTTAGTGCATCTTTCGGTTTCTGTAGTGCATCTTCTCTGTCTTCAGTGCATCTTGTCTTATTTTAGTGCTTTCCCCTGCGCAGGTAATGTGGCTATGGTGAGGTTAAAGCCAACTGGCATTGTTCCCCAAACCAGGGAGCGTGCTTAAATCACATGCAGTTGAAACCTCACTCGGTGTCATTATCAGATAGCATTTGTTCAAAAAAGCCTCATTAACATGTAAATGGTCTTTCAAAGACCTGTGAAGTACTCGGGTGCGGCTGGCAGCTCTGTGTGTGCCCGGGCTGACACCTCTTAACCCTCTAAGGAGGGGGAGACACCAGACGGCAGCACAGCAAAATTTACTAGTATTTTCCCATTTTTATATATAAATACAGATAAAGGAAACTTGTTTTCCGTCTGTATTTATATGTAAAAATCCGTAAAAACGGAAAACCGGGAGCCCTAATCATAATCCAGATGGCAGAGCTGAGTCAGGCTCCACCGTCATTCTGTGATTATCATTCTGCCCAGCGCCCGACAGGTTCTGTGAGCCCTTCAGAAGGGGAGAAAAATCTACCTGCGGGTTTCCCTCTGACCACCAGTATTATAATATGGCTTTCGAATAGAAACCATAGATGTCTGTCAAAAGCCTACGGCTTGATGTCGGATGGCTTCCTCCCGACATCATAATCGGGCCCTAAGTTAATTCTTAAGGCCACGCAAAGTCCCTTATTGTAGCATTGATTCGCTTCAAAAATTTGGATTAATGCAATGCAGTGCAAATCGCTGTTTGACATTACTCTGCACAAGGTAGGCATTCCAAGAGCATTAAGGTAGGTGTTCCCACGAAACTCCCAAGGTTTTTTGCACATTCCCAGATTTACAAAACCTGGTTTCTTTGTGTGCTGCCTTGTGCAGCACACATATACAAAGGAAAAGCCTCTCAGGATTGGTTTAGTGCCGGAAGGTGCACTTTCCTGCACAAAAACAATCCTACCTACAAAACAGGCACCCTTGCACCATGGTGCAAGGGCGCTTGAGTTGGCACTAGGCTGTCAACACTGTAGGGCAGCAAGGGAAAAGGACAGGAATACACAGTATTGGATAAATAGGGTGCATTCCTGCCCTTTCCCTGTCATTCAGGGTAGCACATAATGGTGACTTGCTGTGCTGCCCTGCAGCATTAATACCATAAGTTTACCCTAGGGGTGGGTGTAACTGTCATAATTCTCTGTAGTGTAATTACCCAGAATTACCACTAAATTACTCGTAATTATGCATATGTTGCAAAGTGATCCTGTGCCCCCCATTTTTTCGCTGACTGGTTCAGGTGGTAACTGACTCTGACTGACTGGCGGGTGTTGATGGGCTTGCCTTTGGGGCACCTTGCGGCTGCCATTAAGTAGGTCAAGGGAGGGGGCAAGAGCATTGGGTGGTAGCAGGACTAGAAGGAGTGGGAAGTAGAGGTGAGAAGGCGATGCAAGAGGAGCAAGTAAGGAGACGGGGAAGAGGGAGGAGGGAAAAAGAGAGACAGGGCTGCCAGAGATGTTCAGTTGGCTTTAGACCACTGTGCTGTGTTGGTAGAGCTTTGTATCTGCAGTAGCAGCCCAGCTAGGTCTGGGTGTGGCTTACAGTTGTGTGAGCTCCCCCCTCTAGAGGCATCATGCCCCACATGCTGCACACCTAACCCAGCACCTACCTAACATTACAAGAAAATAAGGGTGATCGACTAGTGACCAGCAGCTGGTTCACACTCAGTCAAATCATAAAGCCCATTAACAATCAACTCATCCCAACACATCCCAATACAACCTTTGATAACTAGTACAGCAACACTCAACTATATGCAGCAAATTAGCCTCTAAACCGCTAGTGTTCATGCTCCACCGAAGAAAGGCAATCTAGGGGACAACTGTGCTCAGGCCCTGCCAGCCTGAACACAAGTAGTCTACTTAATGGTATGCGGAGGGTTTATACCAAAGCGGCTGTAGTCCCTTCACCCAGAGACAATACAATTTAAATATAACATTGGGAAATTCTCAATTCATTAAATCATTACATCATCATTAAGACCAGAAAAGGTATATCAAAGGCACCGCTATGGAGAAACACCTACAAAATGATGTCAGGAAAATCCCGTAAACCACCGGCCTACAAATCCCGGAAGTTTCATTGCCGAAGGACATGAAAAAATCCACTAATCACACTATAACTTCAAATGAAAGTTTAGAAACAGCGTCTTCCCCAAAGTCAATAGTGTCCGATTTTGGGAAAATAAAGTCACCAAACAAATTCTCCTTTCTATAAGATCCTATGTCTGTAAATTATGCCACACTGGAGGAAGCACCTGGATTTCCTTGTTCCATAACTCCACCTAAACCAGTTAAAGATTCTGAACCTCACTCACCCTGTTCTCCAAAGCAACCAATCCTAAGGATGGTACCTAATGCAAGCTCACCACTGCAGTGGATACTCCATACAGTTTGTATCATGGGAAAGACCCTTTCGCCAGTGTGTAATTCCAACTGGTAAATTTTACAGGTAGCTGCACAGGACTGTCAGTCAAGCAGCCCCCAATCCACCCCCAAAAAAATTGCAGCTGATAGTTCATTTCTAGAAAGCGAACGCAATGCTAGTCTGGATACTCGACCTAGCAATGATGGGAGGGACATAGGATAGGACTGTTCATGGCCTCGTTCGATCTCAATCTTAAGCAATACAGATCTTATGCAGGTCCTGGAAGTCAAAACATTATACTTATATTACAACCAGCCCCCGGAGTCCCCCTCATGCTCAGGTACAACCACAATTCCTGGGGAAAAGCAACTAACTATGGTACAGAAGAACAGAGCAGTTCTAACACAATACCTTCTGACAGTAAAAAACAATGCCAATCAACAAGACTAAAAATGTTGCCAGAAACCCATCTTGGAAGAGCATACCAAAGGTTCATTCAAACCTAAGATTAGCTTTAAACTCACTCCAAGGTCATCATGAAAGGGGGAAAAGTGCTCCCTTAAATAGACACCAAAGCTCCCTGTCCCGCCACATGATTTCATCAACAATGAGGAGCGAGCTCCCAGTGCCCATAGGCAAACAAACACAAGATGCTCCATAAGGTGGGAAGTTCTACAACCACACTGCAAACATCAATCTAAGTCTTAAATTTCCAGTCGGAGAAACTAGATGTACAGCTGACCGCTGCCTCTAATGCATTAACCTAAAGCTGAAATCGTCAAATCCTTAAGTTTAAGGCTATAGGCCATCTTTTCACCATTGCAGACAAAATACACATGTGGTCTGAATTGACAAATTGTCCTTGCTCCCAGAAGTGTTAACAAGTATTTTGACTACAGAAAGCATAGCCATAAGAAGTGATCCAATATATCACAAATCATAAAATAACGAGGAGCTTAAAACAGGAAACTTCAAGTGTGATTTCAGAATCTCTGGAAGGGTAAAATGAATGGTCAAAAACTGTAAATATAGAAGATCCAATGGGAGCAAAGTCAACCCCAAAAAACCAGGTGCAAATTCACATCATGATCAGAAAAAGCCTCTTATACCTCAAATTAACCAAAAGGTAGCGGAAAAACGGTAGGAAGGTGAGATATAAAAATCAACAGTCCAAGTAAGAAGCTCTAAATGAATTTACTCCATATTTAAGAAAAATACCATATCGGAAGTGGCAGTTTCCCCACTAACGCATCCATCTGTCATCTGGATGATAGAAGCTATTCGGACACTGCTTCAGCAATTCCCCTGACAAAAGGCCCCAGCGAAATGACAATGCTAAGAGCCAAGCAAATAGAAAGGACATAACCAAAACAGCAAATAATAGCAACAACAGCTTTGGATCAACTTAATCACAGGTCCTAGTAACATGTTGTAAAGAAGAGCTCTGATCACTGCAGGTAAGTTAACTTCTTTAGTTAAGGCGGAGAGTAGATAAGAGCGGACTCCTGCCAGCTGTTCAGGAAACAACTGACCAGCAGGAAAACGTTCAGCTTCAAACAATAACTTAGAATTCTCCATAACAGCAAGTTCTAGACAGACTGGACTGCACAATAAGTACAACACATCTTCCGCCTTTCCACCCACCAAAAAAAACTAAACCAAAACAACATAAAGCACACAAAACAAAACCAGCTCATCTTGCAAAATCTTTAAGAACTCCTGATGGTTCTAGAAATGCAAGTACCCTCAGAACCAAAATTTGAAACCATTATTTGTGAACTTCCCAAACCATCCGAAACCACAGGCCTGGCCTCCAAAGAGCCTGCACCACACGCTGCAGTAGTCTCAAACCCAACTGGAGTATCAGCACCCTCGGATTCTTGGGCCAAAAAATATCCACTGCCAAGGGAAAACTCTTCTTCGGAAATTCAACCACCCTTCTGGTACAGAGCTACCTGTCGGAGGTTCCATCTTTCGCCATTGTCCACAATTACAGAGTGATCAAAAACCTTCCTGACTCTGTATGGTCCCTTAAACTTAGACAATTCTACCACTCTAATTCTTACCAATTCTCCCACTCCTGACCATTACCAAATATCCCACTCTGACAATCTAACAAGTATAAGAACTCTTCTGAAATCCACCCAAAATCTCAATTTCCCATCTGCCTTCTTCGTGATCACCACAGCAGACACCCAAGATTACACCTCCATGGGTTCAATCACCCCTGACTAAAGCATTTCCTTTATAAGAATTTTGAAATCTTCCCTCACTACAATGGGCACTCTTCTGACTTTATGTTGGACAGGTTAGGCATCTTTCTTCACAAGGATGCAATGTACATAACACTTAGGTTGTCCTAATTCTTCTCTAAAAACAACCTCTGCCTGTCTCAACCATAACTTGTGTGGGTGTTCTGGGCTTTACAATAATCTGCAGGTCATACTGATGCAGCCACCCCAGGATGGGGGGGTCCCTGCTCTGCCACATAAACTTTACCAAAGATCTCTCTACCGGAAAACTTGATGGTTGCTTCAAAGTACCCCACTATATCAATGGATTCTCCCTAGTATCCACCTGGAGAAATATCCTTGGGCAATAAACTGTTTCTACCCCACACCTTCTCAAATAAACTCTTGAGAAATATGGTATTTTATACCCAGTGTCTATCATTAAACAAAGTTCAAGCCCATCCACTACAAACAACGCTTTGGGTCCATTCTTCTTTCTATTATCCTCATCTTGCACTTCCTCATCACCAACACTAAGAATCCTGTCAATGTGTCCACTGTGCTCTCCTTCAACTCCTTGCACACAGGCTACCATGTAGTGGGGCTCACTTCTGCATACCCTGACATACTGACCAACACGTCCACATTTCAAACACTCCTGTTTGGCTGCCAAACAACATTTTGAATCAGAGAAATGAGCAATACTCCTAAACATATTTCAAGACCTAAGATGGTGTGAACTGATTTCTTTAAGAACTTTCCCTTGCTTTTAACTGCTGCTATTACACCCATGTCATCTTCACAGTGGTTATTTCCATCATAGCACCACATTCTGAAACTTCAGCTACGTCAAGGCTATGGTTTATTTTCTCTAATCCTCTCATACAACCCTCAGATTGTTCCACTACCTTAGGTAATTCAATTGTCACCTTCAAGGACGTTTTTTTTGCTGCCCAAAGACTTTCTTGTATTTTTTTTATTGCTACATTGGACAATTATCTGATCACTTATAAGTTCAAATGTCATCAAACCAAACTTACATGTAATAGACTGTTCTCTCAGCCTTGCCATAAACTCATCTATTCACTCATGTTATTTTTGATGTTGTGTATAGAATTTATACCTATTCATGACGAGGTTCTCTTCTTTGGCATATCTAGCTTCTATTCTTCAAATTGCCTCTTTGTATTTGTCAAGCATAGGTTGTCCATTGGCTTGTAAAGCTTCAGGTAAGTATCTAAAAACGTGTTGGCCTTCCTTTCCTAAAGTACTGAGCAAAAGCGCTTTTCTTCTCTTAGCACTAAAGTCTTGACCATCAAGTGCATCCAAATAATTCTCAAACATGAGAATCCAATCCTCCCACGGTATGCTGGGAGTACCTGCTTGCAGTAGGAAGTTTGGAGGCAATACTACTGAAATTTGTGCAGAAGCCATCCCCTTTCCTTTAAGGTGAATTGTCAAAGAAGAACAACCCCAGTTGCATGCGCATGATGAGAGGGTAAATGTTCAAAAAAGTCACAAATCTACAGCTGAGGCATGTCCTGAAGAAGAAAGTATCTGGAAGTGATATACCATAGATGTGAATATCACAGATGAAACTGCAGTTTGGGATCAACTTTGGAAGGAGGCAGATAACTGAGAGAGCATATGCTGAGTGCTTCGTGTCCCAACTTCACCCCTTGCATCGGGTGCCTCGTACCAACAATGCGAATCTCCAAGATGGGGGAAAAATTCTTACTTGAGATGTATGTCTGCGAGGCTTGCCCGCTACAGAGTAAATCCCTGAATAAAGATTGCGGAGACATATTACGTGGGAAGTATGCTCCTTGCTTCATCCTTCAAGAGTTTTGTGTCCGTGGAAACCCCTCGTGAAGACATGCCGCGAAGCACTGACTGAAGAGGTGATGCCGATTGCACACGTCACGCTGTGCTGCTAGGTTCATTAATCGGGAAAAACCAGGAATGAAGAACTCAATCCAAAACTTGCCTGCAAGAATGCGAATGCTGTCCACTCTTATCTGCGCTGTGGCCCAATTGCCCGAGTTGATGGATCAAAGCCTTCAAAGAAATGCGGAACGACACCTCTCCACTTCACGCTTTCCTATCCCAACCTCATCGCCAAAATACTGTTGTAAAGAAGATCTTCAGACACTGCAGGTAAGATTACTTAGATAGGAGCAGACTCCTCCCAGCTGGTTATGAAACAACTGACCAGCAGAACGTTCCACTTAAAAAAATAAATTAGAATTGTCCATAACAGCAAGTTCCAGAAAGACTGGACCGCACAATAAGTACAACATAACACGAGCCACTTACTCTGGGTCAAATGCATCATTGGCTAGGGGTGCAAAAGAGAAGGACAAATTAGCTGAATGCCGCACTAATCAGGGTGATAAGCGAGGAAACAGCTCACCAAATCAAGACCCAAGTTTAAAGAATCTCCCCATCCAACCAGTGGGATTAGTCATTTGCCCCCTCAAACAGGAGAAAACACGCACCAGGGGAACAAAATAATTTAAGCATACGTGCATCAAAACCACATTAAATGTAATTCGACAGAAATAGTTATGATAAAATCATTTCACTAAACCCCCAGTACATACCAAGCCCTCCAAAAGGTGTCCACCTTGATGGGATAACAGTTCCATTAAAAATGAGCAATAACAATAACAGCACAAAAAATCAAAGTGGCCCAACTCTTCTGCCTACAAGAACCTTACATTAAAACTGAGGGTAGACATAACAAATTTGCACTTAAATCAGAATATACCACCCAAGGTCAACAGGATGTCCTCAATAGAGAAAATATCTTACGGGTACTTGGAGAGATCCTCAAACTGAAAGATATAACCTCAAGCGACATATTAGCAGTAGAATGCCTGGCATCGGATAATCACCTACAATCCAAACCCACACTAAAATCCTGGTGAGCCAACGAAATTGTAGAAACACTTCTCCGCTGCGTTAAGGTCTTTGAAACGTGGGTAATTACGTAAAAAACAAATATTAGTCTCAGAGGTACCCATTTCCATTCCTACAAAAACGAGCCGCAGCCTTCCACAGCAACAACCGCTCAATCGGTACTGAGGGGCGCAAGAAGCACCTCCATTGACCAAACTGAATACCCAAGTCCTAAGAACGTGCCCATCAATCAAACTGGTTCCTAATGGGACTAGATCGCCACAGCCCCAAATACACAGCTCTACACATGAATCCCTCACGTGAAAGTATGGTTCAGTGCTTTCTTTCTTGGAATATAGCAGAGGTGAAATTGCTGCTTCAAGATGGTCCTCTTCTGAAAAACTTGGCAAACATAGACATAATTGCACTCCAAGAAATCTTTTCAGTAGCGGATCTTCCAGTAGGAGGTTTTACACAGTACCAAACCAGAGCCACTGAATCCGACCACTACGGAAAACCTAAAGGGGGACTTGAAGTGTATGTTTAGCTTAGTCAAAATATCATCAGAGAAGAACTACCCCATGTAGACCCTGGCCTCCAAGTTATTAAACTTAGCAACAAATATATGAGCAACTGCCTTCCTGATTGCAAAATTTCACCTCTGCTTCATAGATTTTAAAGCAGCTTTTGACTGTAAATAGGGAGTTAGTGTGTAACAAGCTGAAGACTTGGGTCCTATCCAACCCCCTGCTAAGAGCAATCCGCTCACTGTACTCCGACACCTGGATCTAAATAAAAATTGGAGATGGTACAGTCATATCCAGGAAGATTCCAACTAACCAAGGTTTAATATCTTCGTGGCAGACCTTTCACCAGCTTTGGATCAGGAAAATTCACACCCCCATTGACTGGTTCCCTTTTGCTTTACCCATCTATGATGTACTGAGGTCACCATCCTATTTAGTTTAACCAAAGTATGCGTACAGAAATCACTGAATGTCCTTGGACACTACGCTAGAATAAACTACCTGGAGGTAAACTACCAAAACCAAAACAATGCCACGGACTGTAATCAACTAGGACACGCTGCCTCAATGGTTCTAAATGACGTCCACCTGGAGATAGTAACCAACTATAAATATCTGGGGCTATAGCTCGATACAAGAGGAATCTTCATGCAGCAAAAACAATACATTGAGAAAAAAGAGATTGCATTAATCCACACCTTTATCATCTTGGCAAAAAAAAATCTGGATTGGCAATCATTTCAACCACTCTTAACAGTCATCTCTATCAAGTTATTACCAACTATCACTTATGTGAGAGGGCTGGATGGCGCAATAGTGGATACAATGCAAATCAATACTTTCAGGCTAGCCTTTAACTTGCCCCAGAGTTTATCTCCAAATCAAATTTGCCTTGAATTTGGATATAAAGCAAGACTTAGGCAGAAGAGCAACATCGATAAAAAAAACGGGTACAAAATTAGTCGAGTACAAGTCCCAACAAATAGTTCATTATTTTCAGCTCTTCAAAATGACCAGCATTCGGAACACCATAAAGAGCTGAACGCTTCTATTAAACAATTGTGTCTAACAAAATTATGGGCTGCAAGTGAACCACAAGATGCCCTCAAAAACGCAACCAATAGGGCTACAAAACTACAATCTTGACTTGAAGACAAAATCAAATTAATTTCCCTCTCACATGCATGGATGGCAATCAAACACTCATGGTGTCCGCAGCACCCTGCCTGGCAATTCCGTTTCCAGCACGCATCAAACGCAGCCTGACGATTCTGCGCATAGGCAACATCCTGTCTCAAGCAAACAAAGCAGTTTGGAAATACGGTGGTCCGAAATCATGCAGGTTCTGAAAAGAGAAAGAAGAGGAGGTCATTCACTTGATATGCATCCGTCTCAAGCTGCTTAGCCTTTGCTTGCAACTACTTAAGAGAGCTTTAATGACAGAGGCATCGATACGTGCAGGAAATATATAATAGCCTGCCTCTACTCTGGGGACCCGCAGCTAAACTGCAAATGTGTCCGATTTTTGGTAGTGGCCCTTACTGAGAGAAGCCTGGGGTCACTAAAAATCCACAAACTTGGTCTGGGTTGTATTTAAGGCAGAAAGAAGTTCATAGTGCTCTGGCGTACCTGCATAAACATTATTCCTGTTTTAAACAATCCAATTTGGTCTAAGACACTCTGTACCATTAATAGCTAATATTCAGGAAAATAGACACTGGAATTCTCTGGGATACTTAATGCCACGATTGCCTACAACAGAGTCTCTGTTAACACATTTTAATCTCACTGTCAGTTTTATTTGTAAATATTTAAATTCGCACCAATCTGAGAAGGGTACAAATATCTCACCATTTCCTATTAACTCTCCATTCATTTAAGAAATGCGGTAGCAGGGAGCACGTACATCTCAGAATTAAACGTATTTTGGCACCTTTCTCTAGATGTACCATTTTAAGTCTGTCAACTTGCACAAATTTGGTACTAATTTTACTTTATTAATTCATGTAAATATTTATGGTAGCAGGAAATAAGTGTAATGACCTGTTGAACTTCCTCCCTGGATGCGCTATTTTATGACATTATAAATGGTTATGTATTATAGTTTCAAGCTGCGAAATTGTTATGGTTTTAATGAACTGAAACAATAAACTTGAACTTTGAACATTCCAGACAACAGACAAAAATGGCTGCCTGGTCATCTAGATTGACAAAAGGAGAAATAACATCAGGCTAATGAGTACTCCACACCTGTCCTATTAATAAGATGTCTCAGCTCTGCCCAGACAAGAAAAAAGATATCACAGCCAAACCACACCAAATAGCCCATTTCCAGTACGAATGTACAAAACGCTGCTTGTGAAAGGTTACAAGGCTTTCCAAATGCTAGTAATGCTTCAGCAATGCACCCCAAGAGACATCCCACAGGTATATAAACAAAGGAAAATGCCCCAAATATCTCAATTAAATGAACTAAAATACATGAACATAGTCAAAAAATAATTAGTAACATAAAAGTAATAAAGTTCAATATAGTGATGCACCATAAGAGCATTTTAGGAGGCTGCAGCCAACACAGAGGCAAGAAAACCTGATGGACCTAAAGGATATATATGTTTATTCGCAGTGACCCTACTTTATCACTCTATTGTGCTGCATTACCATTTTCTATACACATTTTAGCATTTGATATATATTTCTAATGCAAATGCATTCATATATTTGAGATATTATTAAAATGCTGTTTATTAACGGAAGGGGTGATCTTTCTGGTTGCAGACTGGGTAAAATTCAAAATACTGAATTTCGATGGTCTGCTCGATCATGGGGGTGGTGGATTGTGGGAGATTCTTCGAGCTTCTCTTCTGTTTCTCTCTGCTGTGTGTATATAAACAATCTGGCATCAATAATACACCTGGTCCTAAAGCTTCAAAGGATCCAGAATATGGCCGCCAAATTGGCCTTGTCTCGACCGCGGTCTGCCTCTTCATCGGCAGCCCTGGCCGATTTGCATTGGCTCCCAGTCCAGCAGAGAATCGCATTTAAAGCTCTATGCCTTGTTTTTAGGGCCCTGTATGGACTGGGACCAATACCTCTTCAGAACCTCTTTTTCTGGTATCAGGCAGCCAGACCTTTGAGATCGTCTTCGGCGTTCTTGGTAAAAGTCCCTAAAATAAACAGAGTGAGAATGGGTGGTCGTGCCTTTAGTTTTGCGGCCGCCAAGCTGTGGAATACCCTTCCTCTAGCACTGAGGAGTTGCCCTGATTTGCCTATTTTTAAAAAGAACCTTAAGACTTACTTGTTCCCCAGAGTAATGTAGCCTAGGTAACAGATGTATGGATAGGTCTCAGCGCCAGGATACCCTTTGGGTGACAGCCGCGCTCAATAAGAAATAAATACATACATACATACACCTGACTTGGATATTATATTATATACTGTTTTCTTGAAAATGACAATTCATACTCTTTTGACAAAAAAAATTATTACTAAAAACTTTACTGCCCATTCATGTTTACCAGAAGAGTCAAGCAAGGTAGCTTAGGAGGCAAACTTTCTATCGCAGAGAAACCGGAGTCCTGGTTATGCCCTTTCATCTTTGATAGTGCTAGATTGCGTGTAGAAGTGGCAGAACTCTGGAATTGTGAAATTCTAATAGCTTAATCTATAAATTGCTCAGTCACTGAATACATTTGTATGAAGATTTTCAACCCTTTCTCACAGAGCAGCAACATAAATTGCATATTTACAAGGGGATTGCACCACCGGACCGTTACTTTTTTCCGACGTTCTGGTGGTGGAATACCCTGCTCCATATTTCAAAAGTGGTGTTAAGTGACTTTGCGTGGCTTGACGCCACTTTGTAAATATAGTACCCTTTCACACAGATATCTGCAGGAAAGGGCGTGCAATGAGTGTTACTGTGGGCGTTCCCCTGCAACACCCATTGCTTTTTCTGCTGCCACGGGTTTACAAGGATGTGGAAATCTGAGCCAGCGCAAAAAACTAATGCCATTCAAAAACAGGCCTTAAATTGGCTCAACGAGGAGAAATATTTTTACTTCTGCTCTTTTTTGATCTTTCTATGTGTGCTGCATTCAGCAGCACACATGGAAAGAGCAAATCATCTTTAGGTGCTCGTTCCTGTACATGAACAATCATTCCCTGCAACACAAACACTCTTACACCATAGTGTATGGGTGCCTGCTTTGCAGGGAGGATTCACTGCAATGCAGACACCCTTGCACTATGGTGCAAGGGCATCTGTGCTGCAGGAAATCATCCCTGCAACACAGACAACCTTACACTATGGAACAAGAGTGTCTGTGTTTTCACTAGGCATCTATTTGTAGCACAAGCAGGGGGCCTGTATTTTTAAAAATACAGTGGATCCCAGCATTGTTTAAATGATGCAGCACAGTGCTGCAAAATTGCTTGCAAGACCATCTGCACCATATCCTAGTAAATATGCCCCTTAGTGCGCTGTGTTGTTTTAAAGTGAAAGAGAGGAGGAATAGCGCCATATCTACTAAGATATGCTGCTGTTATTCTCTCTTACTCCAGTGGCTCATTTTAGGCTGCCTTGTGCCAACTCCTCATACACGCACACAAAGCACTACACAACACCGGACCTACTTACCTCAACAACCGACTCAGCTTCCACACCCCCACCCGAAGCCTCCGCTCAGCCAACCTCGCCCTCGCCACAGTCCCTCGTATCCAGAAAACCGCCGCCGGCGGCAGATCCTTCTCCTACCTCGCCCCCAAGACCTGGAACACTCTCCCTACCAGCCTACGACAGACCCAGGACCTGCTGGCCTTCAGAAGATTCCTCAAGACCTGGCTCTTCGATCAGTAGCGCCCCCCCTCCCCCCAGCGCCTTGAGACCCTCACGGGTATGTAGCGCGCTTTAGAAATGCAGTGATTGATTGATTGAATGCAGACATCATTGCACCATAATCAAGCATACGTTTCATACTGGAAGGGTACCATTCCAGTGCAAAATACAATGCTCATATATAATTTCAAAGTTTCCCCACTTAGTATGTGTGCTCTACAGTGTAGCAGACATGCAATGATGGAAATCTTTTTATAAAGAAAACTTTTCTAAAAATTATGCCTGTTTTGGACAGATTTGGTGTTAATGAGACTTTACTTAATTTGCGACTGTTGGAAATGTGTTTTCTGCATCACTTAGAGAAACAATATATTATTATCTGTATAGAGCTTGGGAGGTTACTCTTCTTTCAACCATATCAAGCAACAATAGAAAGGAAAACCAAGTGCCATTTTATTGCCCACGAATGAAATCCATTATAACCCTTTCGTAAAAACAGACTCCTGTTTTGCACCAAGCACAATGTCTTCTATTGGCAACCTGGTTGCCTGTTGGGGCCAAATACAGCACATTCCCTTTAGTTGATCTTGGAATTGTGGAGTATTTCTGACTTTTATAAGACTGGCTCAAATTCAAAGTCACACCAAGAACCTGAAAGCTTGAAAAGACAGAATAAGGACATTAAACTATTTTATGTATTTCAGAAGTGATTTTTGGAGATGAAGTTGGACAGACACCAACAAAAATCAAGATGTGTGGTGAATCTTATATGTACCAGAATACTTCTGTATCCAAGTACATTTGAGGACATCAACTAGAACTGGGAACATATTGAAATACAAAGGTTCAATCATATTTAGGTTGACACATTGTCTGCAAGGTTAGTTGTTCACCATCTTTGCGTAACAGTCGAGTTTGTAGAAAAGTATTTTAGATCATGTGAGGAAGATATGGTTTTAAAACCAAAAATAAAATGAAAATGCACTTTTAAATTAAAAAAATGCAAATGCATGGAATCAATACCTATTGCTGAACACGATAGAGAGGAAAAGTTTAGTGACTATTAAGTAGGAGTGGGTGACTCACTTGGGGCCCGTTATCTCAGAATTACCTGCGCAAATGGTATAATTTACAAATGCTTATTTGTATTTGTAATTCAGAAAAATAAATCTGAATTTGCACTTGTATATGGATTTTCTCACGCAATTGTGGTGAAGGTGAATGTACAACATTTCAATAGAACTAAAGTGTCTCACAAAGCTGACTGTAAGTTTCCGGCAGTCTTAACTTAAGTGGTGTTTGTTTTCTCTCTCACCTTTGCTCCTTTTCCCCTGGGGTAGAACACATTCACTGCAACTGACACACTCACCGCATGTAATTACAATCAAATGGGGTCAGATCTCTCTGAAGTGGATTGATCAGTGTCTTGGATTCTCGAAGTACCCTTGAGTATAACACTCTGCATATGAAGAATAAAGTACTGTGTGGGTCATCTAATTTTCTTTTTGAGTCCCTCAAAATTAGTGGCAGAAAGAACTTAGAAATGATATGGTTGCTGCAATTTATTTCCAAGTAAGAATACATGATTTATACATTTCTTGAGTGATTTTAAAATAATCCAAATAGTAATTTCTGAAAGACAAGAACAACTTGAATATAAATGTTTCATTCATTACTTCTTGTACTAAGATGGGATTGAGAGTTCAAGAGCCCAATATAAAGTTTTGTGGACAGGGCACTCCATCACAAATGGTGTTGAGTACACTGCCCTTTCCTATTTAGAGGTGGACAGATGTAAACATTTCCATCAATCGAGTCCCTATTGAGTCAGTTGATGGACATCTTCCTCCATTGACCTGATGCAGTAGGGGCCATCGGAAGAAGGAAATTACTCCTACTTAGGGAGGATGTTGCAATGCGGAAAACCTGGCGGTAAGGGACAGAATTTTTTTAAAAAGTATCCTAACACCTTGGGAGAGAACTCCCAGGGTGTTGGGGCCCTTTGTTTTTCAAAAGCAAACTTGAGTTTGTCTCAGAAAAGCAAAATAAATAAAGAAGTTAGACGAATGGTTGTTAAAATTGATGGGAGTTGTCACACTTTTTGTACACTCAATGGGGCAGCCATGATGGCCGGTATTTTATCAGGCTGGCTGAGGTAATGTTTGCCATCCTATCAGACAGACTACCATCCTGTCTTCTGTAGTTTGTCACAAATAACTGGAATGAAGGCTAGAGGGGATCTTAGTTTTTTACTACAACTCTCAGACCAGAGAGAAGCTCTCGTAGTATTTTATGCAGGGTAGGAACCCACAGGAACTTTAAGGTGTGGGTAAATGTATCAGATGTAATGAGAGTATTAAAAGAGTTAAAAATAACTCTTGATGGACTAAGTCAAAACTTTATTGTGTGTCCTCAAGGAGACCCTATAGGGAGGTGTGTCGAATTCATCAGGACCAAAAAGTGCGGTGAAAAGAAATATCTTTAAAAAAAATCTTTAAAAAAAATAAAATAATACAATTAGTGTCCTATATAGACTGTGGATATGTTCAGCACTGACATCACTCACAGCCGTTGGGTGTTTTGTCCCCACCAGTAACTTGTATACAGCTAAACAACAGGGCCTTCCCTGTTCTTAATCTGTCTGAGAACTTTTAAGTTGATGCAGAACACCTGACGTTGACCCCCCAAGCCTTGTAGAACCACAAATCAATTCTGCTTAATTTAACATGTCTGATCACATTTGAGCAGATGTGGGTGAGACCAAAAGAGGTTTTGAGAAATTAACAAACATTTTTCAGACTCTGAATAATTGTAACAGGATGAGAGGTGTTGGCTTACTAAATTAAGACGCAAATATTATCATCACATTTGTAGCATCCTCATCTCATAATGTGGCATGTATCTCTTCTCAACCTCAAGGCACGATCTAGCAAATGTACATCATCCATTTTTTCCCTCTCAAACCATCTCCAATCTTGTTGGCACCTCCTAAGGTACGGGACTCTCAAGACCCATTCTCCACTTTCAATATGATATGCCTCACTGCATACAATATTCCATTCTTCCACCTCTCATTTCCAATTCCTTAGGCTTGCCACAGCCATTTTCATAAACCACATGATCAATCTTCTGAGATGCCATCTAATTGGTCTCAGGATGATAAACCAGCTACCTGCAATGTTTTCCCAGATGTTGGCTGATATATACCCCATTTCTCCCAATATCAGAGATACTTTATTGTCGATGTGGAGTAGCAATCTCACTGAAATACCTTAATCATAAGGAAAACATTATTCTAATGGTAAAATACTTTTATGACCTCCTCCAAAATATATTAAACCAGGATATGTGGGACAAACTGGGTGAGATCATCTATAGTGCTAAAGCCTTCTAGACCTTGCCACTACATGCACACACTCTAAACATCCATGGATCAACTTATCAATCACATAATTCATTCCAGACCTCTAATATTCTACTTACATCTCTGTTTAGTTTGAGCAGTGCCTGTTTGTGCAACAAACTCATAAATTCCTCTGCAGCACCAGTGGGTGCTTACTTTTTTATCTCTTAACTATAGTTCACCAGTTGAGGCATAACACATAGAAAGAGGAATTTGCCTCTCAGGATTGTTTTTGTGCACGAAGGTATCCCTTCTTGAACAAAAACAATCCTGTCTGCAGTCCAGGCATGGAACAAGGGTGCCTGCGTTGGTCCTAGGTAGCCGAAAATGCGCCAGTGCGGTAGGGACAGGAATGTTTTGTATTCTATTAAATACAGTGCATTCCTGCACTTTCCCTGTAAAGCAACACAGCGCATCAAGGTGACTTGGTGCATCGCGTTACTTAGCCATAAATATGACCCCAAGGGTACATGCTCCTGGTCAACTTTTATGTGAAAAATCATCCACTACAGAGACTTTCTTGATGACCCGATGTTGAAGGCAAGAAGGGTCTATTTACTGAGCTTTGTCAGATAATAAATCCTAAACTTATCTTCTTACATTATCTTTCCATATACCTAATAGGTGGTAATCCTCTTTTTGAAATATGTTGTCACTGTAAATAGTGGGGCTTAGCAAAAATGAACTGGCCAAATTAGGTGAGAACTATGTGACAAAAGAGTATGCTAGCATATTCAATACTATACAGAATGTACTGCTACAGTCTTTTGGCAAACATTTCTTAAAATAAATGCATATGGCAAACTGTCAGATTGTCAGATAGAAAACAGCACTTGTAGTAAACGAATTACATAACAATATGCATCACCATATTCTTGAACTATACAAGGTTTTCAAAAGAGTAGTGATATAGCAGTCCTAGAGAATTGGATCAAATGCATGGAAGAACCATTGCTTAACCTGAAATGGCAACAAATATTGAAATTTCTACACAAGGATGTTACTTATTCTACTTTCAAAAATGATTTACAGGGGGCGTGGCTTAGCGCCCGGCGCAGACGGCGGCTCTGATGTGAGCGCTCCGTGCCGAGCGGGAGATTCGTCCGTCATTTCTTCATGTAGCCGTATTACGGGAGAAGAATCTTGGACCGGAGCATGAGGGACGTGTGCTAGCGCTGTTTCAAGGCGCATTTTGGCATTTTCCCCGCATTTCCAGTAAGCTGCAGTGCGGACGCGGCTCCCTTACGGCCGTGACCGCCATTTTGTTTACTCTTCGCGCGTCTGACGCGCTGTTCCCTCTCGAGCCTACTGACTTTATGGGATGTCTTTCACCTCCGAATTCGCTCATGGTGAGCTAATTTCGTTCTCCTTCCGCTTTGACTGCCCTTAATTTGCCCGTTTTTGCTTCTATGAGCCTTATTTATAAATAATGCAAATTCGGTGGCCATTTTGTATTTCGTGAGCTTTCCCCTCACACTGCTCACCTACGGGAGGACTCTGTGTTTCCCCACTATCAGGCCTCACTTACCTCTTCTGTTCCTCCCTGGTTTGAGGATTACTTCGCTTCTTTAATTTTTATTTTTTTTTGCGCCAATTGCGCATTTGCTTCAACGGACATTCGCTTCAGTAATTCTTCACCTACCTGAATGCTGTGCTTCTCCTACTGGACTTCAAATTCTCTAAAATATGTCCCTTTTTTACCTTTCGCCATTATGGTCATCCTGCGCTTTGTTTTCTGACATGATGGCTTTTTTATATAGGTGTATGGCCTTTCATTTGTGACTGTATGTGGCTCATGGACACTACTATTTGCATTTGAAGCACACAATACCCAGGCTGCTGGACTTTCCTCTGCTTTTTATTCAGTGGTGGTCCCCATCACATGGAAAGAGGTACAATTGGTTGTGTTTCTAAACCTCCACGGCGCATTTTCATCAAAAACTCGAAAGTCTTCTCTGCATTGGCGCGCTTGGAAGCTTCCCAGGACGTTGCTATTCAAATGTCGCAGTCCAGTGCGGTACGCCCTGTTCAACCTTCAGGGAAAATCACAACAAAGCGTCTTAAAAAGGACCCTCCATCACCGACGGGCTACACCTCAGCTGTATCCATGGAGCTATTGTTGGAGGAGATACGCGCTCTACGACCTTTCATGGAGGAAACTAATTCCAAGTTGCAGGTCCTAACTGACAATTGGTCACAGATGGATACAAGAGTGACGACTGTGGAGCGCACTATTTCTTCCCTCCAAGAATCATCCTCCAAGGTGACGCACATGCAGTCGCAGATTTCCTCTCTCCAGAAGCAAGTTGAGGAGCTTGAAAATCGTAATCGACATAATAACCTGCGAATCTACGGCTTGGTGGAGAACTGTGAGGGGAATGATCCTGTTGCTTTCTTTAAATCTTTCCTGCCCAAGCTTCTACATCTACCTGAAGGTACTACGCTCAACATTCAGCGAGCGCACAGGCTTGGTCGCATATCTTCCTCTACTTCTGCTTCACAAAAACCAAGAGGTGTTATCATGTACTTCCTGGAATACACTGATCTTCTAAAAGTCCTCGCAGCAGCCCGTGCCTCCCCTCGCCTCACGTGGTCTGGATATACCCTCTTCTTTGCGCAGGAGTACGCCAAAGCTACAGCCAGTCATCACAAAGCTTTCCTGGACATGCGACCAGAGCTTCGCTCCATTGGTGCTAGATATGGCCTCTTCCATCCTTGTCTTTTCAGAGTCACCTATATTAACAAAGCAACGACCTACGATGATCCTGTTCATCTCCGGAGCTTTCTAAACTCATGTCAAGCGCCGGATATGGACCTTTCCGGCTCCTCATCAGCTTTCCCTCCATGACTCTCACAACTTGATGTGATGCATTAATGTATCAGCACGTCCAATGCTGATCTTACCTTTACTCGTGTTTGTTCTGTTGATATACCCCTTCCTCATGTAATCCTCTCTGCTTCTATTTGCTCCCACATAGTTCCATGTTCTGTTCATATGTTTTACGTTATTGTTCCATGTTTCGTTATTATTATGACATTTCCTGTTCTCTTCTTTTCTTCATATTTTTTTTTTATTATTCTCTCTTCTCCCCTACAGGTTTTACAGTTCATTGTATGTCTCCCCCTCGGTTGGACGGTTCGTTTGCATCGGTTGTCCTGCCTCCTCCAGTTGGCGCTCCCCCCTCAGTTCTTTCTCCTCGTCTCCTCTCCCGTTTGACCACCCTTCCCCAGTTCCATCCTGCGTAAGTATGTTTTCCTTCCTCCCCTTGTTGTTTGATACTTTCCTCATATCCTTACACTTGGTTTTTTTCCTGGTTCTCCCTTGTTCAAAGGTGTATTTTTCTTTTATTATCATCAATTTTCTTGTGTTTGTCTTTATCATACTTATTTTTTGATCACTTGTATTCTTCTACTTTATTTCCTTACTCAACTGGCTTTCATCGTCACTTTTTTCTTCTTTATTTGTAATCTCTATTTATACTCATTCCTTTTCTTCTTTTCTTTCCTTTTTTCACTTGTTCCTCTGATTACCACCTTTCACTCATTCTTGACTTGGTTTTTTGTTCTCCTAACTCCTTCTTATTTATTCTTTTTTGCATCTCTACTACTCTTTTTGCAGATTTTCTTGTACTCTCTTTTTATTTGTTCTAAATCTCATATTTTATTCCTTCATTCTGTCTCTCTAACTTTTTATGTTTTTCTTGCTTCTTTTCTTTTCCGGACTATTATTCTGTTTTTTTCTCTATTGATGTTTTCTCTTTATCTCTTCTAACATGTCGTTAAAAATAGTAACTTGGAATGTTAAGGGCATAAATTCTCCCATCAAACGGCAGAGAATTTTATCGCATCTGGCTCGTTTGAATGTTGATGTTGCTTTTTTACAAGAAACCCATTTGTCTGCTGAAGAATCTGTTAAACTAAAAAGAGGTTGGGTGGGTGATGTTTATTATTCTCAGGGGGATGGTAAACGCAATGGAGTAGCTATTTTATGTCACAAAAACTTATCACATTCATTGCTTGCTCAGGAGTCAGATGATATTGGTCGCTGGGCATATGTTAAATTGTCTATTAAGAATGTTCCATTTTCACTTTTGAATATTTATGCCGCTACTGCTGGTGATCCTGCCTTCTGGCATACTTTTTCTCATCATATCACCAGATTTATTGACGATAATTTTATCCTAGCAGGAGATTGCAATCAGCCTCTTGACCCCTTTCTTGGCAGACACTCTAAGGCCCACTTTATTCCTAATAAATCCCATAAACTTTTCTCCCAGGCTATTTCTCAACACAAGCTCACTGATGCCTGGCGGCTATGCAATCCAGAGACACGGGAATTCACCTTTTATTCTCCCTGCCACCATTCCCAATCCCGAATTGATTACATTTTTGTTACCCACAACATTGCCCAAACCCTCCCTCATGCAGAGATTGGTCCGATTCTACTTTCGGATCATGCCCTCACTTCAGTTCAGCTTGATATTATTCCTAAATCAGCTGGACCCAAACGATGGCGCTTTAATAATGCTCTTCTTTTGGACCCCAAGTTCACTGCTTCTTTTACTGCATTCTCAGAAGAATTTTTCTTGCTTAATGATACTCCATCCATTCCCAAACACACCATCTGGGATGCCTTTAAGGCTGCAGCAAGAGATTTTATAATTGACTTTGTGGCAAAGAAGCGGAGAATTGCCCGTAGATTCACAACCGATCTCCTTCTAGATATAAAGAAACTGGAGCATTCTTATTTCACCTCTCGTTCGCAAGACAGTTTAACAGCCCTGGTCAATGCTAAAATGAAATTTAATAAGAAATCTACCAGAGACGCGTCTTTTTATCTACTGAAATCAAGTGCAAAGTTTTATGGAGGCAAAAATAAGGCTGGGAGAATTTTAGCTAATTATTTGAAAGTAAAGCATAACAAATTAAACATTGAATCAATTTATGATACACACTCTGTTCTCAAACATAAAGATGCAGATATTCTTGCTGAATTTTCTGCCTTTTACAAAACTTTATACACCTCCGAAACTCAACCCTCCTCTCTGTCTTTAGATCATTTTTTCTCCACCATACAGAAGCCATCTCACTTTCCCCTTGATCTCTCTCACTTGGAGATTAGTATCTCTCAAAAGGAGTTACTCACAGCACTTCAGAATCTTCAAAAGGATACGGCCCCTGGTCCGGATGGCTTTACTGTTGAATTTTTCCTGCACTTTTCGAAACTCCTTATTCCAAAATTGCACTCCCTTATTGATACTTTCCTCACTTTGGGTGCCTCCTCTGGTTCCTTTTCTGACGCACATATCTGTCTGATACCCAAGGAGGGGAAGGATATTCAATACTGTAAAAATTAAAGACCAATTTCTTTGGTTAACATTGATTATAAAATATTTGCGAAGTCTCTCGCGGCACGTCTGGACCTTCTTCTCCCAGATCTTTTGGGTAAGGAACAGTCAGGCTTCGTCAAGGGTCGTTTCATCACTGACAACACCAGACTATTATTTAATGTTTTAACTCAGTCCCGTCATTCACCTCATTCTCTCGCAGCCATAGCCCTGGACGCTGAGAAGGTGTTTGACAGGGTTGAATGGACTTATTTATTCCACACACTTCAATGGTTTGGCTTTGGCCCTGAATTTATCTCCTTGATCTCCCTACTATATTCCAACCCGCGTGCAGCAGTCTGTTCCAATGGTCAAATCTCCTCCTTTTTTGATCTGAAAAGAGGTGTCCGTCAAGGTTGCCCCTTATCTCCTTTTCTATTTAATTTAGCTTTAGAACCCTTCCTTTCCAAGCTTTGTCAGAATCCTAATATTCAGGGATTTCAAATTTCAGATTCCCAGGTTAAATTGGCTGCTTATGCGGACGACATTCTTTTTTTTATTTCTAATCCCACTGTTTCGATCCCCGCTTTCCTTGCCAAAGTACATGATTATTCTCAAATATCGGGTTATAAACTTAACAATGATAAATATGAAATCCTACCCTTGACGAAATTCATATTTAAACCTAACTTTGCCGCCTCACACTTTACATGGAAATCCTCCCATATTAAATACCTTGGCCTCCACATTACTTCTTCTATTCCAGATACTGTCTCCCTTTGTTTGGCTAAATGCACTCAAAAATTGGTGGATTTATCCTCCAAGTGGCACCCCCTTTACTTATCCTGGTGGGGACGTCTTGATACTATTAAAATTATGTTATCTCCCATAGTTCTCTATACCATTTCTAATATCCCAGTGTCCATTTCTTCTAAATTTTAAAAAAAAATCAACTCTATTTTGACATCTTTTCTTTGGAATAAGAAAAAAGCCAGAATGTCCCTTGCTCGGCTGATCCGTCCTAAGGCGGAGGGTGGAGTTAATTTCCCAGATTTTCCTGCTTACCATAAGGCGTTTTTGTTACGGCAAGCTTCCTTCTGGTTGCAAGATCCCAGTGATCCCTGCCCTCTTTGGACTAAATTCGAACGCCTTCTCCTTTCTCCCTTTTCTTTTGCTGAATATCTCTCTTTCTCACGCAAACCCTCCTCCATATCTACCCCCATTCACAAATTTACTACTAAACTGCTCCTCTCTTCCTCTCACCCTCTCCCCTTAGCGCTTGCTGACTTTCTTTCATCTACTATTTGGCATAACACCACCCTCCTTATCCGCAATAAACCCTTCTTTTGGAAGACGTGGCACCACAAAGGGTTGCTATGGGTCTCTCAACTCTTTTCTCAATCCTCTTTCTTACCTTTTGCTAATCTCCGTTCCCTTTATGATTTACCTGCCTCCTTTTCCCGTAACTTTCACCTACTTAGAGAGGCTGTTATGACAGTCTACACACGACTGTCTCAGCTACCCTCCTCCCCCACTACTCCTAATCCCACCACCTTGTTTCATTCTTTGTTACGTACTACTCCTAAGGCGTCTTCCATTTATAAATATCTTCATACCACTGATTCTATTAGGCCTAAATCCAAAGTGGAGGAATGCTGGGAACGCGATCTCTCCGCCTCCTGGCCCATCTCCTTCTGGGATAGGATATGGAACAAAGTTCGCAAATCATCAAGGGCAGCCACTTTGACACAGTCTTGGTTCTTTATTTATAACAGACTTCTTTATACACCGTTTGACCTTCATAAACGCTTTCCGAATACTTCTCATACATGCCGGTCTTGCTCATCCCCGCAGGCAACCTTGTTTCACATGTTATTCCCATGTACATCTGTTCATGATTTTTGGTTACAGATTTGGGCTCAAATTAACGTGATTTATCACACATGTATTCCTTTTTCTAATGTTAACATTTTCTTAGGAAGCCTCTCCCCCTGTTGGGACAATGTTGAACTGAAACCTCAAAATATTGATTTGCTGTTGGCCGCTGCATTCCAGCAGATAACGGTAAACTGGAAAGATTTTTCCAACATTTCCTTTAAGGCATGGTGGTTTAATGTTTGCCACAACCACAGACTCGACACTGCCTTTGTTTTCCCGGCTAACATGGCTACAAAACGTATGGACTTATGGCTTCCCATTACGCTTTACTTGGATACTTGTGCTGCTCGCAAATCTGATCCACTGCCTTCACAACAAGAAGTCCTTAAACCTCCTTAATTGCTCAATGCATTCCATTTTCCTTTTTCTTTTCCTCATTGTATTAATTTTAAATTTCTTTCAGGTATTTTAATGCTTTTATGGTTAAATGTTTATCTTATTGTCCAGATTTCCCTTTTGCTATTACTTGCAATGTTATGCTTGCTTTATTTCTCACAGTGTTTACTGCTTTATACTTTTACTGTATCCTGTGCTGACACCTTGTTTTTTCCTTTTTAATATCAAATAAAATTTTCTTTGAACTTAAAAAAATTATTTACATTACTCTGTTAAAATCCAACAATTTTCATTCAAACACAAAATTAATAATTCTTACATTCATAGTTAAGTTGAGAATCAATAAAACTATTATCAAGATCCACTTACCTTAAAAACATTTGATATAAAGCTCAAGTGGGTATTCAAAAGAATTTTGAAGGGAATACAGTCCTTACTGTATTTTTAATACATTTCATATTCTAATCTTAAATAGAGGACTTTGTTTTATGGCAGAAATGTTTTGTATTTTTACTAATCATTATGCAAAACATCAGTTTGGGAAATATGTGATTTCAAGCGAGACCCATAGCTTTGTACAGGAATCTTGCATGAAATGGCATTTGGATCCAGCAAATTTGAATCCAGAAAATTTGAAAGATCAAATAAAAAGCATAAAGGCTGAAATATGGATGATTTTAATGGAACTAATGAAAGACTAGAAAAGGCCATTTAAACTTATGTTATAACTACCCATAGCATTGGACTACAATATATGTCATATTGAAAAAAAGAGCTGGTATAATGTGCCTGCAAATTAAAAGTATCTACTCAGTGAGTTCTTGGAGCATAAAACTGGGGAATAATTGAACACGATGCAATCTTGGGGGGAAATCTTGAAGGTCCAGTCAGAACTTCTGCCTCTTTTTTCATTTTAGCACCAAGACTATAGATTCTGGTGTACACTGTAAATAAGGGTTTGCCCCCCCCATAACTATTGCTCTCTCCACCACTTCAAATGCCCTTAGACTCCTCTAAAAAAATTGTTTCGATGCTGCCCTCATTTTCAGTGTTATCAACATTTCTCAAAAATGACCATAGTACACTGCAAGCACTTTGAATTAAACCAACTACAAAAAGATTACTTTACTAGCTTGTGGTGTCCATCTGTCAACCATCTCACTGCTCAAAGCAATAATTGAATTAGTAGCCAGGCTGATCACTACCTCAAAGACTTTGATTATATCACATGTGTACTATGTAATCTCCTTGTCTTCTAATGACTGTAAGGATAAAATGTATACAAGGTCATTCACCAAAATAATTCTCAATTTCTTTCAAAGTTTCTTTCCCATTCTGGCAGCCCACGAGTCTTCGGAAGCCATAAATCATTACAACTGCAGAACCAAAACTCAGACCAACACTCACCTGTAGTCATTTACTGTTGCTGCTAACTCTTCCTACAAGCATGTACATCTCGAAATCATGTCTATATAGACGTTTACAACTTCAGAAAATAATTTAAAATGTATACATTCTGTTTGCATTTTGCTGAGCTCAAGGGTCTTCACTGCACCATAACGGATGTGGAGATATAAAAACACTTTCCTCTTCTTTTAATGTTTCTTCTCAAGTCCCTTTTGCCATGTCTTACGCTGTTTTATATATTTCAATGTTTAAACGTTTTTCAACGTTCATGAAACTGAATTATATGTAGATAGTACTGCTATCCAATGGCATTCTTAAGGGCAATTGCATTTCCACGCGACTGCAAATGATTAAAAGGCTAATTATTCAATTAAGGAGAGTATAAATAAAACAGCGAAACTAAGTATCGTTCTCAGTTGCAGCCGAGACACGGGACGGAGTGGAAGCAAAGAGAGTTGAACCACAAGTAAGTGTACCCCCTAGAAACAAGGCGTTTTTATCATGTAAGTAACTAACCTTTAAGCAAAAAAAGGAACTGTTTTTCCTCCCCTTTTATTTAATAGAATTCCCTGAAAATATAAAATCAGGATTCCTGAAGAACTAAACTAAACAGAAAATAGAAGGTTCTTATTGCAGTATACAACTCAAAGGTAATTCAAGTTGTAATAGAGACTTATAAGTAGGAATCAGGATACTTTTGTCTCCAGCAAATAGTCACAAATAATAATACCTGGTCATACTCTTTGCAGTTATCTGATGCTTAGACCACATCCAGCCTGTAAAAAATCCATAGGGCAAAACAGACAAAGGTAAGAACTTTTATATAAACACCCTTTAAATCACGAACATGATTGGACAGCTACCCAAGTAACGTGGTGTATTTGTCAGTTTAAACAGAATTACCAGTGTAGAAATTGAAAATCAACAAAGGAAGTTAAAGCTGTCTAACAAAAAATAACTTCAAACAAGCTGATTTTAACGAAGGTCAGTATTCTGTCCATTGGTATTTCGTGTAGTGTGAATATAAAGTAAAAAAATGTGAAATAACAAGGGTATTTCTGCCGATACAGCCGACCCAGGGGCAGGAACAAACTAGCACCTCACCCAGGTGAGGCTCAACAAACATAGATCAGCGATTAAAACAAAGCGGTTAAACACACCCCTAGTGGACCATTGGACCAGTGAAAACCACAAAGAAGGGGAAGTAAGATGGTGCGTACGAGAGGCAGTAAACCTAAATAAGAGAGGCGGTGATCTCAACACAAAACGCAGAAAGAGAGAACAATTTTACATGTCCTAATTTGAGACCTTTAAAAGAGGCTTAAACAATAGGGAAGAGTGGGAAAGAATTCTATGAAAAATACGCCTCTACGCTATAAAACCTTTTTATAGCGGTTTCTTTATTTGAAAAAAGCCCAGTAGGACATACTGCCAGATAAGGATATGGTCATAGTTTTAAATAATAAAGGTCGGTCCCCCTAACTATAAATAGATAAGGATAGCATTCCAACTTAAGGTAAAACAGATGACCAAACCTAGAATACATCTTGAAACCCTTAGCATGTAAACTTGAGTTTAAATGCAGATAATACCCTGGAGTTCTTCATGAACCTACCTAAATAAGCAAGGAACATCCATTCCCATCAAAAGAAGGGCTGACCAGACTATAAATAGGAAATTTGATATAACATTTTTTGTAGGTATTGCTAGAAAAACACATCTTGCGATACATAAAGATAATACTGATCATAATTACTATAACTGACAAATAAAGAAATAAAGGCATATGTTTTATAAAAAATATTAGGAAATATAGAATACACCAACACTCTGAGATGGCATCAATTCTTGACTCTCTGGGGATGGAGTTTGTCTTGAAAATAGAACTACTCCGTAAATGACGACATGCATCTCTATGCCCCAAGCAATATGGCCGCTAAATTAGCTACACACCCAAGACACAAGGTAAAAAAATTATACAAAGTAGTGCTTAATCCGACATCAATCTCAGTAGATTTACCCAAACTGAAAAAGATGGGCAAGAGGATGGATCGCATAAATAAAAGCAAATGAAATGTGTATGCGACCAAGAAAGATGTATGATAATAAACTACAAAAACGGAATCCTAACATATTCCAAGATGGCCGAACTAAAAACATCAAGCTCGATTAGCGAGTACAAAATTAATCACTGACAAAGTAGGATAATTAAATATCGCTAATGGACTAAATACAGCATAAGTTAAGAAGGGCAATTATATGTCTTCCCATTTAAACTCCGAATGTTCGCATGTCCAAAACAAGTGTAGTTTACATTATCGGTCTATGCGGTCTAAATTATAATTCTACCATATTTATATAGAGAAAAGTAAGGGGATCACAAGATAATGGATTATATACGTAGATAGAAGCTTTAAACATGAGAAATGAACCTCAACAAGGACCCTCATCTGCACCAATAACATGTTGCAAGATGGCCGAAATGCACACACAACCAAGATCGGGTCCTCTATTGCATTTCCACGCGACTGCAAATGATTAAAAGGCTAATTATTCAATTAAGGAGAGTATAAATAAAACAGCGAAACTAAGTATCATTCTCAGTTGCAGCCGAGACACGGGACGGTGTGGAAGCAAAGAGAGTTGAACCACAAGTAAGTGAATCCCCTAGAAACAAGGCGTTTTTTTATCATTTAAGTAACTAACCTTTAAGCAAAAAAAGGAACTGTTTTTCCTCTCTTTTATTTAATAGAATTACCTGAAAATATAAAATCAGGATTCCTGAAGAACCAAACTAAACAGAAAATAGAAGGTTCTTATTGCAGGATACAACTCAAAGGTAATTCAAGTTGTAATAGAGACTTATAAGTAGGAATCAGGATACTTTTGTCTCCAGCAAGTAGTCATAAATAATAATACCTGGTCATACTCTTTGCAGTTATCTGATGCTTAGACCAAATCCAGCCTGTAAAAAATCCCTAGGGCAAAACAGCCAAAGGTAAGAACTTTTTTATAAACACCCTTTAAATCACGAACATGATTGGACAGCTACCCAAATAACGTGGTGTATTTGTCAGTTTAAACAGAATTACCAGTGTAGAAATTGAAAATCAACAAAGGAAGTTAAAGCTGTGTAACAAAAAATAACTTCAAACAAGCTGATTTTAACGAAGGTCAGTATTCTGTCCATTCGTATTTCGTGTAGTGTGAATATAAAGTAAAAATGTTTAAATAACAAGGGTATTTCTGCCGATACAGCCGACACAGGGGCAGGACCAAACTAGTAACGCGAGAAAGAAATCTAGAACACAAATCAACTGAAACTGCATATACAATCTAGAACCACAAAATATAAAGTAAGTTAACTTGTTGGTTTTGCAGTAATCTTGTTTAAGAGTTAAAAGATTAGGTTTCCTATCTCAAAATTACTCCTTCTATGTTTTAACACAATTCATAGAAGCAGCGTCCACAGGAAGAGTAACCTTGAGGACTATCAGTGCAAAGCCCGATAAAACGGAGCTGAGTCATTTATAACATAAGTGAGTACTATCCTTACTAAATAAATCTTTCGTGTTAGAGTAGATAAAATAATGAGGCACCATGGAGTAACAAATATTAGAAGATTTAACAAATTGTTTTGTGATATATGTATAAGAACTTTCCCTAGCTACAGAAATTAATATCGCTAGATAATGTATTTCACATATGAGACAGAATGAGGCAGTCTACTGACTATAAATTGATTACAGTGATCAAAATGTATAGAGCATTTAGAGGTCTATGTTTGAAAGAATGTCTAGTAATAAATATTTTTTATCTATATCTTTCTGCATAGATTGTTTTTAACCTTAGAAAGCATTGTCCTGAAGAAGGTGTCCAAACCTTTTCACCGAAACGCCGCGTCGACAGTTACTGTGCTTCTTTTGTCTTTTTAAAAAAATGTTTTTTTGTTCATGATGTTTTTAATAAAATGTATGTGATAATGTGCCTTTTAACAAAATGTTAATGAATGTAAAATATAATTTTCTGCTATAATAAATACAATAAATGTCATAATTTTTATCAACAGAACCTCTAGTATTTGATAATTTTATCTCTTGTTTTACGACTTAGTTAACTCTGGAACCTTGATATTCATCCTACAATTTTGTGAAATTATATTACTTAAAATCACTAGTTCATATGTGTAAATTTGTTACTGTGTGGGGTGCCTCATACCTGATCATGCTCCCAGCTGTATCATAAATTAAGCCTTGATAGTAGGACTGCCCACAACAGTCTGATCTATCACCTACAACCAGGAAAAGGGAAACCTTCTTTTTTTTATTATTCTTAAGGGCAAGCCCATCACAAATTACACTAACTAGATTTCCCTTTGATGGTCCTGCAGCCCTTTCAAAATGTGTCCCAGAATACCAAGATCGTCCCACCCAAACTTACACTTATGACCTATGGTGGAGTCCCTCTTTTAAGAACGTTCTTTAACCTCTAATCAGGTTTGCCTATATACTTCACATAAACTACAATAGCATCCTGGAAAGAAACCCTAAGACAGCATTTGAGCAACATATCCATATTGTGCTGAAAAAACATTGCTTAAGCTACCACCCAAGCTGCATCTTAAATTGGAGTACAACAGATGTGACAACAATGGTGAAACAACAACAACAATGAAACTATATGATGAGGGATTCAGTTCGACTGTGTGGTGAGTAGAAGGTAAGTCAAACGCTGGAAAGACAATCCTATTGGTCATCAATGTGAATCACTAGTGACCATCGGGGGCATCAAGTCTCCATGACTTTTTAAACTTAGACTGAAGAATGAAATAGTCAAATCGCCACTGTTGTCTTACTGGAAAAAATTACAAGCCAGCACTTACGTGGCCTAAGCTTGCTCGGCGACTCTCTTTTGACACAGTCAGTCAATCTCATGCTTCATTACCCTAAATATTTGCAGGTATGTTTGTTACCATATTTATGGTTGGCTATGATTCATTCCTAATCCCAACACGATAATTAAATGTTCTAATTCAGGTCACTTTGTTTGCATACCTTCTAAATCGTTGATCTGCCTTTGCAATATCATCGCTCAACTGTGGCAGCATTTCATTGCTTTTGGGATTCAACACAATATAAGTAGCACACGGATATGATCACCACAGAAACAGGTCACCTAAATATGCCCATGTGATTCTGACCTGAAACTCGTGAAATAGCCCAAAACCCCAAAAGGAAACGTTCTTAAAACTGATTGATGCTATAGCAGAAATCTCAATTTCCTCTATGCTTGCACTTGGAACCTTACGGACTAACTGACATCTTGACTGGATACCTACTAACCAACATTTCTCTAAAAGGTGCACGTAAATTGTGCTGCTTCTTATTAACAAACAAAACATCATCATGCACTAGTATTGTTCCCCATTAGCGAGTTCAGCTTTAACATGCAACCACCCTCCCCAGAATTGTGACCACTGCTTATATAATGCATTTTGGCAAGAGATCCGGACAATACTTACTGTTAGACCCGGCCTCCTTGGCGTGGTTTTCCCTGACTTTTTGCCTCTACCACCTGTGCTTTTGATGCTGTGCTGGATTTTGCTGGCTTAGATTCTTTGGGCACTTTGCCACTGCTGATCAGTTTCAAAGTGCAAGTGCTCCCTGCATAAATTAGTATTGTGATTGGTGCTCCCTGATTGGCATATTTGTTTTACCAGTAGGCCCCTAGTAAAGAGCACTGAGTGTGCCAGGGCTGGTGAATCAAATGCTACTAGTGGGCCTGCAGCACTGATTGTGCCACCCACATGAGTAGCCCTGAAAAGATGTCTCAGGCCTGCCACCGCGGTGCCTGTGCACAGTTTGTTAACTGCCATGTCCACATGGCAAGTACACCCACTTACCGTGCCCTACCATTCCCTTTTCTTATACATTGGACACCTCTATAGTAGGCCCAAGGTACCCACCTGGGCAGGGTGCAGTGTATGTGAAAGGTAGTGTGTAACATGTCCTGATAGTAAAATACTGCCAATTTCGTTTTTCGCTATTGAAAGTCTATCTTGCCCCATAAGACAGAATGGGGAATGCTTTGTAAAATCGTACACGCATATCTTCCCATAGGGATAAGATTGAAAAATTGAGTTTGGTTTCCCTGAACTCAAGATTTAATAACACACCTTTTAGTAAAGATGTGTTTTTTATTGTGTGTTTGAAAATAGCACTTTTAGAAAGTGGCTATTTTCTTGTTCAACCATCCTGTGTGCCTCTGCCTGTTTGAGGATTGACTGTCTGGTTTCAGCGTGACAGAGACAGAGGATGTGCATTCCCTGTATACAGCCTCTGGGGGGTTGAGGTGTGTCTAGCCCTTCCTGGATGACCCAGCCCTGAGCTGAATAGACCCTGGCTGCATATAGAGTGGTGGGAAGAGATGAACCTTGCACCTGAATGGAGCCTGTCACCCTTCCACAATGCTGTCTCCATCTCCTGTGGTTATGCAGTCATGATGTCATATGCACAACTATTTTCAACAACAGTGGTCCCTAGAAAGGTGCGAAAATAGACGACCAAGTAATGAATATAGACTCAATCGTTGCTATATTTAGTGGACATGTCCAGCTAGACAGATACTTCAATCCCCCTGGGAGCCGTCATTACAGCAGGCCCTGTTCCCTTGTCCAAGTTCCTCCCCTCTGAACTTGCTGGCTAATAAGGCTCTACCTAACAGGCATGAATTGAGTGTCTTGATGATGATCCGTATATTTCCTCAATGGATCGAAATGGCATCGACACTTTAAAACCCCTGATACGCCCATAACTGTCGATTACTATGTTGTAAAGGTGTTCCTCGCGATTTGTTCTCCTTACACTGTGTATTGTTTCTAGGTAACAAATCAAAAGCTTTGCCTGAGCCCCCTGTTGTTCTTTTCTCCCTTGTTGTGTACTCTACTGGTTAAGTAGGACACAGGCTTGTGTCCCATTTTATGTATTACTGTTTAACAACTGTTTAATTAACTATGAGTAAATATTATACCTCTGTCCGGCTGGACATGTCCACTAAATATAGCAACGATTGAGTCTATATTCATTACTTGGTCTCCTATTTTCGCACCTTTCTAGGGACCACTGTTGTTTAAAATAATAGATTCCCAAGGTCCCTGGTCGACTTTTCTTGGGTCCCCTTGTTGTTTTATAATATGTCATACGCACAACAGCAATGTCTATGATTACTGATATGGAGGAGATGCAGCTGACCTCCCCCTCAAACAGATTGGGGCATATTCTCTACCCTATCTTCTCTAATTTGCCTGGCCTAGTCCCCGAACACCCCATAACTCTTATTTGGTCTGATCATATGGCCATTCCTTTGTAATGTGTAGGTGCCCACTAACTCTGCCTCCACCCCTTTAATAAGGGTGAGGAGGTGGGCTAAAGTTACTACCCCTAAATTCTGTGCTGCTCTTGTCAACAGTCAGCCCACACAGGACAGGCACATAGATAAAGTGGATACACAATTGGATAATTGGACTAATGGAGTACTACATAGAATATTCCCATCATAGAATCAGATTTGCTGTAGATCAAAGCCTTGTCCATCAGCCCAATACTTTTCAATCTGTACCTCCGCGCTCTGGTCCAGCTCATAAAGTCCTTCGGTGTCTCGGCTTTTAATTACGCTGATGACACCCAGCTGGTCTTTTCCTTGGAGGGCAATAACGCGGTCTCGCTGGAGATATTCCATCGCTGCATGACAGCCACAGCAGACTGGTTACGGGCCAACTCTTTACAATTTAACAGTGCCAAGATGGAGGTCCTTCACTGTTCTTTAGACCGGATCCCGCGGGCACTTCCAGTGAACTTTTGGCCTGCTTCTTTCCCCGAGCCAGTATTGGCTGCGGCATCCGCTCGCAACCTGGGGGTGATTTTCGGCCCAAATTTGCAGCTCGACCTACACGTTAATAAAACCACGTCCACGTGCATGATGCTGTTACGCATGTTGCGTAAAGTTCTGCCCCTTCTCCCCGCCCAAGCCAGACCGGAAGTAGTTCGTGGGACAATACTTAGTCGCTTAGACTATTGTAATGCGCTGCTTCTGGAGGCCCCAAAACATCTGGTGGGGAAGTTACAACGAGTGCAGAACATGGCCGCTAAGTTGGCACTCTCACGGCCTAGGTCCAGTTCTTCGACCCTGGCTTTGAGAGAGCTACATTGGCTCCCGGTACATCTGAGAGTGATGTACAAAGCCGCTTGCTTGGTGTTTAGAGCAGTACATCAGTTGGGCCCGATACCGCTGCAGAACATGTTCACTTGGTACGCTGCCCCGCGACTTTTACGTTCTTCTTCTGCGCATTTGCTGGTGGTCCCGCGGTTTCAGAGAGTCAGGATGGGTGGCCGCTCGTTCAGTGTGGCAGCGGCCAAATGTTGGAATTCTCTGCCACTCTCCTTGAGAAGCCACAGTGACTACCTTCCGTTCAGGAAAGCGCTAAAAACGCACTTGTTCCCTAAAACTGCTGTGTAAGTGAATAGTGCCACTGCTCTAGTTCAAGCGCCAGGATGCCCTCTGGGTGACAGGACTGCGCTCAATAAATACACAAAATAAATAAAATAATAAATAAATGAGGATTTGTTGGCTTTAAAGAATAATTGCAAGGGTCTCGTGCATAGGAGGCGCAGAGAGTACAATTCTGCTGTAAGAGGGATTATGTGGCTGCACAAAAAGGTATCACAGTCATATTAAGACAGCTTGCAGCAAATTCTATACAAATCAAATTCAATTAGCTCAAGGCTCGTTCTGTGATATATTTGCAGTAGTGAAGACCCTCTCATCTCCCTCTCTTGTTTCAGCATCTTTAGCACCCTCTGAAGAAGAGGAGCAATGTTCTGCCCCAATTCTTCATGGAAAAAGTGGCCACAATACATATGTCTTTTCCTGAAACAGTTAGAAATGCTCCATGCTTGATTTCTTGGTTCAATTACCCATAGAATACTCTGAGCTATAGAACTTCAGGCCAATTAAGCCTGAGGAGCTGCCCCCACAATGTGCAAGGTAAAATCTGGATCACCGTTGGACCCGGTCTCTCCATCTATTCTGGAAAGAGGGCTGGAAGTAACTTCACCTTTACAAGATGAACTGATGATTGAATCCCTAGCCTCCAGCCAGGTTCCTGGGAGATGGAAGTACTCCTTTGTGGTGTCTCATTCAAAAATAAGTTGTTGGATCATGCCAAGCCGGAGAATTTCTATCCAATCTCAATTCCCCCACAGAGACGTTTGTGAACAGACAGCTTTCAGCCTTCATAAAGAGTCGTAATGTATTACATCTGATGCCATCAGGCTTTTACCAATCACATAGAACTGAGCCAGCCTTGTTGCTGGCGACAGAGTGGATACGCAAGATTTTGGATGCAGGCAATTCAGCAGCATTGCTATTATTAGATCTTAGCACTGTGTTCGAGACTGTATCCCATAATACCTTGCAGGAAAGACTCTGGAACTGTGGAATGGGCAACAAAGAATTGAGCTGGGCTGCAGGAGCATACATTTCAGACAGCTTAAAAGCTGTGCCAGTCTAAGGTGTTTCCAGTGAACCAAAGGGTATCGCAGGGTTCATCTCTGAGATCTACGTTGTTTAATGTGCACATGCAATCGGTTGTGGAGGTCATCTAATGCTATGGGTTTACCATCATCTCATATTTGGATGACACACAGCTTATCATCACACTGTCACAAAACCCTTCCAACATGGCCTCGTCCTTGTGTCTCTGCCTTGCAGAAGTTGTGAGATGGATGGACTGGAACTGCCTTAAGCTCAAATGAGCACCCTACAAAACCGCCGACACCCTGCATCTGCTCACCACCAATGACTGTTTCTCTAGAAGAATTTTTACGCATAGGATTAGCACAGTGCCATCCATGGCAAGCCAGAGAGTAACAAAACCTTTTGACATATTTACAGTAAAGTCTTTAAGCATAGCATTAGCACATGCCATCCACGCAATCTGAAAAATGACAAAAGCTGTTTACCACCTCAGGCACAGTATTACAGCTTTGGATTGGTAACAATATTAACACCTTAAATTAATCTTTTAATAACATCTATTAAATTAAACAAACAAACATATTTTACAACTATAATTAAGTAAATGATATTAAATAAAACAATATGATATAAAGTAATATTACATACCCAAAAAATTATATTCTTGATTATGATACTCTGTAACACAAAGAAATGTTGTACTGGCAATATTCTTTGCATGATATTTATGTATCATGATCATAAAAGCTCTCTAGTTTTTTCCAAACGCCCCCACACATATGCTCACAGGGCCCGATTCACAGAACTAACTTAACACAAAATCCTAAACTTACTACCATTTTTTCATTCACAGAAGGCACTTACTCATTTTGGTATTCACAGAAGACACTTACTCATTGACGAGTAAGTGCCTTCTGTGAATACCAAAATGAGTAAGTGCCTTCTGTGAATACCCAAATGGTAGTAAGTTTAGAATTTTGTCTTAAGTTAGTCCTGTGAATAGGGCACATATTGTTTAGCAAAAAACGTAGCTTTTTTCAAACATATAAATATATATTACCGTATGCACTTGCACTTTCGTGATTATTGATGGAAAAGAAAAAGAAATAAAAGAAATTATACTTACCCGGATTGTGCGCTGCTCTCTTCTCTGTGCAGTATTTGGAGATGTTTCTTGTGGATAACCGTAACTATATGCACCCTAGGCTAGATAGATACATGTCTGGTATGGTGGTACATCTAATACCACATCAAATTCGACATTGTTTTAACCCAGGTGTATAAATACATACCCTTAATCCGAATGTAAGGCTTGAAGTATAAAGGTGTGCGAGTCAAATGATGGCTGACATACAATATAAGCAAGATCATATTCAAAGGCCATATGCTTCCATGAGTTATTACAGAAAAATAAAACATAATTCATGGCATGCTAATCTATTTGAGTCAAGGGAAAATTCAGAATTCTCAACCCCGCTGTTTTTTAAGCACAGAAGGGCAAACATTCCGTTCGTTCCGTCATTTCCCCTGCTTGTCTTCTTCTATGCTTAGGTGTAAGTATCCAATTTTGTTTGCCATTGTTTCAGAAGTTTTAAAATAAGATGCATTAAGATCAAATAAATCATATCATTTTTTTTGTGTAATCAAGTAATATTACATAGATTTGTTTGTAATATTGGTTTATGTGACTGGTTAGTCTTGCATTCTGTGCTCTATATTGTTTTTTTGTGTTTTTCATGTTACTATATTTTTGTTTACTATTACTCTATGTATGATGTATCTTTCTTTTAAGGAGCGCTGCTGGTAGAAACAACAACTATAATAACTAGACAATGTGATCAGATTAGCGCTCTGGTTAGAGTAAATTATAGGTCTTCTCTTTGACTAATGTGAATATATCAGGAAACAGTTTCTTTATATTTGGTGCCAAGATGGAAGCAGCCTGTTGGTGAAAAAATGAAATGTATACTTGTTATGTCAGTACATATCATTAGAATATTGAGTAAACATGTTTTTGTGCAGGGAAGCGCTTCTTCAGAATCATCACTGTGTTTGGGGTTAAGACAAGGTAGTTAGTCCCTTTAAGTAGAGGTCGGGTATTAAGGTGCCGTAAGCAATGATAATATCTTGAGTTAAATAATTCACACTTAATAGTGTTTCATCTCTATTACTCACACCATGTGTTGTGGTGAAACACGGTCTTTGTAGTTTATCCATGGCTATTTTCAATTGCATCTCTTCTTTTTAAACAACTAAAAGGCCCGTTTGCTCCATAAAGTAGGGGTAACTAGAGGATAATCAAACAGAAAGCAGTGTCTACACTTGTCATGTCATCAGCAATGTTTTAGGCTTTTAAGACATTTCAGCTTCGCTCCTCATGCACCTCTTTTCTGCTTAAAGCTGCCAATGAACATCTACCATGGTATGTCGTGAAAAACTGAAGAATTTAAAGACTAGACAGTGGAGCATTTCCTAAAATGTAACCACTAACGCAGAAACTATTATTACTGTGGTTGACTTCACTGTGTCAGCTTGGAATCCTAGATGCTGATGTCTGTTCAATAACCATTCTTTTTTTTTTTAACTTTATTTTTCAAGTTTCTGGTGAATTGTACAATGCATTACATTAAACAGTGTCACGATGATACAACACTCCGTCACTTCCAAGCTTACCCACTAATAAGTTCCTATGCTTAACATGTCCACCAAATAGCAGATAAAGAAGATGTACTGTCATGTCTCTACAGTGCTTTCATTAAGTAGTACGATATTAGACATTTAATGACACATAAGTTACATTTGATTATAGGTCAGGGTCGTATTCCATTCACTCCTAGCTTCGAAACCCACTAATCCTCACAGAGTTCGTCATCAGTATCCTTAGCCTCCTGTAATCAGAGATAATCTAGCAATGGCCCCCAGATATCTTTGGGCTTGGAGGCCAGCCGCAGTAATTCAGCATATGTGGTGTTTTGATCTTGACAATTCGTCAGCTCTGCTATCCACTCCTTAAATTTCGGGGCACGGCCCCTACCCCACCTGCAGGGAGAGAGCAACAAACTTTCTATACTTTAGAGGCACCTGTGCCGTATATCCCAGCAATGCTAGTACCGGATCCCATTCCAAGACCTGACCAACCATTGTGCCCAAAGCTGCTAGGACCCGCTCCCAGTACTCCTGTATAGATGGACATTCCCCTGCTAAGTGAAGAAATCCCGTCCCTGTGCGTTTACACCGTAGGCACCTATCGTCATCCGCCATTTTGAACCGCAACTTCTTTGCCGGCGTGTAATACATTCTATGCAGATATTTATAATGTATAACTCGTAACCTGCAGCTAGATGAGATTTGCGCCGTCTGCATACAACAATATCATCATTGCTCATCAGTAATCTCGCATTCTAATTCTTCACCCCAGTGCAGTCGGGACTTACTCTCTATCCTTGCCCTATGTGTACGGATGCTGTTATATAACCTGGACACCAGATGCTTCCCATCTGGGGAACCTAACATGTGGTGTAGGGGGAGAAGGCACGCCAGTTCTTGTGGGAACTCGGGGAGAATAGCCCGCAGCCCCTGTCTAAGCCGAATGTAGAGGAAGGTATCTAAGGGAATGGGTTGTATACCCGACAAGAGATGATCATAAGAACGAAATATCCCATCATTAAAAAGATCCCCCCAGGTGGCGACATGTATACGTGCGCACAGGTTCTGAAAGCCCTTCTGTTGTAATAGCGAAAGTCCGGGGTGATAGGACAATGGGAGCTGGGGAGAGTAAATGAGAGGCACGGCAAGCAAAGCCACTATTGGATGCCAGGCATCCACAATGCCCGTGACAGTCATAGGTGATGTTGTCTGCGTGCTAGTAGGCCCATATATCACACCAGTTAATGATGTTGGAGCAGCAAGCCCATCTTCCACTGCTACCTGCGGCATGTAAGGAGGGGGGTGGACCCAGTAATAAGCATAGTGTGCCCGCGCACTTAAAAAATAGGGTTCAAAATCTGGAACATCACACCCTCCTTGTTCATAAGGCCTTGTCAGCGTTAACCATCCGAGTCTCGCCTGCCCCCCCCCCCCCATAAAAGCCTAAGCAATTCAGTGCGCAATGTTTTAAAGAAAAAACGCCCCGGATCGTAAGGAATATTAAGAAATAAATAAAGAAATTGGGGCAAGACAACCATCTTTATAAGATAAGCTCTCCCGGCGAGCGACAAAGGCAATGATATCCATCGAGTGACATTGGCATGAAGCCATATGATGGCCGTACCGTAATTGGCACGTATGGTTTCGTCCTTATCTTGGGTGACCTGTAAGCATGGGCCAAAAATCTGTTACGCTCACGAGATTTGAGGATTTTCGGCAATTTCCCGATCCGCGAATCTCGTGAAATTGACAAAAATTCACAAATTCGCGAGCGGGCGTATTTAAAAATTTTTTTTTGGCCAGCTCACTCAAGGGACTCCTGCGTCCTTTGGCGCGATGGCATAGTAACACACACATGGTCACTGGAGACAACTCTTCTGGCACTTTACGCAGCTGTAGTGTAGGAAAAGCACTATACATTTAACCAACGAGGTAGCACTTACTGATTAGCCAGTGGAAAGTACTCCAGGTGGCGTCTTCTTGGATAAATATGAAGGGCAGGGTTCATTCTGGCACAATGCTCCTGTCACAAAAATCAAACCTCAACAGGAAGCACTTACAGAAGGTGCCCGAGTTGAAGCTCAAGTTCAGTAACGCATTCATCAGCCCAAAAACAATTGTGAGCTTTGTCGAGGCTGGGCAGGTGTGCTTTCTCCCCATATCAACCGTCGAAAATTAGATGTGCTGCGGGATGTAGGGGGAGGCCTTTGCATCCTTCACTTTCATGAGCTCAATCCCTGTGCAGTTCCTGTGACCAGGGGCTTCTTTCTTCTCATCTGCTGCTCTGATCGGTCTCTGTCACCACACACAAGAGGCATGTGAACTCGCATAGAAGCCCGCCCATTTGGCCCCGCCCCACACACTAGCAGTGTGCACCGTCTTCCCGTCATTTACCCACTACGATAGACAGCTCACTCAAGGGACCCCTGCACCCTTCGGTGCAATGGCATATTAGTAACACACACATGGTCACTGGAGACAACTCTTCTGGCACTTTACTCAGCTGTAGTGTAGGAAAAGCACTATACATTTAAAAATCCGTGAGTTTGTGGATTTTTCCGCGAACTCGCGGATTATTTTGCCGATTTCGCGTGAATTTGCATATCGCCCATACTTAGTGACCTGTATGCCGAAATAGTGCAGTTTCAAGCTACACCACTCTATCGGAAAGTCCAACGGGTATTGCGTAACCACCGGGGTGAGAGGGAAAACTTGTGACTTCTCCCAATTAATGCTAATGCCCGAGAGCCGGCCAAATTTTATAAACTCAGTAAGATGGGGTTGATATTCTGTTGCCGGTCCCTAACATTTAGGGTAATGTCATCTGCATACAGCAAAACTAGAACTTGTCGCAGGCAGCATTGGAATGCCTTGTCCTGATGTAGCTGCCTCAGCCTACAGGCCAGAGGCTCCACCACTAGGGCAAAGAGGAGCGGCGATAACGGACACCCCTGACAAGTGCCCCTCGAAACGGAAAAAGGGTGTGACAAATGGCCATTAACCAGCACTCGAGCCGTGGGCTGAAGATATAAGAGGGCAATCCAGGAGAGGTATACCTTGGGGAAGTCCATCCTTCGCAGCACTCCAAATAGATAATCCCACTCCACCGAGTCAAATGCTTTTGTTGCATCTAAAAAAATGCGGCAAGTGGGAAATTTGGCGCTACATTCTGGAGCAATGCAAACAAAGTCCTAAGGTTATGGGAGGTTGCCCTACCTGGCACGAGCCCCGATTGGTCAGGTAGTACCAGCTTATCAAGTAGGAGAGATAGTCTATTCGCCAATACTTTAGCCATTATTTTAGTATCACAGTTCATCAGTGACAACGGCCTACAGGAGTCGCAAGACTCTAGAGATTTACCCGGTTTCAATAAGGATGTAACTATCGCCTCTCTCATGGAAGTAGGAAGTATAACTATCTCGAGGGACTCTTCATAAACCTCCTTCGATACTGGTGCCATTATATCGATATAGGTCTTATAAAATTCCACTGGGAGGCCGTCTGACCCCGGCACCTTCCCATTCTGAAGTTGCATAATGGCTTCCTTAATTTCATCTAACTCAAAGGGGATACTAAGGAACTTCTGCTGTGTATCCCCAAGCCAACCTAGCGCAACATCCTTCGTGAAGTCCTCCAGGTCCATGACGTCCCTCCTCTGAGAGGCGTACAGTGTTGTGTATTACGTGACAAATGTCTCCAGTATTCGTAGCGAATCCCTATATGTCTCCCCCCCTGGCCCCTGCTTTTCCAACACATGGGTATTGAAACGAGGGCCTCTCGCTAGTGCAGCCAGCACCTTCCCTGGTCTATCTCCCTCCCCATATTTGTGCGCTGTCCAATACCTCTCCCTAAACTTTACCTCTCTGTTCACAGCATCTTCGTATTCAGTTAAGAGTGTACGAAAAGCAGTGTGTACCTGACCCATTTCCCCCAGCCCCATCCTTCCCTCCAACCCCTTCAGATCTTGCTCCAGTTTGCGCACTGTATTTTGAATATCCCGCAACACCCAAAAGCTCTTTGACATGCAGTGCCCTTGTATCGTCACTTTAAGCGCTTCCCATACCCTCTGAACACTATCTACAGAGCCTTTATTCCGGACAAAAAAGTCCTCAATTTCCTTACCCAATTCTGCCCTAAAAACTGAATACAGCAGTGCTGTGGGTTGGAGCTGCCAACTAGGTTGGTGTCTATCGTACCCCGGAATAGACAGCGAGACCTTAACCGGACAATGATCAGAAAATGTGCGAGCCAAATGCGTCACATTCCCAATGGTCAGTCCAAGCCCCCTTGTAACCAGGGGCTTGTAAATAGTCAATGCGCGCCCAAGTTCCCTTATAAGACATAAAATGTGTACCTTCACGTTGTGCGGCATGCACATGTCTCCAACTGTCAATCAACCCTCCTTCCAGTATTATGCCCTGCAAAGCCTCCTGTGCCCTAGTGTAGCGTTGTGACATGGCGTTGGACCTATCTAACTGTGGGTTCAGTGCCACATTGAAATCGCCCCCCCAGATAATATGAGTGGAGCCAATTGCCAGTATCTTACCCCAGTCAGCAAAAAATTCTGGGCAGTCTGAGTTAGGACCAAAACAGATAGCGTGTGTGACAGTATCTCTCCCCAGTCACCCCAAAGGATGATATACCTGCCCTGTGGATCCTCCATCCCACCCATTCGTTAAAAGCGTACAAGTTTACTGCAGAGTATTGCTGTACCCCGGGCATAGGAGGAATAGTAGGCAAACGCCCGACAGCTCGCCCAGTGATTAGCAAATGAGTTCACCATACGTGTCGCGATGTGGGTTTCCAACATTATTTACAACAAGGGGTGGTGATGGACAGAGTCTCTGAATTAAGCAGAGTACTCTCACCCAGTCAAGAGATCAGGGCTAGATCCAACACCGTTTTTTAGCTCATTGCACCATCCCAGTTTCAGAACCTGGCTGTATGCAAATTAGTATGTCCCTGGCCCAGTGCATCATGGGAACAGGGCAGACCAGACTACAAAAGCCAATTCTTACACTGGGAAGGAAACAAGCTTCCGGGGACCGGTTTCTGGCATTTCAGCCGTCTTCGGCCCGGCTTGCTTGAATCCTGATGGTGCAATGAGCAAGGGACTCACATCTGAGTATACCCTTCCACGCTTAGGGTGGACAAAATTATTTACAACAAGGGGTGGTGATGGACAGAGTCTCTGAATTAAGCAGAGTACTCTCACCCAGTCAAGAGATCAGGGCTAGATCCAACACCATTTTTTAGCTCATTGCACCATCCCAGTTTCAGAACCTGGCTGTATGCAAATTAGTATGTCCCTGGCCCAGTGCATCATGGGAACAGGGCAGACCAGACTACAAAAGCCAATTCTTACACTGGGAAGGAAACAAGCTTCCGGGGACCGGTTTCTGGCATTTCAGCCGTCTTCGGCCCGGCTTGCTTGAATCCTGATGGTGCAATGAGCAAGGGACTCACATCTGAGTATACCCTTCCACGCTTAGGGTGGACAAAATTATTTACAACAAGGGGTGGTGATGGACAGAGTCTCTGAATTAAGCAGAGTACTCTCACCCAGTCAAGAGATCAGGGCTAGATCCAACACCGTTTTTTAGCTCATTGCACCATCCCAGTTTCAGAACCTGGCTGTATGCAAATTAGTATGTCCCTGGCCCAGTGCATCATGGGAACAGGGCAGACCAGACTACAAAAGCCAATTCTTACACTGGGAAGGAAACAAGCTTCCGGGGACCGGTTTCTGGCATTTCAGCCGTCTTCGGCCCGGCTTGCTTGAATCCTGATGGTGCAATGAGCAAGGGACTCACATCTGAGTATACCCTTCCACGCTTAGGGTGGACAAAATTATTTACAACAAGGGGTGGTGATGGACAGAGTCTCTGAATTAAGCAGAGTACTCTCACCCAGTCAAGAGATCAGGGCTAGATCCAACACCGTTTTTTAGCTCATTGCACCATCCCAGTTTCAGAACCTGGCTGTATGCAAATTAGTATGTCCCTGGCCCAGTGCATCATGGGAACAGGGCAGACCAGACTACAAAAGCCAATTCTTACACTGGGAAGGAAACAAGCTTCCAGGGACCGGTTTCTGGCATTTCAGCCGTCTTCGGCCCGGCTTGCTTGAATCCTGATGGTGCAATGAGCAAGGGACTCACATCTGAGTATACCCTTCCACGCTTAGGGTGGACAAAATTATTTACAACAAGGGGTGGTGATGGACAGAGTCTCTGAATTAAGCAGAGTACTCTCACCCAGTCAAGAGATCAGGGCTAGATCCAACACCATTTTTTAGCTCATTGCACCATCCCAGTTTCAGAACCTGGTTGTATGCAAATTAGTATGTCCCTGGCCCAGTGCATCATGGGAACAGGGCAGACCAGACTACAAAAGCCAATTCTTACACTGGGAAGGAAACAAGCTTCCGGGGACCGGTTTCTGGCATTTCAGCTACATGAATCTGTTGCCTATCAAGGTAGGCCAGCACCTGTCTCCTTTTTCTCGGATCCCCAAGGCCTTGAACGTTCCATGAGATTATTCTAAGAGTGTCTTCCCCACCTGAGCCATCAAACATGGAAGTCAATCCCCAATCAGCCTGCAGCACATGTAAACATCTCCTGATTTGTGTATATGGCAAAGCATGTGTATAGTGACTAGCATATTGGTACCATCATGACAACGAACTGCGCCCCCTTTCCATCCCCCTCCCACTGAAGCATCCCAATCATGCCAGTGGCCATGGTCGCAAACCCCTGCCTGACCTCCGTAAGAAGCGATTTAAGATCGTCGCCCGATGCTTGTAGGGAATCCTGCTGAGAGGCCTCCGCCTCATCACCCTTCATTGCAGTCTGCTGTTTATTGGCTTTTTTAGCCTCAAACTTGAGTTTTGGCTGGCGAGCATCTGTTCGCCCCATCGTTTGTCCGGGCCCAGCCACACACCCAATGGATCTGGGGCCCCGCTCTATCTGCGGCGAGATACACGTCAGCGCCACAACCCCAAGCCCACTGCTGACAGGGAGGGCCAGGTAGACACCTCTTGGTATCCAGCAAATCTTACAACAAAGAGGGCAAGGGGGACACAGCGCCGTGCGGCGCTCCGTTAGTGGTCACACGCAACTCTGCTCCACTGTAGCGGCCCAAGGACCCAGGATCAGCCCTTCATTGCACCTCTCGTCCCGTTTCAGTACACCCTTCGCACCTCCAGCAGTGGACGACTCCTCCTACCAACACAGCTGCCACGCAAACTGCGCGCCCGATAGCTGCACCCGTCCTAATGCCTGTATTCAAAGGGACTACCGGCAACCAGCAACGCTGACAGATCCCAATCACCTGTGTCCTTCAGCACAGTCCACAGCACCCAGCCTCACACACCCAGAGGTGGTTTTAAGTGGGTCGCTGTTAGTATTCAGCAGTTTACTGTGGTCAGTGGCACTCTACCATTCCCTTCCCGGAATCTTTTTTTCTGGTAAGAGCAGGAGGTTTGAGTCGAGGAAAACTATACAGCTCTCAGACTTTTTCACCTACTCTTCATACCCGGTTCCCCGTCCACCAATGCAAACATGAATTCATCTTCGTGTGCATTTAGGGACTTAAATGTTACACCCCGACCCTAACTCTCTACAAAATACTCGGTTCATGAAATCAAACAGGGAGACCATTGGCTATAAATGCCAAAAGAAGGTGTTCCTAGTTGTTTGAACAAACATTTTACGAAAATGTATTTGATGTTTTACAGCATGAGCAGCGCACATTCTTGCCAGCGTCATTTTCTGCTGCTTTTGCTCTTCTCCCATATGACCAATCCAGTAAAGTATTGGGGCTAAAAATGTGTATTTTGGAGAGGGATCATTTACCCGCCATTTTAAAATGTTAACTATTCATATTTTGGGATGATGTTTGTTTTCAATTCAGAATTGGGTCTTGACCCACATTACGTTCTTACCTCATGCTATTAACTCTTTAGAGTATCATTCCGACTCCTATGCTGCCTTTGCATTGCAAGGCACAAGGACATATTTTAGATCTGAAAAATATAATCAATAATCACACGTCTTTTCTTACACACACATGAATGGCTACTGGCATTTTCTCTTCTACAATTGCCCTCTATCCCTTATACCCTTTATCACAATACCATCACCACAACCATTACAAAAGCAATACTTGGGCATGCCAATTCTGGCATGCTTTACCACATGAAAGACGAATCTATTGGCCTTTCCAATGTTTGTTTTACTTAACTGTCACCACAGTGTTCTTTCCTTTAAAAATTCACATTAATAATTTGTCTACTTCCTATTCGTGCACGTCTGACATGACAGGTGAGATCCTTCATTTGTTTTCTCTAGTACCATGTTAAGAAAAATATAACCATTTCTGTTTTAAATTGTTCTGTTCTGCTAATAAAGTTGGTGGCCATCTGGTAGCGCTTAATTTGCGATTTTAAAATTTTAAAATGTGACTTTATATGGAGGTCCCACATAGAGCTAATTTAGAAACATTTACTTACACAGAACTCTCTCAGCACTTTTAATTTGTCTCCCTTCTCCTCCTTTTTTGCTTTCCTCCCCTGTGACATCCACCAGTCATAATCCTCAAACAATTTCCTTTCTTTCCTGTGACATCCAGCAGTGGTAAACTTCAAACAAAATAAACTAATTGCTTTGGTGTGATGAATTCCATCTTTTAATTTTTCTTTTCATACTAAGCACAATATATGTCTTGAGCTGTCTACTGTTACTCACTACGGTGCTTTCCTGACCTATATTTCTATATATATCAGCAAATAATTTTAGTTCAATCCAATGATAGAGGGCCCTGATTCACAAAGGTAAATCTACTTTTGGAAATGTCCACACATTTAGATTTATGCCTAAACTTAGGTGTAAATTGCTACCTAAATGCAATTCAGCTACTCCAGGTGGATACTTACGAATAGTAGTAGTAGTAGTAGTAGTATATGATCCAACCCCCTTACAAAGCACAATCACCTCCTTGCTGGGTGCTGAAGTCTTGTTTTTTGCTTCCTTTGACCTAGTCAGAGTAAAACACCTGAAAACAAGGATTTGCAGGAGAAACGTTTAGGAATGGAGCCAGTCGTAATAATGATCTGGAGTAAATTGTGAACCTACCTTTAAATGAGGGGGGTGAGAACATATACAACTTAACATACCACTGACAAATTACTGGTAGAAAGGATAAAGGTGTTTATAGATGTAATCCTGCATAAAGTAGTTGTACATAGCACTTGTATGTAGCTTTTTAAATTTAATTTACAGAATTGCATTTATTTTTTGAATTTGTACAATGTGATGTGTACAGGTGTATGCAATGTCTAATGTAACTGTTTACTTTCATTTTAATTTCATTTGTATTTTTTATGTGATTAGTAAGGGAGTCTGCAATGAGTTATATGGCCATTCTTCCATTTCATTTATGGGTTTTTTTGGTGGTGGAGTTTATTATTGTTTTCCCCGTATCTAAACTTGATATTCCCTTTTCTACTCCCACTTTCATTATATTTTCTCATTTTAACTCCCGCTCCCTGTTGCCTTTCCCACATTTATGCCTAAAATGTACAACTACATGCGCATAGCTCTAAACACTCTGGGCCGAGAACACCACACATACAAGGTCAGCCTCCTATGTGACTGTACCTATCTGAATGGTATTAATTGGTATTCAAAGTGTTATGTGCCTGGGTTAGGCCAATGTAGCAAAGTGGCTAATTTCTTAAATTGTCCTATGTTTTACAATAACATTTCTACCATGACCTTTTGCACATATTTGTGTGCACGACAATATTGAATTAATTTCTCTGAAACTACTTTGTTTACGCATCTAGGTTCACAAAACATTATCACGATGCCTGGAACATCCTGTACAAGGCCCTTCTACTTATTATGTACAAATGTCGTTCTATCTTCATCCATGGGGAGGCAAGGCTATCTACATAACCATAACATCACTAATCTATACGCACATCACAAGGCTGTTTTCTATTATAAATAAAGAGCATCCCAATAAATTAGCAGAGGAGGCACTTCAGCTTACACTGATGGTCCCTGCATGCCGAGACTTCACCACGCAGCGGTCTGACATCTTCATGAGGGGTGTCCAGTTTGTGACCAAGAAGGGTCCTACATTCTCTCCCACCAGGTAATGGGGTTAGATCGTCCGTTGGGGGGATTATTGACTTCACACCTACAGGTCCACACAAAGCCGGGTTTGCATAGTAGGAGTACCCCTTATTATTACCTTGTTTTATATGCCTGCATATATATACTGTTTTAGCACAATGGTAGAACCATATCTACTATTTTCTCTTTTGGTGCCTGTAATCACTTTTATCTGCCTCTGTCTACTGATTATCGCAGCACAATATATTTAAATATATTGAAAACGTTCCACTGCGCATTCTGTATATTTCTATGAGCACAAGTAAGCACGAGTGACTGAGAGAAATTCTGATTTGTTTCCACGATCCTGTAAAGGGCCAGGGTTGTCATGTTCAGTGGTTGCCAGAAACTATTTGCTCCTTGGTAAGCTTAGGGGATCTTACCATGGCACTGTGACCTAGCCGGTCTCTAGGCTAACATATCATGCGGGGGTGCCTGGAATGAGTCTAGGCACCTCATCCCAAGTTTATGTTGTACAAAAAACGTGTAGGTCCTACAGATTAGTGGTAACTACACAACAACAATAGTACTTCAGTAATACTCCTGCACATACTTGTAAGTGTCTTTGTTAACCCATAAAGGATTCTGTTAAAGCTCTAGAAATTAATTCTAGCTAACTTTATAAATATTGCCCTTGTAAAGAATGTATGAATATCACTCTTGTTGAGAATGTTTGAATTTGAAATGCCCAGTGAATAAATGATATGCCATTTTACTCATTTTCTTGTCAACCATCCAGAATATCTCTGGCTTTGGTTTTCATACATATGTCTGAAAGTAATTGCATTTCAAAGTTGAAGACAGAGTAAAAAAGTTATAAACCTCTCATGGTGCGGGAGCCTGGAGAATAGTTTTAGACATTTAAGTACATAGTGGTTAACCAGGGAAGGCTTTGATGACACATTCCTCAAACTAATGTACTGTATAATGAAGTGGCAGCTCAGCAGGCCATATGAGCACACACACAGAAGAAATTTCATAAAACCTATGTAAACATGGATAACTGAAAGGGAGAAGTTTAGATATGGGTTTTTCTCTACTGTATCCTTATTTCGTGTAACTGCACCCGGCAAAAGCTCTCTGACCAAACATTGCGTACAAGGCCAGCCCCAGTAGCAGCTCCTATAGTGGGGTATTTGGACTTCGCCCTGCCCTAGATGAACCGGCAGGTATGTTTTATGCAGAAGGCAATATACTAATGTTACTCTATGAGGCTGCATGATAAACCGGACTGTACACTGCACACAGTAAAGGAAGCTACAGAGGGGTGGTGAGGAGACCAGCAGCACTGCAGTGATGAGCACATAAAAGGCTCAGGCAAGGGTGCATAATGGGGTTTACCTGCCCCCCACTCATATGAAGCAGTGTAAAGTGGGGTCGCACCTAGAGCTGACAACTCCTTCTTTACAAAGATTTCGATGTACGATTACCCAAATATGGAAGTAAGGCAATCAGTCTCACCATTAATCCTTTACTCTTATTATGCCTCCCATACTTTGTCACGTGTGACAGGCTATGTTGAGAATTTGGGTCTCTGTCCCCACATTATCATGTGACAAAATGGAAGTGAAAGATGAGCATATGTCATTACCAGATGGAGCTGTTGGCCCTTTTGATGGGAAGAAGGCACTACAGTGGGAGAACCACGCTCTTACATCCATGCACTACATCCTCCTCAGAATCCTCAATTTCCTCAATGATCACAACACATTATACCTACTGGAGAACCTCGCCACCATCAGATTTAAGCAACTGGTCACCTCTCCAACCCACTCAGCAGGACAATCAACCCCATCTTCTCTGTAAGAACCAACATCTCCCTTAGACACACATCCGAACTATAGTGGGCCGACTATCGCTGCATCCATTTCTCCTTCACCAAACCAACCGTACACCAGCATGCCCACTGCCACCCATGCAGAAGCTGGAAAAAGGTCACAGAAGACCATCTCACCACCACTCTTACTGCAACCCCATCACTGACATCCATGGATGCCAACAGTTCTGCACGCATTCTCCACTGAACAGACCCCAGAAGACACGAATCAACTGGACCTCCCTTAAAACTAACAATACCCTCAAGTTCATGAACAGCATCCACTCTGGAGCCCCCTCGGATCCCTGCATTCACTACATATTCAATAGAGCCAGCGCCTCCTTTGCACCCAAACTCTGCCACACAAGTAACTGCTCCATCGAATCCGCCACCTTCCCTGAAGACTGGAAACATGCTGAGATTAACACCCTACTGAAGAAACCATCTGCCGATCGGACGGACCTCAACAACTACAGACCCATCTCCCTGCTCCCCTTGCCAGTCAAAGTCCTCGAGAAAGCCATCAACACCCAACTCCGAGTTCATCTAATAAACAACATCCTGGACCTCTCCCAATCTTGATTCAAAAGCAACCACAACACCACGACCACTCTCCTTACCGCCACAGACGACATCCGCATCTTCCTTGACAGAGGTGAAACCACGGCCCTCATCCTCCTGGACCTCTGGCCACTTCCAACACCATCTCCCACAACATCCTCTGTGCTAGAATTCATAACACTGGCATCCGCGACAAAGCCTGTATCTGTTCCTTCCTCACTGGCTGAACACAGAGAGTCATACTTCTACCCTTTCTCTCAGAACCCACAGAAATCAGCTGCGGAGTGCCACAGGTCTCCTCCCTGAGCCCCACCCATTTCAATATCTACATGGCCCTGCTGGCAACCATCATCAGAAACCACAGACTCAGCATCGTCTCCTATGCTGATGACACCCAGCTTATCCTTTTCCTCTCAGACGAACAAACAGCTGCCAAGAACAACTTCCACAGTAGGATGAAGGCAGTTGCCACCTGGATGAAGGACAGCTGCCTCAAGCTCATCTCAAACGAGACCAAAATACTCGTCTTGGGCCCTAACCACTCTGACTGGGAAGATTCCTGGGGGCCAGCAGTGCTCGGAACACACCACACCCATGGACCATGCACAAAACCTTGGCATCCTTGTCCTGGACTCCTCACCCTCAATGAAGCACCAGATCAACGCCATCTCGCCTTCCTGCTTCCACATGCTCTGCCTGCTTTGAAAGATCTTCAAGTGGATCCCCACCAATGCAAGAGAAACAGTCACCCAACGCACTCGTCAACAGCAGACTCGAATACGGCAACACACTCTACTCTGGCACCATGAAAAAACAAAAGAAGTTGTAAAACATCTTGAACATCCCTCGCTACAGTTACATCACCGACCAACTGAGAGACCTTCACTGATCCCGGTCAACAAAAGGATCACCTACAAGCTTCTCACACACACCTAAAAAGCCCTCCACAACAGCAGACCCGCATAACTCAACCACCGCCTCTCCTTGCACACACCCACCAGACATCTCTGCTCCGCCCATCAAGCCCTGGCCACCATCCCAGGGACCCACAGGACCACCGCTGGAGGAAGATCCTTCTCCTACCTTGCTGTCAGGAACTGGAACTCCCATCCTCTGCATCTCAGGCAATTACCAATCCTGCCTCAATTCAGGAAGGACCTCAATACCTGGCTCTTTGACTAAACAACAGAGCACCATGAGACCCTTACTGGTGAGTAGTCACACTCTACAAAACCCTGATTAATTTATTGATCACCAAAAAAAGGTCATTTACAAGAATGCTGGATTTGCTATGGGGTCTTCAGCGTGTGTGTGTGCCTATTTGTGTGTTTATCTTTGTGTATGTCTAACTGTATGAGTATGTGTGTGTCTGTGGATTAGTGACTGAATGCTGGAAAATGTGATATGTGTGAACCTCTGGAGCACCCACTGACCTGACAGCCATGATAGGTCTGAAGTGTGTCTCTCACTCCGCTGCACCTGCTGCACGAATGACAGCTACATTCCTGCAGATGTGCAGTCTTCAGGAAGGTCACTATTTCTAGAACAACTTAAATTCTCTCTGCAGTCTTGTAGGCAAAAATGTGTAGGTAAAATTGCATTCAAAGGCATTGAAAAGGAGAGCTTGAAATACCCTTGTGTATTTATCACCTTTCCATGCATACATTAAGGGTAGATGAGAAGATGGTGCACTGTTAATCTTCATTTTAAAAAGTGAAGTCCTCAATAAAAAAGTATGCAAGGAAATTTGTATTCACTCCCCACCTAACTAAATATGTTTTCACAAAACTGCATAACAGCTGGAGAACTAGTCTCATACAGGCAGTCTCGTAAAAACAGGTTCAAGTCAGTCTAGATTGATGAACATAATGAAACTGAACTACAACTTAAGGAAAAGTGTATCACTAACACTATGGGCCACTATGGGCCAGTCAAACTGATTGGGTTATGATGGCCTCAAGGAGCCCGTCAGTCAGTCAGAGCCCGCACATAATCCCTAACGAACGGCGTTTACCCCGTCAGGATTATGATGTTAGTTTCTGACAGCCTTCCCATGTCTGCATTTCTGACATGGAAAGGCAGTCAGAGAGAAACTTTGGGGGCCCCTAGCATGACCTTCTTGCCTCCTGACCTTACAGTTGGGGCCCTGGGGCATGGTGCCCCCTTCCCATCTCTGCAGTGCGGTGCAGGGATGTGCAATAACTTCCATTTCACAATGGAAGCTTGTGCTGTGGGCGGTTTTGGACTGCCGCACAAGCTCCCGTTGAAAAATGGAAGTCTGCAACTGCATTATGTGCGGTCGCATCCTAATTGAGGTTTAGGGACCGCTGAACAGAGGTCGGTCAGCAACGATGTAATTTAGAGGGAACTGAGACTGACATTGTAATGAGCCCCAATGTCGCAGTAAGCAATATAGTTTGACACAAATACTGTTTCAGAAACATCATTTGCCAAAAATGTATCCCTGTACATATAATGGTAAGTACAAATATATTGAAAAGAAAATAGCGTTAACACTAATATCGTCATAAATTTAAAAATATATAGATTTTTAAACTTAAATGGAGTTTAAAGTATTAAATGTTAAATATTTTAATATATAAATGTAATATAATGTAAATAAAATATATATGCCACCAATAGTTAATACTATATAAATGTATATTTATTTAAACACACAAATACATATATGTGTTCATAATTATAAATGTATCTATGTAAACATATATATATATACATATATAGTAACATAATTATTACAGATATTTAATTTACATTATATGAATGTTTTATATTTTACCTTTAGTAGTATGAATATATATAATATAATACAAGTATTTATTTTACATTGTATCAATGTTTATATAAAAAATGTATTAATATGAAGATATATTCTTATTCACAAAATGTTCCACAGCCCTTAGACCATCCTTATGCTCAAAACTCGTGTAAAGAGAAGTAATGTCCATTGTCATCAGTACATATTCCTCACTCCATGTCATTTTGTGTAGTTTCTTGAGAAAATCTCCTCTGTCTATGTCTAAGTGGGAGTTTTTGTAAAGCGCACACTTACTCCAAAGAGTGTCCTGGCGCTGACTGACTGGTAGCAACCTGGGAGAGTCACTTAGGGGCAGGAAAACAGTCATGTTTTCAGCTTTTTCTGAAACAGGGGAATGGATTCAATGCATCTCAGCTGAAGTGGTATTTTATTCCAATGGCATGGTCCCAGGACAGAGAGAAAGTTACCTCCTGACCTCGATTTTTTAAAGCGATGGACATTGGCCAACAACAGGTCGGTGGAGCATAACTGTCTGCAAGGAGAGGAGAAGGATATTCTACATTTAAGGTAGCGAGGTCCTTCCCTGTAGAGAGCTTTCTGTGTGATAAGCAGAGTTTTAAAAATTATTAATTTCCTTACAGGGAGCCAATGTAGGCTCCTCAGAAGGTGTGACACACATGAATTTCGGGGGAGCTCAAGAATGGTCCATGCTGCTGCAATCTGCACCAGTTGAAGCCTGTCCAGCAGAAAGCCAGGCATCCCCAGATAGAGTCCGTTCCCATAATCCACCCTTGATATAATAAAAGCCTGGATCCCCTGTTGTCTGGCCTCTTTAGATAGAAAAAACAGGAATTTCAGTAGAAGACGCAGCAGAGCAAAACAGGTACCGACTACTGCGTTCTCCTGAGTGTGTCCTCAATATATGACAGTAACTCATTACAAATTCCTGAAGAAAAAAGTTGACATATTACAAGATATTCTCAAAGGGACTCTTTTTAGCTGAAATAATAGGTCAACCTGGCACTGGTGAAGTGCCCTTGTGAACTTTAGGGATTAAATAAATCACAGAGAGTACTGGAAATTCATTTTTTTTAAATTGAAATTCATCCTTTGAATGAGACCTTCACATTTCCATTCAGCTCTGACTTCTTATATGGATGATCTTTTGTAGCACTTTGTTATCCTCTAGATGTTTATAGGCTTCCTTTAGGTACTTCGCCATAGACCAGAGGACCACATTCCCACCTCTGTCAGATTTATTAATTATTACTTCATTGTTGTTGCGTAATTTCTGCATGATTGGCATAAATGTTGAAGCTGCTTTGAAAGGGCTCCTGATTGTTGATGGAGGATTTATACCCGCTCTGGTCATTGCTTGCTGGGTAGTGGCTACCATGATCTGGGACTCATTTATATTATCTAAAGCTTGCAGTGTCCTTAATGTTTCCATATTGGATACTTGTAGATTGTATCAGGTATTGGCATGTGATTTAATGATTGGGTGGTGGCATTCTTAAGTCTAAAATACTTTATTAGCTTAAGTTTTCTTATAAATTTGAATACAGCAATTCTGGTTTCATTGTAATTAAAATGACTTTCAGAACATAAATTTAGACCCAATGATAGAAGTTCGTTTTCTGCTTTGCTTAACTGGATATCGGTAAAATTAATTACGGTGGCATCACTGATAGTCACTTTCTTCTCCACTTTTTGGCATGTCCTTTCTTGTTTGTTCTGGCTTTTACATTTTCTCTGCCCCCGTCTATGGTTTCTCCTTTACCTTGTTTGTACTGTTGATTTCGCGGGCGTAGTGTTTGCCTGCGATCTAGGTGTAAAAAATCCAACTCTTCAGCTAGTGTTAGATTCACTGGGTCTTGACCCCTATTGTTGACAGTCTCTCTGCCTTCCTATAAGACTGTTTCACTTTGAGCAGAGTTTAAATCAGATGCAGATGTACCATCCTTGGTATGGATAATGATTTTAGTGTTTGGGGACGCTAAATTTGTATTAATAGGATGTTGCCTCTTCACTGTGTCAAACTTACTCGAGAATGTAAATATTAGCCCAGTTGCATAGTCCACCTTGTCCCTCACAAATTTAAAAGCTTTTCTTGCTTTAATCATTTCATCATGCTTCGTAAGATGGCCAACTATGTGTTTGCAGCTAGTTGAAACTAAATCTTTTTGATCTGACCCGCCTAGTAACCCATTAATGCGTTCTGTTTCTTTTACAATGTTCACATGGTCAATTTCTGCATATTTAACTAGGATAAGTACCAGCCTCATGGATGCTTCAAGATTGCTTTCTGCCCACTCTTTGAGCATTAAGGGGTTTGAGTTCTCGAAACTAGGGGCTAGCATAACGCACAGTCCTCAGGGCACTCTCCCCACATCATGATATTTTTCAAGGATTCGGACATGGAAAGGCTGTTGGAGAGCGAGTTTGAGGGCCCCCAGCATGGCCCTCTTGCCCCCTGGCCTTACGGTTGAGGCCTTGGGGGACACCTATGGTGCCCCCTTTACATCCTTGCACTGCATGTCAGGTATCTGCAAAAACTTCAGTTTCACAATGGAAGCTTGCGCTGCGGGCGGTTTCGGACCACCGCACAAGCTCCCATTGTAAAATGGAAGTTTGCAACGCTCCATGTGTGGTTGCATCCAAATTGCCGGTTTGGGATCGCAGATGGTCAGTTAAGCATCCGCAATGATCAGTGATGTCATTTGAGATGTCATCAGTGATGTCATCAGTGATGTCACTGATCATGTCATGAATGATGTAGTATGTGACGTCATCAGCAGTACATTGCGGGGGCGCGCGAGTTATAGTTAGATGAACTAACTATAACAGTGGAATTTCTATGGTTTTGTACCAGTGAAATGTCCAACTAACTATAACGTCCCTGAAACCTTTGGTTATTTCAGTGAATTTCAATGGTTTTTTAAACGCTAATTTCTAACTATAACGTACCTGAAACCTATGGTTTTTTCTGTGAATTTCAATGGTTTTTAAATGGTAATTTATAACTATGACATCCCTATTAAGTCCCCTTGAATCCTGAAGTAGCCCACCAGGTACATTCAGTAAGCACCACAGACCTGCGTTTCAGAGAGGTGTTCTGAAGCCACGCCCCTTTTTACACCACGCTGCAAATGCGGCTTTTGCACACTGCTGCTCAGAGGATGATGTCCACTTTTGTCTTGAGGTCCTCAGGACACAAGAGGACCTCATCGCCCCACCAGCAGCGCATCAGAAACCACGTTTGCAGAGTGGTGTAAAAAGGGTCGTGGCCTCGGAGCACCTCTCTGCAATGCACCACTGTGGCATTTACAAGAGGTACCTGGTGGACTAGTTGGCCCCCAGGGACCCCCAGTATTGAAGGGGAATTAATTCTCCAACTTAAAAGACACCACAGGGTATGTTTGCAGTGTATTGCTGGGAGGAGGCGGGGCATCCAGCACAATGCCGGTCTTTTTTTAATTACTTTTTTTTAGAAAGGGGGATTCTTTTTGCTTTTTTTGTGCCCTGGGGACCCCATCCCTCAGGGCCTGACCCCTTTTTAAAATAAAAAGTAATAATCTGAAATGCATGGACCCCTCCCGTGGCTAATTCTGGTCCTGGGACCCCATCCCCTGGGGCACGTCCACATTTATTTATTGTTTATGGAGGGGGTTACGGGGCCGGGCCGGCCTTTATTTTTTTTTAAATATAATTTTTTGGGTTCCTGCTGGGCCACTTCTGGCCCCGGGGACCCCATCCCCGGGGCCAGCCTGCCTTTTTTCTTTTTGGTTGTTTTTTTAGGGGTGGAGGGCCGTGTTGCCCCCCTCCCGGGCCACTTCTGGCCACGGGAACCCCATCCCCTGGGCCGGCTCTATCTGTTGGGGAATGTGGGGGTCCCCAATTCCCCCACAGTCCCGCCATCTCCCCGCCTTCTGCGGGAGCCAGCATTGCTTTTCCACAAGAGGAGCTGCTAACATGCAGCTCCTGTGTGGAAAAGCAATCTGGTTTGGATTTTGTGAGCGAGAGCAGCAAACCTGCTCTTGCTTACAAAATCCAAACCAGTGTTTGCTATGACAGGGCGGGAGCAAACAGCAGTGTCCCGGGGTGGGCACCCCACGACACTGCAGGAGGTGGCTCTGGGGGGTGGCTGTCCCCAGGGCGATCAAGGGCTCCAGGAGGGGGCCATGTGGGCCCCCTCCCACCTAATGCACAGCCCCGGGGAGGGGATTGTCCCCGGGGCTCGGGGTCCATAATGGACCCCCATATTTGCTCATTAGTGTCCCGGGGAGGTGCGGTCCCCAGGGCGTGTGGTGGGGCTCGAGCCTCCCACACAGGTTCATTTATTTTATTAAAAAAGCCCTGCGGGGTGGTGGTCCCCGGGGCTGCTGTCAAAAACACAGAACTTGGAGCAGATTAGATATTTTTTTTTTTAAACTAAAAGTCAAAGTATAAAAAACTGAATTTTTTTGTGAAAAACCGAACACACATGAATCACTAAACAAAACACAACCCATTTACACACACTCTTTTTAAAAAAAATGTAAGTTTCATTTCCACTCCCGCACATAATGTTAAGCAAGCCCCGGGGGTGGTGGTCCCCGGGGCAGCGGGGGCCCCCACAGATATTTGTTGCAAATGCCCCCGGGACCTGGCCCACCCAGGGGACTCAATTAAATGAAGCGCAGTAGCCCTTCCTCCAGAAGAATGAGAACATACACTGGGACAAACAGTACTGGCTGGTATGTTTAGATGTTGAGAGCCTATATACTAGCATCAGGCATAATGACGGACTGAAAGCATGTGAACATTTCTTGAGAACTAGAAGTATACACCTATTGGCCCACACCAGGATGCTATTGCAAATTATTGAAATTTGTCTTGTTGAGAACATGTTCACATTTAATGGAGTCTTGTACAAACAAACACAGGGAACTTCGATGGGCACCTGCTTCGCCCCTAGCTATGCCAATCTGTTGGTAGGCTGGTGGGAGAAGCCGGTGCTCTGGAGTGAAGCCCTTGAATATTGGACCAACAAAGTCAATTTCTGGCTCAAATTTATTGCTAAAGTCTTTTTTGTCTGGGAAGGCACAGAGGGAGATCTTCTTGATTTTGTTAAACAACTTAATGAAAATTCAGTGAATTTAAAATTTACCATGCAATACAGTCAAGATAGTGTAGATTGTCTGCACATCAGAGTAACAGCGCATGGTAATAAACTTGAGACTGATTTATTCAGAAAAAGAACAGCCGGCAACTCAGTGTTACACGTTGCCAGCTGCCACCCACCGAATATCAGGTGGCGCCTCCCCTTTGGTGAGTTCCTTCATTCCAAGAGGAATTGTAGCTCAGAAGGAGCATACAAGAAAAACAAGAATGAAAGGATAGAAAGATTTCGAGCCAGAGGGTATTCATCCAATATGCTTAAAATCTGCGAAAAAAGAGCTGATGAAATAGAGAGAAAGGCAGTCAAATGAGACCAGATTCCACCATCAGACTCATTACAACTTGCAACTCCCAGTCACATGAGTTCAGCCAGATAGTCAGGAAAAGATGGGACATCCTTCTGCAAGACAAATCTCTTTAAAAAAAACTAGGCCCACATCCAGCTATAACATATAGGAAAGGCCAATCTATCAAAGATAAGATAGTGAGAAGTCACATGTAACATCAGCAATTGACTTGGCTAGACAGGAGGGGAGGATTCAATAGATGTAGCAAGTGTAAAGCTTGTAGGCACAGCAGGCACGATTCACGGAATTAACTTAAGACAAAATCCTACACTTACGACCATTTTGGTATTCACAGAAGGCACTTACTCATTTTGGTATTCACAGAAGGCACTTACTCATTTCGGTATTCACAGAAGTTAGGAGTATTAACTTTAGGACTCCTAAATGCCTTCTGTGAATACCGAAAGTCTTAAAGTTAGTATTTTTCTCAGTTTAGGAGTAGTAAAGTTAGGAGTCCTAAAGTTAGGACTCCTAACTTCTGTGAATACCAAGATGAGTAGGTTCCTTCTGTGAATACCAAAATGAGTAAGTGCCTTCAGTGAATACCAAAACGGTAGTAAGTTTAGGATTTTGTCTTAAGTTAGTTCTGTGAATCGACCCCAGCGAGAACGTGAGGGAAATTACTCTCCACAGAACCAATAGGAAATGGCGTATCTGGAAAAATATACAGTGTAACACAGAGTTTGTAGTCTATGTCATCACTTGCCCATGTGGTAAGTGGTACATAGGCTCAACCACCTTCCCCGTAAAGAAAAGGATACTTGAACATCGGCAAGCCCTAACAAATAAAGACTTCACCTACAGTACTGCTAGACATTTTCACCAAAATCATGAAAGTGACTGGACAAAGGCTAAGTACTTTGCACTAGACGGAATTCCTAAAAACTCCAGGGGTGGCAATAGGGTCTTAGCCTTACGCAGATATGAATCAAGATTTATCTTGCAAGCTGGTAGTGTCGCTCCTTTTGGGATGAATAATGATGAAGAAATGCATGTGCGTCTCTAAATGCGATTACTAGAAACCTCCCGTTGCAATTTTGAGGGACTCTTGTTCCCTATAGGTTTTTAATTTGGACTTACTTCTTTTTGCATCACTTATGTTCAACCGATTTTATTTAGTATTTGAACTGTAGAGCAGATACAATTCGTTGTTAATTTTTCATATTTGTGAAGCATGTTTTCCCACAATTTTTTGACTGCTCTTAAGCTGTGCTACATTCTCTTGAAATCTTTTGAATCTGAAAATATCCTTTATTATTGTGATCAGTTTGTCTGAAACGAGTTCTAAACATGTCAGAAAAGAATATCTTTTTAGGTATTTGATCTTGTGTAGCAAGTAAAATGTGAAGATATAACTAACCTTCTATGCCTTTGTTTGCCTTTTTTTAGATTGCACCAGACGGACTGTGGGGGTCACCGACTACGAGCACGGAGTGTTAAGTGTTTGAACTTGAAACCATGCTCTCCTTTGATATTAATAGTTGGGACGATCAATTGAGGGACATGTAGCAATTGGTCACTAGTTGTACCTCTCACTATGTACATTCACTTTGTTAATTACATATCCTGGTACACTGTTCAGGCACCACTACGGCCAGAGAACCTACCGTATCAAGCACCTTTCAATTTATAACATGTTATATATAATCTTCACAAATAGAATTGGATTGTAAAGGGTACTATATCATGATAAGCAAGCCATAAGCATTTCACGAATGGGTACTAAACCCAGGCACGGCTAGAGGCAGCCTTTTCTCGAGATTAACATGCGAGTGATTTTTAATACTGTATAAGTAATTTATAATGAATTTCAGTGATGCAACAGTAAGTCCTACAATTTTATTTTAAATGTTATGTTTGATTTAGTATTACATATACATGATTTAAAAATGTATAAAAATACTTACGTCTACTCTGGATGATGATATGAATCCAGAGTCTTTTCTTTATCTCTATCTGAAATGCATTTAAACCTTGAATTGCGAATAGTGGTCATGTGACCAAGAGCTAGATAGCTCGAAACGCGTCTTCTTTTTTTGTCCGTGAAATAAAATAAATTCTTGACTCTGGATTGGCGTGGCTCATGCTTCCTGAATCTTAAGAAGCTTGATGGTTGACATATATATATATATATATATATATATTACCTACTGGCGGTCGCCAGTAGGTAGATATAGTTAGGACCTAGTTTCCATAGGAAATTCGCAACATTCTATTGGGAATAACTCTTGCGCCGGTGGACGAATCTTCGCGAAATTCTCAAAGAAGATGCCCCGCTCCTTTCCTGAAATGTCATGAGTGATGTCACTGACCATGTCATGAGTGATGTAATATGTGACGTCATCAGCAGTGCATTGCACGCGCAGGTTATAGTGAGTCCAACTAACTATAACGTGGGAATTTCAATGGTGGATTGACTATCGGGAATTGGGGTTTACACCAAATGCGGGGTTCAATACCATTTACAGACAAGTAAAGTATTGTCTCCCCTTTCAAGTTTGCCAATTTAACCCCTCACAACACGTCAAGAGTATAATACAATTAAATGGGAGCTCCCTTTTGTATTCCTACGATTCCCTAGGATGGTCGATCTATAAGTGGGTGCTCCCACCTATTCTACTGGAGAGTTACTAAATACGGTGGCCGGTCTACTGTTCGAGTGCTATTAATCGGGGATGAGTGAAAGGTGAGATATTTAACAGTGAGTTTTGTGAAAATTATGAATCCAATATAAAGTAATAATATAAATCATTATTATACACCATAATCCATAACCAACATACATTCCTCCTTAGTGAATATCATAAGGCTCTCTGTTGTAGCTATGTAGGTCATGGGACAACTAGCATCTGTCCGATGCTGCACAATTGTGACTGTTCCACCCACTCTTCTCTACTAGCAATAGTATATGTCAAGAGAGCCTCAGTACTAAAATTGTGATGGTGATTACTATTAACAAACAATGCTCATCATACTGCGGGTTAACCGTTGCCCTGTCCTGTTATAGCTTCAGATGCCTATATGTGATGATAATTCTTCTCCATAATTGAGTCCCTTTGGAGTCTTACTTTCCATATCTATGATGTTTTTGGACTCTCTCACCCTTAGTTGCGCCTCCCGGTCTCCACCCCTGATGTTCTTAGGTATTTTGTCTATACTATAAAACCTCAGGCTCCTATTATTGCTTTTGTGGCTCTCTTCGTAATGGCGAGCCATCGGATAATTATGGTCCTTATTGGTGATTGCACGTAAGTGCTGCAGAATCCTTACTTTGAGTGGATATTTGGTGCTGCCCACGTACTGGAGGCCACAAGGGCACTCGAACAGTAGACCGGCCACCGTATTTAGTAACTCTCCAGTAGAATAGGTGGGAGCACCCACTTATAGATCGACCATCCTAGGGAAGCGTAGGAATACAAAAGGGAGCTCCCATTTAATTGTATTATACTCTTGACGTGTTGTGAGGGGTTAAATTGGCAAACTTGAAAGGGGAGACAATACTTGTCTGTCAATGGTATTGAACCCCGCATTTGGTGTAAACCCCAATTCCCGATAGCCAATGCGACTCTGCAGTTCAGAATCGCGTGCCACAGGATGGTTGCCAGGAGACACGTTGTGTACTCCATTTCCCGATAGTCAACGCGATTCTGTAGTTCGGGATCGCGTAGCAGTAGAGTGTTACTAAGAGACAACCCACGAGGTATACATCTAGGTCCTATATAATATCTGCTCAAAAACCATACACAAATACAGATACATTTACTAATACTATGTGGTTAAAATGTTGAAATGTTTCATATATGTTTTATATGTCTATAGAGAAACACTGTTAGAATATGAGTTGATCATACATTCGAGTATTTCTTTTATGTTCATGTGTTTAGGCACAAAAGAAGGACTTATAAGTTGTGAAATATAAAATGGTGGCTACTTGAAAAAGGCTTACGCCGAAACGCGTCGTCCTTGTTCTACGAGTGCACAATAAAGGATTTGTGCAAAGATCTCCTGGTGTGTCATCTCTATGTCCTTCTAACTAGTTGGATTTGGAACCTGTGTGAAGTAAAGAGTAGCGGCTGCTACTACCGATGGTACCAGCGCTGTTAGGTTGAGGATCGCTCAAGCAGCGTTTCTGAAGCACATATATATAGGGTGAATAGTCTTGAAATAAAGGCTTAAACTCATACATCCTGATTGTGCCGCCTCTTTTGTCTTTTGAATATATATATATATATGCAAAAAAGGAGAGAACTATGGGTAGTTCTCAAGTTTAGGTGGAAAGCAGCCCCTGTGGGGGGCGTGGCTTGGACGCCGATCGGGATGGCGGCGTGAGCTCGTAGCTCCGCGCAGAATCCCGTTAATTCTCCTGTTTTCGGAACCCTAGGCGGCCCGGAGACGACGCTCCTGCCCTCTGAAGTGTGAGGGGACAGCTGGACACTATTTGTGAGCCGCTGGGGGACTGCAGGCCCCGAGGAGACCGAGTCGAAGAGGCGGCTGAGGTGTTGCCGAGGGTGCGAAGAAAATGGCGGCGTGGAGTTCGGCGGGCCCCGAACTCCAGCTCTGAGCCGAGTTGTCGCCGTCTGGCGAGGGATACTGGCAGGAGACCCTGCGTTCGGCTGATCGAGGCACTGGGGTCGGCGGTGCTGTGCCTTGGGGTCGAGTGACGCTGCCTTGACTCGCCAGGAGCTTGGGGACCCTGGCTGGCTGCGGCCTGGAGACTCATACTTTCCCCCTCAGGCTCCCGAGGGGGGCGGCGGAGCGGAGTGTACCTAGCTGGTTGTTGCTCCTGTGAGTTTCTGTGGAGACATTGCTCTGCCCGGTGCCCGACTACCTGGCACTAGCCTACGGGCGCTGACGACAGCGGGCTCCAGGACCTGTGACGCAGCACCCTGGAATGGCGGCGACTGGAGGGCCGGTGGCCGTGAGATGCACTGAGGAGGGCTCGGCGACATCGACTCGGCTGGGCGAGGGTCCCTCCCCGGAGCTTGACCGAGAACAGCGGCTGAACCAGCGATTGGATGCCATACTTGATGCGATCGCCTCGACTAAGGACGCGTTGCACCAGGACATCGCCCAAGTGGCCACGGGCCTAGGGCTGCTCCGCGCGGATCATGCGAAGCTAGCGGACAGAGTTAAGGACCATGACCAACTGCTGCTGGACCTGAAACCATCGGTGGTGGCCGCGGAGCATAGGATTGCGGACATGTTGGCCCGGCTGGACTCGCTGGAACGGAGGGCGGAGGATGCCGAAGGCCGCAATAGGCGGAACAACGTGCGGGTCGTCGGCCTTCCGGAACGGATTGAGGGGGAGGATGCGGTGGCCTATATGGAGACCTGGTTCCGCACTGTGGTGGCGCCGGAGGGGCTCACTCCTTTTTTCACGCTGGAGCGGGCCCACCGGGTTCCTGCTCGCCCGCCGGGGATTGGCCGCCCCCCCCGACCGATGGTGGTGAGGCTCCTCCACTACAAGGACCGAGATCTCCTCATTCAGCGGGCCAGGATGTCGGGCCCTTATGAGGTGGAGAACAGTAGGGTTACGATCTTCCCGGACTACACCCAAGCGGTCCAGAAAAACCGGGCATCATTCTTGGCGGTGAAGAAAGAACTCAGGGAGGAAGGCGTTCAGTATTCCTTGCTCTACCCGGCTAAGTTGCGGATCATCATGGATGGGGCTACGCACTTTTTTCAGACTCCGGTTTGGCTTTGGCTGGAGTCGTATAGAGCGGGGACGGACAGATCACATAAAAGCAGACGAGATGAACCCAAGCGGCCCCGGGTGAGGCAATCGCAACGAATCAGATCCCGCAACAGGCGCCAGCGGGAGAAACGGGAGGCTCAAATGGCGGCGGAGAAGAGGGATGCACTCGCAGCGACGGCGGCCATTACAGGGTCGCAACAGAACAGTGAACGGGCTGAAACGGACTCGGGAGGGGAAGGCAGCAAGACGGGCGAGGAACTCTCGGAGGCGGAAAGCTTGAAGGGGCCGACGGTGACCCCACAGACTTCGGATGGTATCTTTTGCGGCTGAGTTTGGACTGGGCTAGTTCGAGACTTCATGGTAGGGTGGTATCCTGCTGTTGGAGGACGGGATGCCGGGAGGGGAGGCTGAGTGCTTCGGGAGGGATGGAGGCGCGGGGTGCGAGCTCCGCTTGCTGGGGTCGGCGGCGACTCAACCCCCTTGGGCCCTTAAGGCCGACTGTGGTGGAGACCACAGGGTAGGAGTGTGGGACGTTGGTTCAAGGTTTGGATGGGGGCGGCCATTGGGTTCGTGAGCTCTGTCCTGGGGAGTGGGGTTTGGGGAGTTTTTCTGTTTTGGGGGTGTTTGGGGGGGGGCAACTGCATTGGGGGGGCTGTGAACATTCGTTATTTGCTTTGGACTGTACGAAGTTGGAATGGGGACGTTACCTAATCTGAAATGCCTGACGTGGAATGTCCGGGGGCTGCGAACTATGGTGAAACGTCATAAGGTCCATGCATATTTAGTACGCAGGGGGGTTCAGATTGCCATGCTCCAGGAGACTCATCTTACTAAGAAAGAGTGTACTGCCTTGCAGAAACGATGGAGGGGCCAGGTGTTTGGCACCACTTACTCAGCGTATGCCAGGGGGGTGCTGATCTGGGTGAGGGCGGGGATACCCTTTCAATTACTGAATCAAGCTGTGGATCCGGATGGCAGGTTTGTGGCGGTGGAGGGGAGGTTATATGGACGGGATGTGGTTTTCTGCTGTGTGTATGCGCCGAACGCTGATCAAGCTCGATATTTTGATAGCCTCTCGGGGTCTTTGGCCTCTTTCCTGGCGGCCCCAATAGTGCTAGGGGGGGACTTTAACTCGATCACGGATGTGGTTCTGGATAGGTCCCATCCCCCCCTGGTGGACTCCCCGGTGCGCAGGTTGGCCGCGCACAGGAAGGACTGGCAGGATAGGTGGGGGTTGCTGGATGTCTGGAGGGAACGGCACAGGGAAACCAGGGATTATTCCTTTTACTCTGCTCTTCATGACCTGCATGTCAGGATTGATTCGGTGCTCTGCAGTGGATCCCTGGCCCCGCTGATCTCCCATGCGGAGTACTTGGCTAGAACGATCTCAGATCATAACCCCCTATTGGTGCACATTCAGTGGCAGAGGGAGCGCTCAGTAATTCCAACGTGGCGGCTTCGGCCGGAAACGCTTGAAGATCCTGTGTTCTCTGATGCGGTTCGACAAGGCATTGATAGTTATTTCGGAGTGAATGAGGGCTCGGCCACGAGTAGGTCCACTGAATGGGATGCAATGAAAGTGGTGGTGAGAGGAGTGTGTTTGGGTAGGTTTTCAAATGCTCGCACGGCTGTGTTGACTGACCTCATGAAAGCGGAAGAAAGGTTGAGGGATTTGGAGCGCCGCAGGCCAGTTAGGCCGGACTTACAGGCCCAGCTCTTAGAAGCGAAAGAAGTGGTCGCCACTGAGACGGAACGTTTACGTAGCTATGATCACAGGCAATATATCATCAGGGCGCATGCGGAAGGAGACAAGGTGGGTACCCTCTTGGCCAGACTGGCTAATCCGGAACTTAGGGGCTCCCCGATCCTCGGCATTCGTACTGCGCAGGGAGAGATGGTATACACCCAAGCAGCGGTATTGGAATGTTTTAGGGGGTACTATGAGGAACTGTATCAGGGCCAGCTGGGAGTGGGGGCCCAGGACATTGCGGAATACTTGGGGGCACGGCAGCTTCCGGTCCTAGATGAGGAGGACGCGAAGGAACTGGGCGGCCCGATCACGCTCTCAGAAATACGGGCGGCCATTAAGCATATGGCTCGCAACAAAACGCCCGGGGTGGACGGATTACCGATTGAATTTTATCAGCGGTATGCGGACAGTTTGGCGCCCAGGCTGTTGGTGGTGTACGCTGAAGCCTTCGAGGCTGGGGTATTGCCTGGGTCCATGCGGGAGGCCTTGATAGTGCCGCTCCTAAAGCCTGGCCGGGATGCTGCGGATGTGAGGTCTTACCGCCCGCTATCCATGCTGACGGTGGATTATAAAATTCTGAGCCGCATACTGGCCACCAGACTGGCCCCATATATGACGGGCCTGGTACATAGGGACCAGGCCGGGTTCATACCCACGAGGAGCACGGCGCTGAATATTCGCCGCCTGGTGGGGATAATGGACGCCATCTTGGACGAGGAGGGAGCCCCGGCGGTCCTATCCGTGGACATCGAGAAAGCCTTTGATAGCTTGGAATGGCCGTTCCTGGACGGAGTTTTGGAGAGGTTTGGCATGGGCGAGGGGTTCCGCAGGTGGACGAGGGTCTTGTATGCTTCGGCGGCGGCGAGGGTGCTTTTGGGCGGCCTGGTGTCTGCGGCGTACCCGGTGGGCAGGGGCACGCGGCAGGGATGCTCTCTGTCCCCCCTGTTGTTTGCTCTGGCGATGGAACCTTTGGCGGTCCATGCGAGGTCGGGTGTCAGGTACGCGGGGATAGCGAGAGGCGGGCAGTGGCATTATATATCGCTGTATGCGGATGACTTGCTCCTATACCTGGCTGATACCTCGCGGGCATTGACAGGTGCGATGGAGCTATTGTCGGAGTTCGGCCGGCTGTCGGGCCTTAAGGTCAATTGGGCGAAGACTTGTGTGTTCCCGCTGCGAGCGGACTCGCCCGTTCCTGGCGGCGACTTGGGCGTGGTGTGGGAGCCATCTTGTTTTACCTATCTGGGTGTTCGCATCTACCACGCGACTGCGGACCTCTTGGAGGGCAACATTGGACGCTGTGTTCGGGCACTGAGGGGCAGCTTGTCTTTCTGGTCGACCCTCCCGCTGACGGTTCTGGGTAGGATTGCCCTTTTGAAGATGGTGGCGCTCCCCTGCTTCCTCTATTATTTCCGAACGCTGCCTGTCTGGATTCCCCAAGGGGTCTTCAGAGACCTGAGATCGATGATTATTGGCTTCTTATGGGGGCACGGCCGCCGTAGAGTGGCCCTGAACACGCTCCTCCGCCCTAAGGTTGAAGGGGGCATGGCTGTGCCTGACTTCGAGCTGTATTATCTAGCGGCGCAGCTGCAGGTTCTTACACAGAACGTAGCTAGGGTGTTCCGGGGTCCAGAGGAGGACCGGGACCGAGGGATACGACGCCACGTGCTGTCCTATATTGTCATGCAGCAGAGGCTTGAGCTGCGGGCCCTCACTATGGAGGAAAGGACGCTCCGGCTGTGTTGGCAGAGGAGCCTTCGGAGAGCGAGGGCTTCGCGGCCTTATGCGCCGGAGATCCCGATCGGCATGCTGACGGCCTTGCCGCACGGAGGAGATTGGTCCCCGTTGCTGGATTGGGAGGAGGCGGGACTACAGGTGGTAGGCGACTTGTACATAGATGGGGCTTTGGCACCGTTCGAGGCGCTCCGGGACCAGTTCGGGCTGCCCGACGGGGGGTTCCTCCTGCACGCGGCGGTGGTGGCTGCCATACAGAAGTACTGGAAGGGGGGGCTCGTAGAACCCACGACGACTATGGCGTGCCAATATGTGGTGATGGCAGCGGGCACGGTCAAAGCTGTGACATGCCTCCATAATAGGATGTTGAATGAGGGACTGGAGCCACTCCTGGGGCTCAAGGCTAAATGGGAGGAGAGTGTGGGCCGGCACATACCGGATACGGCTTGGGGACACATCCTGCGGCGCACGTGGAAGGGCACGAGAAATGCGCGCTTTCAGCAAGTGCATTTCTATGTGCTTCATAGGGCCTATTTAACTCCAGAGAAATTACAGCGGTACTTCCAGGTGCCGGATGCTCGATGCCCACGGTGTTCGTCTCTGGGAGCGGACATGGATCATTTGTTTTGGAAGTGCCCGCAATTGGGGACCTATTGGGCGGAGGTAGGGGGACTCCTGAATGCAGTGACAGATAGGGAGGTGGAATTCGACATGGCGGCGTGCCTGCTGCTCTGGTTCCCGCACACTAAACGCACCAAGGTGACGAGCAAGTTCCTTGATCTGGGTCTGATATTGGCGCAGAGGGAGATATCGTGGCATTGGAAGTCCAGGGGGGGGCCCTCGCTGCGTAGATGGAAGAATGAATTGCTGCGGTGGTCTGCCTGTGAGAGTGTGCTCCGGATGCGGCAGGCTGTTAAGATGGGGAATGAGAAAGTTTTGGAAGCGGCGCGTGCATGGGAGCTAGTGGTGCAGGCCTTGCGTGATTCTTTTGTGGACGACGAGGATGGGGAGAACTAAACCGGTGGACACCACGGGGCGAACACAGAAGTGCTATCTTCCGCACTGTGGTGGTTCCATCTAACTCGACAGGACGAGGCGTACGCCCAGCAGTTGCCAGGGGGGGGGGCCTTGGGGGGGACTGGTTCATGAGGGTTCGGGGTGGGACGGAAGCCAATGGATGGTAGCCGCCTGGGTGCTTTGACTCTACTAGGATGGTTGGTACAGGGTGGAGTATGAAAGGGCTGGAGGGAGTAGCCAGGCGGGAAAGAACGATAGCACCTAGGGCAGGCCCCGATATGAGCGGTGTCACTGTTTACCTCTGGGATGGCTGACGGAGATGTTGTTGTGGGGGGGGGATAAAAGCAGATACGTACAACGACTTTTCGACCATGGTCCCCGTGGGACGTGCACCGTGCTTTTCCTATTAAATGTAATGACATGCCGCCCGGCCCCCGGGATGCGGGCTGAATGGCTGTGTATGGTTTGGACTTCTTAGTGGACGGGGGGATGTCACGAGTGCACTGGTTGATTGTTTGTATCCTGTGGTTTCTAATTTTGCAATAAAAATATATTTAAAAAAAAAAAAAAAAAAGCAGCCCCTGTTAGAGCACTCTCAACACCAGTGACACTCAAATGTCTGTTTTTCTATCAAAATATCATATATATATATATGCAAACCAGTCCCACTTCAAAAGAAATGGGTCCGACACATGCTCAGTGGCTCGAAAAGGATTTATTGGAAGGTTTCCCAGTAAGAAGTCCTTTTGTGATAGTGAATTGAGGGCAGACGCGTTTCAGTCTTACGACTTTCCTCAGTGCCCGCTTCACCTGGATACAGTTCTGCCTGGGGGCTCGTTTTTAAAGGTAAGTGGAACTTCCCTTATTGGAGCAGGAAACTCTTAGCCACACCTCTCACAACTTGTCACTCCACCTCTCCTGCTGAGATGCATCTCGGGTGTTGATGTCCCACGCCGTGAACGCAGATGTAGTGATCTGCTGTACCAAACACACAGTGGTGTCCCATCACTGACTACGTGTTCCACTTCGCCTTCGGCAGTCTCAGCAGGGCTCAATATATATATATATATTTTTTTTTTTTACTTGAGTAATCCACTCAAATACTTAAATATTTGAGATGAAGTATCTTTAATGGTGTATAAGATATATGCAGCAACCATCAGCAAACCCACCAAGTACTGGTTTACATTAGAACATTCACTGCGATGCAATTCCACTGCATCATGACTGCATCATATAATTCTAAACATTACCACATATCTTCCCCCCTATGGAATCTAATCTAATCTCATTTTTTTTTACAAAAATGCAATGCATATAAAAACATAACATTACAGATGAGATACTTTGCACAAACTACCAAAACTCCATTTCTTGCCATCATCTAGTTCAGCCACAGAACCCTTAACAGAAACTACCTTATGCAGCTGAGAAAACTTACTTTCTCCCTTCCTTACAAAACCAAATTTCCTCACAACAACCCAATCACCTTCCACAAAGACCAAATCCTTACCACATTCCTACTATCAAATTCCATCTTATTACGCCACTGACAATAAACAACTCTCGACCTCATCCTTTCCCTGTCAACCTAAACCTGATTTTTTTCCTTCAACCACATTGGAGACGCCTTAGTACCCGGTTCTCTTCTTTTCAAAGCCACAAAAGGAGAAACTCCAGTTACCGAATGAGGCGTAATCCTGTGACCCCACATCATTCTTCACAATTCATCTTTCCACGAAAAACCATTAGCCAAAGATAGCTGAATATAATCCATTACCATTCTGTTCACCCTTTCTACAAGTCCATTGGCTTGCGGACGGAACAAAGCCACTCTCTGATTACTAATTCCAAGACTAAAAAGGAAACTAATCATATCTGAAGAAACTAACTGAACGCCATCATCAGTTACAAGAGTTTTCGACACCCCTTCTTCCAAGATAACTTCCTTTAAAAATGCTATCACATTTGCAGTGCAGACTTGCCCCATTGATTTGCAAGTCAACCAATACAAGTAAAAAACTATTATTGCTTCTCAACTTGTCAATCGGACCCAAAACATCCAAGCCTAATTTCTCCCTAGGTTTCATAGGTAGATCCACACATCTCAATGGGGATTCTCTAGTAATCTTTACCTTATCACTATTGCTGCAAGCATGACAATCTCGCGCAAGATCTTCCACATTCTTCTCCATCTCTGGCCACCAATAAGATTCTCTTAATCTTCGCTTTGTCAAACTCCTACCTAGGAGCCCCTCATGTACAATTCTCCACAACTTTGACCTCAACAAAACCGGTGGAACTATCCTATTTCTTCTTAAAATTGTATCACCTTGCAAGCTAAGTTCATCCTTAACCGACATATATTGTTTATATACTGTCCCATCACTAGATCCATCCCAAGAATTCATAATCAATTCTTTCACCTTCTTATATTCCTCATCCTTCTCCATAGCTTCTCTCCACTCTTCCTGACTAACAGCAAATTCACTGCCTACACTAACAACAAAATCTTCCAAAATTTCCACACAAGAATCATCTTCCACTGGCATTCTAGAGAGACAATCTGCAATAACATGTCTATTTCCACGCACATACTCAACTACAAAATTGTAGTCTAAAACAGATAGCAACTACCTTGATATACAGGGAGTTACACTTCCATCTAAACCCCGTCCACCTTGAAAAATATTGCTAATCCATTGTGCTTTGCATGCGTGGGTTCGTATCCCATCCTCGTCGCCAAATTATGTAGTAATCCATGCAAATAGTTAAATATTTGAGATGAAGTATCTTTAATGGAGGACAAGATATATGCAGCAACCATCAGCAAACCCACCAAGTACTGGTTTACATTAGAACATTCACTGCGATGCAATTCCACTGCATCATGATTGCATCATATAATTCTAAACATTGTCAGAATTACCTACTGGCGGTTGCCAGTAGGTAGTTATAATTAGGACCTATTTTACATAGGAAATCCGCAACATTCTATTTGGAATAACGTTGGCGCCGGTTGACGAATCTTCGCGAAATTTGCAAACTTACGGTCAGCTCCGGTCCGCTCCTTCCCTAAAAGTTTCGGGGTGATTCGTGAAGCGGGGTGTGAGAAAAAAGGGGTCCCAAAATTTTTTTCCCCATGCAATTTCCCATCGGACCTTTAGCCAAAGCTACAGCCCGAACTGCTGAACGGAATTACGCCAAATTTGGCAAAGATGTAGTCCTCGGTACAGACTTGTGCCATTTGTTTAAATGGTGTCAATCTGTTCAGTAGTTCCTGAGAAAATTACAGTTACAAGCGGACCCTACGCACACCATGAGCGCACCATAAGTGCACCCTTTTCGATCCTGCGCTGAATGCTAATTGGCTGTCAAGTGGCTGTCAACATTCAAAACCAGGAACTGTTGGCAGCCATTTTGTGCCTCGGTAGAAGCGAGGCTGAAGAAATCAGTCAAACAAGTGTGCAAAACGTATAAAGGGGGCAGGGTAGAAATACGTTTACCCTCTAGACCTGCTTAGGGGGTCCCAGAAGGACCCCCAGGGCCCACAAAATTTTATTTTATTTTCAAAAAGGTCCAGGCAGGTGCGTGGACTCTGGCGTAAAAAAATAAATACAATAAAACTGTGCTTTTTTCATAATTAGCCCCGGGGGGGGCAAAATACCAGGGGCAAAATTATTAAATTTTATGGGGGGCCCAGAGGGGCCTCCAGCCCGGGGGATTGTCACCCCCTGGGGTAGGGGTCCAAGGTCCCCAAAGTCATGTGGACCACCACCTCGGGCCTTATGTATTGTGGGAGGGGGACTGCGTGGCCCCCCCTCCTGGAGCACTCGAAGGCCCCGTCAAACCCCGAAGCTACAAAAAAAATGTTTGGGGGGCTGCAAGGTCTCCAAAGCACCGGGGACCACCACTCTCCGGGGCTTTATGTATTGTGGGAGGGCCGGCTCCTGCAGTGGTCCGGGGTGTCCATCGCGCCCTCCCAGAGCAAGGAAATCTGTTCTGTCTTTGAAAATGGAAATAAGATTGCTTTTTCACATGGGGAGCTGCATAGTAGTAGCTTCCCATGTGGAAAAGCAATGCCGGCTCCCAAACGCGTCGACGTTGTGCACCAAAGGCGCTGGAGTCGTGCACCCTACAGATTATGAGTGGTGCATCCAGCACGTGCACACCGGGGGGCGCACTGAGCGCTGCGCTGGGTGCGCTTCTTCTAATTTTACCGTAAAAAAATAGCCCCTATTAGTAATTTCTAATATACCCGGGGACCCTATCCCCCGGGTCTTATAAAAAATGTTGGGGACCGTGGAGGGAGCCACAATGCCCCTACCGTCCCGCTGGCTCTCCGCATCCTTCGGGAGCCGGCATTGCTTTTCCACATGGGGAGACGCTAACTTGCATGTGGAAAAGCAATCTGGTTTGGATTTCGAAAGTAAGAACAGATTTCACTGCTCTGTCATTCAAAATCCAAACCAAGGGGCATATTATCAAGCAGGGCAATAACAATTATCGCTGTTTTAATGGGCTTGATAATATGGCCTTGTGAATTCCAATACAAACCCATGTTCTTGTGAACATGGGCTTCTATTGGAAAATGGTGCAAGGGTGTTGTAAATCTGGTTTGCATTTTGAAAGAGAGAGCCGGGTGCATCTGTAGGATAAGTGCAGGTTAGCGTAGGGGTAACAATTAGTATTCTAACTCCATGGGGTTGCATCTGTACGCTACGTGCAGGTTAGTGTAGGGGTAACAATTACTATTCTAACTCCAGGGGGGTACATCTGTAGGGTAAGTGAATGTTAGTGTAGGGGTAACAATTACTATTCTAACTCCAGGGGGGGTGCATCTGTATGGTATGTGCTGAATAGTTTATGAGTAACAAATACAATTCAAATCCAGGGGATTGCATCTGTGGGGTATTTGCAGGATAGTGTATGAGTAACAATTACTATGAAAAATAAAGGAGTTAAAGGGGAAGGAGACACGCACTTTCACGGTCAACCTGGATGAACAGAAAGTGACGCAAGATGATTTCCGATGTGTTTAGCCTTGAGAGCCTGGTTAATCATTAAATGGGGTCTGGCAGATAAGTGGATACTTATTCTGCAGAAAGCCTTTCGCGGTCTTGTGAAAGCAAGTCATCTTCAATAATTCGCATCGCACTACACTTGTTATGCAAATGTCACACATGTTCTTTTTAACTTTGCAAGTGAAGTAAGGAGCGGCAGACAGTGGTGAAACCTAAGTCATGTGATTGATCGCTAATGTAGCAATAATGTTAACATCGTGACTGATAATTTTCCCGCTCATTTTATAAAGATTGTTGATTATACTTCACCTCGTAAACTTTATTTAATCAAACACGCATGTGTTTTATTCCAAAGCGTTCTTTTAAACTACCCTTTTTTAATTGTTATTATTTACTGTAAGCAACAATTGCCTCCTCCTGTGTGTACTTGCAAGGGCATCTGATTTGCTCGTATGTTAAAAAGAGAAACTTTCGGCACCTCTTTTTTTTTTATTTCAGTAATTTTTTATTGAAAATTAAGAGCATATTTACATGGTACTGGGTGAAACACATGGGGAAAAGAAACAGAAGAAGAAAGCACCGGGGGGGGGGGTTGTCAAGCATTGTCTACATTGGCTTAAATTAGTTTGGCTCTTGACAGTCCATTCTACAATTGTTACATCTTCTTATCTTCGTTCTTGCACGTTCCATTTTCCCCCTCGTGTCCCCTTGCAACCAGTATGGTTATCTCTCTGCCCCCCTGGTGATGAGAGTAGATATAAGATCCAAAGAAGAAGAAGTCTGAGTAGAGAGAGTTGTAGGCGCTATATGTTGTTGAGTAGGGTGCCTGTGTAATTTGTAGTATTGTCTTGTCTGGGTGGTTAGGGTGGCTTGTGGGAGGACAAATAGTTGTCTAGTGACAGCCATATCTCGCTCTTCTTCCCTGAGTCCCTTTCGTTGTTTGTTGTTATGGCGTCGGCTCCCCTTAGGAAAATGACCCAGTTGAGCCAGGCCTTAAAGGTAGCCTTTGTCAAGGAGGAAGGTGACAACGACCCTTGACCAAACAAAATTCTGGCTAGTACACAGGGCCTACTGGACCCCAGCACGACTAGCCAACATGGGCATCAGGGAGACTGACTCCTGCTGGAACTGTAACAGGGAGAAGGGAGACCTAGCACACCTCCTCTTCCACTGTGCCAAGATAAAGAAGTTCTGGCACTCCATAATCACCCTAATCAATGACGTGACGGGGGCCACACTAACAATGAACTTCCACCACCTAATTCTGGGGTACACTGACCCCTCCGCAACATCTGCAAGTGACCAAGACCTGATTGACCTCCTGCTTACAGCAGCGGCACCTCTTTTTGATTGGTTGTGAAGCATTGTAAAAAGACGTATTACCGACCAGTCCTTTTCCTCGCGCAGATTTTCAAAAACATTTGATTGGCTGTTGTGTGGTTAATTCTACCTTCCTGATACTAATGTTGATTGGCTTGTTTTTTCTATGTAACGTTACGATACCCTCACCATGTACATAGCTCATTTTGTGACGCACTTTATTTTACAATGCGTTTCAAAAACTAGTTGTGGTAGGGTGTTTTTAACTTAAACTGTGTACTTTGCTTACGAGTATGTTGACTGAAAAGGTATTTAAAATATTATTCTATTTTCTATTGTATCATAATTGTGCTGACTTTTTTCCTTTAGCGTGGAGTACTTTGTCCTTTCATTAAATATATAATTCTTCAAAGAATCCTTGAAAGAAAAATGCACAAGTTTTCAAAATATTTTTATTGAGTCTTTTATATTCATCACATGGGTGAAATGAAAAATCTTTTTTTCATTCATTGTTATCACGCGTTGGACCACAATTTATTTTATTTTATCATAAGCACTCATTCCTTAAGTTTACATTATATAAGTGTTGCCCCATCATCTTTATTTTATTGTTAGGGCTTTTTTTAATTTCAGATTAAGTAGAATAGAAGTGCTACGACAAACACTCCCTCACTACGCGCAAGTTTTAGTTAGCACAACTAACTATAACGGGGGAATTTCAATTGTTTTATACGAGTGAAATGTCCAGCTAACAATAACACCCCTGAAACCCTTGGTTTTTCAGTGCATTTCTAAGGTTTTTTAAATGCTAATTCCTAACTATAACTTGTCTGAAACCTATGTTTTTTTCAGTGAATTTCAAAGGCTTTTAAAATGCTAATTCCTAACTATAACTTGTCTGAAACCTATGGTTTTTCAGTGAATTTCAAAGGTTTTGTAAATGCTAATTCATAACTATAACATATGGAAAAACTATGTTTTTTTACTGAATTTCAAAGATTTTTTAAATCATAATTTTTAAGTATATTTATTGGTTTTTTAAATATTTTCTATCTATATTTTTTTTATCATTTTATTTTAGATGTTATTTTTTAAATTACATTACAAATTTTTTTAAATTAATTTTTTATGCATAAATATATATATTTTTCATTATTATATATTGTTCATAATATACTTAAATTATTATAAAAAAAATGTATGGAGTTGCCCACCGTACGAACACCCTGCTCATTTACTGCGCAAAACGTGTCCACCATTTTACGGTTGTTGTGCAGAATCCGAGGAGGGTGCGCGACGGGTACAACTTTTACAACGCGATTGCTATACGAACTGTGTGCGATGCCTTGTACGTATAACGTGATGTGACGGACGCTCTGTAGCACGTGACGTCATATGCATATCGGAAGCGATGGGTGTGCTGCTTCCGCGATTTTTTTAATGTTGGAAAACCTATTTCTATATATTTAATATAAATATTAAGAGAAGAGATTTTCTGAGGTTATTATAAAAATAATATTCTTTAACTTTCTTAAACAGTACATAACTTTTTAATGCAATTTCGCGAAATTGCGCTGGACGTGTGCACAATGCAAGCAGGGTGCGTATTGACTGTCCACATCCTACGCGCATCCTACGCTTCCCCCATGTGACTTTAAAAACAGAGATTTGATTGGTTCATTACACGTCCAATTGAAACTATTATAGGACCCCCCATTTCAATCACTCTTATTACAACTTTTCTGAGGGAAAGACCTCCTGTGAAAATCTGAAGAAGAAATTCATTTAAAGATACTATGGCTGCTAATCCACCATAATCCTCTGATTCAGAGAACTCATCACTGCAAGAATTTGTTTCTGAACCTCCACTAAAGCAAAAATATACCAGCATTGTCTGGAAATGTTGCACCTTTTCACCAGGCTTAAAAAAGGGGACTGTAACAAAAGTTACTTGCCGAATATGCAATGAAGTGCTTTCAAGAGGAGACCCCAACAAAAAGCACTCATGAGGATCTGCAAGCATGCGGAAGCACTTGCTATCTAAGCATCCGGTCAACTTTGCAAAGGAGGAGTTAAGGAGATTGAGAGAGGCTCTTCCTGCTTCATCAGAAGGCCTGAGTACGAGTGGACCGACACCATCAACCTCTACCACACACCCTGATGTTCGTCCTTCATTTGGGAAACTTAGAATGACCTGTGTAAAATGTGGACGGCTGATAGCTTATGGAGAGCAGTCGGTGGATCTTGTGTGTCGAGCTGTTGACCACCACCATTTTTAGATTTCTTTTCTCCTCTCCTCCCAGTTTTTAGTTCTCTTTTCCCAGTTCTCATGTTTTCCCCTGTTTTAAAAAAACAAAAATAAATACAAAATCGTTCAAAAAATCCCCCCCCCCAAAAAACCCCACAAAAAGACAAAAAAAGTTATTTCCAGAACTAACTACTCTGGTTAAAGAAAGATCTAAACTAGTGTGCTAGTGTGTGAAAGTTGAGATGAATGTATGTGTAGTGCATAATTCACTATGAAAATACATTTCTGATGTGTGGTGAAAGCATAAGTGCAGAATTATAAGTAAGTGCTGCAGCATGACACTGTAAACTGTTTAACTACAGCGAGCTGTGGTACTTCCGATGCACAAGGGTGAAACATATGTACATAAATATGTTGCAACTTTTGTGCTTCTCTCTGCACAGCTGCAGAAACTGCAGGTAACAAGCACCCTTGCATCATGGAGCAAAGATATCCGTGTCATGTGGTGATTGTTTTTGTGCAAGAAGGGACACCTTCCTGCACAAAAGCAATCAGTAAATGCATTTTTCTCCTTCAATATATGCTGTGCATTCCAGCATATATTGAAAGTGAAAAAATGAAGAGAAGTGAAAACAATTTTCCTCGTTGTGCTTTGCTATAGCAATAGAAGGGTGGTCTAGCATTCACAATCATGTTCAGATTTATGATTTATGATACATTTGGAAATGTGTCTTCTTTTACGAGTGCTCTGTGCAAACACGCAAAACAAAACCTATAGAACACCTTTTCAACGCAAAGTACTGTGTATAATGAGATTATAGTTACATGGAAAAGAAAAGGTATACAGTATGCCTTTTCCTCACCTTATAAAGAAGAAAGAGAGTTAATGGCTAGGCCATCTTTTATTATAGTAGTAAATTTCAGTACTGATAACAGAGAACAAGATACATTTCCAACTATTTACGTTTTAGGGAACTAATAGGACATGCTTATATATTACTCAAGGGAAGAGATGCGACCCAATATGACATTTGCAAAAACAATGACTGATGTGGTTTAAATTAAACAGTATAATTTCTTTTAATTCTAAATTACCAAGACCTGCAAAAGAACCATATTAGTCTTTTCTGTAGTATGCCATATATCTTGCAGACAGGTGTTCTGAAGCTGTCCCCTATTTTTTACCTTTTTGCATTCCAATTTTCTGACAGAAATCTAGTCCATCCATGTTCCTTTTCTTCCACTGCGTGGAAACACAGTTCATTCTCTATTTTAAGACTTACTAAAACTTACCTCAACAGTAATACATGTAAAAAACAGTACACATTTTATTCACTTGTTTTGTATAATCTAAATGGTGTTAAATATGATAAGATCTGTAAAAAAAAGAAAAAATAGTTATAACATATAATAATACATTTTTAACAGCACAGCATAATTTGAACATTTTACAAAGTAATTTCTTTGCCTTTTTTGCTGTTCTCAGAATATATTGAATTTCACTAGAAACAGTGATTTCAATTGTACTCATCACATAACAGGGGGCAAAAAAAACAATCAATTAGATTGTTTAAAAAAAGCAATAATACATCTATAGTAAAATACTAGATAATACAAATCACACGTATATAAAATGATTACTGCTAAAAAAAGTTATAACTTAAATTTATAAACACTATAAATAATGCCACTTAAAATTATACATCGAGACAATGTGCGACAAAAAGTCCATAATTCAAATAAATGCATTTCCTTGAGGCTAAATTGTATTTTTTCAGTAATTTTTATGTGAATTATCTTCTCAAAACTTTGACTTTAAAAATATTAGATAGGAATTTGGCAATTTGAAAGGCAAACGTTGTTTGAAAACCGACTCAGCATCATTACAAAGACTTCAGCCTTTCTCACTTTTGAGATTATCAGTGTAGTGTCCCGATGTTATTGAAGGACCATTGTGGAAAATTATTGCTACTGCTACAAAAGTCCTTCCAGATATTGATAGTTGTGCAGCAACAAAATGTTGTATTAAAGTGTCCAATTTTCTTCCATCAGCAGTACAACGTTGCATCATTAAAATTATATATTTTCCATATCTTTGGATAAATAATGTTGATAACATTTCTGATTTGCATTGCCTACACTCCATGTTTTGGTTTGCAGCTATAACTAATTTACTAAAAGACACTGATTTGCAGTCCGGAAATGTCAAATATAAAAATCTTTCAGTGTCTACATTAGTGCTATATGTATACATACAATTTTCACATTGATGTTCCCTTTTATAACAAAGCCAAAAATATTCTCTATGTCTACACCTTCATTTTCCAAATCTGTAAGCATATACATTAGAAACTCCTGAGCATCTTGTTGGATATTTTGTGTAAATTGTGTAGAACCAGAACATACATCCAAAAGATTACGAACATCAGAAATGCTTTGTATTTAACTTTTATCTTTTCTCAATTTTTAATAAAGAGAATGTAACAAAGAACAAAATCTTGTTTCCCGATTCTCCATAAGTTGCTGTTGAAAAAAACAACATTGACCACTGCATTAGCATAGCAGTTGACACCAGAACTGTTTTCAAACTGAAAACCAACAATCTCTTTAAAAGTGTCATTTTTCTTTTTGCTTGCAATCACAACATTTTCTAGTTTTTTCCCTTCTCTACACCTTCAGTACAGATATTCTCATACCTTCTTTTTCGAGCAACCACACGCTTTTCAAATACAGGATATTGACCTTAATTAGGAGCATATGTTCCTCTTAACCTATTGTATTCTTTGACACAGTTGGCATCTGTAGTAATCTTGGTATCATCAAAATCAATCAAAAACAAACCAGATAATGTTCGAACTCTGGACAAAGCAACATATGCCATACCTTCTTTAAACACAGAATTTCCAATGTTCACCAAAGCACTGTCAACACTTAAACCTTGAGATTTATGAATAGTCACTGCATATGCCAGAGAAAATGGAAACTGTTTTCTACGGTCATATAAATCTTTAACAAGCAAAAAACTAACAGAACAACAAACAATTTGTTTCACTTCTTCAATCTGATCAAATATAATCTTTAAGAATTCAATACCATCTTTATGTTGATAATTAACAAAATCAACTAATTTGCCCATTGCTCCAATAACTAAGGGCCAGATGTAGGTAAATATATTTTACCGACTCATAAATACCAAATTTTACCGATTCGGTATTTATGAATCGGTAAAATATAAGGAGGGAGATGTAGGTAAATCCAGATGTGGATTTACCGAATCTGTAAAAGTCGGTATTTACCGATTTGGTAAATACCGACCGGTAATGCCCATTCATTCCTATGGGCTTTGAAGCCCATAGGAATGAATGGGCATTACCGATTCGGTATTTACCGAATCGGTAAATACCGAATCTCACAAGGGTGCAGGGGGTGTCACTTTGACACCCTCTAGCACCCCAAAACAGGTTCGGGTGCCATGTGGCAGGCATACCTGCCCTAAGGGCAGGTCTGCCTGTCATATGGCACAGGTGTGAATGCACACATGTGCATGCACACCAGAATCGGTATTTTACCATCAAATTGAATTTGATGGTAAAATACCGATTCGGTAAGGCTTGTGGGACTCAGAAGAGTCCCACCTACATATGAAATTTACCGAATCGGTAAAAATACCGATTCGGTATTTTACAGAATCGGTAAATTTACCGATCGGTAAATTTACCGATTCTGTACAAATATGCCCCCTACATCTCAAATTCCATTTACCAGTCGGTAACGGCCGAATTCAGCCGTTACCGGCCGGTAAATGCCTACCTACATCTGGCCCTAAACCTTTTTCTACATCCAAATTATGCCTTAAAATGATCCGACAGTTCCTACATGCATAAAGATTCTTTTCCAATCCAGCAGCTTTAGATATAGATTTTTCTAAAGAATCCAATTTTAACTTCAATTTTTCGTTCAAAATAATAGTGATTCCTTCATGTTCTATGTTATGTCAATGGCTTCCAATTTTAATATTTCTTCATTTTCCAGTTTCAAAAGTTGTTAGTTGAATATAGAACACTCACGCAGTGTTGGCATTAAGCAGATTACAGATTTCTTATCTGCAATTTCCATGTATAGTTACTCACGAACTATATTTTCATTTGGAAACAAATTGGAAAGTAATTGAGTCTGTAACGCTTGTTTGCCATGTTCTGTCAGTAGTCCAATTCTTATATCTTGGAGAATAGTTCCATAATCAACATAATTTGCCTGTCGCATATTTGTAATGAGTTCTTTGTATTCAAAATGTGACCAAATGGTCACGTTTCCAACACTACCCAGAGACTTTCTGGTGTCTTCATGCGCAAGTGTTTTAAAAACTGGTTGTCCTTTTACAGGAGTCAGTTGTAGTAGATCTCCAAAAACTATATTTAAGAATTTGATGCATTCTTAAATACACAAATGCAAGCATTAAGTTTGAGAACATGCTTACCTCATCAATAATGAGAAGTTTCATTTTCTTCAAGACTCTTGAAACTTCACAGCAAGCTTCTCCAGATAGCTTGTGATATTTTAATTTGTTTTCATGCTCTACTGGTAGCATTAGTAACTGATGTAAAGTAATTCCTTTAATGTTGTGTGCTGCCAAACCAGTTGGAGCAGTGACAACACAAGACAAATGCAACTCAGTTGTTTTTTGTAGATAACTTGTAATTACTTTAATTAAAAAACTTTTTCCTGTTCCAGCTTGTTTACTCAAGTACATTCGGATAGGTTGAAATGACGTACATGAGCGCTCTTTCTTTTCATGATGTAATCCATGGTCAATCTGTTGTCTCACTTGATCATATATTTCTTTCTGCTCAACATTTAGGGGCAGATTTACAAAAGTGATGCATCCCTCCATATCAGCAGGGATGCGCCACTTTTTATGCGCCGCATTTACAATGCAGCGCACCATGGGGCAGAAACGGCACAGATGCGTCACGCATCTATGCCGTAAAGATGGCGCATTGCTGGAATTGCGTCACAAGCGCTTCGCAGCTCCAGCAGTACTCTGTCCAATGCTACCTCAATCCTTACACCTGCTTCAAGCAGGCGCAGGGTTCTGACGCAGCATGGGCACAAAAGTGACTGAGTGAAATCTTGTAGATTTCACTCAGCCACTTTTAGGAGGCGTCCCTGTGCCGGAACCCCCCCTCCCCCCCTGCGCAGGAATGCCTCCTTCTGGCGCAGGGCTTTACAACGTGACGGATCTCCGAGATGCGTCACGTTGTAAATACCCCACACCATCGCGCATCTTTTGCGCTGCTGCTGCGTCACAAAAGTGATGCAACAGTGGGGTAAAAGAGGCACAAGGGGCTTGTAAATCTGCCCCTCAGTTGTTCTACCAAATTTCCTAAGTTTGTTACAACTTCTTGAGCTTTTTACATTGCTGTTTCCACCTCATTCATGGCGATTTCTGCTTTGTTTTCAACAATTAGTTGTCCTAGTGGATCTTGACTCTGCGCAGCAGAACTTTGACTGTCTTGAGAACTGTCTTTAGCAATCTCAGCTGCAATTGTAGCTTCTTTATCAATTTCATCGTTCAACATTTTCACATAATTTGCAAAAGCACTGCATTGTATGCTATCTTTACAAACATTAAAGGAATCTTCATAGCTCTGGAAGTCTCCAAGTAATTCCAGTTCTGAACACTATGGTTTGAATAATAGTAAAATTCCCTTTTCTCAGCAGTGTCACAACTCAGCTTGCTGTGATTAATCAAATAACCTTTTGTTTGTTTCACCAAACATCCTTCGGAACCAATGACTCCATATATGTTCCATCATTGATGTTCTCTGTAGTGTTCCGTTTAAAAGTGTAGTTTTGCAGCACTTCATAGAGACACGTGTTCTCAAGATGATGACTTTATGTTTGGGTAATATGTGTCCAACATATTCGTTTTCAAAATATCTGTACTTTCTGGATCTTTTTCTGCTAAATATTCAATTTCTTGAACAGATTTCAGTACCCGATTTCGCATTGTTGCAAGACCTAGACTCACATAAAAGATTCTTCTAGATTTGGAGTATAGACTTGCCGATGATAACCAATCTGAGCATTCATATGCTCCGATTTCTCGATGCGATATCATCTTCAAACTGAAACTGTATAATTTCTTACTTAGAGTCTTCTCGTGAGAAATCTCTTCCCACATTTCTTTCAATTCTTTTTTTGTTCTGATTTTGTAATATAAGATGTTACATATCGAGCAACAGCAATGGAATTGTCTGCAACATATTGAATATCCATGTTAGCATTCCACATGGACAAAATGACTGGATTGTAGTCATTTATGTATTTTGACTCTTCATTTCTTCTTAATTGTAGGTATTTTTTGGAGACTTTCTTGTGATAGTATTTCGCAAAGATGACATAAAACTATTCACTCTTCCTTTCGATATTACAGGACGTGGAAATCCAAAACGACATTTGGTGTAGAACTTGTCCTTAGATTCGTACTTTCATCGACAGTATTTTCCACATCGGTGGCTTTGGAATCGTAACACTTGTGCTCTTAATTTGTTTTCTTCTGTGCTTTTGGGTACAGCACATGTTGCATATTCTTCAATAAAACTCAAAACAGTATCATCTGCATCTGTTCCAAATTTGGGAGCATCCTTAATCCATAACAGCATATGTATATGAGGAGCATCTCTTGCTTGATACTCCGTTCTCCAAAACAAATCCACAACTTCTCCATGAGGAGGATTTTTTTTATTGCAGATAAAAGACATCATAGCCTCAAATCTATGATTAAAATACCTTTATACATTAACAGGATCCAAAGAGCACAATTCTCCAGGTGTCTTGTATGCAATGTTTTTTATATTCAAATTTGCCTCTCAAAGAAATTCTAGCAAATCATCCCAGGCATACTCAGCACAGCTTAGGGTAAGTAACCATGTTGGAGGTCCTAAGTTCCGTAGCATACATTTCAGTTCTCCATGACGACAGTACCAATATTTATTAGTCCTACGCTGACATGCCATCAGATTAATGAGCTGAGATTCTAGATGATCATCTCTCTGGTGCACTTT